>NC_140940.1:143880765-144480765 GCF_014529385.1 Adiantum capillus-veneris | reverse complement strand
TTACTTAGTGTGCAATGGAAAGATAGATAGCCCTAGAGTGATGGGTGCATATACAATGCACGGGGGAAAAAACCTCCTAGTGAGGGAAAATACCCCGACAAGCCTAAGTGTGTTTGCACACATCACACATATATGGTAACATCGAGGTATCATGTGAAGCATAATCGTATTGTTTTTTGCATCACTATAAATTACCACTACCCCTTCAAGCTTGAGGTTTTCTTTTTTAACATAAGTGGAGGCTTCCTTTACGAAATCCTTGAGTATGTTGAATTTTGGGATCTGCTCTAGCTTCTTATTATGACTTCATTTCTTGGTACACTTGGCCTCGGATTTCATGGCTCCTGTGAGCAACTGTTGCAATTCAAAGTTCAGTTAGAGCCAGAAATGATGTTTTTTTCCATTTCGAGACATCTAATAAGCTTGTTACTGGATAAATTTGTTCAAAATTCATGTACAAACTATGCAAAACCTCAATACTTGAAAAAAGTATGTTTTAATGCAAAACAGAGAGAGAATTGCTTTTTTTTCTCAAACTTGTGACCAAGGGATTTTTTTGAGAGGTTGATTGCGGTAGGAGGTTTGGTTGTGCTCAAGGATTTTGGCATTTGCTTCAAGCTCTTAGCATCATGTGTGATGGAGATGTGACCTATGTCCCACTTTGGCCACATAAGGATGGTTCGTAGACTCATACCAACATTTGTCTGTGGTTGGATCTTTTTTTTGCATTGCTGGTTACACTATGTTAGGAAAAATCACATTTTTTTCCTTTTTTCCACATTTGGTTTTTTATCTTTACCAAATTTAGTAGGTACATTTCTCATAGTGTTTAGATATTGCCCATCCACCTATACTCTAAATTTGATTTTCTAGGCAAAGTGTAAGTCATTTTTAGTAATTTGGTCAAGTAGGAATTTGATGAGGATAATGTGTATAGCTCCAATGAGTGTGAAATTTTTTGGGTAGGGCTTATAACCTAGGGTATCACATGTATAGCTTCAAAATCAACCTTTGATGTCACATTGGCACTACAAGGGAGAAAATTGCAATTTTCTTCCTATTTTTCACATTTGGCTTCCAATTAAGGTGATACTTGGTCAGCCCCTTGTACTTGATGAGTCAAGATAGTTGATCACATTGCACTTGAATTTGGATTACTTTCACTAGCTTGGAACTAGTCTCAAGCCTTGATTTTGAGAGAATTCCAAGATGAGGGGGCATGGTGACTTCCCTTTATGGGTTCTCTTCTTAGAATTCGTTTTTACTCTAAGGTGAACATAAATGACATTTTCATAGCCCAAACTACTCAGTGATGCAGAGATGTGAGAAAAAAACGTGATTTTTCCCATATCTAGCATAGCAATAGACTTTTTCCTATCATGCATTGATTCATACACAATTATACACTTCTTTTGAAAAAAATTAAGGTACCACTTTATTCATCTTGTAGTCCTGTTGACCATAGACTTTTTCCTATCATGCATTGATTCATACACAATTATACACTTCTTTTGAAAAAAATTAAGGTACCACTTTATTCATCTTGTAGTCCTGTTGACCATAGGGTCATTGTGTTTGCAAAAACGATTCTCTGACTTCGATACTTGATCACTTGTCCCTGTGTGCACAATGCACCATTGCTAGCTTGTTTGGAATGGTCCTTAGAAGCTCTATGCAAGTTCTTTCCCCAATCTAACATCCCATTATTGCTTAACATAGAAATGAGGGTTTCTCAAGCTATGGGAGTTTTTCTAATGTTGCACCCCCTTGAACATTATTATTGTTGAATTTCAGTCACAAAAGTTCCTCGCTTTAGTGTTTTGAAGCTTCTTGTCAAAATTAAAGTTTGAGGTTAGGGGTTTGTTAGTAGGCTTAAGAGTGACCCTCCCCTATTTTTTTTAATATTGGGTGATCCAACCCAATGTAAGCATCACTTTCCTGTGTGGGCCGGCCGAGGTCTACTTAGATTTTC
Organism: Adiantum capillus-veneris; assembly: GCF_014529385.1. NCBI lineage: Eukaryota > Viridiplantae > Streptophyta > Polypodiopsida > Polypodiales > Pteridaceae > Adiantum > Adiantum capillus-veneris. The sequence goes on along the minus strand of NC_140940.1, from coordinate 144,478,793 downwards.
TCCCTACTGTTTTTGACATGCAATGGCATCAAATGATAGTGTACTAGGCAGGGAACATACCTCTCATCTCTGGTGTCAAAGATCAAAGCGTGAAGGGCATGGGAATCGCAAGAAGACCAGCTCCAAAGTAGCTCTCTCTCTCTCTCTCTCTCTCTCTCTCTCTCTCTCTCTCTCTCCCCCCCCCCCCCCCCCCCCCACACACACAAACTCACAACTAGAAATGAGAGTTAAATTGGGGTTAGACTATCACACCCTGGGCTTTCGAGTCAGTTTTTGTCCCAGTCTCCCAGTTAGTCCTATCTCATAGTGCTGAATGACCACTATGTCAAACATTTAGAAATTGGATGTTGTATGAACCCAATCCGTACATTTTGTCAAATCAAGCCTTTTCAGCTTAAAAGCAATTTCCGCAACTTATCCAAATTTGGCTATAACTTGCTCATTCTTATTCCAAATTGACTTTTGAAATTTCCTATCTCTTCCTAGAGTCCTCGTACTTGTGTTTGATTTTTTGGTAATTTCATTGCTTTTGTCTGCATTTATTGCTCAAAAAATAAAATAATAAAAGTAAAAATAGAGAGAGAGAGAGAGAGAGAAAGAGAAAAGCAAAACTGATCTAAAAATAATTTTAAAATAGCTAGATAATTAGATAAAGTCAAATTTCAAAGAAAGTACTTATTTGCAAATCTTAAAACAAGAAATCAAACGTGAATATAACACAAAAGTCAAGAAAACAATGCCCTTTTCTCTCTGATTTCTAGGTTTGCATTTGGAATGCCTCCCTCCTCATAGTCAAAGTATTCCTGGACGACACACTGTGTCATCAAGGTTGTGCTATGCATGGGCATTAAAACAATGCATTATGCAAGGCCGTGTAACTCGGTCAATGCATGAAATATCGATGTTGTGCAAGAGGCATGTCTTAGGAAAATTGCTTAAGGGCATTCAATGACAAGGTTCACATGTTTGGTTGTTAATGAGCATTTACCATATAGTAAGCGTTGTATCTCAATAGCTCGTTGACAAATGTTTGAAAGGTTGTGTCCTTCTACTGTTTTGGATTTAGTTTTGAGGGTTAGGCCGCCATACGCTTGTAGTGGTTGTAGACTTGAAAGAGTATTGGGGTGGTTTCAAAACATCCTGGTGTGTTGTAACTTTCAAAAATTCTTGCCACTTTTGTTTTCTCAATTGCAGCATGGCCATTGGCTTCAATATACACAATTTTGCGTCTTTAAGTGTGCGTGATTTTGGAGCTTGAGTGAGCCGCCTAACATTCTGAGTGACAATTAGCTATGGAGAATATTGTTGTCTCTTTCTTGAAGCTAAGCTTTGTACTCAACCTTTGGGATCCACATGAAGATTCCTTGAACATGGGGGGTTCCTTTAAGTATCCAAATCTACTATGTAGCTGGTGCTTTTGTTTGCTTTGACTTTACTTGAGCACCCGTCTGTTTGGTAATCCACATTTGCTTTGTTTCTTTGTTTTAAAATTTTTGGACCATTTTATAGACTCTTTTGGAGAGAGGTGGATGTGCAGCCAAAATAGGTGATGGGTCATCCATGACTTGTACCGAAGGGAGCGGATTACTAGCCTGCTTTCGATATGGACGGTAGTACTTGTTATTTTGTGTTTGTCACGGGGTAATTTTTTTATCCACTTCTTTGTTCTTGTTGCTGGCATTCTCAAGAGGATACATGTAAATGGACATATGTTACTTGATTACCAGCTATAAAATGTACTTGGTTGTCAAACCATTCTATGTATGGTTTGTATTTGCGTTGCCATGGTGTACCCAATATTAGTTGATTATCTGAGGCATCTTGTGGTAGTACAAAGAAGTTATAGGGACACACATATTCAATGATGTGTACCGTGAGCTCCACAAATATTATAGAAATACTAACAGTTCCATTGAATCTTGTAAATGTTCTTTTCAAATATTGTAGGACCAATTATGGCATTTTCTCGTACAGATACTAATTGATTGTATTCAAATTTGCATCGAAGTCAAATAACACATGAATCGGTACCATTGCCTCCTAGATTTTAAAAAATGTATGGGTCCACATTTTCTTCATCTTCTTCAAGGCTTGTGATCTGATGCATCTGCACTATTTTATGCATCTTGAACTGTCCTTTTCTTTGTTTCCTTCTTGTTGTGTGCTCTCTGGCTTCTTGTTACATCTGTTGAATCTCAAGATCTTGCTTCTCTTTTCTGTTTCTAGCTACATGTGCCCTTTTGAGCATCTCTTGAGTTAGTGGCAAGTGATATTTTAAAAGCATGTATCCACTGATCCATTTTGGCATTTCTCATCCATCCAATGTAGCAAGCTTAATGGCCCCACTTGGTGATATATAATGAATCACGAATGGCCCCATTCCTTGCTTTTCCAATTTCTTTGTCTTTTGCTTAAGAGTGCAAACAAACACATAATCTCCCAGTGCAAAGTCTTTGTACTTCACATGCTTGTCATGAAACTCTTTCATGCATTGTTCTTGGGTGTATATTGCGATTGTTGCCTTCAACCTAATTTCATCCAACTTATCTAGATCTTCCAAACAGTAATATTGCATTAAGTCCAAACACCATGTTTTGAGGTGTAGTCCCTAGAATAGTGTTGTATGCAACCCTATAGGCCCAAACGGCAGAGTGCAACTTTTGATCGCAATCCGATCTATTGTCGTTCACAATTTTGGTTAAAACGTGTACAAAGCTTTGTTGGTACTCTCGGCTTGACCATTAGCTTGTGGGTGGTATGGGGCCAATTTTCTATGTATGACCATGAACTCATCAAGTAAATTCTCAATGACTTTGTTAACAAAATGTGTTCCTTGATCACTAACAATTTCAATAGGCAAACCGTACCACGTGAAAACATTTTCATACAAGAATTGTGTTGTAGTCCGAGCCATCATTCTTTTAAGTGGCTTTGACCTCGACCCACTTGGTTAAATAGTTTGTAGCCACTATAATATACTTTGCATGAATTTGTAAGCCAGCAGTGCTATGGGACCCACGAAATCTAGACCCCACTTGGCAAATGCACGTGCTCCCATCATTGGTCTTATTTCCTTTTTTATCAAATTTTTTGTTCTTTGGCATTCATCACATTGCTTCACATGATCGTACAACTTTGAATCTTGAGTTCAGGGTGTGATTGAGTTGTTTTGGTGAGCTTCTAAAATGTGCATGTGTATACTTGATACGAAGAAATCTTACATATCAAACCAAAGGGGAGTCACGAGTCAAGGCTCTCCTACACGAGGTATTTTTGCTCAACTGTCACAATTGACTGCCACACCATCAGGGTCTGAGGTCGGGGGGTTGAGCATCTTGGCCCTCCATCTACTATCCATTACTAGTAATATCAACATGTGCCATCAGATTTATGACACATCAATAGATAGAATACCTGGAGAATCTTGATCCACTCGAAGGCAATCATTGCATGCCAAATCAGCACAGAGAAAGAATCAGCCCTTGACCTGCACTTTAGAGCTCTTCTCCACAAGTGGCATGGTGCCACCTCAGCACAAGGAATCTTTAGTCAAAATTTGCATTGCATGCCATTGCAAGCTTCTCTGTCTATACCTAATCATGCTTCAATATCCATGAAAAGTATAGGCCACCAAACTCTAGCAAACATTATAGCCTTAGTAGCAAAAAAAATGACCTTTTGCTTGCCTCAAATGTGCTTCTTGCAAGATAGGCAAATATTCACTTTTTGATGCATAAAGTTTGAACTGATTATCTTTGCAATTCTTGTACAATTGGTTTCCAATCAATTCATATGATTGTGCTTCAATTTTGATAGCTTTTATCCTTGTTTTGGACATGTTTGTAGGGAAAGGAACCTGGTTCAAACAATCCATGATATACTTACTCCAATTTGGTGCTATATTCACCTAAAACTGAGTAGCATACTCCTTAGGACCCTTCCCACACATGATTTGCAATTTTTAACATACATTTGTGCAAGTTCATATTGGGCCAGAACAAATCCTTCTGGGTTCTCTTCATTTAGCAACCTAGAAAGGTGGTCCGCCCATTGATGGGTTTTCCCTTCTTTACTACAATTGTGAAATCAAATTTGAGCAAGATAATGAGCCACCTCATTATTTGGGCCATTTTACATGGGTTGTTGACCAAATATAGTAGTGCTTGATGATCCACAAAGAAAATGAATTGATTGGATAGGAGATAATGCCTCAATATCTTCACAGCATAAACCATTCTCAATCCTTCCCTTTTCGTAGTTGTGTAATTCCATTCAGCATTTTTCAGTTGAAGGCTAGCACAACATATGGGAAAGTCCATCTCTTCACCAAGTTGTGCCAATATACATCCAATGGCAAAAGCAAAGGCATCCACATGAACATGAAAGATCTTGCTCTAGTTTGGTGCTTTGAGAATTGGTGTTGATACCAATGCTTGCTTCAACTTCTGAAATTTTTCTTCACAATCTTATGTCCAATCAAAAGTCACAATTAAGCGATAAAGAGGCTTAGCAATGACCTTGTACATGTAGATAAACTTTTTCTAGTATCCACAATGTCCCATGAATGACTCAACCTCTTTCACTATCTTTGGATGTGGTATATCCACAATCAACTTGATTTTATACTTCCATATCTGTGGATATTCTGTTGGCTGATACAATATGACCTAGGATTTAGCCATGTCTAACCATGAAAACACATGTTTTTGGATTAAGGCAAATGTGATAGGTGCGGCATTTTCCAAACACCTTTTTTAGATCTTGTATATGTTCTTCACAATAACATTGAGTGCACACATAGGTCATCCATGTAGATTTCTAAGAATATGTGCAAGTATTCTTTGAAAGCATGAGCTATGATTCTTTGGAAGGTGGCTTGTGCATTTGTCATCCCAAAGGGCATCACTCAATATGCAAAATGCCCCATTCAGTACCAAAGGCTATTTTGTGTTAATCTTCCAATTTAATAGCCAATTGGTTATAACCTGAAAATCCTTCCAAAAAGCTATATGTGCACTTCCCTGGTACTCTTTCCAAGACATGGTCACTAATAGGAAGAGGATAATTGTCATGGATGATAGCTCCATTCAAAGAAATATAAGCAGGTGTAGGCTCTTCTCATGATTTTGCTAGATCTATTCTTTTAGCATACTTAGGTCCATGATAAAATTTTCCCTAGTTCAGTCTTCTCCTTGATTGGCTATTCGATGATGGTTTTGCAATCTTGAATAGTGTACTTCTTGTAATGAGATCGTATACTTATTCCATCCTTTATTGACTCTTTCCCCTTTTTGTTTTACTCTCCATTTCAGTTGTCCATATTTCTTTTCAATGTTCGTTTCAGTTCACTAAACTTTGTTTTCATTGAACCTTTGTCCATCGAGGCTCATTGACATCGTCCACACTGCCCCTTCAATGCGTCCGTGGGAGATTTTGTCCCTTTTTTTGGTTTCAATCTGTTTGGCTGAGAATGTGTTGATGGATTCCCAATTACTCTGTCTTTTGCACAATCAAGTTTCCCATCAATGTACAACATTGGATTGTTTCGCATTCCCCTTTTGGTGCACTTGTTTGTTGTTTCTTGAGTTTTCGATTTGGAAAATAAAAAAAACAAATAATATTTTTTTTCCAAATCACTCTCATGGCCTTCCAATTTTTCATCATTTGCATTGAGCTCTAAGCATTCTTGAGTAACAAGGGTGTTATAGTAACATTCATTACTTGACTCCCTATCATCCTCTAGAATGTGGATTGAATCATCTTCCATGGTAAGATCTCGAATAGAAATCTCATCTTGGATATGCAAACACTACAATTATGTCTCCAACTCTTATTCCACTTCATTATTCTTGATTGTTTCTTGATTGTTTCTTGGTTATTTCTCACTAGATTCACTCTAATAATGCAAAAAGGTACTAAGTCCAAGCCATTTTCATTGAAAAACTTGGTAGGTGTGATCTCATTGACTAAGGTGGTCAAAAATTGAGTCCACTCCAAGGGTTCCATTCTTTATTCAAGAAAAGACTCAGGTATATAGTCAAGTCTCACTAGCTTGCGTTCGTCTTTGATAGAACTATCGCAGTTTGAAGCTCCAGACATCCACATGTGAGCTTTAAAGGTCAACCACATATGTACTTCAAAACCTATAGCAGCTCAAAGTCGAACTCTTCTATGAGTGTTCTGCGTACATTTATGTAGTTGTGGTCACTGAGGTTGATGCGGGTATTGGTCTCCATGTGGTGCAAGTAGATATAATCATAGCCCTAGTAAGTCCAAGACATTTTCATTTCAAAACTTGATAGATGTGATCTCATTGTCTAAGGTGTCCAAAAACTGTGTCTCTACTCCAAGGGTTCCATTCTTTCTTCAAGAAAAGACTCACATATATAGTCAAAATCTTTGAAAGGTCTCTCTTGCTTGCTTTTGTCTTTGATAGAATTGTGACAGTCTGAAGATCCACACATCCACACGTGAGCTTTAGAGGTCAACCACATAGGTACTTCAGACTCTGTAGCAATTGCAAAGTCCAACTCCTCTACAAGTGTTCTCGGTATATCTCTATAGTTGTGGTCACTGAGGTTGATGTGGGTAGTGGTCTCCATGTGGTGCAATTAGATATAATCATAGCCCTAGACCTAAACCATCTTTAACTGGTGCATCAATAGCCTTCCTAGAATAACACCATAGTTATTCCAGTACCAAAATCTACTATAGAAAATGTATGTTCATACTCAATTTCACAAGAAGTCATTACCACCTATTCCAGAATACCAATAGGCTTTGCAATATAGCCATCAACTAGCTACAGTTCATCCTTGTTATTCTAAGCACAAGTTTTTTTCATCTTTCCCATTAGCTTAGTAGTAATGGAAACCCCTGCTCTCTTGTCCAAGATTGCAATGGTTTATATTCCTTGTTACTCTAATGGAAATGTGGTGTTCCCTTCTTTGCCTTTGCATTAATCACCAACTTTGTTTATGGGAACTAGCTTTGCATCCTTTTTGAGTTGGTTCCACTCCTCCCTTTCTTGGTTTAGAGCTTCAACTGGGTTTTTGATTCCCATTTTCTCAAGATATTTCCCAATATCTTTCCACATGTGTAGTCTAATTTTTAGTAGCTCGGCCACTATTTAACGTGCATCTCACTAGTGTTGACATGAGTTCTTGCAACCCTTGAGAATCTATGATTGGTCTAAGGGATCCTCCTTGTGATGGTAGGACCATAACATCATATTTTCCTTCATAACAGCCCAAGTAAGAAGGCAACTCTCTAAAGATTTCCTCCCTACTATCCTCTTATTACTCTGTACCTTGGTCGCCATATGTAGATTGCATGTCAACATCCACCATGCCTTTGTCAAAGTTGACTTCAACGATGGGTGTTGACCCCCCTTCCTGATTCTTGTCTTTCACCTCTTTACTATGTCCCAAAGTTTTTCAGGCCAATCATCTTTGACCTTTGTCATATTAGGTGGTATCTGGTAAACATAGTTATCCATAGTGTTCTCTACCACTTGATTTGTAAATTCTTTATGATGTGTCTGCTTGTTCTTCCTGCCAACTCTTTTTATTTGTCTCGTACATTGGTTGTCTCCTGTCATTTTTTACTTGCAATTAAAAATTCATGACCTTGTTCTTGTTCAATCTCTTCCTTCCCTTCAATGGGGTCTCTAAGGTCTACAGATGGTTGAGACATTATCCTCTCTTGGACATGCATAGCTGGTGGAGACTCCATAAGGGCTTGAGCAATCTCAATAAACATATTTCACATCTCGAGTGGAAGCTTTTTCCATTCCACATTAGGATAAGTCAGCCATCTATGTTCCATTGTCTGGTGATTGTCCAATCTAGCTTTGTATGCCGTCAAAACTTCTTCCATTGGCTCAAATTTTTTGTCGACTAGCACCGAACCTCCATAATTAACTTCTTTTGTCTTGGTTTCACTCAAGTTTTGTTCAATCTCACGTATTTTCTCTAATATGACACTAGAACTGGGTTTTGCTTGTTGTTGTGATTGCTCTTGATCTTATGATAGCTTGGCTATAACAACCTTTAGCTTCTTATGATATTGGGCTCTCACTCTATCTCGTGTGGATTTTTTGACTGGTTTTGCATCAACAGATTTGTGAGAATCGCTACCCTCTTTCTCGCATGTCACTTTTTGTTTTGCTTGCCCTCTCGTCACCAATTTCAATGGTATTTTTTTCTGTGAGTCTGATCCACTTGAAGATGGTAAACCTCCACAGTGTTCATTGTCACTTTCCCTCCTTTGTTTGGGCTCTGAGAAATCTAGGTACAAGTTTTTAATCCCGCGCTCTCCACAATATCTTCTATCGCTCCTCTTCCCATGTGGAGTGTTGACCACAACATTCGATTGGTCCTGAAGGTAGTCTCTAGGCCAATGGTCTCCACCACACCTGAAACAAGGTCCCGGAGGTCTTTGTTGTTTAGGATGTTGCACATGTGTTCTTTGGGGATATGCTTTTGGTTTAGATTCACCTTGATTAGCTATGACCATTAGTGTTCCCTAACTTAGGGTAAACCCTTTGCTCTAATTTACATTGCTCATTATCGACTCCAAAGCTCTAGAGGATGATACAATACTCTCTTGATCATAGGATTCCATGACCCTTGATGGATAAGGATCACTCGGATGGTAGTTCCTGTGGTGTTCTTCTTTGTAATAAGCCTATATCAGTACTAGATCACTCTCTTCTAGGAACCAGTTTGGATACACATACCTCACTATTGCATGATCTTCTCCAGGTAGTGGTGATTGATGGCCTAACACCGGTCTTGGTCTCTCTACGGGGTTTACTGGTCCTGAGGCATACCTTGTTTGTGGTGGTGCTAGTCTATTTGGTGGATAATGAGGATTCACTTGCATGTTCTATTGGTACTGAGGGCTAGATTGATATGGCATTTCCCTAATTTGTCCCCAATTGTAGTAGCATTCCTCAATGGTATGGTTTGTCCACTTAATCAACTGAACACCACTTCTGCTTAGGATATGGTTGTGGTAACATAGTGCACTCTTGAGTCGGATAGCCTCTCCACAGATTAAGCATCGTCTCAATGGTGGTAATCTCTGGTTCTAAACTCCCCAACTTCTATCCCATTCTCCTCACAAGTTCCTCTGCAAGTTGTTTGGTATTCATGGGTGTTTGTTGCTATGGTGGTGTTTTCATCATACTTGGTCCACTAGCTACATATCAAGAATCTGTTGAATTTGCATCTACATCTTGCGACACTTCTCCATAAATTTGGTAATTGTCCACTAGGTAAACAGCTTCTTTTGTGACCTCCTCCAGCCTCATACAAATATATTAAGTGCAAATCCTTTTTGAGATGCTCATTCTTGAGCCCCTCTATGAACATCACTACTTGGAAAGTCTCATGAGGCTTCTCATGTGGTGACACCCCTCAATGTATTTTTTGAATCACAATGCGGCTTCTGGAAATTTCTCACTCTTTGTTTGCTTGAAGGAATGAATCTTAGACACATTATTTTGTTTGATTCCTCTCGTGGAAAAATCCTCTATGAAATCCGACATCAATGCTTCTATATTCCCATCGTCTTTCTTTTTTAAAGGTTGGAACCAAGTAAGGGATTTTCCTTCCATGGTCAATCCAAAGCCTTCAAATTGGATGTGGAAATTTGTCATAATAATCAATATCTAATTCTCCTAAATGATTTTCTCATATTAAACTGATCATTTAATGTGGGGAAGTGCCAGGGGAGAAAAGGCTAGAATATTGGTTAAGCTAGCAGACCGGCCACAGTAGGGATCCAAAGGAGGGAAAATAGAGATCCAAAGGGGGGGGCCATCTGCAAAAGAGACATGTGCGACAATGGGCTAAAAAGACCCTAAGGTTCAGCCCATTAAGACTTCCAAAATGCTAAGGTTCCAAAATTCAAAGGTTGTGTCCAAAGGGTTAAAGCTTAGGGGGAAATTGGATGCTTTGTGTGCTCTCCAAAGTCAACACATATCCCTACATGGGAGGGGGCGAGCCCTTCTTCTAGGGGATGAGAGAGAAAGCCGCACACACACAGGCTCCCTTTACACAAAGGGAATGAGGGACACATGTCAGCTCCCTAGGCCAGATGCCCACAAGGTGTGCCCAGTTTCTATTGGATGACCCTTGAAGTGGACCAATGAGAATTAAGCTAGAGTAAATCTAGTTTAAAACATTTAATAAAAGAAACCAATGAGAATTAAGTCTCCTAGAAGACTATTGGGCAGTCTCCCAAGGGGTCCAATGAGCATTCAGGAGCCCAATGGCTTGCCTGATTCCTATTGGTTAGGAGGCAAAGGGGTCCAATGAGAGTTTAGTTTAATTATTTAATTACCTAAAGCTCTCACAAAAGGGGAAAAGGAAAAAAACTTTTCAAAAGGCTATCACTTATGTTGCTTAATTGTGATTGGCTTGACTTGGGGAGGGCCAATGAGACTGGAGCAAGAGCAAATAGCAAGGGGGCTCGCCCAAGAGAGAGAGGGGGGGCTGATTTGCAAGGCATTATCACATACACACTCACACAAGCTCATGTGTGAAGAAAGAGAAGACTATCTCTTCCCAAGCTTTAATGGAGAACTCATCACCTACTCCAAGCTTGTGAGATAGAAGCCTACATCAACACTCTCTTGGCATGTGGATGCAAATCCAACCAAGATCCAAGCTTCAATGCATGCTCATCTCCTCTACCAAGCTAATTACTAAGCTAAGCTATGCTAATATGAGTGATTATGTGAGGAGATGTACATCTTTCTCGTAAGATACTCCTTCTTCCTCTCAATCTACTCTCATACCCTCCTAGCTCTCACCATCTTCGAAGGTGTGTGAGGTCTTGGGTCTGAGAACGGGGATAATTCAAGTTGTGTTTGCTAAGTTTTTGCTTAGTGCATGAAGCTTTCATCTTCATTGCACTAGCTAGTCTTGAAGGAACACAAAGAATTGTATTGTACAATGTCTCTCTTGATGGGAGAAACCATAATACAAAGCCTTTTGGAGGGAGGGCCGGCTCCATGCAAATCCGGTCCTCAACTGTTGTCATTAGCTTAATTTCTCTCTCTTTTGAAAGTATTGTCGATGCTATCTAACTAGGTGTTATGCTTTTTGTTGCTCTCTCCACCCAAGCACTCTTGTAATTCTCATTAGGAATCTATTCTAATGAAATGCCCACTATGTTCATGCTCATTTCCGCTACACACAAGTTATTAGGCCATTAAATGTTACATTGGTATCAGAGCTCAAGGTTTCTCTTTTCTTGCTCAAGAAGGGAGGTCCTCAAGCTAGCTACAAATTGTTGGTATTATTAATTGCCTGTGAGTAAGTAGAATAGGGATTTTTCAGCCTTGCAGTGCGCCTACCTTTGTGCACTTAACGGGGCATCACCATCGAGAGCTATGGTCTTAATAGTGGAGTCCTATGGGGCTTGCCTACGGCTTAACCACTATTGAGATATTAGAAGCTTGACAGGAGCCAGTGCTGTTTTGGTGTCGAAAGACCCTCTCTTCTATTCCTTGCAATTAATGGTATTCGAGCCGCGGGTATAGTCGCTTGAGTGCTTTTTCTAAAGGGGTAAAGAGGAGTAGCAACTAAGGCTTGAAGTGCCAAAGTACACCTAAAAAGTTTACAGCTAAAAGTTGTTAGAATGGCTGACAATAGTAAAGAGAGTGAAATTAATGTTGATAACTTTGATTTTGCTCATGAGCAAGCTACTAATGATGCTTCAATGCTTGTTAACTATCTTGTTTCTAGGCATCAACAAGCCATGGGCAATCCATCTCTCCAAAGTGAAGTGCAACGGCAGCTCCGTGCTCACGGGATTCTCCAAGCTCATCACCATGACGAAAGAACACCTAGGAAGCCTCCTTGTGAGACTACCAAAAGAGGTCTCTCTCCGATTCGGGAAGAAGAAGAGAATCCATATGAAGGGCTCAAGAATTTACTTCTTGATGATGCATCTCCTTCCCAAAGGAGAACTCAAGAGCCTCCACCGAAGGAACGAGAAAGAAGCGAGTCTCCCGCAACCTCGGCAGAGATGGCTCCACGAAGACGACGGGCTAAACGCTCTCCATCACCACCAAAGCGGAGAAGACCATCATACTCTTCTCCACGCCATAATTCAAAGAGGGATGATAAAAAGCAAGAGAAGAAAAAGGCGAGAAAGAGGACATCCTCTTCTCCATCTTCTTCATCCTCTTCCTCTTATGAAAGCTATGGTGAAGACGACAAAGATCAAGACAAGAAAAAGGCGAGAAAGAGGTCACCCTCTTGTCCACCTTCTTCAAATTCTTCACCTTCTGAAGAAAGTGATGGTGCAACCTTTGAACCATCAAAAAGAAGAGGCCATAGGAAATCCTATGCCGCATGGAAGAGGTTGTCCAAGCTGAAGAAATTCAAAGAGGGAGGGAAGAGCATCTCTTTCCTTACCTATGATGGCACCTTTGGTGATACGGACAAAGTCTTGGCCTTTATCCAGCAATTTGATGTGGCGTTTGGAGATGAGGGCTTCACGGAGTCCTCTAAGCTACGCCATGTAGCTATGCACTTTCAAAAGTCCGTCAGACAATGGTGGTCTAGCCTACGAGCCAACGGTGAAGCTCCACGAACATGGAAAGCTTTAAGAGCTTCCATTATGAAACAGTTTCTGGCCACCGATGCCAAAGACAAAGTACTCACCAAATGGCGAAGCTTAAAGCTCTCTCCCAATGAATCCATCCACAAATATGTAGACAAGTTTTGGGACCTACAACTCAAAGCCACTGTCTTCAAAAAGTTGGATTTTGGAGAGCAAAAGCAACAATTTTGTGCGGGCTTAACCGAAGAAATGGCGGAGTATGTCAACTCCCAAAGGCCACATACCATATCGGCGGTAATACACCACACTATGGTGGCCTCTCGAATCAATTTCCAAACGGGGGCTAAAAGAAATAATAAGCCCCCGGAAAACAAGGGTTCCAATGAGCCTAAGGGGAAGGCCAATGTCCAAAAGTCTCCTAATGGCAACTCCAACAAAGCTAAAGAGAAGGGAGTTTACAAAGGTAAGAATAAACTCTCTCCTGAAGAGCTCGAGCGTTATCGTAAGGATAACCGGTGTTTCAAGTGCGGCGAACAAGGGCATGCGTACCGCGCTTGTCCCCAAAAGAACAACCGCCAACATCCTCCTAGAGCTTCCTTGGTTGAAATCCAAGAGGAGGAGACTCACCAAACTCACCACGAAGGATCTCCTCTATGCCATGCTTGGGGAAAGGTAAGAGAACATGATGCTTTTATTCTCTTTGACCCTGGTTCTACTCACAATTTTATATCTATGGAGTTAGCCACCAAGCTAGGCTTACAATCCTACGAGATGGGAGATGTCCTACCCGCAGACAGTACCTTCAAGGGGCAACAAGCTTCAGTCACTCCCTTAATTGGGAAATTGAGGCTTCATGTCCAAGGCTATGTGGACAAAGAGGACTTCTTTATCTCTCCTCTCAAGCATGAGGATGTAATCCTAGGGGCACCATGGTTTGACCGCCTGGCTGCCGATGTTAAATTTCCTGAAAGGAGAATCTCCTTTAAGTTCAGGGAAAAAGACATGTATATAGATGCTAAGGAAATGGGTAACACCATCCCCATTGTACATACACCAGCTTTCAACAAGTCAATAAAGAGCTCTATTTCCGTGTACATGATTTTTGTTAAAGATTCTCAAAATGAACCTAATGCTTTAACAAAAGAAACTAAAAGCAACCAAAAGGAATTAGGGTTATCCAATTTTCTCAAGGGGTTTCAAGATGTTTTTATTGACGACATCCCTTGTAAGCTACCTCCTAAACGAGGTAATGATGACCATGCAATCGAACTTCTTCCAGGAAGTTCACCGCCTAACAAACCTCCTTATAGAGTTTCTCAAGCTCAACAAGAGGAGATTATGCGGCAAGTGCATGAGTTAGTTGAGAAGGGTATGGTTAGGCCAAGCTCATCTCCATTTTGCTCACCTGTGCTATTAGTGCAAAAGAAAGACGGCACATATCGTATGTGTGTCGACTATAGAGCACTAAATAGGATCACATCAAGAATAGGTTTCCCGTTCCACGGGTAGAAGACCTATTTGATAAGCTACAAGGATCGACCTACTTCAGTAGGATTGACCTAAAAAGTGGCTATCATCAAATAAGGATAGTTGATCAAGACATTGTAAAGACCGCCTTTCGCACCACATTTGGTCTTTACGAATACATTGTCATGCCTTTTGGCTTGACCAATGCACCAGCCACATTCAACCGCTTGATGGAGAAGCTGTTCAGGCCTCATCGAACCTTCACTGGAGTGTTCTTTGATGATATTATCATCTACTCTAATTCATTGGAGGAACACAAGCAACACCTCCAGGTAATATTTCAAGTTTTAAGAAAGAATAAACTTTATGTTAATCGAAAGAAAAGTGAATTTTTCTTGCAAGAGATTCAGTATTTAGGTCATATTATCTCTCAAGATGGCATCCAAATGGATCCATCCAAGTTAGAGGTAATAAAAGGATGGCCTAAACCAAGGAATCTTCATGAACTAAGAAGCTTTATAGGTATGTGTGCATACTATAGACGCTTCATAGAAAAATTCTCACAAATTGCGGGACCATTACATGACCTAACAAAGAAAAGCGTTAGGTATACATGGTCTGCTAAGGAGAACAATGCTTTCGAAAAGCTTAAAGAAAAGCTTATCTCTCAACCTGTGCTTACACTACCGGACCTCTCAAAACCATTTGAGGTCCAATGTGATGCTTGTGGTGATTGCCTTGGAGCTGTTTTACTCCAAGAAGGGCATGCCATAGGCTATGAGAGTCGAAGGCTCGATCCTGTTGACCAAGCTCTAGGCATATATGAAAAGGAGCTCCTTGCAGTTCTACATGCCTTAGACTCATGGAAGCACTATTTATTGGGGACTCCTTTCATTCTGCGAACGGATCATCAAAGTCTTAATTACTTCATGATGCAGACCAAGCTCTCCGACAAACAAATGAGGTGGGCAAATTTCCTTTCGCAATTTCATTTTCATATTGCTCACATTGCTGGCAAGCATAATCAAGTAGCTGATGCACTCTCAAGATGGCCGAGAGTGAATGCGGTTTCCATAGCAACTCACAATGATCTATCTTCAATGATAGATGAGTATGCTATTGATCCCAATTTTAGAGATGTGATTTCAGCCCTTGCATTAGGGAAGAAAGAAGAACCATTTACCTTACAAGATGGTTATCTTCTCTATGGCAATAGACTATGCGTTACTAACTCACTATGTGAGAAAGTAATGTATGAATCTCATGCTCCACCTTATGCGGGGCATAGAGGGATTCAATCTACCTTAAAGGGAATTGAAACATATTTCTATTGGCCTACCATGAAAGTGAACATACAAGAGTATGTTTCTACATGTGTGGTATGCCAAAAGACAAAATTTGATAGAGGGAAGCAACTTGGATTGCTTCAACCCTTGCCAATCCCTAATTCACCATGGGAGATCATATCCATGGATTTTATCTTTGGATTGCCTAAGTCTATCCATGGGAATACGGGAATATGGATGATAGTAGACAGGTTCAGTAAACAAGCTCATTTTATACCTGTCAAGAAGACTATCAAAGCCCATCAAATGGCAACCCTCTTCATTTCACAAATTTTCAAGTACCATGGCTTGCCAATGTCCATAGTGTTGGATAGAGATCCTAGAATGACCAGTAATTTCTGGAAGGGTCTCTTTGAGAATTTAGGGACAAGGCTAAACTTCTCTTCGGCCTATCATCCACAAACGGATGGCCAAAGTGAAATAGCTAACCTAACCATTCTCGATCTACTAAAAGCCTATGTAACGGAAGTAGATCAAAGATCCCAATGGGAGAAGTACTTACCCTTAGTGGAGTATGCTTACAATAACACTGTACATACTTCCACGGGAAAAGCACCTTTCGAGGTAATTGAGGGAAGATCAAAAAGTCCCTTGCTACTTAAGGTACGTGGGAAGATCTTTGTTGCAGATGAGTATAGCCGAGACCTACAAGAATCTTTCCAAAAGATTAAGGATGCTATCTCTATCTCACAGCAAAGGCAAAAGGCTGCTGCTGACAAGCACAGAAGAGCCCAAGCCTTTAAAGAAAATGATTGGGTCTTGTTAAAGTTTCCCAAGGCTTGATTAAGGCACACGACGAGCAAGAATCCTACGGGCCACCAAAAGTACTATGCTAAACTAGCAAAAAGGTACTATAGTCCCTTTCAGATTCTTAGGCCAATCAATGAGATGGCCTATCAACTCAAGTTGCCCAATCATTGGCTCATACACAATGCTTTTCATGTGAGCCTATTAAAGCCTTACAAAGGAGAGCCACCTCAAGAACCAACTAATGAAGACCCACCAGAGATCGAGGACCAAGAGGAGGTGCTGCAACCCGAGTCCATTCTCCAACATGAAGACAAGGTACTGAGAGGCGGTAAGACTATCCGACGATATCTTATTAAGTTTAAGAATTATCCTTTTGAAGATGCTAGATGGATGCAAGGCATACAATTAAAGGATAACCTAAACCTTGTCAATGCTTACAATGCTTCCCAAGAGTAAGCAAATGTACAAAATGTTAAAAATGAACAAAGTTTTTGTCTTATAAGACTCTCTTTTTCTTTATTGTGCACAATAATGAAGTAGTGTGCATGCTTAGATCAAATTTGTGGAGACGACGTCTCCCAAACACCAAGTAGAGCTTGTCACTCTACTATGGAAGACTGATAGGACTAATGTGCAGACATGCTTGCGGCAGCCTCAGGCTCTCACACGCCAAATGGACTAGTCATCCATTCTGGAATGATGTCGTTGGGTAACATAGGGATCCTCTACCCGCTAAGAAAAGGACTCATGAATATGCTTTATCTTCTCTACACCATAGTCGAGGATGACTATGATTTCAAGAGAGAGGTAATGTCATAATAATCAATATCTAATTCTCCTAAATGATTTTCTCATATTAAACTGATCATTTAATGTGGGGAAGTGCCAGGGGAGAAAAGGCTAGAATATTGGTTAAGCTAGCAGACCGACCACAGTAGGGATCCAAAGGAGGGAAAATAGGGATCCAAAGGGGGGGGAGCATCTGCAAAAGAGACATGTGAAACAATGGGCTAAAAAGTGTTAAGTATGGAGCCTGATTTACCCATGTAATTTTCTGTGGTAAAAGCGCACATTTGTAAGGCCCCCATTATGAGGAGAAGCCATCGTGCGTGAAGAAAAATCACTCACCGGAAACCAAAATTTTCACGAACAAGAATCAAGGACTTTTTTTTTCGCCAGAATATTATGGCCGGACGGCGGCCGAAAAGTGGTCGGAAAACAACCGGTCGGTTGGCCGGTGGCCGGTAGTCAATGGCCAATGGCCAGTGGTCGGAAGTCAATGGCCAGTGGTCGGTGGTCGAAAGTCAATGGCCGGTGGCCGGTGGCCGAATTCAAAAGCGGACTTGTCTTCTCAAGGGCGGCCACACATGGGCGGATTGGAGGGTCCGATTTGGACTTATTCGCACAAGGGCGGCTACACATGGCTGTCTCTCATAAGAGAGGGCAGCCCTTTTGGCCTATAAAAGGAGGCCATTTCTACACACATTTCATAGTGTGAAGTTGATGCAACAAGGTGAGTGTGAGGTGGTGAGAGTGAAGCAAGGCCGGAGCTCCATTAAGGGTATAATCCCTTTGTAAACTACTTCTTGTTTTGAAGTACTAAATCCATTGAGTGGCTCCTTTCCCGTGGACGTAGCCCACATTGGGTGAACCACGTATATCGTGTGTACTCTCTCTCTCTCTCTCTCTCTCTCTCTCTCTCTCTCTCTCTCTCTCTCTCTCTATAATCTCGTGTATATAAATCTGTCTCTCTCCATTAAGTAATCTACTCAATTATCTATTTAGCTACGTCTTATTTCCTAACAAAAAGACCCTAAGGTTCAGCCCATTAAGACTTCCAAAATGCTAAGGTTCCAAAATTCAAAGGTTGTGTACAAAGGGTTAAAGCTTAGGTGGAAATTGGATGCTTTGTGTTCTCTCCAAAGTCAACACATATCCCTACATGGGAGGGGGCGAGCCCTTCTTCTAGGGGATGAGAGAGAAAGCCACACACACACACACACACACACAGGCTCCCTTTACACAAAGGGAATGAGGGACACATGTCAGCTCCCTAGGCCAGATGCCCACAAGGTGTGCCCAGTTTCTATTGGATGACCCTTGAAGTGGACCAATGAGAATTAAGCTAGAGTAATTCTAGTGTAATTAATTTAAAAACATTTAATAAAAGAAACCAATGAGAATTAAGTCTCCTAGAAGACTATTGGGCAGTCTCCCAAGGGGTCCAATGAGCATTCATGAGCCCAATGGCTTGCCTGATTCCTATTGGTCAGGAGTCAAAGGGGTCCAATGAGAGTTTAGTTTAATTATTTAATTACCTAAAGCTCTCACAAAAGGGGAAAGGGGGACACATGTCAAAAGGCTATCACTTATGCTGCTTTATTGTGATTGGCTTGACTTGGGGAGGGCCAATGAGACTGGAGCAAGAGCAAATAGCAAGGGGGCTCGCCCAAGAGAGAGGGGGGGCTGATTTTTGCAAGGCATTATCACACACACACACTCACACAAGCTCATGTGTGAAGAAAGAGAAGACTATCTCTTCCCAAGCTTTAAAGGAGAACTCATCACCTACTCCAAGCTTGTGAGATAGAAGCCTACATCAACACTCTCTTGGCATGTGGATGCAAATCCAACCAAGAGCCAAGCTTCAATGCATGCTCATCTCCTCTACCAAGCTAATTACTAAGCTAAGCTATGCTAATATGAGTGATTATGTGAGGAGATGTACATCTTTCTCGTAAGATACTCCTTCTTCCTCTCAATCTACTCTCATACCCTGCTAGCTCTCACCATCTTCGAAGGTGTGTGAGGTCTTGGGTCTGAGAACGGGGATAATTCAAGTTGTGTTTGCTAAGTTTTTGCTTAGTGCATGAAGCTTTCATCTTCATTGCACTAGCTAGTCTTGAAGGAACACAAAGAATTGTATTGTACAATGTCTCTCTTGATGGGAGAAACCATAATACAAAGCCTTTTGGAGGGGGGACCGGCTCCATGCAAATCCGGTCCTCAACTGTTGTCATTAGCTTAATTTCTCTCTCTTTTGAAAGTATTGTCGATGCTATCTAACTAGGTGTTATGCTTTTTGTTGCTCTCTCCACCCAAGCACTCTTGTAATTCTCATTAGGAATCTATTTTAATGAAATGCCCACTACGCTACACACAAGTTATTAGCCATTAAATGTTACGAAATTTGTGACGTATTTAGCTCTCAATACCTGTTTGAAAAAGATGTTGAGTGTGCATGGGGATCACCTAATCCATTGTACTTCAAAATCATGCATTTTGCAACTTGGGACAGATGCGTGGACCTTGCCTCAATGACATATCTCACCATTATTGAAGATATTGCAAAAGCTTCCTTATGTGGGGATGCTGACGTTCTTGACGCAGCTCTTGGTCCTTCTCTCATAATCACATCTAGCCTTTCCCACTCAATATGGTGTGGCATGGATGACCCCGTAACAATTGTATAACCACCTCTAATAGGCTTTGGTTTTGACAAGTCGGATCTAGAACTTTTGGTTTGCATGTCCTCTCTTATGAGTACTCTCTACATGGGGTGGAATTTCAAAGACTCGGTCCATAAAACTTACCTCCTTTTCAATAGGCTTTTTGCAGGCATATGATTTAAGTGAATGAGATAAAAGGTTTCTTCCCATCACCAAAGTTTTTCCATGCCTTCCATGTACGCATACCTATACTTGTGCCCTTTGCCATCTACCAAAATAGGTCATTTTCCCGTTTCAAACTGGTAGACATACATGTACATCGGCTTGTTGTCGATAAGTTCCATAAGGCTCGTGTCTTCCTTGATGTAAGAGTTCACATCATCTTGTACAATCCCACCGTAGGATCATCTACAAGCACTCTTTCCAACTCTTTCATGGATATGAATCTAGGCTCTTGGGTCATTCTCTAGTGGAGGTCTCTCAATTCCTTTGTAGACTTTATCTTTGGTTCCGGTCATTCCCATGGCATCTACTAGATTAGGATTATCCATCCTAAGATAGGCAACCCCTCTCTTGCCAATACATTGGTCTTCATAGTCAATAACCTCAACTTTGTCTCAAAACTAAGGGCTTCCCAAGTCCTCTCAAACATAGCTCTTATGATGAATGTCTGCATAGATTCTAGCTCCCTTACCATAAGTGTAATGGTAGTACAATTTCTTGGTCGATGGCATTTCTGGTTTTTGTGATGTGCCCTCTCCATTTACCTTACTATGATAGCTCATTTTATTGTGTTGTCTCAACCATCAAGATAGTGAAGGCTGGTTTAGAAGAGGTGTCAGAGACCACTTCTTTTTGCACGGTTGCTAAGTGTTATAGGCTTGCTTGACTGACAGTTTCTTCAGTAGATCCTCTACTTACTTGATCTCTTGGCAGACGGACACCTGACTGGTACCAAGCTCCTGATCTAGAGATAATGAAAAATTTAGTGGTTTACTTGGATTTCTTTGGATCCTTTGGAACTTCTTCCATTCTCCACTCTTCTCGTGCACCAATCTCCTTGCTTGTACAAGACTCAATAAAAACTTGAACATAGATGGAGTTAAGACAAGCTGGCAATTGATGTACACAACTTTATCCAAGCACAAGACTTCATGTACAATCTCAACGATCTCTAAAGTAAACAATTCCCTACAGGTCTCACTTCAAAGGTTGGAACCAAGGTTTTGCCAAAAAACCATGCTCCTAACACTCTATGGGAGAAAATCGCAATTTTCTCCTACCTAGAGGTCTTTTAAGGTATTTGTTTCACTTCAGCTCTCTTAGTGGCTTACTACTCACTCCCAAAACTCAATCTTGCAACAATTTCAAGGTTTAGACTCTTTGATAGTCCGAGGGATCACTTAACCCACTTTTGACTTATTTTCTAGATCGAAATTGGCTTACTCTCATATACAGGGACTTAATTCCAAATTTGGGTCTATGGGTGTGTACCTTACCTTGAGTACTTCCTCTAGTACAGATGTTGTCTCAAAACACTTGAGATAGGTAGGGTCTGAGGAGAAAATTGCAATTTTCCCCTACTCTATGTGAACAAATTTCTCAAACGCATTGTAATGGAAATGGCCTATGAACTTTGAGGATAGCGGAATGAGGAGAATTAAAGAGAGTTTTTGTGAGACTGCTTTGAGAACATAAAGGGTGAGCTTAATTGATGGTAAAAATATAATCATAGTACTTAATTAACTTGGCATGAACAATACTTTTGAAAGAGAGAGTTTAGAGAACTCAATAACAATTGAGGACCGGATTTATGTGGATCCGGTCCCCCCTCCAATAGGCTTTTGTATTATAAATTCTCCCGTAAAGAGAGACTTGGTACAATACAATTTTTGTGTTCTTTGTGACCTAGGTGATGCAATGAAGATGAAAAGCTTCATGCATCACAAGCATAACATAGACTTTGTAAAAAACATTAACTATCCCTAGCCTCAGTCCCAAGGCCTCAAACACCTTCAAAAGGTGGAGAGAGCTAGCGGGGATTGAGGATAGGGAAGAAACATTTATAGGAGAAAGAAATAGATCCTCACTTATCATCACTCTTCTTGATAGCATATATAATAGCGTAGTAATGAAGATGGAGAAGATGGCAAGCTTAAACATTGAAGCATGGATCTTGGTTGGATTTGCATTCCATGGCCAAGAGTGTTGGTGTAGGCTCTCAACTTCCCTACTAGCTTGAAGAAGGAGATGGAGCTCTTGCACTTTCCACTTCACACAATGAGAGAGAGAGAGAGAGAGAGAGAGAGAGAGAGAGAGAGAGAGAGAGAGAGAGAGAGAGAGAGGGAGACTATACCCACCAAGCTAGCCCCCTTATTGCTTTGGTCAAACCCCTCTTCTAGCACTCTCTGGCACTTGATTGGACCTCCTCAAGCTTTGCCAGTCATAGGCTTAGTGCATATCAAGCAACAAGGGTAGCCCTGGGACAAGTATCCGCCTTTCCCCTTTGAGAGAGAAGACTTGATAAATGCAAAAACAATTAATTAAATCAACCAAATTATCATTGGACCCCTGGGAGGCTAACCAATAGGCTTGAGGCACACTATGAGGGCACGTGAAGAGGAGGTTGACAAGTGTCCCTGCTGCTTTCTTTGTACTAAGGATGCCTTGTGTGAGGGTGTATGTGTTCTCTCTCTAGTCCCTACAATGAGGGTTCACCCCCCCTTGTGTAGGGATATGCTTTTACTTTTGAGTACCTTACCCCCCCTCAAACACCTTAGTCATGGAGCACCTTAGCACCTTTGTCAGCAAGCACGACAAGCACCTCAAGCACCTTAGTCAGCAAGCACAACAAGCACCTCAAGCTTGGTCCGGGCTCCCACCTCAACCACAGACCTAGCTTACCTAAGTTCAAAGGACTTTCAACGCTAACCTTTGGAGGTCTTTAATTAAGATGACCCTAAGGTATTTAAGCTCCATTACCTAGCCTTGCTCTTTGACAGATCATCTCCCATTTGGACCCCTTTATCATTCGCCCCGTGTTGAGATAGATCCGTAAGCACATGTCTATATTCTAACCCAAATGATCAGCTTAATATGAGAAAATCATTTGGGTTGGTTAGATCTTATATTTTTATAACATTACCTCTCTCTTGAAATCATAGTCGTCCTCGACTATGAGGTAGAAGAGATAAAGCCTTAGTCATTAGTCAATGTTTTTTATCTGGTAGAGGATCCCTTTTTACCATACGACATCATTCCAAAATGGATGACTAATCTATTAAGTGCTTGGGAGACGTAGCTGCCATAAGCATGAGTCTGCTCTTTAGTCCATTTTGTTCCCCCAAGTAGAGTGACAAATTCTACTTGGTTTTTGAGAGACGTCGTCATCACAAACATGATTCTAAGCATGCATATTACTTAAATTTGTGCACAATAAAAAGAGAACTAGTCTTATAAGACAAAAACATTGATCATTTAAAAGAAACATGTACATTTTCTTACTCTAATGTAGCATTGTAAGCATCAACAAGGTTCATACTATCCTTTAGTTGTATTCCTTGCATCCATCTAGCATCTTCAAAAGGATAATTTTTTAACTTAAATACATATCTTCAGATAATCTTACCATGTCACAGTACATTTTCTTCATGCTGAAGGATAGCTTTGGGTTTCAGCACCTCTTCTTGGTCTTTGATTTCGAGAGGGCCTTCAATAATTGGTTCACTTCCTTTGTAGGGCTTAAGTAGGCTCACATGAAAAGCATTGTGTATGAGCTAATGGTTGGGCAACTTGATTTGATAATCCATCTCATTGATTGGCTTCAAGATTTGAAAAGGACCACAGTATCTGTTTGCGAATTTAGCATAATACGTTTGATGGTCCGTAGGATTTTTGCTCGTCGTTTGCCTTAATCGAGCCTTGGGAAACTTAAGTAAGATCCAATCATTTTCTACAAACGTTAAGGCCCTTTGTGCTTGTCAGTAGCAGCTTTTTGCCTTTGTTGAGAGATGGATATAGCCTCCTTAATCTTTTGGAAAGATTCTTGTAGGTCACGGCTATACTCATCGGCGGAGAAGATCTTCCCATGTACTTTAAGTAGAAAGGGACTTTTAGGTCTTCCCTCTATGATTTCAAAAGGTGCTTTTCCTATAGGAGTATGGACAATACTATTGTACGCATACTCTAGAAGAGGTAAGTACTTTTTCCATTGTGGCCATCCGTTTGTGGGTGATAGGCCGTGAAGAGAATTCAATCTTGTACCTAGATTTTCAAAGAGACCTTTCCAAAAATTACTAGTCATTCTAGGATCTCTATCTGACACGATGGATGTTGGCAATCCATGGTGTTTGAAAATATGGGATATGAAGAGAGTTGTCATTAGGTGTGCGTTAATAGTCTTTTTGACTGAATAAAGTGTGCTTGCTTGCTAAACCTATTGACTATTGTCCATATTCCCATGGATAGACTTGGGTAATCCAACGATAAAATTCATGGATATACTCTCACATGGTGAATTAGGGATTGACAATGCTTGGAGTAATCTAGGTTGCTTCCCTCTATCATACTTAGTCTTGTGGCATACCACACATTTTGAAACATACTCTTGTATGTCCACTTTCATGGTAGGCCAATAGAAATATGTCTCTACTCCTCGGAGAGTAGGTTGAATGCCTCTAGGCCCCGTATAGGGAGGAGCATGGGATTCATACATGACTCTCTCACGAAGGGAGTGGGCCTCTTCCTTCTCCAAAGGAAGGGCTGACATTACGTCTTTAAAGTCAGGGTCAATGGCATATTCATCTATCATAGAAGGTAGATCATTGTGAGTAGCTATAGACGTCACATTAACTTTTGGTCGTCGTGAAAGTGCATTGGCCTCTTGATTGTGCTTACCAGCAATGTGAGCAATATGAAAATAAAATTGTGAAAGAAAATCTGCCCACCTCATTTGTTTGTCGGAAAGCTTGGCTTGTTGCATGAAGTACTTGAGACTTTGGTGGTTTGTTTGTAAATTAAATGGAGTCCCCAATAGGTAGTGCTTCCATGTGTCTAGGGCATGTAGAACATCCAAAAGCTCTTTCTCATAAATGCCCAAGACCCATTCATATGTATTGAGTCTTTGAATCTCATATGCTATGGCATGCCCTTCCTTGAAGCAAGATTGCTCCAAGGCAGTCACCACAAGCATCACATTGGACCTCAAATGGCTTTGAGAGATCTGGAAGCATAAGGACTGGTTGGGAGGTAAGCTTCTCTTTGAGCTTGTCAAAAGCATTTTTCTCCTTAGCAATACATGGATACTTAACGTTCTTCTTTGTTAAGTCATGTAATGGTCCTGCTATTTGAGAGAATTTTTCTATGAAGCATCTATAGTATGCACACATACCAATAAAGCTTCTTAGCTCATGTAGATTCCTTGGATTAGGCCATGCTTTTATTACCTCCAATTTTGATGGATCCATACGGATACCATCTTGAGAGATAATATGACCTAAGTATTGAATCTCTTGAAGAAAAAATTTACTTTTCTTTTGATTGAGAAAAAGCTTGTCTCCCTCAATGCTTGAAAAACCACTTGGAGATGTTGCTTTTGTTCCTCCAAGGACTTGGAGTAGATGATGATATCATCAAAGAACACTCCAATGAATTTGCAGTAGGGGGTCTAAAGTTTTTCTCCATTAAACGATTGAACGTGGTTGGTGCATTAGTCAAGCCAAAAGGCATGATTAGATATTCATAAAGACCAAACGTTGTACGAAACGTGGTCTTTAGGATATCTTCATCCACTATCCTTATTTGATGATAGCCACTTTTAAGGTCAATCCTACTAAAGTAGGTAGAGCCTTGTAGCTTATCAAACAGATCTTCTACCTGAAATTTATTTTTGATAGTGATATGATTTAGTGCTTGATAGTCCACACACACACGGTATGTATCATCTTTCTTTTGCACTAAAAGGATTGGAGAACAAAAGGGAGAGGAGCTAGGCCTCACCATCCCTTTGTCTACCAAAATGAGGTAAGTCCGTAGGGATATCATCGATGAGCACATCTTGGAATCCTTTTAGAAAACCAGACAAGTCTAACTCTTCTTGATTCCTACCATTTACATTTGATGAAATAATAGGACCTTTTAGAAAACCAGACAAGTCTAACTCTTCTTGATTCCTACCATTTACATTTGATGAAATAATAGGACCTTTGACAAAAATCATGTACGCAAAAACTGAGCTCTTCATTCGTTTATCAAAAGCAAGAGGATTTACAAGTGGTATAGCACAACCAAACTCACTAGCATCTATATACATGCTCTTTTCCTTGTAGGTGAAGTAGATTCTCCTTTTAGGGAACTTCATGTTGGCAGCCATCCGGTTGAACCATGGTGCCCCTCGGATAGCATCCTCATGTTGGAGAGGAGAGATGAAAAAGTCTTCTTTGTCGATGTAGCTTTGGACATGAAGCCTCAACTTCCCAATCAAGGAAGTAACAGAGGCTTGTTGTCCCTTGAAAGCGGTATCAACAGTTACAATATTTCCCATCTTGAAAGCTTGAATGCCCAACTTGGTGGCCAACTGCATTGATATGAAGTTGTGAGTAGAGCTAGGGTCGAACAAGATGAAGGCATCATGTTCCCTTACCTTTCCCCAAGCATAGGAGAGAGGTGATCCTTTGTAATGAGCATCCTCTTTTGGAGCTTCGATAGTGGCAGCTCTAGAGTCTCATTGCGGGCATTTATCTTGGGGAAAAAACATTTATGGTCCTTGCAAAAAGCTTCAAGCTCTTCAAGAGAGAGTTTGTTTTTACCTTTATAAACTCCCTTCTCCTTGGACTGATTGTTGTTGTTGTTTGAAATGCCTTGAGAAGAATTTTGGGCATTGGTTTTCCCCTTTGCATCACTTTTGTCTTTGATTTCCATGGGCTTGACATTCCTTCTTGCCCCTTCTTATTGGAAATTGATGCGCAAAGCAACCATAGTGTGGTGGATTACTTTGGTGATAGAACCAGGCCGTTGGGAGTTGACGTACTTGGCCATCTCTTCAAGTAATATTACACAAAATTTTTGCTTTTGCTCAGCAAATTCTATCTTTTGAATGACAGTAGCCTTGAGATGTAAATCCCAAAACTTGTCCACATATTTGTGAATAGACTCATGGGAGAGAAGCTTCAAACTTTATCATTTGGTAAGCACTTTGTCCTTTGCATAGCTTGCAAGGAATTTTTCTATGTCTTTGGGGCTTTATCGTTGCCACAAAGGCTAGCCCACCATTGACAAGCCGGCTTTTGAAAGTGCATAGCTACATGGTGTAGCTTGGAGGACTCTGTGAAGCCCTCGTCTCCGAAGGCCACATCAAATTACTGGATGAAGGCCAATAATTTGTTGGTAGCACCAAAGGTGCCATCATAGGTGAGAAAAGAGATACACTTTCCTTCCTCTTTGAAATTCTTGAGCTTTTGTGACCTTCACCATGCATTTGTGATGTCCTCCCCTCTTGTATTTTCTAGGAGAATAGCCATAGCTTTCATCGGAAGAGGAGGAAGGTGAAGAAGAAGGAGAAGAGGGTGACCTCTTTCTTGCCCTTTTCTTCCATTGTTTCCTCTCTTCCCTTTTAGAGTGACAAGGAGAAGGACTATGGGTTGATTGTTTCCTCTTGGGAGGAGTTGGCAATCGTATAAACCACCATCTTTGTGGAGCCACATCTTCAAAGGAACTTAGAGATTCATTAATTTCTTGTTCTTTGCATTCCTCCTCTCGTATGGGAGAGAGTCTTCTTTTGGGGGTCTCATCAAGAGGCCTCCTAAGCTCTCTCTCTCCACTTGGAGAGGAAGGGAAATCCCATAAGCGCGAAGTTGTTGCGTAACTTCGGCTTGCAAAGCAGGGTTGCCCATAGCTTGTTGCAACCTAGTAACAAGATAATTGACAAACATGGTGGCATCATCATTAGCACCTTCATGTGCAAAATCAAAGTTATCAATGTTCATTCTACTCTCTTGGTTATTGTCAGCCATGCTAATTAGACTTATGTATAGATTTACTTTGTGCTTTGGTACCCTCAAAAACCTTAGTCGCTACTCTTCTTTACCTTTGAAAATCAATTGTCAAGCAGCCACACCCATGGTTTAGACATTGCTGATTGCAAAGACTAGTGGAGAGAGTCTAACATTTCTTGGTTGATTATGGTTCTTGTTGAGCTTGCTCGTAGCTCAATAATGGTAAAGCCAAAGGAAAGCCCCGAGAGGCTCCATTATTAAGACTATAGTTCCCAACGGTGTACCTCGAACTAAGTCCTTCTCAACCAAGATAATAGATCCATGTCCCACTTACCCTATTGCAATAAACAGGCCCAACCTTTCATGGACAACTTAAGGACCTCTCTTCTTAAACAAGAAAAGAGAAACCAATAGCTAGGATACCAATGTAATGGAAATGGCCTATGAACTTTGAAAATAGCGGAATTAAGAGAATTAAAGAGAGCATTTTTGTGAGACTACTTCGAGAACATAGAGGGTGAACTTAATTGATGGTAGCAATATAGTCATAGTACTTAATTAACTCAATGGCATGAACAATACTTTTGCAAGAGAGAGAGTTTAGAGAACTTGACAACAATTGAGGACTGCATTTATGTGGAGCCGGTCCCCCCTCCAATAGGCTTTTGTATTATAGACTCTCCCATCAAGAGAGACTTGATACAATACAATCTTTGTGTTCCTTGTGACCTAGGTGATACAATGAATATGGAAAGCTTCATGCATCACAAGCATACCATAGACTTTGTAAAATGCATCAACTATCCATAGCCTCACTCCCAAGCCCTCAAATACCTTCAAAGGTGGAGAGACCTAGTGGGTTATGAGAGGATGAAGAAACATTCATAGGAGAATGACATAGTTCCTCACTTATCATCACTCTTCTTGCTAGCATACATAACAGTAATGAAGATGGAGAAGATGGCAAGCTTAAACATTGAAGCATGGCTCTTGGTTGGATTTGCATTCCATAGCCAAGATTGTTGGTGTAAGCTCTCAACTTCCCTACTAGCTTGGAGAAGGAGATGGAGCTCTTGCACTTTGCACTTCACACAATGAGTGTGTGTGTGTGTGTGTGTGTGTGTGGGGGGGGGGGGGGGGGGGGGGGGGGGGGGGGGGCATGTGCATGTGCCATTTTCACCCCAATTGAGCAAGTGTGATGACCACAAGCACAATTTCAACACTTTTCTTGGTCTAAAGGCCAATATTTGGCTCTATATTCACTTATGATGCCCAAATTCACTTTGGACTTGATGGGTGGCTTTCTTAAGTGAAGATGTTTGCCTAACCTTAGCCTTGTAGACTTCTAACCTCTAGAGCTGGAAAAGAGAGAAAATCGTGTTTTTTTATAGGAAATTTCTAAAAATGCACTTTTACTCTTTTTTCCAGATCTAGGGTCTTGGTAATCCTCTTTTAGTCTCTACCACCAGCCTGTAGCTTGTTTTGGCCTTGTACATTGGTGTCAACAAATAGTTAGTCCTCTTGGAACTTTCTTCACTGGCCCTATCTTAACTTCTAGTGGTCAACTTGCATCCAAACTTCCCTCATGTACTTAAACACACTATTGAAGTATCATACACAAATTTTTCTCCATGCTTCACCTGCAAGAGAAAAGCAAAATTTTCTCTCACAGATGCTGATTACTAACTTTTTTGGAATTTTGACTATGGTTGTGCATTCATACACCTCTACATGCATTTTGAACATGCCTTAAATCACCTACTTTCCTGGATGCACTATCTTTCCTTGAGCATTCTCTGTCTTGGCAAAAGATCCTTTCCGTGACATGCAAATCATGAATGATACCGAGAAAACTTGTCAGACTTATCTACTTACCCTACTCCTAGAACAAAAGATGTCAGCTGCAAATAGATTCAAGATGCTCAAAAAACAACTCCCTAACTAAACTCTGACCACTCTATCAGTCAATGAAAGTCTTGCATTAAGCTCAAAACCTATCTAAATAACTTATCCTAACTAATTAGCACTTTTGCAACGAGAAACTCACCACAATCACGTAGAAAAAACATCATGAAAACCCAAATCTCCTTTTCTACCCTATTTGATCTACTCATCTACTTAAGACAAAACTATTAGACTTGACTTTATTCACACTAGCCTAGGTACTCGTGCCCCAAAAACAACACCAATGCCTGGTGGTCCCTAAGGGTCAACACCAATCACATCTCTGAGATAGACAGAATGAAGACAAAAATGTCAATCCTGGGAAGCAAGTGAGTTGACTAGGGCATGGAAGCATGCCAAGAGGTTGTCAATCTCTTGTTTGAATATGGTACACTCCACTTTGACACTCAATGTGCATTCTAGCTATCAAAATCTTGGATTCTATCATTCAATCCTCTCACACAACCACATGCAAATCATCAAGCAATTAAACTCCAAAATAGAACCGAACCATTAGACTTGCAATAAGACCCCGAGAGAAAAACATGAATTTCTCCAGTAGGCTAGATGCAAGGGGACTTTTTGTCCTTTGGACTTGCCTATTAGGTCCTCCTAAGTGTCAGGAAACTCATACAATTGAAGGAATCGTAATACAACACTTGGATAGTGAAATATATCACCTAGAAGGTCGTAGAAGTCGTTGCTTGATTCTCATGAAGCGCTTTCAATGTAGGTGTCGATGTGACAAATAAAATGTTGCCCTCAAAATTCCGATGCAACAATTGTATGGTGCAGTGCAAGGAATTGAAATTCACAATAGAGAGTAGAAGATACACGACGTATAGAGAAGCCTTATCTTGTCATTCATTCATAATAATGATTCCTCCTCAAAAACTTTACAAGGTTGCCTTTTATATCGTGGCTCCTAGTTTCATGGTACAAAAGCTAGATTTTGCCACAATAGCATCATAAATTACATCTCGGGCTTCTGAATTACATCATGATAGCACGTGCAGGTTTTGGGAAAAAATTACAATAGACTATGATTACAATTAGAATTACAAGGATGATGAAATAAATTGGAATCTTTGTTGGAATCTTCTAACAATAGCTTCCTAGGAATATTCTCCTCTTCCAACAACCCTCATTTCACATCTCATCAAAATAGATCGGAGCTTTCTTGCCAATACCATGCTTAGCATATCCTGCAACCAACTTGCTTCAGGAGACGACATCCTTGCCACAACCAAGTCAGACATATCCTACAATCAACATGTCCCAAGAGGTGACATTTCAAACAAAAAGTTCATCAAGAAAGTATTTCATTCTTTCATATGGGCACCACATTTGGATTGTATAAGATGATTCTTAGAGGATGAGTCATCACCTACAAATATTGACATGTCTAGAGTTTTTTGCAGGCGGTCTTGTTTCTCTAAGCATGCATGAGTTTTTGTCTCTTGAGTTATTTTATGTTCTCTGTGTGGCTTTGCTTTGGGGTACAAATTGCTTTGGCATTTGAATCCAAAGAGGATGTCATCATGAACTTTATGTGGTTTCCACCTATGTAAGGCGATTACATCTAGAGAGTTCCCTTCATGTCCACAAATGAAAATTGCCATACATATTGATGAAAGCACTGCCAAACACATTTTTCTCCAATATCCCTTGATCAGCAATCTGGTCTTTGTGAATTCTCTACCCAACAAAACCAGTGTGAGTCCTAAATATGAGGTTTTGTTTCCGCTTTGTGGACACAGAACATGTGATGATTTCATGATATTCATCAGCCCCACAACAATTGAGAAAAACAATTGTGTGTGTGTGTGTGTGTGTGTGAGAGAGAGAGAGAGAGAGAGAGAGAGAAAGAGAACTCATTCACCAACTAGTCAGGGAGGTCCATGTAGCACAGTGTCATCATGAATGTAAACTAATTGCACTATCATCACGGTGCAAGCATAGGAGATTACATTTAGAGAGAGGCTTTTCCTTTGCACATGGTGAAAACATCCCCGATTGAATGACTCTCAACAATGCGCACAAGTTGTGTTCACTCTTCCATCTAGGCTCACTACGTGGAAATAAACATGACTATGGAGGTAGGGCCGTCGGCCACAAAGCAAGGGTGTCAGAGGCTAGGGTAGTGTGGAACTAGGTACTAAGCCAAGAGGATAAGTATGTGCTAATCTTAAGGGTCTCCTCAAGATAGCATCCAAAAGACCATATAAAAGGAGGGGGTTGGGAGGAGATAGCACGTTGATTCCTATAGAGTTTTAACAAAGGTGAAATAAAGATAGAGTGGATAGAGTTGTAGGATGGCAATGGACACCACAAACAACCAAATTTTTGTGGCCCCACCCATGTTAGGCATATGTGACAATCACATGCAGTGTGAAAGATCCTTGTGAACACAAAGCTAAGTAAGCGCTCTCAAAAGTAAACGACACTTTGATACATGATGATCAAAGCATAGCAGGTCACATATGCCTTTTCTCAATAGCCCTTTACCTACATCTCATCTTGAATTTCTTTGCCCATGTTGGCATCTTGCATAATTTCCTATGGCCTCAATATGCAAACATGACATAGGTGAGGCATCTTGAGGGGGCCTTCACTTTCCATACAACGAGAGGCTCAAAGCTTGCTAGTCTACTATTTTTAGAGTAGAAAATGTGAGAGGAGTAGCACTGGAAAAACTTACTCTTAGCCCACAAACAAGTTTGTGGAGCCTGTAGTAGTTAACTTTTTGTAACTATGTATCTTGTCAAGTAGAAATGGAAGCTTTTGAGATATTTTAGCCTTGCCTTTGTTAGCATATATTGTGATCATTCAACACAACATCAAGGAGGGGACTCTCAAAATTAGACCATATATCACATAGATTTGACCAAAGCATTTGCAAGAACAATGAGCTCTTTTTAATAGCCCTTAAACTAACGGTCTCATAATGAATTTGTTTAGCCAAAGAAAAGCAAAGTGGTAGAGGATGGAGACCAGGTCAAAGTAGGGGATCAATGTGAGAAAGGTAGACGGCATATGATCTCCTATAACTAGATATTTGTCTGCTTTGCGGGATGATTGGTGTCTCTTTCAACAAATCATTGTGCCTCTCCATTTACATCAGCCCAATAGCTACATCCTCACAGCTTTCGAGCACCATTCCTTATTCTCATATGCATTTAATAATTTGTGCCACCTCCAACATTTCACATTTTCCCAAAATGGTCATGTATTATAAATTCCCGATTTATTTCAATCCATTGTAATATTTTAATGTGTTACGGGCTCAATGGGAGTTCCAAGCTATAAAGAACACGTCAGTAGTGTGCCTAGATAGCAGATTCAATAAGTGGTGGCTCCCGGACATCGCATATTTTTACCCTAGGTATATAAGGCAGTGTGTAAAAGAAATTAGGGTTCTCAAGCTCATTTGTTGAGAGCACTCTTTGGTGAGAGCTCTTGAGGTGTGTGGCTATGGAGTCCTTGAGCTTCTGCTTGCTCGTGTGATTTGGTTAACACTGATCAGTGCTTAATTCTCTTTCACTATGCCTCTCTCATGCTTCTTATGATTGCTTATGATGCTTTGATTAGATAAATCTTAACTAATTAGTGGTTAATACCTCTCTAATCTTGTGTGATTGCCCTCTCTTGCTTGTGTGTGCATGTAGGTTTGATTGGAGTGTGGTGCTTGATAGATCTATGTGTCTGTGCTTGTGATTAGTGTGCTGCATTATAGGATTAGTGTTGTGTGCATCTTGCAATTGTTAGTGTGAGAGATTGGATTGATTGGAGGTGAAGGGAAGTGGATGTGGAGATTGTCCATCATTGTGGCTTAGCTCCTCCATAGGCCAAGAAGCTCACCTCGTAGAGTCACCATTCATGTTGCCATGATTAGCTCACTAATTGTGTGAGTGTTTCCATGCCCTAGTCGGGTAGCTCATCCCTCCGGATTGATAATTTTTTTGGTCATTGGAGCTATGCAACAATGGAGACCCCCAACATTGGGGCCGTTGTCGGGACGGACATACGCTAGTGTAATTGTGGCATAATTGGATGTGTTTCCTCACTAATTTCACTTGTGTGTTTATGGTTTTGTAGATTTTGGATGTGTGTGCATGAAGCAATGTGTTCATCATTCCCTAATTTGTCACCATATCTTGCAACCTGTGTATTTACACGCTCTAATTTCACACTAACCCCTTGCTAATTTCACTAATTTTTGATAACTTACACACTAATTTGCTATGAAGGATTGGAGCTTTCAACCGTTCAATCGATCTTCATTGGAAAGGTAATCGAGCTGGTATTCTCAACCTCCCTAGAATCTAAACATGTGTAGAATTGTGTAGAGACTCCACAATGATGATGCAATGTCAATGCCATGTTGTTGCAATGCAATGTTGATGCTATGATGCTATGAAAATTTTTGAATTGTGTTTTCATGCCGTTGTAATGCCGAAATTTTCCAGATTTGGTGGCGTATGAAATTAACAAGTTCGATTGCTAAATGGTGAATGTGCGTTGCTAATTGTGTTCCTAATTGATCTAATTGCATGCTTGAATGGTCAATTTCAAGTGTGTGCATTCTAATTGAGTGTGTGTATGCCTAATTTTAGGTGTGTGCACTAATTTACCCTTGTTTGTGAACCTAAAAATCAATGTGTGCTTAATGATTTTTCAATTGTGATTATTGATTTTTATTGTGGTCATGCCCACTAGAGATTTGTGAGATCACATTGCAATTTTGATAAGATTAACCCTTTTGTGTGCGCACCTAAAGATTGGTAAAAACTGCCAATTATTAGTGTGTGACTGCCTAAAAAGTGCTTAATGTGCATGATTAATTCAATTTTTGATTGCATATTTGATTTTTGTAATGGTTAATTGCTGCGTTTTTTAGCTCAAAATAAGGATTTACACACTCCAAATGCGTCAAATTTTGACCTAATTTTGTCGATTTAATTGTCTGGTTTGGATTTTATTGATGAAATTATTTGGTAATTGAATTCATGTGCTTTGATTTTATTTGGCTGAACAAATCTCCTATGTGTGGAGAATTTTCAAAAATTTCCTGGATATTTTTTGGATAATTTTTGTAATTTTTGCATTGATTTTTGCTTAATTCTACAAAAAATTGATATCGTGTGATCTTTACAAGCTATTTTGTGTGCCTAATTACGGCATCATTTTGAGCGCATTTGTGCCATCCTTGGTTGAGTTTTGAGCATTTTGCTATTTTCGAAGGCCGAGTTGATGATTTTGTTGAATTTGGCATTTTCGATAAAAACTACTATTTTTGGTGTGCTTATGCGTGTCGAAAATGTTCAATTGTGATTGCTGATGATTTTATAACATTTCTATAATCTTTTGGGAATTTTTTGGGATTTTTGGATGATTTTTTGTGTTATCGGGTAATTTTTAGCCTATTTTTGGTATTTTTTGACATTTGAAAATAACCTAATCGGTTTTCAAGCTCGACGCCCTTGCCTTGGGGCACATAAATTCTCCTCGATGGATAGATCTTTATGGTCTGTTTACGGTCTGTTGGGATAGTTTTCGTCGACATTAAAATGCTCTTCTTCTTCTTCTCGTGACGTGTGAACTGACCCCGTCACACACACACACACTCCCACTCTCACTCTCCCCTCTCCCACAACTAACGATCATTTATACTCTCTCACTAACACCCCGTCACACACACACACACTCCCACTCTCACTCTCCCCTCTCCCACAACTAACGATCATTTATACTCTCTCACTAACACCCCGTCACACACACACACACTCCCACTCTCACTCTCCGCTCTCCCACAACTAACGATCATTTATACTCTCTCACTAACTCCCCCTCACTCTCTCTCTCCGCTTAATAACACTATCTCACTAACTTCCCCTCACTCTCTCTCTCTCTCCCGCGTTTAAAACTATCTCACTAACTCCCCCTTACACTCTCTCTCCTGCATGACCCACACCTCCTTGTCCTTTTCTCTCTCTCACACACACACCCAAACTCTCTCTCTCCTCGTGCCCCACACACTGCCAAACCGGAACGCGCGCGCTGTCGATGAGCTCATGCACAGGCTCGAGGCCCACCCTTCACACTAAGTAACACCCATATTAAATGCGGGGTGGAGTAATGGGATCGACGGTCCGGGTTGAGGGCCGAGATCTCGAGGCGCACTAAACACGGCCGCACAAAAAGCGAGGCGATGTAAACTCGGCCAGCGGGAAAACAAGGCACGCTGCCGGGGTTTTAACCGGTGGCCTTGCAGTCCAGGTTGAGGGTCACATAGCCTAACCACCTCACCCACGCGCGCATCATGTATGCCTGGTCATTTTTATGGCCTTATATTGTGAGGTGACATGCATTCCCCAGGTTGTCCAGATTTAGTGCCCGTCGAGGTTTAGTTTTTTATTTGACTACTGCAACTGCGATCTCTGCTTTTGCACGTGAGCTTCTCCACCTTTGATCCCATTGCCTCCCCCTCTTAAATATGGGTGTTACTTAGTGCTGAGGGGCTCCCACACTTTCTCTCTCGTCTGCCCGTATTGTGCACCTGACCCAGCCACGTCAGCCAGCCTTCTCTGCGCACCATCAAGTACATGCCAGGCCCACGACCCCTCCTACCTCCCCAGGCTCGTACACGCCAAGGCTTCATTACCGCCCTGCAATCTCGGGCTGCTCACTGTCAACAACGCACGTGCGTGCGGCACAGTCCCGCCTTCAACGCCGCCCACGTGAGCTGCCAGGTGGTCAACCCCGCCAAGTACGTCCCAGGTGAAAACTTTTTTTTTTGTTTCTTGTAGTCAATTTCACTGTAGTCAATAAAGTATTTATTTATTTATTTATTTAAAAAGACAATAGCAATTCATTAAAAAATTCAAAAATAAAAAAAGAGATTCAGAAAATTCACAAAAAAACAAATAAATAAAGCACACAAAAATTTTATAAAAAATGCATAAAAAATAAAAAACACAAAAAACAAGAAAAAAAGCAAAAAATCCAATCAAAAATAAAAAAGGGGATTAGAAAATTACAAATAAATAGAAAAACTTACCAAAAAAAAATTTAAAATAAAAAACTTATAAAATATTCCACAAGTAATTCACAAGAAATATAAAATTCATAGGAACTCACAAAAATTCATAAAAAATCAAAATAATTCATAGATAAATCACAAAAATTATAGAAAACTCACAAAAATTTCATAAATTGTCCAAAAAAATACAATAAATCACAAAATTCATAAAACCTTCAAAAATACCATATAAATAACAAAATTCACATAAAAATTAGAAAATTTCTTAAAAATAAAACTCTTTCAAAAAATATCATAAAAATACCAAAAATTTTAGAAAATTCAACATTTCACAAAAAAATTAATAAAAATAAAAAGAAAGCCATCGA
Source organism: Adiantum capillus-veneris (assembly GCF_014529385.1). NCBI lineage: Eukaryota > Viridiplantae > Streptophyta > Polypodiopsida > Polypodiales > Pteridaceae > Adiantum > Adiantum capillus-veneris. The sequence goes on along the minus strand of NC_140940.1, from coordinate 144,441,854 downwards.
AAGAGCCAGAAAAGGTAGAAAAGCAAAAAAGCAAAGCCAAAAGAGTCACAAACCGTGCAAAAGCGAGCAAGTAAAGAAAAACAAAGCCGAAAAAAATTACACACCGCAATGCGACCCTGATAAACAAAAAAACGGCCGAAAAAAGAGAGCCAAAAAGACCAACTCAAAGCCGTGAGTGGCAGATTTTTTTTAAGTTGTCAAAATCAAGCGTGAAAATTAGCTTCTAATCGGACAAACAAGGACACAACTCACATGTGATTGTAGATTAGGTTGTTCAAGGCCCAGTTTCCATCATTTCAAATGTTGTAATCAATTTTGAAACTTTCAAGCTAGAGTTAATCAACTCTTGTGAGTCTGAAGAGCAGTCAACTGCAAAAGTGCTTTGCCACAAGCAGTTTTATCAAGCCGGAGCAGCAGAAATTTTGCTTATCTTGATACCAAAATCTGCTAGGAGATAGTTTTTACAAAACAAGCCAACATGGACTCAAATCGAGCCGAGAGTTCAAGTATAGCAGAGCGAGCTAGTAGCAGTGGCAACACATGCACAACTGCAACAGAGCAGATTTTATAGCTATATGTCTACAATGGAGACAAAGTCTTATATGCAGATTCAGAAGGCCATAGATACTTGATGAGCAACAAAAGCAGCACAGGATTAATAATCCTATTGATCAGAATAAAGCCAGAGTCAGAAAACTCCCTGATGTTCACATACTTCAGTGGAGCCAGGTATTGAAGGCTCAAAGATGAAGTGCAGATAGAAGTTCAAAAAGTCAACCCAATTGTTTATCCAAAAATCTGCACAAGTCAAAAAAACATACAGTTGGTGCACATGCAATCAGGACCATTGTACATGGATTATAGTGGTCAGATCTATAATCGAGAACCAGAAATGGAAGATCCAACAGATCAGTCAATAGAAGCAAGTCTAATTGGGGAACCAAACCAAAGACGTACAAAGGTCTAGATGGAGCATTCTACAACTTGATGCTTAGTGTTCTGAAAGAAGATGCCAACAACTTGGTCAATATAGAAGCAGAAACTTCTCAGCTAGAGCTTGATGAGGAGTGAAATACACTCATTTGTGAAAAACTATCTTCAATGCCAGAAACAAACACCCATACCTCATGTGACATTATTTCAAATCTCATTTGTTCCTAAGTGGAGTAACTATATAACTACTTACTTATCAAGCAAAAGATTTTTGGAGGATATGAGTAAATGCCGCCAAAGAGGTATTGAAACTGAAGCAAGAGACTATGCTCTTATTGGAAACCAATTGTATCGGAGAGAAAAGGATCAACATTTGCGTCTCTGTGCAAATGAAGATGAATATATACCCACTCTAGAACAAGCACATGCTAGATTAGCTGGAGGTCACTTTTCTAGTGAAACCACCGCTAGAGCAATTTTAATGGCAGGCATATGGTGGCCAATACTTTTTGCAGATGCCAAAGAATATTTTCAAAGATGTGATACTTGCCAACCAGGGTAGATAGCATGCCTTTAAGACCAATGATGGGGGCTAGAGCTTTTGCAAAATGGGGCATAGATTTTGTCAAACTAATATAACCACTTTCTTATAGAACTCAAGCTCAATATATCATTGTAGCTACAAACTATTTGACCAAGTGGGTAGAGGCTAAGGCAACCAGGAAGAATGATGCTAGAACCACAGCCGCATTCTTGTATGAGAATGTATTCACAAGATATGGACTTACAATAGAAATTGTCAGTGATAGGGAAACTCATTTCCTCAATGAGGTAATTGAGTATCTTCTGAATGGTTATCCATAACAAATCCGCTCTATATCATCCACAAGCAAATGGACAAGCTGAGCACCACAAATAAAATTCTTAGTTTGGAATTGACTAAAGTGGTTAGTTCAAGACGAACTGATTGGGAAATGAATTTACATGCTGCTCTATGGGCTTATAGAGTTTCATTCAAGACAACTTTAAATGCTACACCCTTTAACCTTGTTTATGGTCTTGATGCCATACAACTGATAGAATTTCTATTGCCAACACTAAGGGTAGCTAAAGATCTTGAGTAGACCAGACATGAATTGTCAGAGAGGCTTGAAGGTTTAGAAAAGCTTGATGAACAAAGGCTAACGGTTGTAGCTCACATCTATGCACAAAAATGGAAGCAAAAATAATTTTTTGATTCACATCTAGTCACAAAAATATTCAAAAAAGGGGACCTAGTTTTAGTTTATTCCCTTAAGCAACACATTCCTAAATTCAAGAAAAAGGAAAATGGACCATTTATCATTGAAGACGGATCTCCAAGTGGAGTGGTTATGTTGTCCACTATAGATGGTGAACCAATGGCTAACTGGACAGTGGGATGCTGCTTAAAGAAGTATCATTTGCTACTAACCAATGATTGGCTAGAAAAAATGCATGCAGCAAAGTAGAGAAAGATTAAATGACAGCAGGTTATTGATGAAGCTCAAGAGGAAGCTTGACTTTGAGTAATTAAAAGGAAAGCTGCTTTCAGAAATCAACAAACACCTATTCCCATCAACACTTTGGAACCAGATGAAAGAATATGGGAATCACATAATGATGCAGTATCAACGGATGATGAATGGTTGGATGGAATTGACCTTTGCATCACAGTACAATTCAACAATCATAGCACAAATGCATTAGTAGATACCAGACCTTGATTGAATGCAGTCAGTTATTCCACTTACAAGAAAGCTACGAATAGGTTTTTAGCATCGGGAATATCTGATATCAAATGATGCAACAAAAACCCAACATTGGCATTGGGAGTAGTTAACTTGAATGTGATAGTAAATGGATTTTCGTGCCCTCGTCAATTTATATACATACCAGATAAACATATGAATGAAACGATGATTTTGGGAATCTCATGGATGCGGACATACAAGGCAGTACCATATTGGAACAACAATCAACTGAAGCTATCACTTAAAGGAGGACAACTCTTAGTTCCAATTGCATCGATCAAAGAGGAATGGAAAAGAGGTCGCCCACAAAACAAACCACTGAATAATCAATCTATGTCAGCCTCTAGACAAGCAAACGCTACAAGCAGCAAGCAAGGAATCAGGCAGATTTGGGTACCAAAAGCACAAATTAAGGACAATCCGTCTCAAATTTGGGTGCCCAAACCAAAAACGCATCTACCATACTGAAGAAAGTTTCACATCTAGCAACTTAGAGAAAAACATCTTTCAGAAGAGAAACTAGCACTAGATGGGTTTGGAAACCAAAGAAGCATTTATCTTCTCCACAAGTTGTAAAGCTGATGAATCAGCGGAAAGTTAAATCTCAAAACACTCCACCACAACAGTTCATCAATGGAAAATCAAAATACCAATGGAGAGTTAAATCTCAGTAACCTTCATCATTGATACCTACAGCTCAAGAAATCAGTGTGCCAAAGAATCCAGACGGTACAATCAGGCAAAGAGCTCATAAATTACAAAATCTGCTATTTAGAAAACATCAACAAGAAACCTCGACCACGGAAACCGTTGAGTTAACTACTCAAGACCCAACTCTTGCATTGCATACTGGTTTGAATTGCATTAGCCAACCACCACTATGCATAGACATGATTGTTCAAGCCATGCACACAGTCATCCCGGAGTACTCCATCTAGGAGGGGCGGAAGGAAACTTCATTAATAAAGGCCAATGTTTGAAGAGGGAGGAAAAATTGGATGTTAACATGTGGTTTTTTTTGCAAAATTACCTAATAATGCCCTTAAAAATCACCAATAGGAAAATCTCAGCTGATAAAATCTCTTCGATGAGTGTAAATAGTGTATATACTATCAGAAATTACATTAAAAATTAGCTTTTTGTTTATTTTCATTGATTTTTCTTGATATTGGAGCTTAAAAATAGAAAAATCCACAAGAAAGTAATAAAATAGTGTTTTTCAATGGATTTTCTTAAATGTTGATCTTTTAATTTTCTTTTTTAGTGCATTTTATTATTTTCTTTGATTTTTTCAATAAACATGTCAAAAGTTAACGATAAATAGCAAATGAGCTCAGACGGAGATACTGAAGCAAGGTTGATGATCAAAAGAACAAGACGAATAGACAAAAAAAAATTCAATCAAAACGACAAACGAAAGCGAGAGGCCTAAATTAGGCTGTCAGGGCTTGTTTTGTCAAATTCTTGAAGAATAGGCTAATAGAGACCGATTGAGGAAATTTTCAAGTCTAACGTAGATTCATGACCTATTAGGTCTAACATGGGAATCCGGGGAAAAATAGTGTGGGAAGTCCGAGTATAAATATCTTAGGTGGCCCAAAATCACCTCATTTCCACTAGTCACTCTTGGAGAAGAGAGCTCTCTACCTTCTTCGCACGCGATTTTCGGAGTCCACAATCGTCCATATTCAGTGTCGTTTCACACGAGACATGAAGGGTAAGTTCTAAACTCATCAAAGAACATTTCTATGCAGTCGGGTAGTAGGTCTAGGCCCAGAAAAAAAACCCTAGAATCCCAGCTGTGTACGGATTCTTAGAACACAAAAACGACCATAGCGGTCTGCCAGCTCAACCGAATTGGACAAGACTTGAATTGTAGCATGCCCCTAGATAGTAGAACACTTCCATATCATTAGATGACCATTTGATAGGGGTCAAGGGGGTCCCCAAGTAAATAATCTAGGTTTTTGCCACATGCCAGAATTGAATTCTGACTCCAGGGGCAGCTTATAGACAAGGTCTATACACAATGTACCTAGATGGTTTCAAGAAAATAGTCAAGGAAAGCTCTCTAACAGCAAGAAATAGCTCAAAGACTACAAAGCATCAATTTTGACATATGGAGTCAAACTGACTCCAAATGAGCCCAAACTTGGATGAGCAGCATCAGGACTATGTAGTTGACAAGTCCATGGCTTCATTAGTGACCAAACAACTCTACACACCAAGTGGTAACAAAAATCGGTGATTTCAGAGTCGACAAGAGCACGAAGTGATGCCGACATGACCAAATCTTACCAAACTCATTTTAGGATTTGTTTTAGATGTAATGAAGATGTGTAGGTCATAAAATTGTCTTTTCAGGCAAAAAATTCAATTGTTGTAAATAATCGTGATTATTTACTTTTGTACACAATTGGCTTGAAACTCATCATTTTGCTTCACCTACCACTTCTACACATCTATCTCATGCCACATGTCAAATATGAGCCCAAAAGATCAAGTAAATCTCAGATTTTGTCAAAAAATGCACTAAAAGCTCTTTAGTCCAAATTTTGAGTTGTTTGTCACATTTTTTGATCCAAAACCTCCCGTATTTCACACAGAGCGTCTATAGCATGTCTAGAATCAATTTGCAAGAAAAAGTGATCAATTTGATTAAAAAATGTTAATAATCACGATTATTTATATTTTTACCAGAATGAGCCCAAATTTCATCTTTGACCTTATGGGACTAAAGTACATGATGTGACAAGACCACCAATCAAATTTGATCACATTTGGATCTCAAAAATCCAAAATTTCCTTCATACCTATTGTTTCACAGTCTGCATACTAAATCTGGCACCATTTTCACCCTGTACACCCAAATGAACTCACACTTCTCTCAGAGTATCTAAATCACATGTTCTTCAAGCCTATGAAGTCAAAAGTGCAAAAATATGGAAAAAATTCCCTGCTATTAATAATCGCAATTATTTACTTTGCTTGTATTTTTTGCCTCGATTGAATGGTTTTGATCTTTACATGTTTGTATGCATCTATGCATGCTCCAAAATTGATTTGAAGCAAAACGGACATCATTTGCCAGCAATTCAGACATAGGGCACGTCATAGCAAAATTTGTGGGATTTTCTAACTTGAAACTGTGTTCTCCTAATAGGTGCAATGCAAGCTGCTGAGAAAGCAAAGAAGAGGATGGCCCAAAAAGAAAAGTTGCAAGAGTTGCCACCATATCAATTGGAGCCGAGTTCTGTGAAAATGGCCAAAGTAACCTACCTATCAAAAGAACAACTTGAAGAACACAACACCACAGTCTTCACTGGAAAATTCAAGAGTGAAGAGGGAAATCAAGAGTTGCAGATGCTACCCAAAGAAGTCTATGATGTAGCAGTGAAGCCAACAACAAAAGAAGCCAAGAGGAGGTTGGGACTTTGGGAATGTTATGATCAAGAACCATGTGGAGTAGACTTCCAGAGAGCTTATGAATCGCTCTCAACAATCAAAGAGGATGGATCTGCCCAGATCACAAATCAACAAGGACAGAAAGTCAAAGTGGTCATTAACAAAGACATAGTGGTTGAAGCACTAAAGTTGCCCCCCACTGAAGGTATGACAATGAGAGCCAGAGACAGGAAGGCAGGTGGTACATTCACAAAGAGCATGGCTACAGCCACCTTCTTCGACCTTATACTAAAGCAAGTAGAGGATCCTACCCGTCTATATCACCAGCACGTCCACTTCCTTGCCAAGAAACCACCAAGGTATACTACCCCAAATCATGTTGTTGCAACCACCTTCACGCAGGTATTGAAGTCAACAACAAGACAATCAATAGATCATGCTCAGTATGTGCTTACAACACTAAAGAGCACAAAGAAGGAAGGAAGAGTAACATATTTGGGAGCTCCAAAAGTTCTAGCCTGTATTGCATACCATGCTATTGGGATGGCCGATAACTTGCTGCCATCCCCATATCAGAACACGTGGATAATCACAGCTCAGCCCTCTCCACGAGCCACTAGATCAAAGAAGAAAGGAATCTATAAATCATATGAAGAGTCAGCAGAGCGCTCACCTGAAGTCCATAGCAGTGAAGAGAGTTTGAAGAATGAGTAAAAAAGAGCGAGGAGAGAAGAGATAAAAAGAAAGGCAATGGCCGCCCATCAGGAAGAACCTCAACAAAACAAGGCAAGGTTCAAAAGAGAAAAAAAAGCTTACGAATGAAGTTGCCAAGCTACAGGACAGAATCCAGATTCATGGAGTCCAAGGGAAGTCAAGGATCCTAGAACCAAGAACCCTGAGAAGAAGATCCAAAGGACCTTCTTGAAAGGATGTACGTGGAATCCGAAGCTCTGAAGATACAAGAGGCTTTAGAAGTGCAAAGAAAAGCCAAAGAAGAGTCGACTGCTCAACAAACACAACAAGCAAAAGTTGGGAAACCAATTGAACCACAACAAGAACAGGAGGAGATGTCTCCAAGATCACCCTCATCCAATATCAAACAAGAAGATCAACCTTCTCCTAGACCAAGCCCTTCACCCAGTGATCAATCAGATGAAGGCGGAGAAATAAAAGGAGATGAGAAAAAAGAGGAGGAAGCAAGTCAAGAACATCCCAAGGAAGCAAACAAAGATGAGGCTTGGACCTTCTAAAGAGCCTCAAGCAAAATTTGTTGGACCTTCTAAAGAGCCTCAAGCAGAACCCAAAGAGTGGGAAACCACGAATGAAGTTATCATCCAAGTTAATGAATATTCAAAGCATATACAAATGATGACAGAGAAGATGCGAACATCAGCTTTTAGCCGTAGTGCTAAAGCTCAAGAACTCGAACAAGTAATTGATGCTCTCCAAGGTGAGCTTAAAGACAAGATGAATATCATTGAAAATCTTTAGGGCCAAATCAAAGAGCTCAAGAATGAAACAGAACGACACCAAAGCGTCAAGGAAAAGCAACAAAAGAAAATGGAAGAATTAGGGGAGCTCCTCACAAAGTTGTCAGATGCCTGTAAAAGCAACGACCAACAGCTAACTGAAGTAACAAATGAACTTACAAGCACTATTCAGTCAGTAAAAAGATCTCCAGGTAGCGTTGAATGTACCTCTTTGCAATACTTAGAACAGAGAATTAATGACCTAGCGGCATTTTTAAAGTAACTCAGGAAAACCCAGTAGTAGCTTCAGTCAAGGGGCTGATGAAGTTTACAAAAATTTAGAAAAGAGGAACAAAGACTTGGAACTTGAGTTGAAGCTGGAACAAGCACAAAGAAGGGACCTCGCCCTAATGCGTATACAAAGAGAAGAGCAGTTGTTGCTAAAAGAGATAGAGGAATTAAAGAGAGCCAATCAATTGCTGAGAGAAGGGAATGTGGAAACTCAGGAGGAGGCAGGTACATCTGAACGACCAAATCTAGAGATACCATCAATCTCCTTTGCAAAAATGGAAACACAACCAATTGAAGGACAAACAAGAAGTTTTGAATTCCAGGTACCAATCATAGATGAAGAACAAGTGCCAATGGTCCAGCTCTCTAAAATTGAAGAAGATGCACTTAAAGAGAAGATTGTTCACAAAGTGGATGATGAATGGAAAGAGGCTATGGATTGGGAGTTGAGGGTTCTTCACTCTGTCAAAATGAAGCTCAACTCACTCCCAATCAAATCAATTCTTAGTGGCATCAACAGTCATTGCCTTATCCTTTGATAAAGGTGGAGCTATTACAAGTAAAATAAAGACTCTACAAGGATATGCAAGAAGAGGGGTCAGATGCTCTCCACCCCAAATGGAGGAAAAATTGGCTCAACAAAAACTCAAGGTATCTCATCTTGTTTACAAGGGCACCAGCATCAATCCAGAAAGACCCAGTATTCTATCATGTATCAAGGGTAAGGACATGGTAAGCACATGAAGCACTAAAGGAAAAAAGGCCGACTTGGCTTAACTACCAAAAATTGCGAGCTCCAGAGCAAGGACCGGTAACTAAGAAATACATGGTGAAAACCCTAACTGGCACCATGAACTTCTTCAAGAGCCTCCCTAACCTCTTGTGTGCAATGTTATTTAAAATATACAGAATGCTACTCACATGTATCCAAGCTTTTCATGAGCCTGAACAAGCAGGAGCCCCATGGATATCCTTCTTAAAAGGTAACCAAGGCTTATGCTATGATTTGAGTATGCAACCTTCAGAAGAAGTCCTTTACGGCTTCTATGACAGATGTATGTTCTTACCATCAAGCAATATGTTAGTATTCGAAATAGCTTTTTACATCGGGTTCTTCACATGGCGTACAATGATCTTTGGACCAGTGATCACCAATCTAACAGCAAGGTTCATTGGATATTCAGCCATAGAACTCAAAAATAAAGTTATTGTTCAGTGTCTGCAAGTCCCTGAGAAAGAATGGTGCATCAAATAAATCACTTCAAGCACTTAAAGACCGCCTTGCCAACCATCAACTCAAAGACTATTTCAGTCCATGAAACTATGTGAAGGAACGACACAGTCGAGGAGGGGGGGAATGTTAACAGCAAGCTAACCCATGTAACATTTTTCGGGAGCTTTATTGTAAAAACACTTATTCTTTTGATAAATCGGGAATATTGTAACTCCTATTTGACAAGTGTATATTGTAATCTATGAGCTGCAGCTATAAGCTTCCAGATAATATCAATTTATCCTTAGTTAGAGCTCCCATAAGATTAGTTTTTGACCAAAGAAACCTTGGCTAAGGTATAAAAGCCAATTTTGTAAAGTTAATTTTAAGTTTTTGGATAAGAATTACATAGTGTAAGCTACGGTGCTCACTTCTCTCCTTCTCGTGCTTCTATCTCCCTTCTCGATTGTCACATTGTAGTTTCTTTGTTGTGTTGCAACCACAGGTTCCTACAATCTTCATGCACATGGTGGCAATCTCAAGTACATGTCTAAGAGTAGCTTGCACCTTCAAATTTTGATCCAAAGGCATAGCAATATGCTTACAATCAGCCATAACATACTTTGACATCATATCCAATGCATATTGCATTTATTAAATCCACATGCCCTCTTATGTGCATATAATTCCAATACCAAGTAGCACAACTCTCCCAAATATTTTGTGTCAAACTCCTATTTTAAGAGGCTCTTTACATGCTCAACTTTAGCCTCATGATTACCACCAACAAACAAATTATCCGCATAGAGGCTCACAACCAAGAGGGCAAACAATGGAGATAGAGGCACAATGTTGCTTATTCTTCTTTATGACTTAAAATTATGATTAGGTCTACAAAAAATAAGTAGACATACAACATAATAAAAACTATACACAAGGGTCAATATGAAACACGCTAATGAGTGAGCTAGCAAGAAAATTGATCGTGTAGGTACATCATATGGGTAAAGTCCAGTTCTAGTGCCACTAGCAATGATCCTCGTGTCCGTTATCTTGTGTTAATGATAACATAGAGAAAAAGTGGTCCAGACACAGCATGTGTTGATCTTGATATCTCATTAAGCCCAAGCAAACAAAAAGAGAGATGAATAGGCATCATCAAAAGAAAGAAAAGAAAAAGATTTAAAGAGGGGGCTCATGGACCTAGTCAAGAAAAACAAGAGTCAATGGGATCTAAGAGTGAAGTAAACAAAGTGTGTGATATGGAGAAGGAAGAGAAACAAAAATTCGATGTTCAACTACAGTCTATCATCTCCTTTAAGGAATATGAGACCACATAAGCAAAGAGGTTGAAACCACTTACAACAAACAAAGGTGCCAAAGGTTGCTACAACTCAAATCGGCACACGAGCCAATGTGATTGGATGCTTCACTTTTGATGAAGAAAGACACGATCAAAACATTGAAGAGGTAAATAAGGAGTAAAGATATCACAATGAAGAAGAGGAAAAGAAAGAAGAAGGCAAGGCTATAGAACCCGCTCTAGTGGGGCTCCAAGTGAGAAACCCTCTGTGTCTTGACAACCTCAATCAGAACATATAGTGGGCTTAGAAGATGAAACCTAGAAAAGGGAGGCAAAGTGCCAAAAAGAACTCATTAAAAGCCAAATGGAAAAGCATGAAGATACATACAATGCTCTTTAAAGGTTGCACAAGTGCAAGCCCTAATTGAAAGCATTTTTTATGATTATAAATCCAAAGCTGTGTTGATAGTAAAATTAAAATACAACATAAATATGAAAGCTTACCAATTAGCTCATTGTTTCTAAAATTGATCACAATAGAGAGATGAAAGAGAAAGTTATGGAGAATCTAGACAAAGCAAAGGAAGCACATGTTGAAGAAGTAGCAATGCTCACAGCTACACATGAAGAGAGTCAAACTTTAAATAGAAGACAAGAAGAATAAAGGGACGTGGTTAGAGCCGACACTTTTACTCTAGAAGAAGTTGTAAAGGAGAAAGACAAGCAGTGTCCAAAGCAATAATGGAGAGTCTCCAGAAGGACATAACACACTAACATACTCAATTCTATACTCTAAAGTTGGCTAATGAGGAATTATCCTTCTATAAAAAGAGAGTATGGGATTTTGTAAAAGATTTCCTCGTGGTCCTCGCATCCACATACAATGAGGCTATCAACAATTGAAAGAAGATCTAAAGAAAGTGCTCTTAGAGCTAATAACAAAAAGCTTAAAACAAGAAACTCTAGTGAAAGATATTCTTGTAAAGAGAAAACGAATTCAACAAAAAACTTGAGATGAACTAGGAGATGACTTAGTAAAAATCTTGATGAAGCAATGAAGGGACCATAGTTGCCCCTATAGAGATCCAAAACATAGAGATAAATTGTGATGTGGAATGGGAACAAGGACTGATAAAGAAGCTAAAGAAGACCAAGATGGAGACAAAGACAAGCCCTCTACCTCACATCAAAAATGCATGCCAAATTGGATGAAGTGATAAGGAATAACCTACATTTAAGTGATTGATCATCAACTCAACCAATGTGATCATATTATAATTTTTTCCTTTAGGTATTTATTTTAGTTATTTGACATGATTCTACGTAGGGAAATTTCCTGAGGGGGTATTTAAGGACCCAAGCTAGTACATAAGAGGAACCTCTACCCTTGTTGTAAATTAACTTAATTCATTGCCAAGTTGGTTGGTTCAACAATCTCTCTCTCTCTCTCTCTCTCTCTCTCTCTCTCTCTCTCTCTCTCTCTCTCTCTCTCTCTCTCTCTCTCTCTCTCTCTCTCTCTCTCCCTAACTCTACGCTTCTACATCATCGACTTTGAAATGGCATCATATCTATTGGATTCTTGATGTTGGGAGATTTGTGACACAATGAGAAAAGGGGGCTTGAGATCAACAATGCAAAGAGATCTCCCAACAACAACACTTTCTACTATTTATTGAGAAGCTACCAGAGAAGTGCCTACATTTGCTATTGGAAAACCCTTGCATTTTGAGATGCTACCAGAGGATTAATGCTAGGTAACCCTTGTTTTTTAGGACGCTCTGAAGAACTACCTGTGCTGGCTACCAAATAACCCCTTGCATTTTGAGACATCAAGACAAATTGTCTATGTTTGCTACCGCAGAGACCTTGCATTTTAAGATGCTATGAGGAATAATCAATGTCTAACTAGATTTTGGAAACACCAAGGGCAAGGATTTTCTACAGCAATGGGTGGTTTTTTGCAGTCATAATGATTTTAGAACAACACTCAGCTGGATAGTGCATGTGCATTGACTGGTACACATCTAGTAACCTTGCTACTTGTGAAATTGCTTGAGGAGTGTGAGATTGTCGCCAAGGCACCACACTTGTAAATCACAAAGGAAAAGCAAGATATTAATGATCTTGGTTGTTTTCTCATTGAAGAGGAAGTGGTCTCAGTCTCCTAAGACAAGGTTGAAGTCTTGAGAAAGGATTAAGGCAAAGGCAAGCTTGGAAAGGATAGTAATGACAATGGCTCCACTGAGGACAATGGCATGGCACACTTGGTGTGGCTACAAAGCCCTAAGATTCTAATTCCTAGCTAGGTGGTGGTTTTTGTAACATTTTTCAGCCAAAGAGAGGCATGTGACTAGTAGAGAGGGTCAATAATATTTCCCATCGATTTGGACACGTGTGAGTTCAAGTCATCAATGCTTTAACCTGTGTGTTAGAGTTTAAAAAGACATTACATCTAGCAAGGAGCCAACATGATATATATAAAACTATGGGTGTGCTATAGAGAATTCGTTGCTATTGACTTAATTATGGATATGGTGTATTCCAACCCTCATTATCCTTTAGAATCTTGGATGTGATCTGTTCACAATTCACGAATGGGGATTTTTAGACATAGTGTGGTCTTCATTTCAACTTTCTATGAGGCAATCGATTCTCAAGATGGCACTATCTTATGGTGACAAGTTGGTAGTTGCAAATCCAAGGCGTATTTAGTTTGAGACCTTTGCTAGGGTGTCCATGGTAGCTTCTTCATTGACTTGGTCCTCTTACATACAAGGCATACTTAGTTTGAGGCCTCTGCTAGGGTATCCATGGTAGATTCTTCATTGACTTGGTCTTCTTACATACATCCACTACGAGCTACAGAGAGTGTTAAAGTTTATGCATCTCAAGGTAACCACCCAATGTGATCCTATTATTAATTTTGTCCTTTAGGTATTTATTGACTCATTTGACAAGATTTTGCATAGGAAATTTACTAAGAGGGGTAGTTAAGGGCCTCAACTTCGTATATAAGAGGCACCTCTGTATCGTTGTACAATAATTTGATTCATTGCCAAGTTGTTGGTCTTTCAAAAATCATGGGCTCCATAATTATGAAAATCTTCTATCCTTTGTTTTGGTTGAGGATTATTTTCTCCAAAGTAAACTACATTCACTTTTGTGGACATATGATAGGTTGGTTCAATTGTAGCTGGTGGACTATACCAACCTACATTAATCGGCATTGAAGAGGTATTTCTCCATTGGAGATGATAGGAGCCATGATTTTATTGTCCACTTTCTCTATAGGTTGCATCTATTCAAGGAAATTGAATAACCACCAGGTGTACATGACTTTGTTTCCCTCGTGCCTCCAGGGCCATATACTACACATTTCCATCATACTTTGAAATATAGTAACATTCATGTGTCTCATGGTTTGTTCACTTTCCTTCTATGGCACACCAGTTAAGGTATTTCTTTTGAGCCATGAGATGCTCTCAAGGGGTGATTTTCCCTTGTCTAGACATTTACAACTGCATTTGTCTTTAAAGATTACCCATCAATTGATTCGTTCTCCTCACTGCTTCCTTATACTCTTCCATAGGTGAATCTCTTGATGGACCCACTTGCGTAGGTATAGAAATGTCTATCTTACCACCCTTGTATATACTCCTTGGGCATCTAACATTTATCCTCTAGTTCAATGGGATCGTGTATGCAAGCCTTTAGTGTGGCATGCATCATGTTATATAAGATTGCATGTAATTCCCTATTCAAGAACCCTTCCAAGAAGAGAGAGACAAGTCTCTCTTGTTGAGAAAATTCTCTCTCTAAAAATCGCGCTACATGTTATCTCAATCGACTTTGCACAATCTCTCACTATCTCCCATTTTTCTTTTTAAAAGATTTAGAGATTTGCCAATGTATTATGTTTGATTCCTACTTTAGCAAATGAGGCAACAAAACTTTGGGCTAGAGTATGAAGGTCGTGAACACTCTTCGGTTCTAGGGTTTGAAACCATGATAAGGCATTGCTCTCTAATGTCATTTCAAAACCCTATGTGTGAAAATAGTTGAATTTTTTAGCTCTAAGTACTAAACAAAAACTTGCTAGATGATCAAAAGGATCTCATAACTCATCACACATTTTTACCCATTTTTGAAAATCAACTAGTTTCACTATCCACGCATGGTTTGACCTATTTTTTCTAGTGTTTGGCATTCCCTACCCTAGATCTTCAAACTACATTGGATCAAGTGTACAAGGCTGAAACACGGGGCCATCCCCTCTCCCTATATAGAGACTCATACAAAATACCCGACGTACAATATTCCATGTGTTGGTCTATTTATCCTTGTGTCTATCCGATCTTGTGATGTTTATTTCTCCATTGATCCAATCAATTAGGTGAGATCCCCTCTCTCGTGCATCAAAGTAGATATATGCAATGGCTGGGATGTCTCCACCTGAGCTGAATAATGGAGATGAGTTAAAATTACCTAGTCAAAACACAACACATGTAGTAGAAAGTGTCCACAAACACTTAAATGGACGGCGGCTATTTGTGTGTGTGTGTGTGTTTGTTGGGGGGGGGGGGGGGGGGGGGGGGGGGGGGGGGGGGGGGGGCTTAAGACTCAAAGGGTAAATAAGATAAGGTTGATCAATTAGTTGTGTGTCCTTATTTGGAGGGAAAAAAATCCAAATCAGAACAAATGAAAATTGAGACTTTTGCAAATGATGCAAATGTGTTTTACGTCTAGACTTTCTTGAAACACGTATGACATTATGTGTTTACTTCCTGTGCAAGACTATCTCAACACAAAGTAGTAGTGGTCACAAGAGAGATAAGGTATGGGCATCTAAGAGCAAGATATAGCTCTATATGTAGAGCAAATTAAGGTCTTCTATGCAAGTGTCTCAAGCTTAAGGCAAGAAAGTTAATATAGAAATTGTGGAAGGGCAGAGCACGCGAATCAAAATAAGAAATTTTGAGAACCACATCCAGGAGGGTTTGGGCAAAAGGTCTAAGAGTGTCAGTAAAGGGATGTGCATGTTTAAGACCGGATCATGATCTCCTGCCCCGCCCCCTACGTCGAGACTCAACAATCACATGATGCACAAAATCTGGCCATGAATTTCCTTGCAAGGTGGCCTTCATCTTGTCATACATACTCTATCAAGTGAAAATACAAAGTTACAAAAAACAGCTCTCAAACAGTGCCAAAACAACCAAAACCATTATGGGAGTAATAATCTCCGCCTATTAGATCCAGTCAATACCAAGCAATACAAACACCACCAAAAGCTACCATCTGCTTAGTACCAAATGGCCAAAGGCAGTCTCAATAAGCACCAAAATGTAGCAAGCAATACACTCAACAGAAATAGCCTTCAAAATGTGCTAGAAAATACGAAAATGTTCAAAAGAAATACTAAAAACCAACAAATATATCTAAGAGTATCGATTGGGAACAAAGGAGAGTATTGATGCTAGCTACTAGTATCAGATAGTACCAACTCAATAGAGCAGTACAAAGACTACCCATGCACAAGCGGTTACAAACATAAGACAAACTTGGGCACTATTGGGATCTCATTGGAGTAATGCCCCAATAAGAGCTTCTTCCACAATCCATAGTTACATATGTTGGTTCTCACATGTTAAATGTTCTCCAATAAAAACCATTTTCACTCTATCCGAGTTTTTTCAATTTTCAAGTGGTTATCTTCTTTCTACAATGCAAAGCATATTGGAATTCCTACATTTCTTCCATAGGCCCTCTAGGCATATTTTTAGGCATATTGCAGTCACAATTAGAAGATACTTCTATAGGTGACTATATGCAGTGAAGATTGTGGAAACTTATAATGCCCATGGTCTTGCATATATAGCCATTCCTTCAAACAATTGACGTAAGTATCCATAGACAATCATCTTTGAATTGTCGTAGAAAATTGAAGAAACAGGAGGTGGAGTGTCCATTTTTAAAATTTGATTGGTGCTTGCCATAAGAATAAATTTTTCCTATTCCATCGTGCATTGGACTCTTAAGTGACATAGCAATTATGCTGAACTTAAATCAAAACCCTTATTCTAGCACGGATAATTAAGAATAAGACCCACCCTTTGGTGGCCTAAACAAAGGAAATACTTGCAAATAGCCATGCTTATTATGAAGGAAGTTGAATCTTAGCATACTATAACCGAGGGTGTGGATGTTTAAACAACTACTACAAGAAAGAGTTAACAGAAACTACCCAAAGTATGTCCTTAGTAATCCTTGATTCACTTTTCAAAAGTAATGGCAAGATTAATACTAAATAATTACATGAAAAAAAGAGTCGTGTTATAAGCATTAAACCATAATAGAACATTAGCATAGATCACACTTAGGTTCAACAGACAAAACATTTTCATTCACATTAGATTGCTCTTGCAATATGTTGGGTAAGTGGCCACCACTGTGATTGTGCTTATATTCGGCCACCCACATTTAAATTTACTAACATTACCATTCAATTACATTATCTGCATAATAGTGTAATAGGGAGCTACAGATTGTTGTTGTAAGACCTCTACCCACATCCTCTCTCTCTCTCTCTCTCTCTCTCTCTCTCTCTCTCTCTCTCTCTCTCTCTCTCTCTCTCTCTCTCTCTCTCTCTCTCTCTCTCTAAAGATGCATAAAAGCAAGATCTTGAGCACTAGATGGATGCAAGACATAAAGAAGTGGTTTTGGAGATGGGATGCATTATACTTGCTACATGATTCCTCAATAGATGCCCAAGTGCATGAAGCTTTTCGACAATGCCGATGTATTACGGCTTGGGAGGAATCCGGTGGGTCGTAGTTCATACATTACGGTACCATATTTCCCCTAACTACGTTTTTGGCCGAAAGAGGAAACCATACTCACCCTTATATGCTTGAGCTTATCGCCTTGTCGGCACTATTGCAGCCATTCGTCTTAGCTCACACTCGCTTTGACGTGAGATAGGGCGCTAGGGAAATGGAGAAGAGTCAAATTGAATCTGCATATTATTCTCATTGTAAGTTCGAGAGTGCTCAGCTTTTTCTCACATCCAGACTTTCTTCCCTCACATTTTGAGCCAAGACTTAGACCTACACACTTTCCTCTCCCAGTCACAATGTGGGGCTCTCCATTGCGACTCTCATCACCACAATTCTGGAGCATCGAGAATCACGTATCAACCCCATACATACTACATCACATGTATATATGGTCCCACACATCATATTTAACCTTTGAGGATGATAATAAAATCTATCTATCTATTTCTCTCTATTGCTTCACATTTGCATGAGTTCATTATTATTTCTAGCTAGTTATAGGCTCATAAGATGAACTTGGATGAGCAAGGGAAAGCCATATATCTTTTATGCTCATTGCCTTCATCATGAGACTAAGGCTATGGTCACGCGAGGCTTAGTTATCAGTTATTTGAACAAATAACTAAGCCTCGTTCTTGGTCACACGCAAAAAGGAGCATTAAATGAGTAACTATGCCTACCCTTTGTAACTATGTCGATTTTGGCATAGTTGTGAAGTTCAAGGCATAGTTGGGAGGATGAATGAATAACTAACGCCTCGTGTGACCATGCAAGAGGCTTAGTTATTCATTTCATGCTTTGTCTGGGCATAGTTGGCATAGTTATTAATAATTGATAACTAAGCCTCGTGTGACCATAGCCTAATATGTAACTACTATTAGTAATTCTACACTAGCTAATGGTACCCTAAAGGTTAATGATGTAGCCGGCAGCTTGCTTTTTGAGGAGATTAGATGGAAGGTTGTGGATCAAGGAAAGCAAAGTGCCACCCTTAGTGTTGATCAAAGGAGAAATCGATTGAGAGGGAAGCCGCATGAGCACTGTAAATCTCATGGACATTGTAGTAAGGATCAAGGAAAGCAAAGTGCCAGTTGATCAAAGGAGAAATCAATCGAGAGGGAAGCCTCAGAGCGCAGTAAATCTCGTGGACATCGTAGTAAGTCTCCAAATAAGCAAGACCTTGAAAGATTTCATTGTAAGGGTTGAACGCATGGTTTGGAGGTACTAAAAAAGGACCAATTGTTTTAAACCCTAGTTGTTGCTTTCAAAATGTAATAGTTTGGATTTTGGAGGGAATTAGAACTTCTTTAAAAATTCATGTGGACATAAAAGATAGGGCTTACTTTTAAAAGGGTAGGCATAAGCCACAGGCCAATCCACTTCATGTGTGAAACAAAATGTGTGTGTGTGAGTGTAGTGTGATTCCAAGCAAGAGCGTAAATGAATATAAGTTGGTACCCTGCAGTACTATGTTTAAGGCTTTTTTGCTTTTTCCAAAACTTACAATAGTGAGAGATTGAATTAAGCAAAACCATTTTTTTTTTTTACATAGGTAGCCATGCTCAACATCTCGAGCCAAGGCATCAACCCACCCTAGAGTCACAACAAAGCCATAACCACCAAGACTAACAAAAGATATAGTCCGAACAGGGGAGACAAGTCCCGACCACAACAGGATCCAGGTACAAACTAGAATAAGGCCGCCTAAGGGGGGAGCATAACAACTCCATCACCTCGAACATAGGGAAGAGAATCAGCAAGCTTTCAAGGAGAGCCAAGCACCGTCAAAGAGAACCGGGCGTTAAGGGGAGCCCACCCAAGGGCAGTGCTATGTTAAAACTTACACCAATAAGTCATTTTGCTTTATTTTTCCATACATTGAAGCACTCAAAAAAATAATTTTTTTTCTTTTCGATACACCAGAGGCCCACGGGGTGGGAGGTGCTTATCCTTCCAAATATTAGCCATGTTACATGGTCGAGCAAGGGCCACGTATCATCGGGCAAGAGCCACACGTAGGCATCACCATGGCCACCTAATTGATGCACCACGTGCTGTGAACAACAAAGAGAACTTGTAGCAACCAGCTAGGAACCTCCTCCTCGGGTGACCCACCCCAAGAGGAGGATGCACTCGAGTGTTCAAGGGCAAGAGCCCTAGCAATATGAAACACCAGGTGAGCACAAGGTGTCCCTTTAGAGTGTGACCCAGTGGGGGATTTGAACCCACAACTTGTAGGTCGAGAGGCCAAAGCCTTACCGTTAGACCAACTCTTTGGGGACAAAAATAATTTCTTCTTTAAACAATGCACATAGTAAAGATTGTTAAGTTTGTTGACCACATCCTTATTGACACACTTAAGGGAAAAACCAAATGAAAGAATACTGATCACTCACAAAATTCCGCCATACAATTGAGGAGCTTCATGAAGAATATGGGGTGATAATGCGTCCAAAGATCAATGGTTGACCATTTTCAAACCTAAAGATAAAAAACATGGTAAGATTTAGTTGAACCATGTTCATGCTTGCATGGCGGATGAATCACTCCACTCTTTCAAGAAGTGTATCAAGTTTCCTCATATTGTGGCGAGATCGTGATGAAGCTTGTGCAATGCTATATGTTCAAAGGTGCTATGTGCTACTAAAGACCGCCATGGGGCATGTTCAATGATTGTGTATTGTAGATGTGCAAGACAAGAGGGTTGGAGCAGAAGATAGAGACATACAAAAGGGAAAATGGTCTCTCTCTAAGTGGTGGCTCTCCTACTGAGAAGAAGCCTTGAATGATGAGCGATGATAAATTTCGAACGCTTCTGTCTATGTGGCAACAATGCTTACCATTAAAAATTTGAAGATCAATAAAATCAACCACTCTGACTAGTGCCACATACACTTGCTAGCGCCTACACTTTTGGTACTTCCTAGGTCCAAGTAGGTAGCTAGTGCTTTGTGATTGTTCAAGCTACTTAATGAAAGGTGTAGATTTGATATGATGCTGTTTGGTACATTTTGGTGTATTTAAAAACTGCAGCTGGCCATTTTGGTATTGTAGAAATGGTAGCATAGGATAGTGTTTGTGTTGCTCTTATCATATTGGTACTAGCATCGACTCTCTGGTTTGAATCTGGTCGGTGCTCTTTGGTACTTCTTTTGACCATTTTTGGTACTATTTGATAAAATCTTTGGTAGTGCATGCACTTTTGGTGCTTCTTAGGTCTGAATCAATAGTGGGTTGGTGGTTCTTGATGCTACTCAATGAAAGGTCTTATTATACTTGGGCCTGGTGCATTTGGTACTTCCAATGACCATTTTGATCTTGTGAATAACAATGTTTTGAAGGGGTCTTAGTTTTCTTTGCTGGGATAATAGAAGTTAAACACGAACCTGCATCGCAAATGGATGTCTATGATTAAAGCTGTATTGATCTGAGATTCAAAGCTGAATCAATAAAGAAAAGTCTCAAAATTACGTCAAAGAACATTGAGCAACTGCAAAAGAGGTTTGTATGTAAAATGTCAGCTGCAATAATGAAAGGCTATTAGCTGTAGAGCAAATTGATTTCTTCGTTGACGTTTAAAAATTATACGGAATGTTAAAACATACATGAGAACAAGGAGAAAGGCGTACAAGGTGAATCTTCGGCATGTTATAATTGAAGCACTAAGGCACACGGCTTTAGCAACAACTCATTTTTCAACCCAAGCTTAGATGATGGCCTGGTCAATGACAACCAAGATCAGCATTGTACATTTGGTAATAAGAAAGCAAATTTCTACAGACTTCAGATGTGCACTTGGGAAATATGATAATATGTTTGGTGAAGCACTTGTGAAATGATTATAGGCATTGTGGCAAAATAGGGCAAGTAATCTTACAGCTAGCAGGCAATTTCTACAATGTTACAATACCATCCTCACATAAACTCGAAAGAATAGGCAGGCAATTTTTATCACAAAGCCCATGGCGTGCACACACTTTGAACAGATTAGATACAAGATCAAATGTAGAGAGGAAGCCAGAGAGAGAGAGAGAGAGAGAGTATTAACTTCCTTTCATCTTGGTCACATCTTCTTGGCATCCATGACATAAAGGCAATAAAAGAAAAGAATGATAGTATAATGAAACCCGTGCAGACCAGTAGCCCGCAGGATTTGGGGGGGGGGGGGGGGGGGGGGGGGGGGGGGGGGGGGGGGGGTTCGTTCATTGACTGCATGCCGAGGGCTCTTGATACAAACCTCAACTACAGACTTCAGAGATTGAAACAAGTGCTGATACACAGAGTAGAAGGAACTCACCTTGCCCATTATAAAGAAGGTGCGAGAAACGAACTCATAAAATGCTCCCAGTGCCTATCACCTTCAAAGCAGGCAACTTTCATTTAAATGAAGCAAAAAGCTTCGCTGAAGGGCAGAACGAATTTTACAAGGGAGTCCGGGCCAAACTTAATTGAATTACAAAGAGCTCAAAGAAGTGAGAAACTGGCAGCAATGCTTAAACAAAAGAGCCCCACCAGAGAGCTTCTTGACCTGCACTACATATTCTACATTGACTATTACATTGCTCAGTGTGAAGTCCAATGTATCCCACACTTGTATACATCCTCCAGAGAGAGAGAGAAAGAGAGAGAGAGAGAGAGAGAATTGCAAGCACCACCTGCTCCTGAGCAACTCAGGGGCTCTCAACGGCCTATTACCTTGCTCCAATCGTGAGATCAAACCTGGAATCTTAGTGCCAAATTTAACATAAGCAGTTTTGATACATGACAATTTGACCAGTGCAGAGCTTGCCACCCACCCAGGCTTTCTTATCCAAAAATCTCAGGCACAGCTCTGCATCATGTGGTGCTTACGCATCCACTCCACCACACCAAACCATCAGTGATTGACCTATCCTGATAAAAATTCAAAGCAGAACATAAAGATCGACTTTTTGGAAATTTGTGGCAAACACACTTAACTAGCGAAATCAGCCTACCCTCTTTTGCCACTTTTATGATCCAGCAGCAAGACATTACAAAAAGTAGTCGGGAGCAGGCTTCTTTGAAGGGACACCACGTGCCTCCTGTAATAACAAGGAATCTTTCACTTATTTTTTGGAAAGAAGAAGGGGCTTGAAACCCATCATCTCTTACTGAAGGCGAAGGTAAATCTCTCTCTCTCTCTCTCTCTCTCTCTCTCTCTCTCTCTCTCTCAGCTTTTGATCACATTAGAGCTTGCTTTCTCCACATTTTCAGCCATGAGCTCTCCTTACACACACATCTCTCTCTCTCTCTCTCTCTCTCTCTCCCTCCTCCCCCATCATCAAGACGCCGGCATCGACAATGAAGACAACCTTCATGCTCACGAACAAGAGGCTTGCACAATTGGAGAAGGACATGAAAGAATGGCGGATGGAGAGAGAGATATGGGAGGAGGAGAAAGCCACCCTCATCAAGCTATGGAACGAAGAGAAAGAGGACATGAGAGCGGAAATCCAAAATCTCAAAGAGGAGAAGGAGAGAAGGGAACGGGAGAACGGCAAGGAGAGGGAGAGATGGAGGAAAGAGCAAGAAGAGATGAAGGCACAAATCGATCTCCTTCATGCTTCCATTACATCCCTCACCCCCGAAGAAGGAGAGATTAAAGAGGAGGCTAAGGAAGCCCTCAAGGAGGAGATCACCAAAGCCCTCACCGCAAGCATTGAGGACAAATTAGAGGCCACCAAAGAAGGATGGGTCGAAGTGGTCAAAAAGAACATCAAGAAGGTTGCAAGAGAGGAAGCCCAAAAAGATGAGGTACTCATCGTACACACAACCATCGAGGAGGAGAAGATGCGACAAGCTCGCCGTCTCAATGTGCGAGTGACCGGCATCAAAGAAGAAGAAGGGTCTACACCCGAGAGCGATGGGAAAGCTTTATGCAAGAAAGTGGGATACAAGGAAGAAGAAATCCCTTTCTCCAAAGTTTGGAGAGCCGGCAAAGATCCAAAGAAGAGAGCTCTCATCCTCCAATTCGCCTCCGAGGAGTCTCGAACTTCTTTCCTCCGAAAGAGGGTCATCTTGAGAGGGCTAGAAGGCCCCCCGATTTATCTTGATGATGACCTCACAAAGATGCAACAAGATCACCGTCGCGCGTGCATGCCTAGAGTCCACCAAGCCCGCAAAGAAGGGAAGAAGGCAGTATATCGAGATGGTAGGGTTATCATTGATGGCAAGACCATCGCATAGGGACTCGCGGCCTGTGGGACACACGAGGAGATTCATGTCACGGTTTGGAATTGCAATGGAGACCTATGGACACACCCAGAGAGACTTGAGGAGGTGATGAGAGGTCGAGACATCATTCTACTTACAGAGACACACGAGAGCCCAGAGAGAGGGCTACCACGGATACATGGATTCCAGTGGGAGTCTCTACATCGGGGATGTATGCGCCAGCACACCACTCGTGGCTCAGGAGGAGTGGCCATACTCTTTAGACAGGGGCTTCACAGCAGACTACAGATTGCTGCCCGGGACCCACAGGCCCGCTACATGTGGATTCGCCTCGAGCTCTCACGAGACAGGATCGTCTACATTGCCCTTTGCTACTTTGCTCCCACAGGCTCCAGATTCGCCCCTATTGAGCAGGAGTCACCGTACGCATGCCTCACGGAGGAGATTATGGAGTACTCCACACTGGGTGAAGTCTTCCTTATGGGAGACTTCAATGCTCGTACGCGCAGTGAGCAGTGTGAGGCATATGACCACGAGGACCCAGAGGCACTACACACTCTAGATGAGGAGGCTACTATGAGAGATACAGCAGACAGAGCTCCAGTCACAGCCTACGGACGACATCTACTTCGACTTGGCTCCCAGCACCGTCTCGTTATTTATAACGGGATGGTCCAATGGCCCACCTCAGGGGGCCTGACTTGTATGCCACATGGAGTTGCAGAGGGAGGGGGGAGTACAGTCGACTATATTCTGGGACCCAGGGAGGCTACACACCTTATCACATCCTTCACCATTCCACCCATACCCATCGGAGCCGACCACACATACCTCTCTTTCTCCATCACCGGAGATACCATCCCACACAGCTCCACAGCACACACTCCACACACCACCATCCATTTCACACATGAGCTAGCCTCTCTTTACTCGGCCGAGGTCGAGCATGGCCTATGCCTCCTCCACCCATCCACACCACTCTCAGTTCTCACATCACATATCTCTTCCGTTCTCCACACTTCAGCTATTAGCTCCTTTCCACACACCACTCACACAGGACGCACTCCCCCCCCCCCGGGACTATGCCTCAGAACCGCTGGTATGATGATGAGTGCAGAGAGCTATACCGACGCCTCCGCGCACAGCGAGCCTTAGGAGAGATCACAGAGAGAGAGGCCAGACGGCATATGAAGACGCTGACACGCCAAAAGCGGCGAGCATTCGAAGAGGCACAGGAGCTTGAGCTATACCGCCTATTCATGAGCATGGATAGCGCGACGGCATGGCGCACCCTACGCGAGCCACGTCCGACTACAGCTATTGAGGATCCACAGATATGGCATGATTATGCAGAGCGACTTTACGAGGTGCCAAGACAGCCTCCTATCCCACAGCCACACGAGCCACGCCCCACGTGCTCCTCCTTCTTTACAGCACAGATGGTAGAGAGGGCCATACGCCGCATGCAGCACAGACGATCAGCTAACCATACTGGATTACAGAGTGAGCACATCATTTATGCGGCCTCCACTATAGCCCCGTTGATTGCACATGTCTTCAACCGGGCTATAGGGGAGGGCTTCCCAGAGGAGTGGACACAGCACACCATAGTGCCTATCCACAAATCTGGCGACACCCTGGATCCAGGGAACTACAGGACTATCATGATTGGCCACACGATGGCCAAGCTATATGGAGCAGTACTTGAGGCACAGCTCAACTACTACGCAGAGATCGAGGGTTTACGAGCTCCAGGCCAGGCAGGTTTCAGACGAGCTTTCTCCACCACTGATCACATCTTCGTTCTGCGCTGCCTCATTGATGGGGCAAAGGCGCGGAAGAAGAGGCTTTACTGCTGCTTTGTGGATTTCCGCAAGGCCT
This sequence comes from Adiantum capillus-veneris, assembly GCF_014529385.1. Taxonomy (NCBI): domain Eukaryota; kingdom Viridiplantae; phylum Streptophyta; class Polypodiopsida; order Polypodiales; family Pteridaceae; genus Adiantum; species Adiantum capillus-veneris. The sequence continues at coordinate 144,416,556 of NC_140940.1, read as the reverse complement.
TTGACACAATCCCACGCGAGAGACTCTTCCAGCGCCTTCACAGCATTGGGGTACCAACAGAGATGATTTGGGCCATATATGCTCTCTACGAGAAGGTGACGGGTCGAGTTCGTTGCCCAGGCGGTTTTTCAGAGACCATTGCTAGCACCATTGGTGTTAAGCAAGGATGCCCACTCTCCCCGACACTCTTTGGGCTCTACATCGACGAGATCTCCGACGAAATACTGCGAGCAGGGGGAGGGGGGAGCGACTTGGCAGGTACTCCGGTCCACATCATGTTATATGCTGATGATATTGTGTTGATTTCAGAGTCACCCGAGGGCTTGCAACGCCATCTTGAGGCCTTGGACAAATTCAGCACACACAGGGGGTTGACTGTGAACCTTGGCAAAACCAAGGTTATGATCTTTCACACATCCAGTGCAGTGAGGAGCGCTGCCACCTTCACAGCAGCAGGAGGACAGGTTGATGTAGTCACCTCCTATGTCTACCTTGGCATCACATTCACCAGCCTACCAGGACCCTTCACTATGAGGCAGGCTGCTGCTGACAGGCTCACCCGAGGATATGCAACTCTGGCCATGCTAGAGCGGAGATGCCACCAGGCACACTTTCAGGAACCCCGCACGAAGGGGTGGCTTTTCGACACCTTAGTCACTCCGGCCTTGATGTACTCGGCGGCAGTATGGGCACCAGGATTGACAGCTGACCAGTGGACACAGCTTGAGAGGCCACAGATATGTATGATCTCACGCTTGCTCCGCAGCAAGAAGACAGTGCCACATGACATTATTAGAGCCGAGCTCGCCACACCACCCATGGTGGTAGAGGCACTATTCCAGACAGTCTGCTTCATCCAGAGGATGAGAGAGCTACCTCCTGACAGACTTACTCGTAGAGCATTTCAGGCAGCTATACAGCTATCAGAGAGTGGGCATGAGAGAGCATGGTACTCACAGGTCAGAGCATGGTTTGAGGGACACGGTCTTGACATGGAGAGCCTACCACCTTTCCAGTACGACCCCCACTCACCATATGTTCACCTCTCTCACAGTGAGAGGAACTTGGTACTGAGACAGGATCTGTGGCAGCTATACACTAGGAGAGTCTGGGAGTCACCTGGCTTGGGGACGAGGATGTCAGATTACAGAGACCAGTTTCTCACCATATTGTCTGGGGGGTTCATACAGAGACCACGCTACATGGACACATATATGCCACATAGCTCACGGGTGGCGATTGGTTAGCTGAGAGTGGCTTCACACAGGTTAGAGATTGAGATCGGGAGACATACTGGTGTCCCCAGGGAGGAGCGCGTCTGCAGAGCCTGCACAGAGGAGGTGGAGAGTGAGGAGCACTTTGTATGTAGATGCAGAGCATACACTGAGATCAGAGGCAGGTATGAGGCCCTATTCAGAGGACAGCCCACTCTCCGAGAGATCATGGACTCTCGGGATCAGAGACAGCTCGGACGGTTCTTACTAGAGATACAGAGCCATCGGGACACACTACTACAGCCACACACAGCTACACAGACGGAGGGGAGACAGTCGCAGCTCACAGACTTCTTTCAGAGGATTACCGCCCCTCCCCCACCAGACACTCAGAGGGGAGTGACACTCCCACAGGCGGAGGTGAGCCGAGCTAGACGACGACCACGAGTCACAGGCTACAGGGGCGCGCGCTCCCACCACCGACAGATCGAGGAGATTCGTGCCCGGGAGCGCCGTGCCACTGAGGAGCGAGTGGCCCAGATGAGGGCCGACCCGACAGCTTTCATCCGGGCAGCCTTGGCACCAGACCCGCCCATGTACCACATCTTACATCCCCCCATTAGTACAGGATGGAGCTAGATAGCTTGATGCATTCTCATGATTGTACTACCTTGAGCATATAGACATGCATATACCCCTAGAGATAGAGCTCCATCCCTCCTCAGATACCCCACTACCTACATTCAGTTCAGTTTTGTATCAGTTTTGTTTCATTTGTCTTTCCGATAGACGGATGACATACACACCATGTACATTTGATTTGTCTCATAGGCCGATTTCGGCCTGACATAGACGTTAAAAATCTTTCTTTCTTTCTTTCTTTCTTTCTCTCTCTCTCTCTCTCTCTCATGCAAGGAGATAGTAACCAAAGGAAATCCATCAGCAGAAAACTTGGTAGAGAAAACAGAGCACCAACCCAAGCGCACCTCAAGAACCCAACACACAACATACGAAACCCAAAAAAAGGGAAAGTAAAAAAACGCGATGAAAACAAACTTTAAAGAACACCATACATGGTAAGACAAGCTTCACACACCCACACACCCTGAAGCAAACCCAGAAAAAAGTAAAGTAAAAAACTGATGAAAACAAACATAAAAGAACACCACCTCGTAAGACAAGCTTCACGCATCCATACGCACCCCCACACCCTGAAGAGAGCCAAGAAGGCATAGATAGAACAAAGCATGCAAAATCCAAGCACCACTCACTCACACAACACACCCACACCCAAAGCAAGAAAAAACATGATGGAGGTACCAGATGTAATCGTTTCTGGCCAGTACTGGGACGAAAACACAACGATAACTATAACCTACACACTCGGCAACACTTTTAGTACTTCAAAAACACTTGCATAGCTGTAAAAAGGGGAGAGAGAGAGAGAGAGAGAGAGAGAGAGAGAGAGAGAGAGAGAGAGAGAGAGAGAGAGAGAGAGAGAGAGAGAATCCACACGAGACATGGAGTGGCGGAGTTCCACCCCCATACGACAATGGCCCTATAGACTGACGCCCCTTTCGGTATTTCTTTATTATTGCTTCATAAAGGTACAACTCCATGAGGGTCCAGCTCTCTGAGACACTGCATCTAGATGCTCTAAAAGAGTAGCCCTGAAGACAGTTATAACAGTACAAGGGATGCCCAAAAGCAGAGCCCCAAAAGCTCTAGTCCAGAAAGAATCTACTTTATTTATGGCTTTGGCCCCTCGGCCAAAGTTCTATAAGTTGGTTGGGTTAGGATTAAAAATCCTCACCCACTTTGTCTTTTAGGCCTCTCGGCTAGTCTTAATAAGTTGGTAGAGCTTCTTCTTCTTCTACAAGAGTGTAGGCCCCTCGATCGAGATCTATTCCATTGGTCAAAACTTGGTGGTGCCACGTCACTGACTTGTATGTGTTCTCCGTCCATGTCACGATAGTGCTCTAATTGCACACGGCAAGGAAGCAAGCTGTGCTCTGATACCATTGTAATCACTTCCAACAAGTGATCGGACAGAATCTACACACTCAACAACACTTTCACTACTTCAAAAAAACTTGAACAAGTATAAAAAGCGGAGAGAGAGACAGAGAGAATCCACACGCGAGACGCGGAGTGGCGGAGTTCCACCCCCAGACGGCAATGGCCCCAAAGACTGACGCCCTTTTCGGGGGGGGGGGGGTTTGTCAACAAGATTGTCCAATGGGCTACAATCTGCCCCTACTAGAGAGAGCTACATCAACATGTGGCAAGACTCAGACAAGATATGTACAATCGTGGCTAAATCAGGAGATGGGAGGGGGAAACAACCACACTAGTGAACGGCACTACCACCTTGGTGCGCCATGAACCATGGTGACGAAGGGCCTTGGGCGCCAAAGTCGCAAGAAAGCCTCGCGACGTTGCTGCATGTGGTCGAGCTGCCTTGGAGTCTCTCAAACTCACCCCTAAGTGTGAATAAGCTCTAGCCAAAGGTCACAGACAATCTCCACGGGTGGGACAGGTCGAGCCTCAAAGATGCGGAAGCAGCGATCTCCCCAGATGGACCACACTATCAGGCGGCAGATGAGCTCCCAACACCACTCTCTATATTTGCTCCACTACTAAGGGACTAACTCTATGGCTGACTGGAGTGTAAGCCGGCCCTCCTGTATCACGGTCATCTTGTTGACTGAAGCCATCTCAAAACGACCCATGAGTGTGGACCAAGCTGTAGCACCCTAAAGTGTATTGGATGGCTGTAGAGAGTGCAGGCATCAGCCGAAGAACAAAGAATCCGAAGCTAAACCTGTTGTGCCATGGGGCAGCCCCTCGGCTGTCTATTGTTCCAAAAGCGCTCCCCAAATCCTGCAAAGAACTCGGACGTGAGACCCTCTTCCTGCCAGTGAATCGTTGCAACAAGACAAGCCTCTCTCCGCGATGTGAGTATGTGATGACCCAGCCGAACTGTGTACTCAAAGAAAGGGGCCAAAGCCGCCAATGTTCTGACTCAAGATGTGATGAGTCAGGGTCTATAACACAAGTCCTCCCACTGATGCCCACAACTTTGATCCCCAGAAAGTAGCACTCCGCCACCTTGGTGCCTCAGCAGTGACTCTGTCGAGGCAACCCTCCCTTTGAACCTCGAAAAGCACGCAAGAACCTGTGTCTGAGCAAAGCCCTAACTGCAACGAGGACCTCCCGTCACGTCAAAGCCCCCATCGACCAAGGAGTTGTCAGCTCCATAGGGGTGTGCCGCTCTGCAATATAGCCTCTACAATATCTTGACACAAGTTCTGCACCCCCCTCATGTCTCGCGGCTGAATGCCCTGTATCTTCTCACAAAGAACTGTAAAATGCAGCCACTCCCCATAAGAGCGGGTTAAACCCTCTGTCATGGGGACCATAGGGTTTCCAAACGACTAACTGCCTCAAACGCTCCTCAATGCATGTGAGCTGGTGCTGCTCAAGGCCATCCCAAGATCGCGAAGCGGTCTTCCCATCTCCTGCTCAGGCCAACTCTACGCATCTCTATGAAAATCCAACGGGTGCAAGGGCTCCATGGGCCACCCGTCTGTGGGCAAATCCGATGTAGCAAACAACTCCTTCCACGGCTCCTCCCCTGGAAGAAATCCTCTGAACACAACCTTCCCAAGGAGGTTTCTACTATGCCGTGCTCGGTTGATGATCCCCAACCCTCCCTGAGAGCAAGGTAAAGTAATGCCCTGCCAAGAGACCTTGGCCCAAGCCGGCTGTGTGTCTCGCCCGGACCACAAGAAGTTCCTGATCAGCCTCTCCAGCTGGCTAATGCAAGACCTCGAGAAAATCCAGTAAGACCTGATGTACCACATAGTAGCCAACAGCACTTGGATGGCCACAACAACCCTGCCAGCAAGAGAAAGCCATGTTAAGCTCCAATGGAATAGTTTTGAAACCGGCATGTAGCCTCACTAAAGCGCGCTCTCACCGATCTATACGTTGTTTAACTTTACCTAAACTTTATGACACAAAGCAACTTCACAAATAAACATGTAATTGGAATTCACCACTTTATTCACAATTTGGTAGCTAGAGCTCTCCCAATGATAACCTTGCAAGCCTCAAAGAAAGGCACCCCTTTCGGTATTTCTTTATTCAATTGCAAATAAACGATCCAAGCACTTTTACCAAACTCTTACCAAGCTGTCCAATCCTGTCAAGGGCAAAAATTGCAGGTTTTCGTCCCACTTTTGGTGGCATAACGGCGCCAAAACCCCTGCAGATCAAAAGTACACATCTAGGACGGTTTCCCTTGCACTTTAGAAGCTTTCTGGTGAGCTGTAACTGGATTTCAGCATGCTGTAATTTTCTGTTGATCACAATCAGGTGCCCAAAGCCCTGTAAAAGACCCCAAGGCTCCCTTCGTGTTATCTTGCAGTTAAGGTGTGAAACCCTAAACCTGAAAATAAACACAGCAGACTGTAATTCTCTAGTTTAAATCATTTTGAGCAGGACAAACACGTCTACGCGTGTCTCAACAAGTCCTGCATGCAATGGGACAGTTCCCCTATGGTTTGGACGAGTTTTCACTCGAGAAAACTCTCCGTTTTCGCAATTCTTCGCGATGGAACTGTGTGTACTTGTGGGGGAGTAGCAATTAGCTAATTCGGTTCCTGTACAGAAGGCTCTTGCCTTGGCCAACGCGCGTACAGCCCTGGTCATTGAGAAGCCCAACTAGTGGGGCATTACCATATGTGCAAAGGGGAGAGAGAGATGCAAATGAGCAGATCATTGCGCTACATGAGAGAAGGGAGAGGGCAAGCTTTCCATTAGAGCTGTGATCACCTGCACCCACGACTCACACACACACACACTGTACTCACTTAACGAGCAAAAACCAACCCCCTCTCAATTTTGGGCGTCCCCTCTTGGGATGAGACATTCCGTATGTTGAGTTGGCTTGCAGGTTGCTCTCTTACTACCATGTATTTTTAATTCCTAGTACCCACCAGCTTATGAAGACTTGTCGAGGAGCCTAAATGACTTTAAATGAGCCTAGCCACTTCTTTACTAGTCGGATTCTAGTGTCGATCAGCCCAACCATCCAGTGGCTGCCTAGCCTTCATTCCAACGGGTGAAAATCTTCAACCTACAGCCATTTCATAGTGGCCATGCAATGTCCGCACATTTGTGATTTCAAAAAGAGGGTCCCAGAAATTAAATAAAAATAAAGGGAAGAAACCAGCAAATAAAGTTAGTGTTTGTCACAGTTTCGTAACATACCCCCCTCTTGAAATCGCAAACGTCCTCGATTGCATGCATCCTATTCATGCCACAGATGATTTGGTGTGATTAGCACTCTTTTATCATCGCATGTATCCGCAAGGAAGCCTATAAAACATGTGTTCAAATGCCTTTATGGAACCTTCATACTTTAGTCATTTGTGTCTATCCTAGAAGTGAGCATTGTATTTTTAACATTTTCAAGGCAATGTACACTTCTATTGCACTCAATCCGTATGTATATGGGAAGTGTTGACTCCAACATCACCCCTCTTTTGAGGGTTGGGGAATATGTGGGTTGTAAACCAAAAGCTTCAAGGTAAAGCTGCAATACATTTGGTGACCCTATCAGTTCACTTTCTTCCATCCACTTTGCGTCTGTGAGGATTAGTGGTGCTAATCCTATAATTAAACCTTAAACTTCATACTTAATATCAAACTGAGACTCAAGAGACAAAATGTCTGTTTGATTGATTGAATGAATGCTTTAAAACTGAGTATAATAGGCTCCTTATATAGGAGACGAAGAGACACAAATGAAAAGACACATCTCATGGTGAAGAGACGCCACTTTAGAAGTAAAGACACATCCTTTCGGCGAAGAGCTACACATTGGACAAAGAGTCGCAACTGTAGAGCGAAGGGGTGTGACCAGTCGTCGAAGGAGTGTGGCTTTTGGCGAAGAGGCATGTTTCTTGAGCGAAGGGTCGTGACCATCCAAGCGTAGGGGTTCTCCTTGGCATGGCACTTTGCGTATCTGCAACTAGGAGTAGATGTAATACTGTAACATAGTCACAATCGTGACATTCCCTCCCATTTAAAATGAGAGCCCGTGACAAAAAAATGACTTCTGATGTTGATAGAACTCTGGAAAAGCATTAAATCTTCCAAAATCTTCAATCTTTGAGTTATCTAAAACCTTTGTCTTGAAATTCTGCTTCTTGCAAAACCTTTTTGCTTTGACTGCTAAATCCCATGTCATTGCATTGTTCAAAGACTTTTTAGAGGAATCTGGCATAATCAGGTTGACTGCAACAAGAGATTGATCTTCAAAATCCTTCATGCGATGTAAAATTTCTGGTTCAAAATCTTCCAATAACTGTGAAATATTTGGTGAAGAGGAAATCTTCTCAAGGCATTCTTCGAAGGGGGTAACTTCAACTTTACTAATCATTGGAGAGGATTTTTGCTTGAGATTGTAATCATCTTCCAATAATAAATCCCAAAATTCTTCAGAATCATCTTCACAAATTGCCACTTCATGACTTGTAATTGGCATATCATCATCCAGCAAAGAATCAAAGAAAGTATAGTCGTCTTCAAACTCGGAATCTGCAACTATGTCCTTATCTTTTTCTGGTAGCAAAGTATCACTTGGAAAAACTTCTTCATCAAGAACAATTTTTGCATCTGCATCGAAAAAGATATTCGTTTCATAATCCATTTTATCATGTTGTTTGACTTGTACGTGTGAGGCCAGAATCACTCATTCGGCATGATAAAGCCCGTGTAAAGTCAATTCACCTCCATCTTTGAACAAATTGATAGTATGTTCTCAAAAGCTAATAGCTGGATCATATTTAAATAACCAATATTCACCAAGAATCATGTCGTAGTAAGATAAAGGCATAACTTGGAAATCCAGTTGATCTGCATAATTTTGAATACCAAACTTCAACTGTCGAACTGTCTCATCACAAGTTAAAATTGATCCATCTGCTAATTCCACATCATATAAGTCAAATGTCTTCTGAGTTGGTAAGCCAAGCTGTTGAACTATCTTAGTACTGACGAAATTATTTGAGTATCCACTGTCTCCCATAATGTTGATGGAGCCACCATTGAGAGTTCCAAGAAGGCTCAAAACTTTCTTTGAGAGAGGCTCCAAAACTGAAGAATTGCACTGAGCATGCTTCATAAGAATAGTCGTATCTTTTGACATGAATTATATTGACCACTGATTTTCCTTTATCTTGAGCAAAAGCTAGTTGTTCAGCATTCGATGATGTTTTTGCATTAAAATTTCTTTTCAAATTAGACGATACCATAGATGGTAGCAAGGCTCTTCGTCAAATGCTTCTTCGACTTCAAAGAAGGAAGGATTATGTACAATTTGCAGTGGTGACCATAGATGGTAGCAAGGCTCTTCGTCAAATGCTTCTTCGACTTCAAAGAAGGAAAGATTATGTACAATTTGCGGTGGACTCCTTCTTTGGGCATTGATACCATCTATGTTCACCACCGCAAATTGTACATAATCCTTCCTTCTTTCAAGTCCAGGAAGCATTTGACGAAAAGCCGTGCTGAGTATTGGAACGCCGATCTTGAGAAAAATCACGTCCTTTACCACCATCAAGTGGAGCATTTGAAGAAGATCTGCTTTGAGATTGGCGATCTTGAGAGTAGAACCTTGGAGTTGAATAAGGCTTGCTAGTTCTCTGCTCAAGGACACATCATTTCTATGGTGGCAACGACGGGTTGGTGATGATAAACACACATCCTCTTGGGATAAATTCCGGCGTGCTATTTGCAAGGTGTTCGAACGTGCCAATGCGGATTTTCATGTCCGGTCCTCTCTTTGTCGCTTGAGCCAGACACGTTCCTTGGCTGTGTACATCGTAGAGTTCCAAAGGCTAACTCTGGAGATAGAGACCCTTAGTCCCTCTGATAAACTTCACAGTTTTATCGACGGACTTGAACCCAACCTGAAGGACGATGTGCACAAATACAACCCTGCTACCTTGGATGAAGCCATTGCCTATGTGGAACATCTCGGCGATAATCGGCGCCCTACACGAAATTTTCTCCCTGGCAACCGATCTTCAAATATCGCTCACTTTTCACAGCGCGATCGCAGAGAAAGTTATAGCCAAAGTCAACAGCGACAATCTCAGTTCAAACAGCAAGCAATAACAGGCACCTTCTTAGCAATATCCCCCCATCATTAGCAGACCTAGCGGTTTCGCATCTGCAAAGCCTAGCGTTTTCAGTCATCCCCAAGCCTGGCGTTTTTGCATTGCAGATCAGCCCTGGCATTGACAGACACAGCAGATCACTAGCATTTCCACAGCAAGACAAAAATCAGCCCTAGTGTTCTTGCATCAACATGAACTCCCAGCGTTTTGCAGATTCATCGTGACAAGACTCAGATTAGCACCAACGTTTTCAATTTTCAGTAGTCAGATCCCACAGAACAACCCCCAAACCTCGCAGATCTCACCTTCTTGCAACATATCCTCGCCGCACGGTCAGATCCATCGAAGTTTTGCTAATTCAACCCCAAAAACGCAGATTTCAGCATCTGCGATTTCAACGCGTCGTCATCGCATCGTCGTCGTCGACATCATCACCGACATAAGAGTCAGAATTCAGCAGATAAACATTTGCAGATTTCAGCCCTTAGCGTTTTCAGATTTCAGTCTGTCTCGTCATCGTCCTCATCGTCGTCGTCCTCGTCAGCAAGTTCAAAGCATTGTAGAGATTTGTGAAATCAATAATAGACTGCTCTCGCCATAGAGAGTGGGGCCTTCGGAGGAGGGTTTAACAACATTCTCATGTCGTATTCTTCTCTCTCTATCTCTCAGTGTCAGCACCTTCATTCACAGTGTCATTCACTTTGTTTGTGATCATTTGCACTCTCTCACTGAAGGAACGGAAGGCTCTCCCTTCCGTAAGTAAAGGGAACCTTGAGCACAGTTCGGAGCACTCATCTTGAGCAAAGTTCAACATGCACATCCGTTGCACCTTACATTGGTATCAAAGCTTTGGCAGTGTTCTGTATCACTCAAGGAAAGAACCACAGAAATTTTTTTGCTTGTTGTGGTCACACGTAACCCAAGTCCACTTGGACATGTCGATTCCTAATCGTGTTTTTGAAGAGTGACAGGAAACCCAAGAAAGAAGGGCTTGTCCAACCTCCGCTTGTCTCTCTTTTCACTCATTGAGAGCGGACCGTGCACTTAGCGGCCGGCCAATCAACGTGAGGTGGGAAAAAGCAACCTTGATGTGAGTGCAAGGCCGCCAAGGGGTGCGCCCGCGGAAAAGAGAAGAGCTCGGGTTAAGAGAACATCCTTCTCTAACACAGATTGCAAGCTAAAGAAGAACCTCAAGACTCAAGAACCTCAAGGACTCAAGAATCTCAAGAACCCAAGAACTCAAGACCCACAAGAACTCAAGTTCCTCGTGAACTTAAGAACCCAAGACTTCAATGGATGGTCATCACCCAAAGCGGAATGGATACTTCGCATGGAGGTGGTGAGTATGGGAGTGGCGAAGAAGAGTTTTCCCCACCGGGAAGTTTTTCTGACCCTCCCCTTTCCCCATCTACGCCAAGGATTGCACTAACTCCTGTGGAGGCTTTCGACAAGATGATGATGGACAGGAAGCTAGAAAGCGACGAAAGTATGGCCGCCATAGAGCGTAAATACGAAGAAAGGATGGCAGCCATAGCACGTGAACGCGAAGATAGAATGGCAGCCATAGAGCGTGGGAGCGAGCAAGCACGCTTGGAAGCCAAAGAAAGACAAGCCGAATTGGATTGTGAGCGCGAAGAAAGAGAAGCAGAATTCGATCGCGAGAACAAAGCAAGAAAAGCGATGAGCGACCAACACATGAAAGAGTTGTTGCGACTTTTTTCTAATGTGCAGGCGCAGTTTGAAAAGGAACAGGAGGAGACTCTTTCAGTCTTTTCTTCTCCCAAGCACGACACACATGATTTGCTTGATAATGATAAGCATGATGATTTGCCTGATCAAGATGTGATTATTCACGAGCATGATGATTTGCATGATTAAGATGTGATTATTCACGCGCATGATGATTTGCAGGAAAAAAATGTGACTGTTTACAAGGATGATGGTTTAGTTGATACTTTTTCTAGCAAAGCTAACCTCGTTGCAGATTCGATCAATCACGAAGAACCGATCTTGGCTTTCGAGTCGAGGTCTACAGAACCCCCATAGGAAGATTCGATCACGAAGAACCGATCTTGGCTCTCGAGTCAAGGTCTAAAGAACCCCCACAGGAAGTATTATGTGTTTGAATGATTGGTCAGCACACATTGTTTGAGTGTTCATTCGTGATGCTTTCCTGTATTTTAGTCATCGTCCTTATGTGATCCCTTTTCGTAGGCAAGACATATTGTACGCTGAGCACGATTCACTCATGAATGAGCACGGATGTATGCGGATTACTCTTGAAAAGATGAAATGTTTGCATTCAAGGGATTCACATTCCATGCCTCTTTCTTGGCATGACACAGTATCCGAAAGAGCACAAGAAGGATTGAGCATCAAGCATAGGTATTTCCATTGTGATTTGCCACAATTGATTAATTTAGATCAGAAAGTCAAGATTCGACCCCATTGTTTGCGTGTGTTTGATGAACGGTTTGGCACTCCGTCTCTATGTTCATCTACATTGCATGCACAGTCTTTTAGGAAGACTAGAATTTTTCCAGTCACTTTACATGGAATGGGTATGTTCATGTTTTTGTGTTGGAAGTGGTTTCAGGAATTTTCACCCTTGGAGATTCTTGAAGAAGATAGACGCATGACTATAGACGAAGTTGAAGCATTGAAGGAGCCACAGATGACTTTGTGTCACTTTCGGCGTGGCCGAAAGAAGCAAGCATTGCAGACCTTTATGAAGTTCAAGTATCGCATGACCCACGCATCAGAGTGGGCCGGCGAAGAGTCCTTCCTAGGATTCCAGACGCTGTTGGCGATCTTCCTCGATGCCATACAGTTGGCGATCTTCCTCGACGCCATACAGTTCGGTATCAGTACCTCACTTTGAAAAGGAGAGGATGTCACGTGCACATCTAACCCTATGTGTACGTGGACAAGCTACTTCATGACAAGGGTTCAATTCAGTTCAGTTCAGTTAGCCTAGCTTAGGAAGTGATCTGGCACTTTTGTGAGTCTGTTCGTAGACCCTGCGTGTCCAAACACTTCGATTAGATGCATATCCTATGGTTGCACACAGCATGACCATCAGATTTCCATCAGAACCCATCAGGAGCATTTTGACAATGCATACACCTATTTTTCCTATTTTTGACATTTTTCACTTATTATTTTTAAGTGACTTTTGTTGGGAACTGGGTAGGGCAAATTAGCCAAGCATGTATAAAAGGAAACCTAGCGCTAGCATTTTCTGGCAGAAGAGGCAGCAGGAACATCTATTCAACAGGCACAGCAAGATCCCCCCCATCAGCAAACCTAGCATTTTTGCATCTGCAAAGCCTAGCGTTTTCAACCATCCCCAAGCCTAGCGTTTTTGCAATTGCAGATCAGCCCCGGCATTGGCAGACACAGCAAATCATTAGCGTTTCCACAACAGGACAGAAATCAGCCCTAGCGTTTTTGCATCAGCATGAACTCCCAACGTTTTGCAGATTCATCGCAACAAGACTCAGATTAGCACCTATGTTTTCAGTTTTCAGTAGTCACATCCCGCAGAACAACCCCCAAACCTCGCAGATCTCACCTTCTCGCAGCAGATCCTCGCCGCACGGTCAAATCCATCCAAGTTTGCAGATTCAGTCCAGAAAACGCAGATTTCAACATCTGCGTTTTCAGCGCGTCGTCATCGCATCATCGTCACCGACATAGAGTCAGAATTCAGCAAATAAAGATTGCAGATTTCAGCCCTTAGCGTTTTCAGATTTCAACCCGTCTCGTCGTCGTCCTCATCGTCGTCGACATCGTCGGCAAGTCCAAAGCATTGTAGAGATTTGTGAAATCAATAGTAGACAGCTCTCGCCATAGAGAGTGGGGCCTTCGGAGGAGGGTTTGACAACATTCTAGTGTCGTATTCTTCTCTCTCTATCTCTCAGTCTCAACCCCTTCATTCACAGTGTCATTCACTTTGTTTGTGATCATTTGCACTCTCTCACTAAAGGAACGGAAGGCTCTCCCTTCCGTAAGTAAAAGGAACCTTAAGCACAGTTCGGAGCACTCATCTTGAGCAAAGTTCAACATTCACATCCGCTGCACCTTACAACATCTGTAGCGGAAGATATCACACTACAGAGATCATTTCCTTACCATACTCGAGGATGGGTTCAGACAGCGACCGCGCTATATGGACACCTACATGCCACACAGCTCACGGGTGGCAATCGGTCGGCTCAGAGTATCATCACACAGACCAGAGATAGAGGTGGGGTGAGCTTAGGAGATTCCCAAGGAGGAGAGTATCGAGTATGCAGAGAGGTGGTGGAGAGTGAGGAGCATTTTTTTTGCAGATGCAGAGCTTATGATGATATAAGAGGCACATACGAGTCACTATTCAGAGGTCAGCCTACCCTCCGCAAGATCATGCACTCTCGAGATTAGAGACAGTTGGGGCACTACCTGCTAGAGATACAAAGGCATAGAGAGACACTTTTGCAGCCACATACAAAGACATAGGTAGGTGGGTGGGTGGGTTTTGGGGGGGGGGGGGAGTCACAGCTTACAGATGTTTTCCAAAGGACCATACCTCCCCATACCTCCTCCACTCCCAGATCCAACAAGGGGAGTGACTCTCCAGTAGACTGAGATGAGCCGCAGGCCAGACGATGTCCGTGTGTTACGGATGTCGGACCCCACAACTCCACAGACAAATCGAGGAGATCCAAACCCAAGAGCGTCGAGTTGCTAAGGAGAGACGAGCCCAGATGATGGCTCACCCAACACGTTCATCCGAGAATCCCTTGCTCCCAATCCTCCCATGTACCACATTTACACCCCCCTATTAGCTCAGGATGGAGCTAGCTAGCTTGCTGCATCTGCATGGTTGTACTACCCTGAGCATATAGACATGCACACATCCCTAGTATAACAGGTGACGTGGCAGCAGACCCGGGACACACTGATAAGCGGTAGCAGTACGGACCCCGCATAATGTGCTAGGAGACTAACGTGGCCATTGTACAGATTTCCAGATTTTGTGATGCAAAACGCGCTGACACGATGACGTGGCAGTGTACGGATCTCTGCAAATTACGCTGGTTGATTTCTGCTGGCAGCTTTTGGGATAATAGTTTTTGAGTTAAAAGCTTTTCAGGTTAATGCTTTTGGGACTCTGCTTTTGGGCATCCCTTTCACCAATAAATAAGTGGGCTAGGCCTCACTTCTTAGAGCATCTGGACACAGAGTCTAAGAGTGAGCACCTACCCACTCTCTTGTACTTTGAACACAGATTAATACACAAAGAATACTGAAAGGGGCGCCAGTCTTTGGGGCCAATACCTCTAGGCACTGAACTACGCCGGGCCGTGTCGACCTAATTGTGAATTGTGAACTGTTTTGAAGTGAATCTCTGCTGTGTCGCGGTAGAATCTTGACTTGGGGTGTCCAAGTTTGTTACAGTGGTATCAGAGTGCGGCCAATTTCTCTTCTACCGACAAATCCGATCCTTTTCTTGCGACACTTATGGATTCCAACAGAAATCAGTCAACTTCTTCTGCATCTGCGAGTGCAAGAGGAGATCGCGGAGAAGATTCTCATGAGCAATCAGAAGAGTACTGCCCACCTTGGCCTACTCAGTCTGAGATTGAAGAGATGCAACGTCGACAATTGGTTGACGAAGCAACAAAGCAGATGACTAAAATTGCGAAGGATCCAAAATTTGCAAAATTTTTGACTCAACAATCTCTCGCAGAAGTGCACACCCAATGGTAGAAGGCCACAGACCATCAATCCCTCGCAGAAGTGCACACCCAGTGGCAGAAAGCCACTAAGCCACCCATCGAACCGGCACTGAAGAAACCTCCTTCTCCGAGGATGTTTACAAAGCAAGAATTACAAGAGGTGGTTCAGACACAGATCAGTCGGCTTTTGAACGGCCCATCAATCCCTCGCAGACGTGCACACCCAGTGGCAGAAAGCCACCCATTAAACCGGCACTGAAGAAACCTCCTTCTTTGAGGATGTTTAGAGAGCAAGAATTACAAGAGGTGGTTCAGACACAGATCAACCGGCTTTTGGACGCAAACAATAAGGCGAAAAAGCACAAGAAAGGAACTGACTTCCCGAGTTATTTGCGTCGTCGACAAGAAAGCAAAAGAAGCGTGTACGATTTGAAGGACTACCCAGTTCTTCTTCTTCTTCTTCTTCTTCTTCTTCTTCTTCTTCTGACAGTTCTTCTAGCTCTTCTGACTCGAGCGAAGAAGACGGAAAAGGGAAAAAGCGAAGCAAAAAGCAAAGTTTCGGAAAGGGCAAGAAAAAGGCAAAGAAGCCTAAATTTCGCCCAGTTTCTGACATTTCTTCAGAGGACTCATCCTTAGACAGTTCGGACTCCGACAATCACATGTTTTATGCAAAGAAGATATATTTCTATAAAGCAAACCAGTATGACTTCCTCGAAGATAAAAGCAAGAAAGTAAGAGAATTCAAAGAAGGTGGACAGTCAATTAAGTTTGACTCTTTTTTTGGATTTCGAGATGCTCCGAGGGCTTTAGCTTTTATACAGTAGTTTGACATAGCTTTCTTTGGAGTGCATTACTGAAAGCACTCCAAGATTCGGAGGGCTGCATCTTTCTTCAAGGGAAATGCTCGAACATGGTGGTCCACCCTTTTACTAAGAAAGGAAACTCCAGTTAAATGGTTGAAATTCAAAAGGCTTTTTATTTCTTCTTGGCTGACTCGAGAGTACCAACGAGATATACGAACTGCTTGGAATCATCTTCGGGTGACCAAGGAAGATTCTCTCGACGGTTATTGCGAGAGATTTTGGAGCTCTTTTCTACCAGCTTCTTCATTTAAGAAGGTCTTGTTTAAAGAACAGATTGAGCGGTTTTGTTGCGGACTTCCTACAGAGATCCGAGACTACTGCTTGGAACAAAAGTCAAATTCTATTCAAGAATTGATGGGTCATGCGAAACGGGGTTTTGTCATACATTCAGGCAATCAAACTTACCCCACTGATGAGATCTTGCCTCAGAGAACCCAACAGACTTCTAATAATGAAAGTAGAAAGAAAAAGAGTTCCCAAGAAAAGAAAGGCAATGATTAACGACCCTAGCTCACTCTTCGAGAGAGGGCCAACTACATCAAAGAGGGGAAGTGTTTCGGATATGGGGAACATGGGCACGTCTCCGCGAAGTGTCCTAAAAAGGCACAGCATGTACGGTGCAACGGAATGAATGTTGTATTTTCTCAAGATTAGTGATCTTTATTGCTCAAGGTTCCTTTTAGTTCTTAGGGAAAGAAAGAGCTTTCCGTCTTGTGGAGAGTGCTATGATCACGAACAAAGTGAGTGGATTATGCATGCAAGTGAATGAGACTGAGAGAAGGAGAGAGAAGAGATACGACACCCGAGAGGTTGTAAAACCCTCCTCCGAAGGCCCCACTCTTGTCGGCGAGAGTGGTCTATTCTTTGATTGCACAAAGGTGTACAATGCGTATGCAATGGACTATGCAACTTGGTCTATGCCGATGACGACGACGGTGACGACGACGACGACGACGATGACGAGGATGGCTGAAATCTGAGATCTTCTAATCGCTGAATTTCGGGACTGTTTCAGTGGCTGAAAATGACTGTTTTGGCTGCGTTTTCTTGGCTGAAAATGAGGTTTCTTAGGGCTGAAAACTGATGGTCTTTACGG
This sequence comes from Adiantum capillus-veneris, assembly GCF_014529385.1. Classification (NCBI taxonomy): domain Eukaryota; kingdom Viridiplantae; phylum Streptophyta; class Polypodiopsida; order Polypodiales; family Pteridaceae; genus Adiantum; species Adiantum capillus-veneris. The sequence continues at coordinate 144,399,468 of NC_140940.1, read as the reverse complement.
GCTGAATCTGCTACACTTTAGGTGAATAATGCCGGTCTTAATTTGCTGCTGAAATCCAAAAACGCCAGGGGCTGAAATTGGTCCTTCTGTTGCCGGGGTTCTGCAAATGCAAAAACGCTAGGCTGATCTGCTGTGTCGTGATGACGCTGGGGCTAATCTGCTGTGCACAAATCGCCAAGGCTGATCTGATGCAAAAACGCTAGGTCTTCTGTGGAGAAAACTCCAGAGTAGTCGCGGGGGTTGGTCTTGCTGAGAAGTTGCCTCATGAGCAAGGTGCTCCTGCTGCCTCTTCTGCCACAAAGTGTGAACTTTGGTTTGCTTATATATTAACTTAGCAAAATTGCCCTACCTACTTTTGTTGGAAAGTCGCTTAAAAATAATAAGTGAAAATACCAATAAATAGAAAAATAGGCTAAATGCACTGGAAAATTCCCCTAACTGATGCTAATGGATTCTGATGGGAATTCTGATGATCATGCTGTGTGCAACCGGAGGATATGCATCTATGCTAAGTGACTGGGCATGCACGGTCTACGAATAGACTCACAAAAGTGCCAGATCACTGCTAATCTAGACTTGACTGAACTGACTGAACCCTGTTGTGGTACAGCTTGTCCACGGACACATAGGGTTGGGATGTGTCACGTGACATCCCCTCCTTTTCAAAGTGAGGTACTAGAACCGAACTGTATGGCGTCGAGGGAGATCGCCAACAGCATCCGGAATCCTCGAAGGGACTCTTCGCCGGCCCACTCTGCTGTGTGGGTCGAGCGATACTTGAACTTCATAAAGGTTTGCAACCCTTGCTTCTTTGGGCCGCGCCAAAAGCGGCTCAAAGTCTTTTGTGGCTCTTGTGATGCTTCAACTTCGTCTAGAGTCCTGCTTCTTTCGTCTTCAAGAATCTCCATGGCTGAAAATTCCTGAAACCATCTCCAACACAAAACCATGAACAAACCCATTCCATGTAAAGTGAAGGAAAAAAATCTTGTCTTCTCTAAAGACTGTGTATGCAATGTAGATGAACATAGAGACGGAGTGACAACCCGTTCATCAAACACATGCAAACAATGCGCTCGAATCTTTTCTGTTTGATCGAAATCAATCAATCGTGGCAAATCACAATGAAAATGCCCATGCTTGGTACTCATACAATCATGTGCTCGTTCGGAAACTGTGTCATGCCAAGGAAGGGACAGGGAAAGTGACTTCCTGACATACAAACTTTTCAGCTTTTCATGAACAATCCGCATACATTCGTGCTCATCCATGAGGGAAACGTGCTCAACATACAATATGTCATGCCTAGTAAAAGGGATCACATAACGATGCTGACTAAAATACAGGAAACCTTCACGAATGAAACACTCGAACAATGCGTGCATATCAATCATGCGAACACACAATACTTCCTGTGATGGTTCTTTGGACCAATGCTCGAGAGCCAAGATCGCTTCTTCGGAATCTATCGAATCTTCTTGTGGGGGATCTGTGGACCTCGACTCGAAAGCCAAGATCGATTCTTGGTGATTGATCGAATCTACAATGAGGTTAGCTTCGCTAGAAAAAGCATCCACTAACACATCATCCTTGTGAACAATCACATCTTCTTCATGCAATTCATCATGCTTGTCTTTTTCATCCAAATCATCATGCAAATCATGGCCATTCAAATCCTCATGCTTCTCATAATCATGCAAATCCTGTGTGGCATGTTGTGAAGAAAAAGAGACTGAGAGAGTCTCCTTATCTCGAATCCTTTCAACCTTGTCCTGCATAGTAGCAATGAGAGATGGAGAATGAGCAATGTCCTCTCCATGAATGACAATAGGAGAATCACTTTTGGCATTGAGAGTTATAGTGTTAGTCAGAAAATCCATGAGAGCGTCATTATCACGAAACCATCGAATGCCCAAAATCATATCACATCTTGAGAGAGCAGAAACAACAAATCTTCTAGTGAAGGCAGACTGTTTAATTGCAAATAACACATCAAGGCAATCCTCGGTGATGAGAGCGTCCATACCAGGACGAAAGCCAGAGACCTCGATAGGAGATCTCGGACTAACTTCGAGACGGGCTCTCTCAACAAGAGAAGAACTGATCACATCATGCATACTACCTGGGTCAAACAATATGACAAAACGGTGCCCCGACGTACGACCATAACATTTAATGAGAGAATCATCAATGGGAGGGTCCTGAGAAACTTTGGGCACAATCGTGTTATCATTCATTGCATTGACAGATGTAGTGGGTACTGTGGGTTCTTTAGATTCATTTGATTCAAGCTTAGGACATGTTCGTTTTATGTGACCCTTAATGTGACAATGAAAACAACGACCTTCCTTAGAATACGTGCTTTGTTCTTTCGAAGTGATGTATCCTCCTACAATTCCTTGTGCTACCTTTTCATATGGAGTAAGCTTAGGTTTAGCAGTTGTGTTAGCCTTACCCTTAGATTCATAGAAAGAATTCTTTGATAAGATATTGTTGATAGATTGGTTAGAAGAGTTATCATTCTTACCGTTCTGAGGAGTCTGCGAGGTACTTGTGGAAGTCTTGTTCTCCTTAGGCTTTCCCTTGTTGTGCTTCATCTCCTGTGCGAGAGCAATCACTACCGCCTTGTTGAGATCGATTGGATCGAATACCTCGACATCGTACTCGATATACTCGTCCAATCCAAAGAGAAAAGCCTCTTTGCATTCATCATCCGACGTGCGTAATTGGTTATTTAGCTGCAAAACACGATTAGAAAAAGACATGACCGGCATACCATTTTGCTTGAGAGAGCGCCAATCGTCCTTCAATCGTGCAAGGTACTGAGGTGGCATAAACCGCGCCTTGAGCTTGTCTTGGAAATCAGCCCAACTAAAAGAGAGGGGCGTGAAATCGTGGGCTGCCTCTAGGTGCGCGGCTAGTTGTGCCTCTTGCCATGCATGGTACCAATTGATGGCATCACCGGCAAGGTACATAGTTGCCGTCAAAACTTTGCTATTTCTTGTTTTCTTAGTTGTCGCAAAATAAGCATTAAATTGATGCAACCAAGAATGAATCACCGTAGCTTCCATCTTACCGTCATACTTACTGAAAGTCAACTTCTCTGTAACTGGATGGTTGGAATCCGCGTCGTGGCTTGCGCCACTTGACGAACTTCCACGATCTTTGGGTGGTTCAGTCTTCGAGGCTAGAATGTGGGAAATAAATTCTTGATGACGAATCTCCCTTTTAACCTCTCGTTCATCGCGCTCGCGTTCGAAAGCAAGTCGATTTTCTTCTTGTTTTGCGGCAAGAGCAATGCGCTCACGTTCTTGAGCAAGGCGATTTTCATCGTGCTCGCGGTCCTTGGCTTCTTGTGCTTCTGCTTTGCTTGCGAGTTGTGCCAATGCAACTCGATTCGTTCTTGTTGTTGTGCCATTGTGTCCAACATCGACTTGACCATCATCTCCATAGGAGTGAGTGCAACTCCTGGCGTAGATGGCGAAGGGGGAGAGTCGAAAAAGTCTCCTGGTGGGGAAAAATCTTCGTCGCCTCTCTCATGCTCATCACCTGTATGCGAAGTATCCATTCCGCTTCGGGTGACGACCATGCACTATAATCTTGGGTTCTGAAGTTCGCGAGGAACTTGGGTTCTTGAGGGTCTCGAGGTTCTTAAGGTCCTTGATTCGTGAGAATCTAGGGTTCTTGAGGTTCTTGAGGGTCTTGGGTTCTTGGGGTTCTTGAGGTTTTCTTTCGCTTGCAAATCGCCTTGAGAAGGATCTTCTCTTCACCCGAGTTCTACCCTTTTCTGCGGGCGCACCCCTTGGTGGCCTTGCGCTCACACCAAGGTTGCTTTTTCCCACCTCACGTCGATTGGCCGGCCGCTAAGTGCACGGTCCGCTCTCAATGAGTGAAAAGAGACACAAGGGGAGGCTGGACAAGCCCTTCTTTCTTGGGATTCCTGTCACTCTTCAACAAACACGATTAGGAATCGCCACGCCCAAGTAAACTTGGGTTCGTGCGATCGCAACACACAAAAAAAAAAACTTGCCGTTCGTGTGGTTCTTTCCTTGAGTAATGCAGAACACTTCCAAAGCTCTGATACCAATGTTAGGTGCAACGGAATGAATGTTGTATTTTCTCACGATTAGTGATCTTTATTGCTCAAGGTTCCTTTTAGTTCTTAGGGAAAGAAAGAGCTTTCCGTCTTGTGGAGAGTGCTATGATCACGAACAAAGTGAGTGGATTATGCGTGCAAGTGAATGAGACTGAGAGAAGGAGAGAGAAGAGATACGACACCCGAGAGGTTGTAAAACCCTCCTCCGAAAGCCCCACTCTCGTCGGCAAGAGTGGTCTATTCTTTGATTGCACAATGGTGTACAACGCGTATGCAATGGACTATGCAACTTGGTCTATGCCGATGACGACGACGACGATGACGACGAGGATGGCTGAAATCTGAGATCTTCTAATCACTGAATTTCGGGATTGTTTCGGTGGCTGAAAATGACTGTTTTGGCTGCGTTTTCTTGGCTGAAAAATGAGGTTTCTTAGGGCTGAAAACTGATGGTCTTTACGGGCTGAATCTGCTACACTTTAGGTGAATAATGCCGGTCTTAATTTGCTGCTGAAATCCAAAAACGCCAGGGGCTGAAATTGGTCCTTCTGTCGCCGGGGTGCTACAAATGCAAAAACGCTAGGCTGATCTGCTGTGTCGTGATGACGCTGGGGCTAATCTGCTGTGCACAAATCGCCAAGGCTGATCTGATGCAAAAACGCTAGGTCTTCTGTGGAGAAAACGCCAGAGTAGTCGCGGGGGTTGGTCTTGCTGAGAAGTTGCCTATTGAGCAAGGTGCTCCTGCTGCCTCTTCTGCCAGAAAGTGTGAACTTTGGTTTGCTTATATATTAACTTAGCAAAATTGCCCTACCTACTTTTGTTGGAAAGTCACTTAAAAATAATAAGTGAAAATACCAATAAATAGGAAAATAGGCTAAATGCAATGGAAAATTGCCCTAACTAATGCTAATGGATTCTGATGGGAATTCCGATGATCATGTTGTGTGCAACCGGAGGATATGCATCTATGCTAAGTGACTGGGCATGCACGATCTACGAATAGACTCACAAAAGTGCCAGATCACTGCTAATCTAGACTTGACTGAACTGATTGAACCCTACTGTGGTATAGCTTGTCCACGGACACATGGGGTTGGGATGTGTCACGTGACACAGCAAGAACAGAATGAAGACACGCCAGAGAGTTAGAGAGCAACTGAGGAACGTGGCAAAAAAGGCAAGATGAAAGCAGGACTAGTTCCAGATTGCATGGGTACTGACCCAAGCACAATTGATGAAAGTACAGAACTTGCCGAGCTTGGGGCAAAGTGAAAGATTAAGAAGCCCTGATTTTCTTTGATGGAGGAGCCAAGGCCAACTTCATTTCACCTGAATTGGCGGCACGGCTCGAGATTGCACCCGATCGGATGGGACCACAAGCAGAGGCAGTTCTAGCGGTACCCGGACGGGACGTGGCCATTACACCTGTCATTGGCAAACTTCGGTTGCATTGTCAGGGGTATTTGGGGCACGAGGACTTCTACATTATGCCCTTGGAAGGTTGTGATGTCCTCCTTAGAGTCCCTTGGTACCATAAGTGTAACAGACTTGGACACTCCAAGTCAAGAATCAACCGCGACAGCACCAAATAACCACTTCAAAACAATTCACAGATCACAATAGATTTGCACTGGCCCGGCGGAGTTCCGTGCCTAGAGATATTGGCCCCAAAGCTTGGCGCCCCTTTCGGTATTTCTTTTTATATTAATCAATCATCAAAGTACAAGAGAGCGGTTAGGGTTTCACTCTCAGACTTTGCGTCCGGATGCTCTGAGAAGTGAGGCCCTCACCACTAATTTAAAGGTTACAAGGGATGCCCAAAAGCTGAACCCCAAAAGCTTCAAATCAAAAGCAATTGCTCTCTCTCTCTCACAGAGAGTCAAAACATGAAAGCAAAAGCATTCTCTCTCTTTCTCATTTAAGTAGAGAAAAAGCGAAATTTGCGTCGCTCATCATTTTCCTTTTTTTTTTTTTTTAATAATCCGCCTCCGCGATTTCCGGAAATTAGGGTTTCTGGCAAAAATTAGGGTTTCTGTTGTCCGCCACGTCATCACTTTGTGACATACCCCCTCTTGAAAGCATTGTAATCAACCGCAATTAAGCCTGCAAAACCGACAAAAGCCATAAACCGTCTTAGCAGACACTGATTGTTAGTACCTACGTACTAGGAACACACATCTAGCACATGTACAAAATCGACAGTCACATCACACGACATCACAGGACATCACCAAACATCACAGGACATCACATGACATTCAACATTCATTCGGATCCTAGACCATGATTTATCGGCAATGTAGCTAGCAATTACATCTAGGTCCAATCGGGACCTCATCGATGTCCGATTGACTAACCCCTATTGCAACCATGTCTATTCGAGATCAAGTAGACCAAAATGCTGCAGTCATTTCGTCTATCAGTTCCTGCACTCATAAGAAGTCAAGAACAAATCAGTATCATAATCAGAAATTCCATTTCATAAAGTCATCCAGCAGAATACTGCCAGCTCTCAGTATCCCTGAAGCTCAAAGAGACATCAGTGACTTTAGTATTAAAATCGAGGCATCTGTTGACAAAGGAGCGGAGTAACTCCCCTCTTGTGCATCCCACTGCACCAGATCTTCGGCCAAGCTGAGTTTCTGGGTTCCGTTTGGAGTAGACTATGCTAAACCAAAACATCGAGGTAAAGTTTCACAATCCGAGGAGTATCTGCTAGGTCCTCCTCCATCCACTTCGCATCAAATGCAGGAAAGTTCTTGAACTTAACCAAGAACCGCCTTCGGACTTTACCTTTCTTCGTATCATTATGTGCCAAAATCTGTTCAGGAACAAGGATCTCCTCGTTTTCTTCCACTTTGGGTTGCTCATCAGGCTCCCCATCATCAGGCACATCACCCTTAACAGGTTTCAAGAGACTCACATACAATGCATTGTGAATCCTCCAAGTATCTGGCAGTTTCAATCGGAAATAGACATCATTTATCTTGTCAGTGATCTGGAAAGGTCCGTAGTATCACATACTAAGCTTTGGAAAAAGCCTCTCCTTTCCCTTTTTCTTTCTTAGGCGTGCCTTCTCAAAAGTAAGAGCACCCAATCATCCTCCTTCAATTTCAAGTCGCGACGATGGCGATCCGCTGTCTTTTTCTGTCGTTCTTGAGACTCCTGCAAAGTCTCGCGAACCTTGACAAAAGCCGTATCCAAATCTCGCGAATATTCATCCGCTTCAAATATCTAATCTTTCGTGCTCAGAAAGGATGGAACCTTCGCAGCACTTTCAACAATCTCACATGGCGTCTTTCCCGTTGAAGAGTGTATCGTGTTATTGTAGGCAAATTCCACCAAAGGTAAGTTCTTTTCCCATTGAGTCTTCTGATCCGAGATACAAGACTTCAATAAATCTAAAATCACTGAATTGGCAATCTCAAATTGCCCGTCAGTCTGCAAGTGGAACGATGACGAGAACTGCAACTGCGTGCCAATGTTCTCCCAAATTGCCTTCCAAAACCAACTCATAATTCTAGGGTCTCTGTCGGAAAGAATCGTCTCAGACGTGCCATGTAATCGAAAAATCATCGTGATCATTTTGTATTCTCGGGAGATCAAAAAAATGAAATCCATTTCAATATTTTCCCAGGGGCGGGTGGGTATGGGTAAAGGCTGTAACAATCCCTGTGCTTTATGCCTGTCAAACATGACCTTCGGGCATACCAAGCAACTGCGCACAAACTCTTCCACATCCTTCTTGAGTCACGGCCAAAAGAAGTATCTCTCTACCCCTTTCATGGTGGTAGCAATGCCGCGGTGACCCGTAAAAGGTGAACAGTGGCAATCAGTCATAACCTTTTCCCTCAACGGCTGTGTAACGCACAACATAGTCTTTTTCATCAAGTAGCCTTCCCGAAGGGAGTATCCAGCTACTGTCTCCCCATCCCGTGTCCGTGTGAAAATATCTGCAAAATCTGTATCTGTGGCACACTGATCGACCATATCCTCGAAGCTCCTATGATGTATCGCGGAAATAGCCAGAACCAGCGGTTTTCGAGACAAAGCATCTGCCACCACATTCTTCTGTCCTTGAACATGGACAATCTGGAAGTGGAACTGTGACAAGATGTTCACCCACCGCATCTGCTTTTCCGAAAGCTGCTTCTGTGACAAGAAGTAGCGCAAACTCTGATGGTCTGTAAAGACAGTAAAATCCGCTACGAGTAGGTAATGCCGCCAGTGAGTAAGAGCATAGATTACCGCCAAAAGCTCTTTCTCATAGATCTGTGTTGTCATCTCCGGCCTAGAGAACAAACGGCTCTCGTAAGCTATAACATGGCCTTCTTGCATCAAGACCGCACCCAGACTACAACCACAAGCATCACAATATACTTGAAATGACTTCTGCAAGTCCGACAAAGTCAAATCTGGTCCCGTAGTCAATTTCTCTTTCAATGTCCGAAAGGCAGTCACCTCTGTGGGTCCCCACGAGAAAGGGACTCCTTTCTGTGTCAAGATATGCAAAGGGGAAGCAACCTCTGCAAACTTTCGTATGAACCCCCTGTAGTACGAACACAGTCCCAAGAAGCTTCTAACTTCATGGACATTCCTCAAATCGGGCCAATCACGGATAGTCTCTATCTTGGCCGGGTCCATTTGCACTCCTGCTGCTGACACAATGTGTCCCAAAAAGTGTATCTCTGGTAGGAAAAATTCACTTTTCTTTGCATTAATCACTAGCGTGTGATCTCGTAATTCCTGAAAGACTTGAAGCAGATGATCTCTGTGTTCTGCCTCATTCTTGGAGAAAACAATGATGTCGTCAAAGAAAGTGCCAACAAATAGCCTGTACTCTCGAAAAATCTATCCATCATCCGGTTAAATGTCGCAGGAGCATTGGTTAAGCCAAAAGGCATCACCAAAAACTCAAATAACCCAAAAGTCGTCCGAAAAGCTGTCTTGTAGACATCTCCTGGCGCTATCCTGATCTGATGATATCCACTCTTCAAGTCAATCCTGCTAAAGCACGAGGATCCCTGTAACCTGTCCAGTATATCATCGATCCTAGGAATCGGAAATCTGTTCTTGACGGTGATTTCGTTGAGAGTGCTATAATCGATGCACATTCTCCAAGATCCGTCTTTCTTCAAAACCAACAACACTGGAGAGCAATACGGTGAAGTACTAGGCTGGACAAGACCCTTTTCCAAGAGGTCTTTCACTGAGTTCATAATCTTTTCATTCTGTACTCGGCTCACACGATAAGGTGGCCGATTCGGTGGAATGCTTCCAGATATCAGATCAATGGTATGATCTTCAGGCCCTCTCAAAAGCAATCGGCATGAGCGTGGAGAAAAAAATCTTGGCGTTCTTTTCTTCAGGTCAAAACATATTCAACCTTTATCCATCGTTCAGTTCTCCCAAAAGAATGAGTAAGAAAACTGAAGTTCATCAAGTACAATCTCTAAGCCCTTCATTTATCAAAGTCGCTTTCTCGGCCCGGTAGTCAACCACGGCGTAGTTCTTGTGGTACCAAGGGATCCCGAGTAGAACGTCACTCGCGTGCCCTGAACACCCCTGTCATTGCAAACGAAGTTTGCCAATGCTCGGTGTAATGGCAACATCCCATCCGGGTGCTAGTCGAACTACCTCCGCCTGTGGCGTCAGTCTGTCAGGCGTAGTTCCAAATCGAGCCGCCAATTCCAAGTGAAAAGAAGTTTGCCTTGGCTCCTTCAAAAGAGCTTCCTGATCCTTCACTTTGCCCCGAAAGCGGCAAAGTTTGTACTTTCATTCATTAGATTCGGTGCAGGTCCCACGCCATAAGGTACCAGTTCTGCTTTTCTATCTGCCTTTTCTGCCACATTCCTCAACTGCTCTCAAACTCTTAGGCCTGTCGTCGTCTTTATCATTTTGTTCTTTCTGTGCCTTATCAGGGCACTTCGCGGAGATATGTCCATGTTCCCCGCATCCAAAGCACTTCCCCTCTCTGATGAAGCGAGCTCTCTCCTTAGGAGTAAGCTTGGGTCGTGCATCCTTTTTTGTTTTTCTCTGGGTTGCTCTTTTTAATTCTTCTTTCATTCCCAGAAGTCTGTTCGGCTCGTTGTGTCATGGCCTCATCTGTGGGGTAGGTTAGACTGCCAGAGTGAATGGCAAAGCCCCGCTTCGCATGACTCATCAACTCCTGCATAGAAGCCGACTTCTGTTCCAAGCAGTGATCTCGGATCTCTGTAGGTAGACCCAAGGTAAACCGCTCAATCTGTTCTCTGAACGAGATCTTCTTGAATGAAGAGGCGGGTAGAAAAGAGTTCCAGAATTTTTCACAATAAGCATTGATTGTATCTTTCTTGGTCATCCGAAGATGGTTCCAAGCAGCTCGTACATCTCGTTCATATTCTTGCGTCAACCAAGAAGAAATAAAAAGCTTCTTAAATTTCAGCCATTTAACTGGCGCACTCTTGTTAAAAGAAACGTGGACCACCAAGTACGAGCATTCCCCTTAAGGTAATAGGTAGCTCTCTGAATCTTGGAGTGCTCTGAATAGCGTCCTTCCGCGAAAGCGATGTCAAACTGCTGAATAAAAGACAAAGCCTTCGAAGCATCTGAGTATCCTGAAAAGTACCAAACTTGATCGAGTGGCCACCTTCCTTAAACTCTCGGACTTTCTTGCTTTTTTCTTCGAGAAAGTCATACTGGTTGGCTTTGTAAAAATTCTTCTTGTTCGCATAAAACTTTCCGTCATCGGGATCTGCGCTGTCTGTAGACGAGTCCTCAGTAGAACTGTCAGTCTCTGGGCGAGATGTAGCCTTCTTCTTGACCTTTCTGAAGCTTTGTTTCTTGCTTCGCTTTTTACCTTTTCTGTCTTCTTCGCTCGAATCTGAAGAGCTAGAAGAACTGTCAGAAGAAGAAGAAGAAGAAGAACTGGGTACTCCTTCAAATCGAACACGCTTCTTCTGTTTCTTTGCCTTGTCAAATGTCGACCGACGACCCAAATATCCCGGGAAGTCAATACCTTTCTTTTGCTTTTTGTTGTGCTTTTTGTCTTTCTTTCGCACGTCGAAAAGCTGAGCAATCCGTGCATCAACCACGTTCTCCAGTTCCTTCTCCGTATATTTCTTGGAGGCAAAAAGGTTTCTTGAGAGTGGGTTTCGGGAGTGGTGTTGTGGTTCTCTGCCTCTCTTCCAAAGAGGTCTGGTTCATATATTTTGCCATCTTCCAAGTCCTTGGCAAAATTGAGCATCATCTTTGTTGCATCGCCGATCAACTGGCGACACTCCATCTCTCGCCGCTCCGCCTAAGTAGGCCAAGGCGGGCCGTACTCTCTGCCGGAATCTTCCTTGTGATCCCTGCCCGCATCTCCAAATGCAGAGGGAGTCGATTGATCATTGCCTGAAGCCATAGGTGCCGCGGAAAAAAAAAATCGGGGATCGGATTTCCCATAGAAGAGAAATCGGCCGTGCTCTGATACCACTGTAACAGACTTGGACACTCCAAGTCAAGAATCAACCGCGACAGCACCAAATAACCACTTCAAAACAATTCACAGATCACAATAGATTTGCACTGGCCCGGCGGAGTTCCGTGCCTAGAGATATTGGCCCCAAAGACTGGCGCCCCTTTCGGTATTTCTTTTTATATTAATCAATCATCAAAGTACAAGAGAGAGGTTAGGGTTTCACTCTCAGACTCTGAGTCCGGATGCTCTGAGAAGTGAGGCCCTCACCACTAATTTTAATTTAAAGGTTACAAGGGATGCCCAAAAGCTGAGCCCCAAAAGCTTCAAATCAAAAGCAATTGCTCTCTCTCTCTCACAGAGAGTCAAAACATGAAAGCAAAAGCATTCTCTCTCTCTTTCTCATTTAAGTAGAGATAAAGCGAAATTTGCGTCGCTCATCATTTTTCAATTTTTATTTTTTTTTAAATAATCCGCCTCCGCGATTTCCGGAAATTAGGGTTTCTGTTGTCCGCCACGTCATCACTTTGTGACAATAAGAACAATATCGAGGTCGATTAACGGGCAAAGAAAGCGACATTGACTAATGAAAAGGGCCGAAAGATTGTGCTTGATGTGAAATTGAAGGGCGAGTCTATCCTTATTGTATCGGCTTCGGCCATTTTGAAATTAATGAAATCGAGTCTGTTTGTTTACTTGATCTTTTTGAAAGAGTTAAATGATGAACATAGGACAAATATGTCTGAACTTGATAAAGAACGCCAAGATTTTCTCTACACTCATGCCGATTGCTTTTCAGAGGGCCCGCTAGGCGAGTTGCCTTCAGCTCGTCCTGTGGATCAAACTATTGATCTGATACTTGGAAGCACACCATAGAACCGGCCACCTTACCGTGTGAGCCAGCCCAGAATGAAGAGATTATGAACCAAGTGAAAGACCTCTTAAAAAAGGGTCTTATTCAGCCGAGTACTTCACCATATTGCTCTCCAATGTTGTTGGTTTTAAAGAAAGACATTGATTATAGAGCTCTCAATAAAATCACCATCAAGAACAAATTTCCGATTCCCATGATCAATGATATTCTTGACAGATTATAGGGATCCTCTTATTTCAGTAGGGTTGATCTGAAAAGAGGATATCATCAGAGCCGAATCGCGCCGAGAGATGTCTACAAGACAACTTTTCGGACGAGCTTCGGTTTATATGAATTTTTGGTGATGCCTTTTAGCCTTACCAATGCTCCAGCGACTTTTAACTGAATGATTTTCAGAGAGTACAGATCTTTTGTTGGCACTTTCTTTGATGACATTATAGTCTTCTCCAAGGATGAGATAGAACATAGACGACATCTGCTACAGTTCTTTCGGGCATTGCGAGATCACAAGTTGGTGATCAATGCCAAGATGAGTGAAAACTTCTTACCAGAGATACACTTTTTGGAACACATCGTCTCAGCAACAGGAGTACAGATTGACCCGGCCAAGATTAAGACTATACGTGATTGGCCCGATTTGAAGAATGTCCATGAAGTTAGAAGCTTCTTGGACTTATGTTCTTACTACCCGGCGGTTCATTAGAAAGTTTGCAGAGGTTGCTTCCCCTTTGCATATCTTGACACAGAAAGGAGTCCCTTTCTCGAAGGGGCCCAGAGAGGTGACTGCCTTTCAGACTTTGAAAGAGAAATTGACTACAGGACCAGTTTTGACTTTGCCGGATTTGCAAAAGTCATTCGAAGTATATTGTGATGCTTGTGGTCGTAGTCTGGGTTCGATCTTAATGCAAGAAGGCCATGTCATTGCCTATGAGAGCCAATTGTTTTCAAGGCCGGAATTGTCAGCACAGATTTAGGAGAAAGAGCTTTTGGCGGTTATCCATGCTCTTACTCAGTGGCGACATTACCTACTCGGAGCCAATTTTACGGTCTTCACTGATCATCAGAGTTTACGCTACTTCTTGTCACAGAAGCAGCTATCGGGAAAGCAGATGCGGTGGGCTAACATCTTGTCACAATTTCACTTCCAGATTGTCCATATGCGGGGACAGAAGAACTTGGTGGCAGATGCTTTGTCTCGGAAGCCGTTAGTCTTGGCTATTTCCACGATTCACCGTAGAAGCTTCGAGAACATGGTCGATCAGTACGCCACAAATCCAGATTTTTCAGATGTATTCAGTCGAATACAGAATGGGGAGCTGGTAGTGGGATATTCCATTCGGGATGGCTACTTGATGAAGAAAACGATGTGTGCGCTACACAACCGTTGAGGGAAAAAGTTCTAACCGAATGCCACTGTACGCCTTTTACGGGTCACCGCGGCATTGATACCATCTTGAAAGGTGTGGAGCAATACTTCTTTTGGCCGAGACTCAAGGAGGACGTGGACGATTTTGTACGCAATTGCTTGGTATGCCAGAAGGTCAAGTTTGACAGACATAAAGCACAGGGATTGTTACAGCCTTTACCCATTCCCACCCGCCCCTAGGAAAGTATTGCAATGGATTTCATTTTTTATCTCCAGAAGACACAGAGTGGGCACGATGGTATCTGGACTGTTATTGACAGATTTAGCAAGCAGGCTCATTTCATTCCAGTGAAGAAAACAATCAAGCCGGATCATTTAGCGAGACTGTTCATTCCCCAGATATTTAGATTACATGGCATGCCTGAGACAATAGTCTCTGACAGAGATCCCAGATTCACGAGTTTGTTTTGGAAGGCTATTTGGAAGAACATTGACACACGGTTGCAGTTCTCGTCATCTTTTCACCCGCAGACAGATGGGCAATCTGAGATTGCAAATTCAGTCGTGCTGGATTTATTGAAGTCTTACATTTCTGATCAGAAGACTCAATGAGAAAAGTTTTTGCCCTTGGTGGAATTTGCTTACAGTAACACGATTCGCTTTTCGACGGGGAAGGCACCATTTGAAATTATTCAAGGTGCTACGAAGGTTCCACCCTTCCTAAGCACGAAAGATAAGATTTTTGAAGCCGATCAGTACACGAGGGACTTGGACACTGCTTTTGCCAAGGTCCGGGAGGCTTTAGCGAAATCTCAAGGAAGACACAAGAAGGCATCGACACCGTCACGATTTGAAATTAAAGGAAGACGATTGGGTGCTCTTAAGTTTTGAGAAGGCACGATTGAGAAAGAAAAAGGGAAAGGAGCGGCTTTTTCCAAAGCTTAGCATGAGATACTATGAACCTTTTCAGATAAAAGAAAAGATAAATGACGTCTCCTTTAGACTGAAGTTGCCCGATACTTCGAGAATTCACAATGCTTTTCATGTGAGTCTCCTGAAGTCTGTTGAAGGTGATGTGCCCGATGATGGGGAGCCAAATGAGCAGCCCGAAGTGGAGGAAAGCGAGGAGATACTCGTTCCAGAACAGATATTGGCACATAAAGATGGAAAGATTAAAGGTAAAGTAATTAGGCGGTTCTTGGTTAAATTCAAGAACTATCCTGCATTGGATGCGAAGTGGATCGAGGAGGAGGACCTAGCAGATACTCCTCAGATTGTGGAATTTTATCTTGAAACATTTGGTTTAGCATAGTCTACTCCAATAGAACCCCGAGTTCAGCATGGGTGAATCTAGTGCAGTGGGCATGCACAAGAGGGGAGTCACTCCGCTCCTTTGTCAACAGATTACCCCGATTTTTCAAATAGAGTCACTGATGTCCCTTTGGGTTACAGGGATACTGCTGAGCTGACAGTATTTTGTTGTATGACTTTATGAACTAGAATTCCCGAAAATGAATATGATACTAATTGATTTATACTTGACTTATTTGAGTGCACGAACTGATAGATGAAATGATTGCAGCACTTCGGTCTCTTAAATCTCTATAGACATGATTGCAATATGGATTAGTTAATTGGGCATCTATGAGGTCCTGACTGTATCTAGATAGGATTGCTAAATACGTTGCCAATTAATCATGGTCTGAGATTTGGAATGAATTTAAATGTGATTTGTCAAGTGATGTCCTGTGATGTGACTGTCGATTGGTACATGTGCTAGATGTGTTGTGCCTAGTGCGTCGGTACTAACAATCAGTGTCTACTAATACAGTTTATGGCCTCTATCTGTATTTGCAGGCATAATCAAGGACGATTACAATTCTTTCAAGAGGGGGGTATGTCACAAACTCGTGACATGGCAACAGACCCCGAACATATTGACGCGTGACAACAGTACGGACCCCGCATAATGCGCTGGCAAGCTGACGTGGCCACTCTACGGATTTCCGGATTTTGTGGCGCAAAACGCGCTGACATGCTGACGTGGCAACGTACGGATCTCCGCAAATTACGCTGGCTGGTTTCTGCTAGCAGCTTTTGGGATAATAGCTTTTGAGTTAAAAGCTTTTCAGGTTAATGCTTTTGGGGCTCTGCTTTTGGGCATCCCTTGTACCAATAAATAAGTGAGCTAGGCCTCACTTCTCAGAGCATCTGGACGCAGAGTCTGAGAGTGAGCACTCAGCACCTACCCACTCTCTTGTACTTTAAACACGAATTAGTACAAAAAGAAATACTGAAAGGGGCGCCAATCTTTGGGGCCAATACCTCTAGGAACGGAACTACGCTGGGCCGTGTCAACCTAATTGTGAATTGTGAACTATTTTGAAGTGAATCTCTGTTGTGTCGCGATAGAATCTTGACTTGGGGTGTCCAAGTTTGTTACAATACTACACCAAGGTTCTCTCTTTATTTTGTACCAATTTGGATTGATTTGTCTTTTCCAATAGATGGAAGACACACACACGTGTATACTTGATTTGTCTCATAGGCCTACTTCGGCCTCACAAAGGCATTAAAATCAATCTCTCTCTCTCTCTCTCTCTCTCTCTCTCTCTCTCTCTCTCTCTCTCTCTCTCTCTCTCTCTCTCTCTCTCTCTCTCTCTCTCTCTCTCTCTCTCTCTCTCACACATATTGTGCCTATGTCAAAAGTCACGTCAGCGGTATGCAGGAGGCATTTGTAGCTGTAATCTACCGCGAGTGAGGGCATCTTAAGAGGGCATGCTTCATCTTTGCAAAATTTCCCCTATGTTGGAACCTATATACGCACTTTGTTAACAGCAGGACTGAACCGCTATAAAAAGGGCTGGCTGCAACTGTGGGGAAGCAGCCATAATCCACCTTAGGGGGGAGCCTAAAACCTGGTGGGTTCAACCGATCTACGGCCATGACTACGGCTGCCCGGGCTGGGCTGAAGAAAGTGCCCTGGAAATTGTAACCACCCTCAAACTGGGCCTCAGCTTGCTGAGATAGCCTCAAGCAAGAGGTCACTTGGCTGTAGATCCTCTTTAGATGGGCACCTGCCAGGCTACATAACTGCCTTGGTTACTGCAAACTACCCTTGTATGGGCCCACAGTCTAGCTGTCTGCCAGCCATAAGTATTGGGGCATGTAAAGAGCTGCAGGAGGCCGCTGAGAGTGGCCCTGCAACCACTTGATGGCTCCCCCAAATGTAGCCCCTACTGGGATGCAGAAAAGTTGCAACACGCCCTAATTTCTGCATATAGAACAGGATGTGTAGGCGCCGATTACTGATTAGAGTGAATGTCTGTAGCACTAGTGACAAAACATGGTAGTTTCTGGGGAAACATATATTACAGAATGACAGGGAGAATTACGCCTGAGAGGTTAAAAACACCTCAATCAGTTGTTATGCAGGGTAGAAACCCCCCCTCCCCCCCCCGCCCTGCAAGGGAAGAAAAAGAAACTCTTCTTGTTGATTGCTTACCTGCGGTGCTGCCTCAAAAACCCTGAATTTCTTGTTCAGATGCTCGTCCAGCTCCAAAATAGCTGCTACATTGCCACATCTGTGCCAAGCAATTTCCAACGGAGCGATTGTGTAAGGCACAACAATGATATTCAGAAATTTCTGGATACATTCACATAGATACTGGATTTTTGGTTTGCACCTGTAGCAATAGTTCGGAGCTGACCAGACAGTAACAATCTGGCTATTAAACATCCATTTGTAGCCTTCCATTACCAATTGATGTGCACGACATATTAGTTCAATCTTATTTGTGTGGTTGAATTGAGTCACAATGCTCCCACCAAACAAGAACCCTGCCCCCCTTGGGCTCAAACCCCAGCCTTCAATTGCCTCTGGATCTGACCAGAGAAGATCACACATAGCCCCTTCATGAGGTACCTCTTGCTTCCTATCAATTGTCCTAATCTGTTCAACCAAACAGCTGAAAATAAATACATTGGTTATAAAATACAAAATTCATAAGTTGATGCTGTGCACAAGACTACCTGGTCTAAGGTGTTAATATTAGGCGAAAGGCCACCATGGACATTGAAAATTCGATTCTCAATCAATGCTGAAAGGCTGCCACAAAGATCTGATCAGCCAGGATTTTGGCAAAGACGGAAAAACAGCACATACAAGGAAGCTCTTGAGTATGACCGAAGATCCAATGCAGGTGACACCCAACATACCTCAGGTAATCAAAAATGTCTGTGCAATAACGCCACACATTGACTGAACCATACTTGCGAAGGCATTCATCATAGAAACCGTATACCTGCAACATCATTTGAAAAAAAAGTTTCATAAAACAGCTTGATTTACATGTCTGATAACGCCATGCAAGGCAACCTTCGGATTAACATTAACCCAAACCAATGCAGCTTTGACAACTTGCTATTCAATACACAAAGGGGAGCCCAATACTTAACTTGAGTGATCTGTCTGCTTTCATGATTGCCACGAATAAGTGTAATTCGATCTGGATATCTAACCTGAAACACTTCGAATAGAACAACTGAGCACCAAAGCTAACCCAAAAATGCAACAAAATACCAGACAGAGCGTAAGACAAGTCAAAAGATATCAAGAAAAGCTAGATTGCTTAGCCCTGGCAATATTGGTCTATTTACAGTGGAAAGACTTACTCCAAATATACCATCCAATGAACACCCTGTCCCCATCAGCCAGTTTACATTTACAGCCCCGCCTTTCTTCTTTTGAAGATAATCATAGTCCTTGTTCCACATTAATGACTGACATGGCTATCATTATGACCTCCTTACTAAACCACATACAAAACTCCTATGAATTCCAACTAGGAACTTCTAGCCTTTCATGTCCGAGCTTCTTGAGTCATAGAATCTACAGTCTGCTTCAATTTCAAAGTTTGAAATCCCAAAAAAGAAGGGCATCAAAAGTAGTACTGCCACACCTCTCCGTAACAAGTTCTGATTCCCCAACTGTATTTTGTAGTATGCAACCTTGCAATTGCTCTATATTAGTTGCCTTTCCCTATATGAAATGATTATTAGTTCTTTAGGAGAAAGATCATCCCATGTGACCAATAACTTGAACTTTTATTTCAAGCTTGAGTTGGAACACCTTCCAGAAAAACACTCAAGAACTTGGGATTGCGGGAACTGGATAGCCAAGTTCATTAAGCTTTGGTTTCAACCTTTAAAGGGAACTTTCTGAAATACATTCACAACTGGCAAAACCGTTGACAAAACAAGGGCAAGTGATATTTAACAAACAGGACCCCAATTTAATAGTCCAATAGCCAGGATATAGCTCACACCTTCAGCGCCAGAAGTAATAAAAAAGTCTCCACAGAATAGTATCCTCTGTCAACAAAATCACCCAAGAATAGATAGTTGGTTTGCGGACATTCCCCTCCTACTTTGAAAAGCTCCTTCATGTCATAGAACTGGCCATGTATGTCACCGCAAATCTGCAATGTACAAAGACCATCTTATGATCATATGTCTAATCAAACCCCGGTGTCCAATTATCACATTCATCATAAGGTTAGAAATATTGACTCTTACTAACTATAAAAAGAGGCAGAGAAATGGTTAATAAACATTACACACTATCAAGTGACATTTAATTTACACTATGGTTTTCACACAAAAAAAAAATCACCTAAAACTGAAATGCACGATAAATGGTAAAATAAATGGGAGAAGCTTTACTTCAACGAAATTCAGATAAAATTTTACAAAAAATCAACTTTGAAGTCATTCACAGGAAGGAGATAAGGAAAATGTGCAATGACTAAATTCTAAAATCTACTAATTCTTATCATTATAGAAATGCAAAACAAAGGTTCAATTTCTTCTTCGCTCAAGAATGCACATTATAAAGAGCTTCCCGAATGTAGCATTACTAGACACGTTTGAACACGATTCTACGACCTTAGCTTCACACTCTATCTAAATAGGATGCGAAGATCGACCCTTTAACATACATGACTCGGACAATACATAAGACATCCTATTCATGTCTCGCTGTTACCAAAAGCATGTGAGGCGGTAGAGATTGAAGATTTTGGAACTTGACTCGAGCGTCAAAATCTGTCTTTTGCAACTTAAAACTTCTGCAATGGGGTTAGCTTTACAGGAATATATTCAATCAAATCACCAGATTGCTAAAAGAACTCAAACCACCTTGCCTAGCAATCGCTCCAATGCGCACCAGGCATAGCTTGAGCCACTTGAGGACTTGATGTTCAATATGAACAATAAAATCTCTACCATACAAAAACTCATTCCAATGCTTAGAGAATGAATGATAATGAGAAGTTTCTTATCGTACACTCAGTCTGCACTATTTAACTTCCTACAAAGAAATGCAATTGTGCGGCCATGCTACAGCAGCACAGCTCCTATAGTGATGTTGTTCGCATCCGTCCATACCTAATATCTCAAAGGGATCATCCCAAGAGGCAAGGATGAGACAGGGAGCAGTGGTCACCGCAACCTTGAAAGGTTCAAAAGTCTTGATGGTTGTCTCGGGCAAGACAACGCCCTGACGGCGAGCCTTAACCCCTTGCAAAACATCATTGGTGCAGCACAAGGTGGAAGGTACGTAAGGTACGGTACGTATTCGGTACGACCTGTACGTAGTACCGAATGGATAGAGTTGTTAGGCACGTAAAATTCGTAGGTTTTTTTTTTAAATGCCAAAAACCTACAATACGGTCTGTACTTGATAAAAAATTCATAAGTATCACTCCCTGGATGTTAGTTCACTATTCTGTAAACCAAGGCAAAGCTTTCATACGAGTTCCTGATCGTGCTTGCCCTCCTATATTCACCACCGCAATGACGTTCATGTGTGCTCTACAAATGCAAGTTGTGTCGAAATGTCTACAAAACTAGGTGTCGGGATAAGGCTAAAGAAGGGCAAACCAAAAATTCCTGCCACAATAGGGTTTAATTCCACACATTACCCACAGCACTCCGCCCAAACACACCCAAAAAAAAAAAAAAAAAAAACGTTCAGTACGAATCCGTACGGTACGGACGTACCGTACTATACAGCTCAGTACGTACGTACGGATCCTACCTTGGTGCAGCAATGTGTGCAAAATCTTTTATATCCGAACTATATTCCTGACGCAAATCTAGAAATGAATGCACATCATATGTTGTTTTGGGCAACTCCCAAATAAAACCTGTTTTACCTTTGCGGGGTCCAGCGAAACACTATCTATAGAGATGACATAGCCCAAATCAACAACCTCAATCAAGCTTACTTAGTATATAAAAGTAAAAGTAAGCAAATCCTGTGACCACTAGGCTAAGGGTAATCAGCATGACAAATTGGAGGATCAAGACCTCAAAGTTAGATAATGAAATTCCAAATATTAAAATTCTGCAAGGCCTTAGCTCCACTCAAACCAAGAGACTCTTGAGTATCCACTATTTTTTTGGTGAAGTACAATGAGTTGAAT
Organism: Adiantum capillus-veneris; assembly: GCF_014529385.1. Classification (NCBI taxonomy): domain Eukaryota; kingdom Viridiplantae; phylum Streptophyta; class Polypodiopsida; order Polypodiales; family Pteridaceae; genus Adiantum; species Adiantum capillus-veneris. Next base: position 144,378,210 of record NC_140940.1, on the reverse strand, counting down.
GCTGAGTCCCATAGTAGTTTTTGTCATCAGACCCGACAAAGGGCTAAATGCAAGAAATCAAAATTGAAAAATAGACTTGTGAATATGATATGATTCATTCATCTTCACGTAATAATTTAACGCGAAATTGGGCGGACGTAAGTCCTTCGATAGGCTCGTCATTACAATTATCTCGATGCACGTAACATCCTATGCACATTCTTTGCAGGTGTTGGGTCCTGTCATCACGAGTGCCACAATAAAACAAAGGAACATTTAAGCATGACATGAGGTAGCCATGAAACCCTAAAAACAAAGTGATCAGTGTGGGGACTTATATAAAGCCAAGCTAAAGCCAGGGTAGTCTGCAAGTAGTCAAGAACTGGGGCAAAAAAAATGTGGATTTTTCTCACCCAGTGGAAATACCCACTACAGTTAACAGAAACAGGCACGGTAGTGAATGTTTACCGTGACAGGGGCATCCACACGCTGGACATTGCTTTCCTCGACGAGAATCTCCATTGCCTTGAGGCAAAGGGCCTTCACCTCGGACTCCTTGAGCGGCTCACATCGCCGGAGCTGCTCGATCTGCCGGTCGAGGTCGGACATGGCCTCGCAGGCGCGAAGCCTGGATGACAGCACAGAAAACAAGAAGACGGCAGCAATTGGATCGGACGAGCGATGACGTGCTTCGCTTCCTGTTCCTCCAGCCTTCGAGTTGTTGGTCGATCATTCGGGGACACGCAGGCGCAGACGCACTGCTCGCTGTGCAAGCTCTAGCACGAACTGTTATTCGTAGGATTGGTGAGAAAAAGATCTTCCGACGGGTTGGAGGAAATGAATTATAAATAATATGAATAATGAATATATGTTTAAATGATATATCTATATATATATATATGTGTGTGTGTGTGTGTGTGTACACACACGCATAGCATTGAGACCATTCGTTAGATTGTCTCTCAAGACATGGCAGGAGGATGTTGTTACATTTTTCAACCATAAATCTAGAAGAGTTTGTGAATATCGATGACAATCGATTAAGGAGAACAGTTGTGTGGAGGAAGTGACAGATGGATCATCACTCCCCCAATCAGTTTTTGAAGAGAGGACAAGTGGCCTTGGTATATATTTGTGCATGTGCATTTGATAATTGTATTTACGTATTATGTATTTAACAATTATTTCATGCACATATGTATGTGTATTTATTCTTATTTATATACATATTTCCACATAGATATGTATGATATATACATGTATATATATATATATATATATATATATATATACCAATTGTTGACTCCTACTCTGGTTTCGCCAGTCGTCATATCCCCTTTAGGTTCATCTGATTCTTCTTCCCATTTGTAATCAATGAATTCAATTGATACACCTTCAAGGGTGTATAGAAGTATGTATGTATGTATGTCTACATACACACACACACGTGTGTGTGTGTGTGACATGTGCCTTTTAATACTTGTAAAATAATTTCTTCTCTAACTTAGCCTCATCCTTTGTGGCTTTTTAGTTCTAAAACAACAACTACCAATTGATGAGTAGAAGAGGCACTTTTATCCTTTCATTTTTTACTAGTCACATAAGCTTGATCTCAATAGGCATGATGGCCTATTTCTTTGAGTCTATTATTTGTATAATAGTAGCAAATCATACCTCTTATACGAGTAGGCAAGATTAACAACGGTGACATTCATAATGTAGAAGAAACGATAATTTCACTTCATCACCACACAAAGTGAGTTATATCAAGCTCATTCTATAAGAGAAAGACTAGACCTTAGGGCTTACTTTCAGTACTTCATCAACATCCCCACACATCAGTCTCATAGAGAATTTTGACCTACCTTAGTAGAGATGCATTTTGGTCTTTGGGACACACTACAATATTACCTTTGGATACATGAATCACAGACAATGTCAGGGATATCTAATCTCAAGTAGGATTTCCCACAAGGGCCCATAGATAATCCCAACAACCCTTTCATTGGGCTTGAACTAAAAAGCCTGCACTCTGCAAAGGACTAGCAAGTATTAGCTCTCGACAACGCTCCAAGGTCAGTCGGCATACAGTAGGGCGGGATAGTCACCATGGTGGATTAAAAAAGAAGCGTAATTGCATGGTTAGTAGCAAAGTGGTTTCGGCAAAGCTAAAGGAATTAGCAGTGCATGGTTGGTTGACAGCACTGGTGGTACAAGAGCGAGCACTCACACATAGAAACCAGCAAATTGATGTGGCTTTCACTTGATTGGGCTTTGACCAAGCGGATTGATTATCTGTGAGCATTGCAGATTACGGGTGTTACGTATTACTTCAATGGTCATGGTTTCGATGAGCATTGTTGTCGCCATGTCTCAACGATGAGAAGGAGAGAGATGGAAATATACATAGAGGAGCAAGACAGCAAGAGGGGAAACCCACATAGGCCTACTGTAACTGACGGGAGGATACCTCTGTTCATTGAGTGCCACTCTACTAGGGGCAAAAATGAGATTATATGGATCACAATATGCAATGCATATTATATTGAGTTTGTATAAGAGAACTCGTGTCTGTTGCACTCTCAAGCTAGCTAAAATTGTTTGTTTGTATGTGTGTATGCTTGCACATGCATATACAACATGGATACCACATCGTAACTAAGCTCATTCAGGGAATCTCTTTAAATTTAATCACTAAACCAAGCTCATTGATCAGTAAATCTGATCGTTGAAGCAAGCTTGTTGAATTAAAAGAATGATTGTTGATGCTAGTTTAATTTGATGCCCGGAGAAAATACTTCCTCACGTTGGAGTCTGCATGCCTCAACTATATGTATAGTCTCGATTGTCAGGCAAATAACTCATAATTTACAAGAGTTGGGCCTCAATCCTCGACCTTCCACCAGCCTAAAATGCTAATCCTAGAGAGAGAGAGGGAGAGAGAGAGAGAGAGCAACATTTGACAAGATCTTATTACTATGAGAGAGACAAAGAAAAAGAAGGGCCTCAATCCTCGGCCTTCCACCAGCCTAAAATGCTAATCCTAGAGAGAGAGAGAGAGCAACATTTGACAAGATCTTATTACTATGAGAGAGACAAAGAAAAAGAAGGGCCTCAACCCTCGGCCTTCCACCAGCCTAAAATGCTATCCTAGAGAGAGAGAGAGAGAGAGAGAGAGAGAGAGAGAGAGAGAGAAATGATAGACCCAAATATTTTATTTCATTTTGAGGTATCAACATGGTGTCATTGCAAGGTGTGACTTCTAAAGATTTCAAGAGCACCTTTCAATGAAACGAGCCTACCCAGTGTTAGTGTTAATATCAGTCATGAGTCTCCTCTCCATGATTATGTGAATATATTTTCTTGTTTGTGTAATGAGTGTTTTCTCCTTCTAGCAACCAATCAAAAAATTGTGTCAAGAAAACAAAAATGTTTCCTCTTTCATTAGCAAAAAGGGGAGGTATCACTAAGGCCTCACCCCTTTGAGGTAGGCTAAAAGGGGCATACCACTAGCGCTAGTGGTATGGACTATACCCCCTTTTTGTTCAAATTTTAGACTAAGGAAAGTAAGAGTATAAGAAAGTGCTCTTACTTTCCTTTGAAATAAATCTCTCTCTCTCTCTCTCTCTCTCTCTCTCTCACACACACACACACACCTCTAGACATTGTTGTTACCATATACATGTGGTAGGGATGTGGGTGAACACACTTAGGACCGCCGACGCATTTTTCTCCTCACCAGGAGGTTTTTTCCCTCGTGCATTGTACACACACCCATCACTCTAGGGCTATCTATCTTTCCATTGCACACTAAGTAATAAACTCTCTCTTGTGTGCCTTGAGCTTCCTTAGTCTTCTCCAAGCTGTGTGTGTTTTCTTACAACCCTAATTCCAACAATTGGTATTAAAGGCAAGTTGCATCCTCTTGGGCTTAGTCGCCATCATCTCTACCCCATGCCTGCTCAGTTTCTTCAATTTTTGTGAGCTTTGGCGAGCATCAACTGGTCGATAAATACTTTGGGTGTGCTCATAGAGCTTGGTCTGCTCAGATTTCTGATTCGGGCTCATTTCGGCCTCTGTTTCCACTACAAGCACTACTACGCATGCTATTTTGTCATTTTGTGTAAAAATTTTGTGAGTGCCATTTGTTGCATAATAGATCCCTTACATTCTTCTACAGTTTGTGCTATATAGCACGTGTTGTTCCCACTTCGTTTCTCCTCTTTTCGGGCAGTTTTCACATCAGGGACAGCATTTGCCATGGCTGACAACAACACATGTGTGTTCAAGATGTTTGCTCTGCTGAGGATAGATTGGATGGGGACAACTTATTTCTGCAGGCAAAGTCATTTCTGACATTTCCCTTGTATAGACTGTTCTTGATGCTTTGCTAGATTCTTACCAGACTTTTGCTAGTACTTGGAGACTTATGACCCAAGGAAATCCAGAAGTTGTCAAGTTTGATGCATTATGCACATTGTTGTTGCAAGATTCACTATCTAGAAAAAAATAGGACTAGACAGCGTGCAGTTGAGCATGCCTTTGTTGCTGCTAAAAAAAAAGGTGGTAATAGCAATGTAGCCACTTCTCATGGTTCTTTTACAAGTGGTAAATCACATGTTCTTAATGCTTTTGCTGGCATCAATTCATTTGGGAATTCTGGTGAAAAGGGCAAAAAGAACATGCATTGCCATTGTTGTAAAGCTAATGATCACTTGATCGAGCAGTTTCCTAAGTTAAAGGCCAAAGAGGCTAAGAAGAAAGAGGCTGCTTCCACTACAAATGCAGTCGTTGTTGAGTCTTCTATGAAAGGAGGTTGTGATGCTGATGTTGATTCAAAATGGGCTTTTAGTGCAGAGTGCACTTAGGATCCTACTGTCCATGATGAATGTTTGTCAGTTGTTTGTTGCAGATGCTTGTGTGTGGTACTTTGACATGGTGCTACAAAGCACATTACATCTCATTGTGACTTTTTTACCTCTCTCGAGGATGTCCCTCATGGGAATCCAATCACTTGTGCCGACAATGCCTCTTATCTGGTCAAGGGAGTTAGAAGGATTCTGCTTACTACTGCAAATGGCAATGGTGTAGAGAGAGAGAAAGGAAGGAGTAGAGAGGGTGAATGAGGTGAGAGTGTGTGTGAGAGAGAGGAAGAGAGATATAGAGATAGAGGGAGAGAGAGAGAGAGAGATAATTTCTCAAGGATTCCTCTCTTGTGTCCTAGTTCGCTCTATGTACTTGGGATCAAGAAGAATCTTTTGTCTGTATTTTCACTTCCTAGACTTGGTCTTGTAGTCAAATTTGTGGATGACAAACGTACAATACACGATCTCAGTTTTGGTGATGAAATTGTTGCATATGGAATTTTATGATGTGGGTTTTATGAGCTCACTTTTTATGACAAGTGTGGACAAAATTTTGCAAATGCTATTGTGGATTCTAAGGTTGTTCCAGATGCAAAACTTTGACATGCACGTTTTGGGCATCTGAATTTTTCCAGTTTGCTACGTTTGCAAAAATCTGATATTCTTGCTTCTTTGCCGCCTCTTGAAGCACCTATCAAACATGTTTGTGAAGGCTGTATTTGGGTAAGATGCAGTGTTCAAAATTTCCAAAGGATGGATCAGTTAGGGTCTCATGTAGATTACAGCTTGTGCATAGTGATGTTTGTGGACCCATGCAAACTCCATCCTTGGGCAATTACCTCTACTTGTGACCTTCATTGATGATTACTCTAGGCATGCACGGATGTATCCACTTAAAGCAAAGTTCATAGTGTTTATGTGCTTCAAACAATTTTTGGCTATGGTTGAAAACGTCTTGAAATGTACTATGGGCACCTTCCGTTCAAATCGAGGAGGCGGAAGTATATTTCTCATAAATTTAATGCATTTCTGGCTAGTCGTGGGATAAAACACCAATGTACAATGTCGTATACGCCTCAAAAAAATGGTGTTGCTGAGAGGAAAAATAGGTCACTGACAAAAATGGCACGATGTATGGTCAAAGTCAAGCTTTGCCACATTAGTTTTGGCTTGAGGCCATCATGTGTGCCACTTATGTACTTAACATGTGTCCTACAAAAACTTTGCAGTCTATGACTCCTTATGAAGCATGGCATGATTGAAAGCCTTCTATTGAGCACATTAGTGTTTTTGGCGGTGCCACAAACACATCACAAAAAATTAGATGATAAAGTTGTCAAATGTATTTTTGTTGATTATAGTGCTGAAAGCAAAGGTTACAGGTTTTATCATCCTCAAACAAAGCGTATCTTGGTCTCACGGGCATGTTGTGTGTGTGGAAGATTCTGTTCAACCCTTGTTGTCATGTACTAGAGACAATAATGTAAGCTCACAGGACATTTATAACACTTTGTTGCCTCATTTCAGTGGTGGAAGCTCGAATGTAAATTCCAGTGAGGAAAATGTATCACCTATGGGGGTTTCTGAAAATGTTACAGATCAGCCTATTATTGATGCAAATGTACTTGATGAGGAAAGGCCTGAGAATGAGCAGGCTAGAGGTATGCCAAAATGGCTAGTGCATATTTTGTGTGATAGTAAATTGGATGCACCTTTGTCTAGTCGTACTTGTTTAGGTTCTTTCCAAGCATCTTATGCATCATATTGTTATGCTTTGGTTGTGTCTAGTTTATGTGATATTGAGGAATCTCTGTCTTTTGATGAACCAAAAAATTCAAAAAATTGGATGACTGCCATGCAATCAAAATATGATGCACTTATAGAAAATGACACATGGACTCCTGGCAAAAAGGCCATTGATATGAAATCATAAGTGCTCTTCTTCATATGTATTGTGCACTAAAATGTCGTTGAGAAAAACAAAGGCAAACTTACCAAGATATGCTTTTAAAACACTATACATGAGCATCATGAAAGTAGCTAGTGCACTGGTTGAGCCAAAAGGCATAACCCAAAACTGATAATGTCCAAACTTTGTTTGGAAAGTTGTTTTAGGTATATCAACAATTCAAATTTGCACTTGATGATACCTTGATTGTAAATCCATTTTCATAAAAATATGAGCGTGTATACTTATTCTTAATGGTACCCCCATGGTGAAGAACTAGGTTGAATAAACCCTCTATTGAGGTAGTCAACAAGTGTATGTTCCACCTCAATAGCCTCACAATGACTCATTATGCAGGGTGGTTAACCAATGGGCTTACTACCTGCAATCACATCTATGGCTTGTTGCACAGAATGTATTGGTGGTAACCCAAGAGGTAAATCTTTAGAAATACATCTGTATTCAATTAAAATTATCTTTAATTGACTATAAATATTTGCTTGTTGTGGGTTGTGGTGACAGAGGAGTAGTAAGAGAATTGGAAAGAAGCATGTGGCATTGAGGAATCATCAATTATAATTGAATTATCACCGACATTTGGTAAAAAATTTGACACAAAGAGCAACACAAAAAGAGTTCTTCTATTTCATCATTACAAGAGAGCTTCATAAGCTTAGTTGTACAAATAAGTGGTGAGGAAGGCACATCTTGTTCCCCCAAAAATAGCACATGCACACCATTGAATGCACATGCTCATAGCTATGATGTAATGATGACCCTAACCCATACAACCACTCCCAACTTAACACCATATCCACTCTATCCACATTCATTGCTTGAAAATCCAAAGCTATCAAATACCCTTGAATCTCAAGAGGCACTCTCTTTACATGTGTATCCCACACTTCCGCATCATGGCCATTTATCATAAATACCTTGTAGCAATGGGAACTAGGGGTCTTAGGCAAATTGAGACGTTTCACTAACTTATAGTTAATGAGATTGTGAGAAGCTCCATCATCTACCATTATTCTCACCTTGTGACCTTGGATAGACCCATGCATTCTCACTACCTTGTGTGATCCAAAACTCGATTGCCACTGTCATTAAATATCTAATATCTAACCAACCCAAATGATTTTCTCATATTAAATTGATCATTTAATATGGGATAATAAACGAGAACAAGGGTCAGAATATAGACATGTGCTTACGGATCTATCTCAACACGGGGCCAATGGTAAAGGGGCCCAAATGAGAGATGGTCTATCAAAGAGCAAGGTTAACTAATGAAGCTTAAAAGACCTTAGGGTTAGCTTCATTAGAGACCTCCAATGGTTAGTGTTAAAAGTCCTTTGACCTTAAGCAAGCTAGGGCTAAGCTTGAGGTGGGAACCCGACCTAAACTTAAGCAAGCTAGGGTTGTGCTTGAGGTGGAAACCTTAAGCAAGCTAGGGATGTGCTTGAGGTGGGAACCTGAGATTAGTTTAAGCAAGCTAGGGTTGTACTTGAGGTGGGAACTCCACCTAAGGTGCTTGTCATGCTTGATGACTAACGTACTTGAGGTACTTGTCACATTTAATGAGGAAGTTGCTTGAGAAGCTTCCTATGCATGGGGGGTAAGATGCTTGAGTCAAAAAGAGAACCTACACACTTAATGAGGAAGTTGCTTGAGAAACTTCCTATGCATAAAAATCTAAAAGTTAGGGGAATTCTAAAAGAGCACATGGGACACATGCCAGACTCTCACTAAGCTTAACCACATGGTGTGCTTGAATGCTATTGGTTGGGCTAAAGAGGGGTCCAATGAGCTTCTACTTCCATCTAACAAAAATCTAGATATTTTCAAGCTCTCTCTCTCTAAGGGGTAAGGAGGACACTTGTCAAAAGACTACCCATGTACTTGACTGCATGCTGCATGTGATTGGCTAGGGGGAGAGGTCCAATGAGCTTGCAACATGCAGAAAGGTCACCACTCGCCCAAAGCAAGGAGGGGGGGGTGCTAGGGGGATATACTCCACACACACACACACACACTGATTTGAAAAGCCATTCTCACTCGGTGAAAGTTGAGGAACACCACCTCCTTCTCCAAGCTTGTGAGAGTGAAAGCCTACACCAACACTCTTGGCTATGGAATGCAAATCCAACCAAGAGTCATGCTTCAATGCTTAAGCTTGCCATCTTCTTCATCTTCATTACTATGCTATTATGTATGCTAGCAAGAAGAGTAATGATAAGTGAGGAACTATTTCTTTCTCCTATGGATGTTTCTTCTTCCTCTTCCCTATCCTCATTCCCCGCTAGCTCTCTCCACCTTCGAAGGTGTTTGAGGCCTTGGGACTGAGGCTATGGATAGTTAATGCTTTCTCCAAGTTTATGTTATGCTTGTGATGCATGAAACTTGCCATCTTCATTGCATCACCTAGGTTACAAGGAACACAAAGGTTGTATTGTACCAAGTCTCTCTTGATGGGAGAAACTATAATACAAATGCCTATTGGAGGGGGGACCGGCTCCATATGAATCCGGTTCTCAACTATTTTCATGTTCTCTAAACTCTCTCTCTCTCTTGCAAAAGTATTGCTCATGCCAAGTTAACTAAGTACCATGTTTATGTTGCTACCATCAATTCAGTTCAACCGCTATGCTCACAAAGAATCTCTCAAAAGTGCTTCACCTAATTTCCTAATTCGGCTACTCTCAAAGTTCATAGGCAATTTCCATTACAGCCACATAGAGGCCGTGATACATCTCTCGTGAACCGTTTTGGCACGTGTTACTTTCACATTGGAATAGCAAGAAGAGGATTCCAGGGGAAGCAAATGCACCATGTGCAGAACTTTCTAGTTATCTTGGGCAGTAGATTTCTTGTTGGGACAATCCTTTTTTCCATGTCCACTTCCCAAGCAATTAAAATATAATTTATCATTCTTTGCGTTTTCAAATTACTCACTTGAAAAATGACCTCTAGGTCCCTTGAACTTTTTGAACGCATTAGACAAGGCTACCATAAATCTCCTGTTGTTATGACTATGAGATGCACATGCATTTGAAGTGTCGGGCATATGTGTTCTATGCAATGCTTTTTTCTCTTGATCATCATGGATATGAGTCTACACTATAGTTTCCTCATGCGTTTTAGGATCTTGGGTCTCAACATGCTTCTTAAGCCCCAGAGTTAGCCCACAAATGAATCCACATACCTGTTGGAAGGCATATAGACCCTCCAGCTTGAGAATGATAGCTCTATAATGCGAGATATACTCAAGTAGTATCTTATGCTGATGCATAGAGCACTTGTCCCATGCAATCCAATTTATGTCCTTCTCATTAGTGATAAAAATTTAATTTCTAAACACATCCTCAAAGGTAGCCCATGAGCATTGTACAATGCCCTTCTCCTTGAGTGACACCCACCATTTATAAGCTTTACCTTCTAGTGTTAAACTAGTTCATAGTGCCCTGACTGCATCCGTAGTATAACACAGATCATGAATACCATCCCGTTTACTTAGGAAGATATTTACCACATCTTTGTTGCACTCTTGTGTGCCTTGAGCGTCTTCATCTTCTCCAAGCTGTGTGTGTTTCTTTGCAACCCTATTTTCCAGCAATTGGTATCAGAGCAGGTTGCGTCCTCTCGGGCATAGTTGTCAGCATCGCCAACACTTGCCTCCTCACTATTTATGATTTGGGTGAACTTTTGTGAGAATTAGTAGGTCAAAAAATACTCTGGGAGATTTCATAGAGCTTGATCTGCTAAGATTTTTCATTCTGGCTCATTTCAACCTCTGTTTCCACTACAAGCAGTACTGTGCATGAAATTTTGTTCTTTTTTGCATAATTTCTATCAGTGTAATTTTGTGCATAACATGTCCCTTACAATCTTCTTTGGATTGTTCTATATAGCACGTGTTTGTTCTGCTTCATTTCTCCTCTTTTCGGGCAGCTTTCACATCAGGTGCAGGCACTCGCCATGGTTGACAACAACACATATGTATTCAAGATGTTTGTTGTTGAGGATAAATTGTATGGAGACAATTACCCAATGTGCGCTTACATGATGCAACATGTTCTTGTGTCAAAGGGAATTTTGAATTTTGTGCAAGGCATTGATGTACGTCCTGATTTTGTGTATACAGGCTCTATTGAGGAGGTTGTAGGGTTTGGCGGCATGGTTACTACTGCTAGAGCTATTTTGCCTATGATTGAGCAATTTCATATTGGGATGTTAGAGATGCATAGTCTGATGCATTGATCGCATTATCTATGAAGCGCAATATTACTCCTCACATCACATTCATTCAGCTTAATCAGCAAAGCAGGCTTAGGATATTGTGGCTGGTCTTTATGCAAGTCGCAATGAGGCTAAAATTGCATTGTTACGTAAAGTGCTGGAATTGAAGATTATGCACGAGGAAGATGACATGGACATTTTCCTTGTTGGTATCAAGGATACTAATAAGCAACTCATTCTGCAGGCAAAGTCATTTTTGACAGTTTCCTTGTGCAGACTGTTCTTGATGCATTGCCAGATTCTTACGAGATTTTTGCTAATTCTTGGAGACTTATAACCCAAGGAAATCCAGATATTGTCAAGTTTGATGCATTATGCATGTTGCTATTGCAAGATTACTTTCAAGAAAGAACAAGGCTAAACAATGTGCAGTTGAGCAGACTTTTATTGTTGCTCAAAGAAAAGGTGGTAACAACAATATAGCTACTTCTCATGGTTCTTTAGCGAGTGGCAAATCACACATTTCCAATGTTTCTACTGGAAACACCTCGTCTGGGAATTTTGTTGAAAAGGAAAAAAAGAAGATGCGTTTCCATTATTGCAAGGCTAATGATCACTTGATCAAGAAGTGTCCTAAATTGAAGGCAAAAGAGGCGAAGAAGAAAGAGGCTAGTTCAAGTGCAGCTATTGTAGAATACTCTACGAAGGGAGATTGTGATGACGATGTAGATGCAGAGTGGACGTTCAGTGCAGAATGTACTTATGATCCTTATGTCAATGATGCATGTATGTCAGTTGCTACAAATTCATATGTGTGGTACTTTGATTGTGATGCTACAAAGCACATTACCTCTCATCACGACTTGTTTACCTCTCTTGAGGCTGTCCCTCATGGGAATATAGTCACTTGTGTCAACAATGCCTCTTATTTGGTCCATGGAGCTGGAAAGATTGTGTTGTCTGGTAAAAATGGTAGTTCTTTCACACTTGTTAATGCACTTTATGTACCTAGGATCAAGAAGAATCTTTTGTTTGTATCCACACTTGCTAGAATTGGTCTTATTGTCAAATCTGTGGATGACAAATATACATTTCATGATCTCAGTTTTGATGATGAAATTGTTGCATCTAGTATTTTGTGTTGTGGGATGTATAAGCTCACTTTGTGTGACAAGTGTGGGTAGAATTTTGCAAATGTAGTTGTGGTGTTAACTCCCTCGTAGCATAGCTCCAAAGAATCAACAAAATTATCAATCCAAGGATGGTAGCGACCCAGCTAGGGCATGGAAACATCACACATGGGTGATTGTGTGAAAGAAATGAGATAGAATTGAGTGGGGAAATCACATGAGATTACCTACAATAGGAAGAAGAGAGAACTAATGAAGGGGATTAGTGTATGCACACACGCTAACCCTTATGCTAATCAAGGTTGCTAATCATTGCATTGTCTACTAATCCTTGTGGTCACATCCTAACCACAAGCTCACCCAAGATCATGGAGTTATGATTCGAGAAATGAGTTATGATTAGAGCAATGCATGCACAAATCCTTAATCTACACACTAATCTAATCATGCACACACTACTAGAATCAAACATACAATAGGTAATCAAGAATTAGAGAGTGATTAGTTCTTAATCTACACCATCAAGACACTAATACACAGCTTAATGAAAAGCAAGAGAAAGGCAAAAGGATTCATCTTCATTGCATGCATACAATTAGTCCGTGAAGAGAGTACATGCGGCTCCATGCTTCCACCTCCATAGCCTCCTCCTTCTTCTTCTCTACTCCAGGTTTCTCTCAAAATGATATGCCCTTTCACATGAGCTACATTCACTTATATACCTAGGGTTTTAAAAGTTATGGCCGGCCGTCCAAAGTACATGAAGTGAATAAACAGATACAACTTGGAACTCAATGCGAGCCCATGAATATATACATAGCAAATGGAAAAATAATGTCCATGAGAAGGTGAAAATGGCTACTGACGTTGGATACATCCAACATTACCCCCTTTCTAGGCTTTGTCGTCTCTGACAAAGATATGTCGTGGTGAACGCTCCAGGAAGAATGTGCCTGCAAAATACAAAAGGCAATGAAATAGCAAGCATAATCATGTGGCAAATAAGTCATAAGGCAAAGTAAAGCACATCATGGAATGACTAAGTGCAAAGAATTATGAATTGTTAAACTATTAATAAAAGACAAATAAATTGCACTTGCTAAAAATAATTAAACAAGAGTTTTGGGCTTATGGATGAGTCTATCAGTTAGTTAGCTATGACAAATGGTTAAAACAATCACTCTAGTACCAGTTAAGTTAGAAAAATTATCTAAAGACAAGATTCCCTATTTGTATTTATGAGCAGAGATAAGCGAAGTAACTATACAACTCTAAACAAAAGCTTGAATTTTTTTACTTTAAGCTCAATGGAAGTCTTTTCTTTTTCTCTTTCATTTTTCTTGCTCTTTTCTTCTTCGTGTTTTTTTCACAATGTTTTTAAGAGTATTTTTCGTGAGTGCTTATTTTGTATGCCCGAGGTTTTTTGCTTCTCAAGGAAAAGCGCCCCACTAGGAATCTCTAGGACACTAATACCATAGGCTATACGTGAGTGAAGTACCAAAATCCAATTGGGATTTCTCCTCCAGCTTAATTTTTTACACTTGTGGCACTTTTGTGCTTCCATATCCTTTGTATTCTTACTAGTGCTCTTTGTTGTGAAGTGAGCAAGCCTCTCTATGCCTAAAACCCTCCTAAGGTCTCAAACATTTAAATACTTCTACCAACTAGGACTAGTAGGTCAAGTAAATGAGTTAACCTAAAGTCACAACCTCCTAACCTCAAGGCTTATCATTAAGACTAAACTCTATGTTAATTAACTAAAGCATGTACAAACTTATTTATCTCTTCTGGTAGATAACAAGACATAATAAAATGGACTCAGTCAAACCATGAAAAACCACAATACGCAAATATAGGTGTACAAAAACATATAGCATAGGAATTGATACACCTGGAGAAATATGATGCAGATCCTTAGTACCTGTGGAAATTGGCATATAACTCTGAAGCTCAATGGAACCATGCAATCTGGAAGCTGAAGTCCATCTATGCTGCAAAATCATAAGGCAAGACACTACCACCTAGAAAGGTGTGTCAGCATAGTAGTGAAAGTTTTATTACAAAATGAAAGAAATCCTAAACTAGGGTCTCAAACCTCGATACCTAGAGAGGAAACTCGTAGGAAAAAAGTTCCTCTAGTATAAATGCATGCAGCTAATGCACCATAGTCAATATGCTCAAGCCAATGGTCTAGTGCAATAAGGAGGGAGAAGAGAACTCTCTCCAAACAATAAAGCTGGTAATCTTCTAGCTCTCTGTTGAATGGTCAATGGCTGGCTAGCACCTAGCTCCATATGGATGGTAGAATCTATAGCACAAGTAATGGGTCTAGGAAGGACATCAGCCTGTGTCGTCAAATAACTTTGTAGCTTAGAATCCCTCAGTGGATGACTCTTGCCTAGCTCTAAATCAATAGCATGATCAATAGGAATCTCTATTGAGCTATGGCTCATGGCACCCTGTGGTGCTATAAGTGTAAGGCTCTTTGGTAGCCAAATTTTCAATTTCCGTGGTATCTCAAGGAAGGTATGTCGAGATCTTCTCATATGTGGTCGTGGATATCTAGCTCATGAATGTCCTCGGCTTGGAGTAGGCCTCTCTAATGGTCATGAAAATGGGTCTAGATCTCTGTGGCATAGGTGTGGTCAAAGAAATCGTAGTAGATCTAGGAGGATGTGCAATGGTCTGTGATCTACGAACCCAAATTTGTCTATGTCCTCTATAGAATCCATGTGCCTCTAGTGACTGCCTAGATGTGAGCCAACCATGTGATAGTCCATCATGTGTGTTGTGGCTCTCAATCCAAACTGGCATGTCGACACTAGCTAAAGGTCTAACAAGTGTCATCATGTGAGGCACATAAACATCTCTAGTAGTCCTATCATAAGCTCTCAATGATGAGCTATAGGCCTGATATGTCCTAGGTGGCTCATGGGTGGGACTACTTCTGGTGGGAACATCCTCTGATGTAGGCTCTACCTCTTGGGGTATCTCAAGTACAATGGTAGAAGTCACTCTCGTCAAAGGGGTCTCTGGATCCTGATGTGTGACGTCTACACTCGGGGGGTGAGAGTCATGGTCTCTAAATACCTCATATGTCCGTGTTTCACATGGGGGGTCTGTGTGCTCAATCATCAATGAATTTGGTGGTGAATGCTCATGAGTAGGTGTCTCTATGCAGGCATCTGTCTCTATAGGTATCTCGGTCTCTAAAGGCTTTGTAGTAATGTCAAGACTCTCATGGTCGTGTGCATCGGCTATCTCCTCATGTATAGGATGTGGTGGGACATCTACCTCTATGATAGGTGCAAGGGGATCGTCAATAATAGCTATGGAATCTGGCACTCTATCAATCTCTAGTGGCTCAGTGCTCGTGTCTAGTGTAGGAGAAATCTCACTAGGCTATACATCCCTCGTAGAACAAGTATCAATCTCTGGAATTGGCAATGTAAGTGGCTCCATGGTACGGCCCTCTAGTGTACTCATCCTATTGTCAATCTCAGCATTCATCCTCTTCATCTCAATCACTCTAGATCGTAGCTGATCAACTATGCTCTGTGGCAAAATCTGTCTAGGTGATGAAGCTCTGGGAGGTGACCTCGTAGGGGATATTTGTCCAAGAGGTGTATGTGAACTCTCAATGGGTATCTGTCTAGTATCATGGCCATGCCGTCGAGAATAGGGTAATCCAATCATCAAATAGTAATCTCACCCAATGGGTCCTATAAATCCTATCGCAAAGATCTCCAATAAGATATGCCATAACAATCATGGCTGGATCAATATACCATCTCGTTTTCTCATATCTGTATCTACACCCACAATCATCAACATAAGTCAATGTGTGCTCCAATCTACATAACTGCACTATGCTAGGATGTACATGGGTATCTAAACAATCATCGGGATGTGCTCTGTCAATAGCATCATATGGGCTGGTTGGCAGGGACATGTATGTGCCCTTGAGTTCATTGGTAAAGAACTCAATTGTACCAAAATGTCTCCTCTGAACTTTGGCTATCTGCCATATAGAAGGGTCTATGTCGTCTAAGAAGGTACCTTTGGTATATGAATGTCCGTCATGGTCAAGAAACCAAGGCATGGCTCCTCTATGACGTACAAAATGTAGCACAATCTCATCTCGGTCCTCAATACTTGAGTGTCAACCCTAGGCTCGCCTCGTGGCTGCATGGTGGCTCTAGGTGATCTAGCAATCATCAGTGAATCTGGTGCATGTGAGCTGGAAAGCTCAATATCTGGTGTGCTCATGGCTGGAAATGTGGAAGGTGGTACCATGTCTACAACCTCTCTAGCATGTGTGCTAATAGTAGGAACAATCAAAATCGGAGGTGTATCTGTCTCTGTGGCTCGTAGCTCTGGGTGTGCACTAGTATGGTTCTGCATCCTACGCTCCATATTTGCCCTAGCCTCTACTATGATCTCTGATGAGGTCAGTCTCCTAGATGGTGGTGAGGATGGAAATCCTGGAGGTGATTGAAGTCCTATAGGCTGCATAGTCATCATATCTACTGTATGCTCAGTATCACTAGGCCGTGAAGGAGAATATCGTAGTCCACATAGTAATACATATGTAGAATCATCATGGACACTCCTGTAGGTACCTCTGAAGAAACCTGGGGGGATCACAATCAGTGTATCATAGAAGGGATACTCTCCAGAGCTAGCAAGCACTCTCATGTAAAACCTCCTATCTTCATCTGCATATATGGATCTAGTGTCACACACTCACAATGATGCAGTCTGTGGCAGCTCAAGTGTGTCTCTGCAATCCTCAAGATGGGCTAAAGTGATATGCTCCAGACTATCCTCCGTCATGTGTCTATATACTATACCGACACCATCAAGAAGATGACCTGGCAATGTGGCATGTGCCCGAGCTCTAAGCATCTGAAATCTGGGGGCTTGGTTGTCTATGGGCTGAATCTGGATATACCTCTGATGGGTATCTACATGGATGGACACATGTAATCCATCTAACTCGCCATGGATCCATAATAATCGATCAAATATGGCCTCAAGATCCATGACTGCCAAAGTCTAGCAGTCTAGGTCAAATCTGGTGTTAGGGGGCACTAAATTAATGCACTAGGTGCAAGGCATAATCTGGAAATGAATGGCTATCCAAATGGTAATCGGGATCTCTCTGTGTAATCTAGCTCTCAAATCGGTCACTCGGTCAAAGGCGTAGCCAAATGTAGGTTTAGTAACCAAATTGAGCTCTAATCGCGCGTTGATGTGCTAAGAATAGCCAAAAGTGGCCAAATCGAGATTTCGCGTGGGAACAAGCTCTAACTAGCTAAATTTGGTCAATATCAAGGCCAATACGAATCTCGATCGCAAGTCGAGGTCAAATATGGTCAATCGTGGGACTCTGCGGTCAAATCGAGCCAAAATGTAGTATTGCGCGTGCAACAGCGTGTAAAGAAAAATCGTAGATCCAAAATCAAAATCTGTCTCAAACAAGGTCTGTGTGTGTGATCTGGCTCAAATATGTTAAAAACGGCTCAAATAGACAAAATCGGATGAAATTTAACTCTCGGGGCTCTAAATGCGTCTATTCGTGCTTAAATGCGTATAAACGGGGGCGTGTGCGGATGTTTGATGCATGTGCAATGCAATAAAGAGATACAAAACATAGAAAAGCAAACAAAACAAAAACTTTTGTTTGATTAATTTTTAATCATTATTTTTTATTTTTTAAATTAATTTTTTATTTTTGTCTCTTGTGTGTGTGCGCGAGAGAGAAAATGTATGTGTGTTTGTGTATGTGCTGCATGTATGTTTGTTTGTGTGTTAACTTTCTTGTATTTTCTTTTTTTAAGTCTTTTGTCTTTTCTTCTTTTGTTTGTTTTGCTTTTGTTTTATGTGTGTGTGCGCGCGCGCGCAGGGGTTGGGTCACACGAGGTTAAGGAGCGGAGACTAGTTAGAGAGTGTGTGCACGGAGGCAACGAGTGCGGGACAAGATAAGTGCAAACGTGGATGCAGGCGAGGTTGAGCGGGTCCCGGTGGTCACGGAAGCGGGGTGGGTGAAAATATACACAAATGCAACAAAGTTAAAAAAAAATTGCCCGAGAAGGTAAAATTACCCAAAAATATCCAAAAAATGCTAGAAATAACCAAAAACTTAGTGAGAGTTCATTGTTTCAAAATTTTTGTGTCGGATCAATTGTTCACATTAGTTTTTTACAATTTCATCAAATTTCGAGAAAAATTGAACAATTTTAAGCACTAAATTAGCACAAAAATGCTAAAAATTAACGAAATAATTACAAAAAATTAGCCAAATTCTCATTGAAAAATATGTAGCTTGTTCTACTTGATTTCCAACACTTGGAATATCAAAATTAAAATCTTAATCAATTTCCAATGCATTTGACAATCAAATCGATGTAAAATTGATCGTTTTTTGCCTCTTTTTTGCCGAATTTTGACCCAAAAATTAGTAAACGTAATGATGCAATTAAGCAAATTTTTGCACATACGCTTGATTATTGTGCTTTAGACTTTGCAATGCAATCAATTACACATCAATTTGCAACCAATTACTAGTTCAATTATGTGTGCAAAAACTAACAAAATTAAGCATAAATCCGATAATTAGTGCACGCACACAATTTCTATCGCAATTTCGACGGCATAATGGTGCAATTTTATCAATCAAAAAATCTGAACCATCATTTTCATAACATCATCAAACAAATCATCGCCTTTCACAATTCTAATTGGCACCAATTAAGCCATAATTAGCACTCGAAAGTGCGCACTTTGTTTACACATGGACATACTAATTGCACTTAAATTTGCACTAATCTTTTGTGTAATCAAACTTGAATCAAACCTGCAAATCAAATCAACAATTGAGTGGGTTAGTGCACTCACAATTTCATGAGCAACGCGTCGATTTCCAACTCCAATTGACGTCGCCTACACACATGTGTGTGTACTAGCAACCACTTAACGGCATTTCACCTACAATCAATTGAGCACAAAATCTCATGTGTAGCATCATTTTCAATGAAATTACACACATAAGGATAATAATCACATCTCTAATCAACGATTTAGCTATGTTTACCACAAAAAGCACGTGTGATTAGAGAGTAATTGGAGAGCCTAATTAGGGAAAACCCTTAATTACACACTCAAAAATCACTCAATTTTAGTCAGAATTTTTACATTTTCATATCAAAAGAGTGATGAATAAACCTCTAATTAAGCATACACACATGTAAAGCACTTGAATTGGTAGCAGATTAGTCAAAAATTAGTAATCAATTAGTGAGAAATTGGGGGTTTTCTACCTAAATCTCCTCCTAAACACTCGATTATACTAAAAAATTCTCCTCTAGCTTAGGCTACCGTCCTTGGCAACGGCGTCAAATATTAACTCCCTCGTAGCATAGCTCCAAAGAGTCAACAAAATTATCAATCCAATGATGGTAGCGACCCGGCTAGGGCATGGAAACATCACACATGGGTGATTGTGTGAGAGAAATGAGATAGAATTGAGTGGGGAAATCACATGAGATTATCTACAATAGGAAGAAGAGAGAACTAAGGAAGGGGATTAGTGTATGCACACACGCTAACCCTTATGCTAATCAAGGTTACTAATCATTGCATTCTCTACTAATCCTTGTGGTCACATCCTAACCACAAGCTCACCACAAGCTCACCACAAGCTCACGAAATCGATAATAGATCCCAGTCCCACTTACCCTAATCGAACTAACAAAATGAACCATTTATAGGCTACTTAAGGACCTCTCTTCTCAAGCAAGAAAAGAGAAACCAAATGCTTTGATACCAATGTAATGAAAATGGCCTATGATCTTTGAGAGAAAAAATTAGAAGAAGCACTTTTGTGGAATTACTTTGTGAGCATAGAGAGTGAACTTAATTGATGGTAGCAACATAAACATAGCATTTAGTTAACTTGGCATAAAAAATAGTTTTGCAAGAGAGAGCGTTTAGAGAACATGACAATAGTTGAGGACCAGATTTATGTGGAGCCGGTCCCCCTCCAATAGGCATTTGTATTACAGTTTCTCCCATCAAGAGAGACTTGGTGCAATACAATCTTTGTGTTCCTTGTGACCTAGGTGATGCAATGTATATTGAAAGCTTCATGCATCACGACCATAGCATAAATTTTGTGGAAAGTATCAACTATCCCAAGCTCCAGTCCCAAGGCCTCAAACACCTTCAAAGGTGGAGAGAGCTAGCGGGGAATGAGGGTAGGGAAGAGGAAGAAGAAACATTTCATAGGAGAATGAATTAGCTCCTCACTTATCATCACTCTTCTTGCCATCATACATAATAGCATAGTAATAAGGATGGAGAAGATGACAAGATTAATCATTGAAGCATGGCTCTTGGTTGGATTTGCATTCCACAGCCAAGAGTGTTGGTGAAGGCTCTCAACTTCTCTACTAGCTTGAAGAAGGAGATGGATCTCTTGCACTTTGCACTTCACACAATGAGAGTGTGTGTGAGTGTGTGTGGGAGAGTATACCCCTCAAGCAACCCCCTAGCTTTCTTTGGTCGACCCCTCCTTGTAGCTCATGCTTGAAGCTCATTGGACCCCTCCAGGCCTAGCCAATCACAAGCAAGAGGCATATCAAGCAAGCATGCTAGTCTTGGGACAAGTGTATCCCTTTCCCCTTTGAGAGAGAGGACTTGATAAATGCAAAAACAATTAGTTAAATTAACTAATTTATCATTGGACCCCTTGGGAGGCCCCAATCAATAGGTTTTGGAACTCCTTGAGGGTAACCTAGCTAGGGGCTTGACATGTGTCCCACTTTCCTCTTGACTAAGGGGTGTCCTTTGGGAGAGAGAGTGGCCAAGCAACCACCCCCCCTACTTGCATGGCTCGCCCCCTCTTTGTAGGGATTTGATTTGATTTTTGACAACTTAAGCCCCTCAACCTTGGGCCCGATTCTCACCGCAAAGCTCGGCTCTTAAGCCCCTCAAGCTTGAGCTGGGTTCCCACTTCAAGTACAACCCTAGCATCTCAAGCATGACAAGCACCTCAAACATCTCAATCATCAAGCACTTCAAGCATCTTAAGCATCACAATCATCAAGCACGACAAGCACCTCAAGCGCAACCCTAGCTTACCTAAGGTCAAAGGACTTTGAACACTAACTATTGGAGGTCGTCAATGAAGCTAACCCTAAGGTCTTTTAGCTCCATTGGTTAGCCTTTCTCTTTGACATACCACGTCTCATTTGGGCCCCTTTACCATTGGCCCCGTGTTGAGATAGATATGTAAGCACATGTCTATATCCTAACCCTTGTTCCCATTTATTCTCCCACATTAAATGATGAGTTTAATATGAGAAAATCATTTGGGTTGGTTAGATATTATATTTTATGACAGCTTTCTTGAATGGTGATATATTTGAAAAAGTTTATATAACGTAGCCTCGCGATTTTGTCAAGAAAGGACAAGAAGATAAAGTGTGAAAAATGTAAAAAAGCTTTGTATGGGTTGAAGCAGACTCCTCGTGCTTGGTATGAGAAAACTGACACTCGTTTGGTTAAAGGAGGCTTTCATAATAGTCCAAAAGAAGTCACTATGTATGTAAAGTGTGAGGGTGATGTATTTCTCATTGTGGTTCTATATGTGGATGATTTGTTGATTATTGGCCCAAATGAGACCACATATTATTGAATTTAAGGCTGATTTGAATGTTATTTTCAAGATGAAAGACTTGGGGCAATTGCATCATTACTTGGGCATACAATTTAAGGTGTGATGGTGGTATTGTGTTAGCTGCTCAGCTAATAAGAGCACGACAAAGAGCATCAAAAGGGGTGCCACTCATTTTTAGAGCCAATTGAATGTATTAAATCCCTTTGTATCAATGAAAAATATCGTAAAGTCCAGATTCGTTGTAATATTATTGATTATTCATGGTTAATGAGTCCAAAGGGGTTGAGGGCCTCCAAGTTTGAGATCATATGCACTTTCTAAGCCTTGTATTGAGCCCAAATAGCTAGAAATCCATTCTTTGAACCTTGGCTAAGGTATAAAAGCCAACCTTTGTAATTAAAAACATAAGTTTTTGGATAATGAAAGTAAGTGTTTGCTATAGAAGCTCGATGTGAGTCTATTGCTTCTTTAAATCTTTGTGTCTCTCTCGTACGGTGTTGCATTGCTATTCCGAGCATACCAACATGTTCGCAGGTGAACGCTCTTCTATTTAATGTAAGTTTTTCGTGATGAAAGTGTGATTTTAGTCGTGCTGTCTGCAAGCTGCGTTCTATAGAAAACACATATGTATAGGTGCACATAAGATGATAAGCATGATACCAAAAAAAAGTTGTATCATATCCTAGCTCCAAACACATACCTCTACATCTACAAAGCAGCTCCACAAAGGCCATGACAAAAGCCTGGCTCCACTGCACCAAGGCTCTCCAAACTTTGGTTGGCGCTTTATCTCCATCTCAAACTCATTGATGTCCCCTCACAAAGGATCCCACTTCTCTTTGATTTGATCTTCAAACAAAAAACAAACAGATTTCATGTAGCAAAGAAAGTAAAAAAGTACCAAATTTTAAGAAATACAAAAGATCTTTTAAAGAAACTTAGGTGGGCATATATGCAAAAAATATGCGACTTATTGCCCCATTGTAAATGCATTAGTTATTCATTGCCTGTGTTGCATTTATACGCCCCTATCAAAAAATTATACGTATAAAATGCTATTATACGTCAAAATCCCAACTAATCACCGAATAACTGTATTTTTTTACTTTTGATCAAAAGATATTTTGATTAAAAAAACTACTTCTATAGAGACAGTTGCTGATTTTGATCAAAACTAGCGACTGTCTACTACATTGCTAGGATTTGAGAGTCTACTCAGTTGGAGAGCTACAATACATTTACCAATAGATAGAGACTATCAAGGTATAATTTTTCACTTGTTTATGTCTACTAACTTGTTTTTCTGTGTTGTGCCAGACTCGCGTGGTGTAGTAGTTTTTCTCTCACCATAGAGCTGGCTTGCAGGTTATAGGCCACTTCGTGGTGTGCAGACATGCAGCTCACTCCAGAAGTGAGTAGAATCTAGTCGTTCTTCTCATGCTGTGCAGTCACTTGGCTCACTGCAGGGAAGGGTTCTAGGATAGACTTTGATTCTCACTTGTGTGGTGCGATAGTATATCTCTCACCACAGGGACGAGTCAGAATTTAGTGGTCGACTCATGGAGTGCAATATTCATGATGCTACACCTCTCACTTCAGAGTGACTTATAGTTTTCTCAATTTTAGATCAGGTCACATCATCGTTTGTACCATATAGAAACGCAAGAGTTATGCTCATCAAACATAGAGTCGAGAGATGCATAGTTCATGCCCTCTTCATCTCTGTGTGATACACTATTTACTCTTGTGCTTCGAACTCCAAAGACACATCATTGTTCATCACTAGATGACTTGGTGTTGCCTTGGATGTAGATACATACGATATTTGACCTGCATCTGAGATTGTTAAGTTGTCTATTGATGTTTGTGTTGTGAGTTACACACACTTCATCATGGATTAGATTAAGTCACATCATCGTTCTTACTACATATAAGTATGAGGGTTACGTTCATCTACCTAAGAGTGGAGAGATGCGTACTTATGCCCTCTTCATCTTAGCATCACACGCCTTGCCCTTGTACTTTCTGATCCATAGATACGCCACTAATCACTAGATGACTTAATGTTGTCTTGGATGTAAATATGTATGATGTTTGGCCACAATCTGAGATTGTTAAACTGTCCGTTGATGGTTGTGTTGTGCGTTCCACACACTTCACCAGGGATTAATTTGATTAAACTGCCAATCAACATTACAACAACGTCCAGGGCTTGTGTTGAGCGTACCTCACACAAGATGGATTTTTCACATGTACGCTCCAATTGTTTACGTGTATTTTGTAATGCACATAACGAGATCCAGTTCTTGTGATGAGCGTCCCTCACACTCCTGGCCTCTTCACCTCTCTCTATCTCTCTCTTTATGTGTCCTTTGTTATTTCTTAGATTTTCAATCATTTATTGTATAGTGTATGGTTTGCAATCATAATATATCATTCTTTGCTCTAAATTATGTCAGTCGTTTATGGTTTAGGATCATGACACAATTTTGATTGTTTGTCCTCTCATCTTATAACATTTATGTTTTAAAATTATATCTTACAGATATGGAGAACAAGCCAACATCAGAGGCCAATGTGGCAGGTAAAGTAGAGCAAGATGCTCTAATTCTCTCATTAGACAATGTGTCTAATTCCTGGATAGTAGATTCCAGGGCTTCATTCCATGTGACACCACACAAGCAACATTTCCAAGATTACACCAAAGGTAATTTTGGGTATGTATACTTGGGAGATGATGAAGCTTGTGAGATTTTCGGCAAAGGTACAGTTTCTATCAAAACTGCTAACGAAAATGAATGGAACCTTAAAGATGTTAGGCATGTTCCTTCTCTTCAGAAAAATTTGATATCTACAGGACAATTGGACGATAAAGGTCACAACATTGCATTTGGAAACAAACGGTGGAAGATCTCAAAAGGGATCTTTGGTGGTTGCCAAAGGAGAAAAGGTCAGTACACTTTACTTGTGTACTATCAGCATGCAACCTTTAGCTTGTGCAACAACTACAGAAGTTGACAGTGCGGTATGGCACTACTGGCTTGGGCATATGAGTGCCAAATGAATATAAATCCTTCAAATGAAGAAGCTTCTACCAGGTTTGAAAGAAGTGGACTTAGAGTTTTGTGAAGATTGTGTTTATGGTAAATAAAAGAGCAAGAAATGAAAGAAAAAATAAAAAACTTGAGTTGGTTCATTTTGATGTTTGGGGTCCTGCAAGTACACCATCACTTGGTGGCTCATTGTATTATGTAACATTCATAGACGATGCGACTAGAAAAACATGGGTTTATGTCAAAAGAATAAGTCCAACGTATTTTCTATATTTCAAAGGTGGAAAACCTTTGTGGAGAATAAAACAGGTACCAAGGTTAAATGCCTCAGATCCGACAATGGAGGCGAATATTGCAGCCAAGCTTTTGAAAGCTTTTGTGCTAGCAATGGCATTCGAAGGCAAAGGACAACCCCAAGGACACCTCAACAAAATGGGATTTTGGAAAGGATGAACATGACAATCATGGAGCGAGCACGAAGCATGCGGCTATATGCAGGCCTACCGCTTGAGCTTTGGGCGGAAGCTGTAAGTACGTCTGTGTACTTAATCAACCGGTCACCCTCAACGGCATTGGATGGGGGAGTTCCAGAAGAGGCATGTACAGGTAAACCGGTGAATTATGCATTTCTCAAAGTGTTTGGGTGTGAGGCTTTCATGCACATAGATAGAAGCCTAAGATCAAAGCTAGAGTCCAAAAAGTGTTTCTTCATTGGCTATGGAGAAGGCGACTTTGGGTATCGCCTATGGAATCCTGAAGATGGTAAAATCTTAAGGAGTAGGGATGTAATTTTTAACGAACAAAATATGTACAAAGATTACTTGGAAAGAAAACAAATAAAAGAAACAGGTGATGAGTACATGGAGCTTGAGGATGGTGAAGGCTCAAGGACTGAAAACAGTGACAATGTGCAACAACGTCAACCAAATGAGGAGCCTCAACTTATTCCCTGAAGATCTACAAGAGCAAGTAGACCTCCAGAAAGTTTTGTTCCTTCCTTCAACCATCTCTTGATTTCAGATTCTGGAGAGCCGGAATCCTATGAAGAAGCTATGCAACACAAATCCAAAGAAGAATGGACGAAAAGCATGCAAGTGGATATGGACTCACTACATCGCAACCAAACATGGGAGTTGGTTGAGTTTCCTAAAGGTAAGCGGGCACTTCAAAACAAATGGGTGTACAAGCTGAAGGAAGAAGAAGGTGGGAAGAAAAGCTACAAGTCTTGGCTTGTGTGGTAAAAGGGTTTTCTCAAAAGAAAGGCATTGACTTTAATGAAATATTTTCTCTTGTTGTAAAATGAACTCAATTAGGCTTGTCTTAAGCCTTGTGGCTGCTTATGATCTAAATCTTGAGCAAATGAATGTAAATACGGCATTCCCTCACGGTGACTTAGAGGAAGAAATTTACATGCTTCAACCAAAGGGGTATGAAGTAAAAGGTAAGGAGAAAATGGTTTGTAGATTAAAGAAAAGCTTGTATGGATTAAAGCAAGCATAAAGACAATGGTACTTGAAGTTCGATCGATGGATGTTAGATCATGGATTCAAAAGATGCAACTCAGATCATTGCGTCTACACGAAGAATTTAGGAGATGGGAAGTTCATCATCCTAATGTTGTATGTTGATGACATGTTGATTGCAAGTGCTAACATGCAGGACATCAAAGACCTAAAAGAGGAGCTGTCTAAATCTTTTTTAATGAAAGATTTAGGTGTTGCAAAGAGGATACTTGGTATGAAAATATCAAGGGACAGGATGAAGAAGACAATAAAGCTATCTCAAGAGGATTACATCAAGAAGGTACTAGAAAGGTTTGCAATGCAAAATGCAAAACCAATTTCTACACCTTTGGCTGGTCACTTTAAACTAACGAAGGATATGTGTCCAAAGACACAAGAGGAGATAGCCTATACGTCTAAGGTTCCATATGCTGCAACGGTAGGTTCTCTAATGTATGCTATGGTTTGGACAAGGCCAGATATTGCACATGCAGTGGGAGTTGTGAGTAGGTTCATGGACAAACCAGGTAAAGAACACTAGCAAGCTATGAAGTGGATACATATCTAAAAGGGACAACAACAAATGCTTGTAAACAACTCTTGTAAACAACTCTTAAAGTGCATGTCGGTGCCTCAAGAGCAAAACAAAAGGGATTTTCAAAGCAATGTATGTACCCACCTTGAGAGTGGCAAGCGAAACAATCCCTCAGCCCGACCTAACGCTTTTGATCTTTCTCTCTATCTAAACGGTGCCCATAGAGTGGGTTATGACATTGTAATGATTTTTGGTCTATGCTCGTTTAGGGTGAAGACGGTTTCGTTTCTTGGTATGCACGAGGTATGCATAAAGTCAAATATCGACCAATTTCTCTCACAGCTTCCACTTGATGCTGTAACAAATAGAACCCTAACGGCAATGTGTTACAACTCCACTTTCTTCCCACCATACTCCTTCCACCATAGAGGCGCACTTGTGTGTGCAATGGCATCTATATGCCATGGATCTTGGAACATGCCAATTCTATTAGCATAATCAACTCGTTGATGAAAAGAAATTTTCCCATCCTCTTGTCCCAATAGTTGAGAGCACATTGTTTTGAAGTCGGTCATGAATTATTTATTGGCCAATGGTTGATGCATTTGGAATTTGGGATCCAATACAAATGCATCACCATCCAACGGCGTATACAATTGCACCCATCGCTTGTTGGCAGTTCTAATTATGGCAGCTTTGTCCTTTGCACCGAAGCCAACATGCTCTCTTGCTTTGTGTAATGCCTCTGACTTATACCAATAAACTCAACCAAAGATGAAGAGTCTTTGTTGACTATTTGCAAAAGATCTACATACGTTTAGCTAGAGTGACAATTCTCTCTACATTGTGCCAAAAAACTGCGCCAAAAAAGTGGCGAGTTCACAAGCTGTGCACATCTTGTAGCTACCTCTTGGTAGCTAGGATACTTTCTGAGCCAAGCATCCCATCATTTATTGGCTACCGTTTCAATCAAAGCAGGCTGTACCTCTTGCAAGG
Source organism: Adiantum capillus-veneris (assembly GCF_014529385.1). Classification (NCBI taxonomy): domain Eukaryota; kingdom Viridiplantae; phylum Streptophyta; class Polypodiopsida; order Polypodiales; family Pteridaceae; genus Adiantum; species Adiantum capillus-veneris. The sequence goes on along the minus strand of NC_140940.1, from coordinate 144,350,281 downwards.
TGGCAAGAACATAGTCTGCGACTGCAAACCTTGTCGCACAAAATATCTGTAAAGTTTTATTGGGTGGTTTTATTTGAAAAAGAGCATACGAAAATTGATGCTCTCTAATAAATTTCACCACATGATTTGCATCTAGTAGCGTGTGTTTTATGACGGCCATTTTACCAATGTCTTTTAATAGAAAATTAAGAGTATGCACATGGTACCCAAGTAATCTCTGGGTACTTAAATTGGATAGCCCTCTTTGCAGCCTTGTAATTGGATGCATTATCTGTGACAATTGTAGTCACATTCTTTGGCCCACGTGCCCTTGCTATGGCACGCGCGTATATCCTTGCTAGAGAATTGTTGGTCTTCTCTTTCAAAGAGGTGTCAATGCTTCTACGAAGATGGACCCTCTAGGGTCGATAAGCATCACATCGATAAGCGGCTTCTTCTGATAGTTGGTCCATCCATCCAATGCTATGGTGCAACCATATGTTGGAACAAAGACTACCATCATGCGCTTGAGGATGGATTTAGTTCTGTCTTTCACTTTATCTAGATACTCTGTGCGTATCTTATTATAATCAGGAAGCACAAACCCTTTTCTGGCTGTGCTCATTAAAGCATCTTGAAATATGGGCTTGCGCATAGCATTGAATGGTATATCGCACGCCACAAAAGCTTGCATCCATTTCAAGTGCAACTCAAGAAACCATTGCTTATCTAACACTTCATACAACATTTGTCCATTGGATGATGCTTACTAACTTTAGTTGAGCTAGGATCTGCTGCTGCTAGCGTTGAAGCATGTCCGTGAAGAGGAGTTGACTGGGGAGTGTAATCATTTGTGTATGTAGGGACATGCTCTGTCCTCTCATTGACAACATACATCTCAACATCCATTGCAACTTGTTTGGCAGTAACCCTTTTCTTTTTAGCTGCAAGAATTTGCTCTACTATGCGAGCGTACTTTGGCAATCTAGCATTAATATGTCTTGGCGAAGCTGTACAATCCGACACATTACAAAGGGACTTAAAACAGATGCTCTTTGATTCTGGTCGCATTACCACTGAGAACACGTGGCCGTAGGTCTTGCATTTCAATCGAGATGTATTCTTTTTGGCATAAAGCTCGTGGATGTAACTCCACTCATGTACTTTCACCATGCTGAAAGATGAATTTAATATGCTAGAAACAACAAATATAGCTGTCAATTTTGAGGTCAAAAACCATCCAAAGCAACAAACTACACAAGCAATGCTCTATCGATCAATATAGTGATCAAATTTGTCCACATTATCGATTAGACTCACGCTACATTATCAATTAACAATAAGCAATAATAATCTTATCGTTCTTTATGTATAAACTCATGTCAGTCTATCTTTTCAAATGCAAAATAACTTTATCACTTCAAACAAAACATTTCAATCACATCAATTTATCTAAAGTGCAAGCTTTTGGCTTTCACACATTACAATAATCGATAATCTTAATCACTTATTTAAAACAATACAAATAAATCTCATCATCATGTTGCACTACATCAATTTATATAAAGTGCAAGCTTATGGCTTTCACATATCATGATAATCGATAGTATTAATCAAATCTTGCAATTGATTCTCATTGTAACATGAGGATTAATTGCAAACCTTGACGATTGTCATATTTCTTTGAAGTGCAAACATGAAGTTCTCACACTCCACGATAGATCTTTGAGCACTTATCGATCTGCAGTTGCTGCACATGTACGATCACACAATATGATAGACGTAGCAGGTCCTAAATTTTAATTCCGGTGAGAGCATAGTGTGATGGCTCTACACATGACAAAAAAATTTCTACATATGTTCACTTTGACATGAGAAAATATCTACACGTCAAAATCGAACATACCTAAATAAAACTGACCTTTATTCTATTATATTTTGCACATTGATTACCTCATGAGAGAGTACACTCTGCAAACAATGGCAACCTCTAAATTATATCACTAATTCACTTCCACATGTCAGTAAATTGAGTACGTAGCAAGTGACTCCTATAAAATAAACACTTTGTATGAGTGAGAGTTTGATCTCTACATAACATACAAAGCTTACACAATTTGAACTTGAAAAAGAAAATCAATCAAATTTTAATAAAAAATTAATGGATTTTAAACAAAAGAATTTTAAAACTATTCTAAATTTCAATGATTTCTAAATCATTAAAAAAATCGTTTTTTCTCTGATTATGACATAGAATACCTTTTGTGATGAATTATGGTCTCAATAAGGCACACTGCCACAATATAGAGTTTTATTTTTATTTTTATTAGTGTATTCTTTGATTGAAAATGATTTGTACAAAGTATTTTTTGATTGAAAAGAGTTTTGATCAAAGTTTTTTTGATTGATAAACCATGAAAATATACGATTGCCCGTTTTTGCTGACGTGGCATCGTATAATATGAGATATCATATAATATGTCCGTATATGACGCATTATAATATCTCGTATAACGTCTAATGCAACTTAGTTCATTGCCAATTTTGATTGGTTTATGAGTCTCTCTCTCTCTCTCATGCTTTCTCCCCTTTGTTTCTATGCTTCCGCGTCGTCGTTGCAAGAAGGTGAGCACTTAGGGGAACCACATCACCTTCTCTCTCTCTCTCTCTCTCTCTCTCTCTCTCTCTCTCTCTCTCACACACACACACACACACACACACACACACACACACACACACACACACACAGAGGAACAAAAAATTGTCAATATTTCCATCATGAGAATGTAGAATATTTCATGTTTTACACAACCCCACTTTAGATAAATGCAAAAGTTTGTGATGCAAAAAGGTATAAGATTGCAACTGCCAGCTTTAATAACGACGACATCTATTTAGGCACCTCTCTCTCTCTCTCTCTCTCTCTCTCTCTCTCTCTCTCTCTCTCTCTCTCTCTCTCTCTCTCTCTCTCTCTCTCTCTGTGTGCGCTGCAATCAGGACCCCTAAGAGATGCATGAGGAGAATCTGTGTTGATTCTCCTCTCCCTTTCTTTTACAAAAGTTGTAGCACCTACTTTGTGCACCCTTCCAGTATAGAGATTAACGAGGAAGAGGAGGGAGAAGTAGCTGAAGAGCAGGGAGCCGACCAAGAAGAGGATATGGACCCCTTCACCCTTCAGTTTGCCCTCATTTTCCACCAGGCTGGCTTCTCTTTGTTTGTGTGTTGTCATCTAGATTATATTTGATGCGCCCTGATTCTTGACGATCATAAGGGCTTGAGCCGCCTCTGTACCCACTGCCATCACTGCTAGAGCGATAAGAAGCTAGATCCTCCAGTGCTATAGCAATCACACGTTAGAGCTGGGGCTATGATTACGGACACTATGGTCACCTCTGTTGTCTCGATCTCCATGTCGACCACCATAGCTACCACGATAACCACCCTAGCTCCCCTAGCCGACAATCTCTTGCCTAACGCCCAATCTCTCCACATTTGAAACACCCATCCCCTTTGACTCCCTCTCTCTCTCTCTCTCTCTCTCTCTCTCTCTCTCTCCGTCTCTTGCGACACCTCTGTCGATGAAAAATCACTGCAACTCTCTCTCTCTCTCTCTCTCTCTCTCTCTCTCTCTCTCTCTCTCTCTCTCTCTCTCTCTCTCTCTCTCTCTCTCTCTCTCGCGGCACCTCCACCTTCGATGATGGAAAATCACTGCAACTAACTAAAAATGACCAAATTATCGATGTTGCTATGGGGCGACGGCTTCTTTTGTTGTTGTGCAACAAAAACTCGATTTCTTGTTGTAGGGGTGCATGACACAGTGCATGCTTAGGGCTATTAATAGTTGGCAGAGTTGGTTTGCTTGCTACAGGGGCACACTGCACTTGCTTTTCTTTCCATAGAAGTTCACGACACACCGTGCAGCCAATAGATTGACCACTCGACCTTACGCTTATGTCACACACAGATGCTGGACAAGCCCAAAAAGTGTCTGTTTGGGCATCCATTGAGTGACACAAGGGCAGATGTCAAATGAAAAAAAATCTTTGAGAATTAGGGCAGCGAGTCACAATATGCCACTTGAAAAAAAATCAACAAGAATTACAGCTCATCCATGATCAAAAGCATGTGGGTGCTCAGAGCTCGCGTGTGTATGCAAAGCTTGGGATGGGCAAGGAGGTAAGACTAACCAGCTTTGCATAGGTGGACATTACTGTGAGCCAATCTTGCAATGCCATGCCAATTGCACGCATGTACGAGTAGACATGTGTGACAGTGGCGTTAGAAGGAAAATCTTGTTGGAGGGGCACAATGCGCCATGTGGGAGATGGAGCACGTTAGTGTTTGGGAAAAGTGTGCCTTAGCTTAGCTTTGAACCAATTGAGAAATCAAAACAGCTGGTTGAAAGGAGAGGAAAAATGAGAAATTTTGCTTGGAAAATTCAACAAAATAGAATTAAATAAATAAAAAATGCCAATTATTTCAAAAAAATCCTTTTTAAATATGCCTTGAAAGAAATTTTGCATATCTGTGAATTCATTTTTTCCCAAATAGTATTTGAAGTGGATCTGTGAATGAGAAACGATTATGGTTTGATTAAAGTAGGAGGCTTATACAAACTAGGAATTTGAAGTTTGAAACAAGGATTTAATATTTACGTAATTACCTAAAATTTTGTGTGATCACAAGGTATTATTGACATATTTACATAATCACACTTAACATGATCACAAACAAGTCGGTTTAGAGTTACTTGGAGGCCCACAAAAAGCCTACCGAGCTTTAAGGCTTTCCCTGCGGGCCCGCAACTTAATATATAGAGGGCCTTGATCGGGCCCTTTGGGTGTTTTTTGTTGAGCCAGAGAGAGAGAGAGAGAGAGAGAGAGAGAGAGAGAGAGAGAGAGAGAGAGAGAGAGAGAGAGAGAGAGAGGATTGCCTTCGTAGGTACGTAAAGAGGAGAAAGGGAGAGAGGGGGTTGTGTGGGAGCGTGCTCTGCATCGCCAGTGCACGGTAGCAATGGAGTACCTGACCACACGACCCCCGTGTGTGTTGTGTGGTAGCGTGCCTTTTTTCATATTGCACACCATTCATAAGGTACCTTACCACACAATGTGGGTGTGTGCGTAAGCTCTTCTACAGAACAATGCTTACCACGGGGGCATCACCTCGGTTACACGAGAGATATGGTGTCCTTGTGGTAAGTATTGGCTCACTGTTTGGGTACTACGTCGATAACGCAGCGATATTAGTATCCTTATGGTGAGTCAACTTTCCTTCCCCTTGCCAAAAGAACATATGGGCATCGATCGGTAACGCGGCCATATGATGCTGGTATGCAAACTGTTATTGCAGTTTAGATTCAAATAACACTCAATCGATAACGTGGCTAATTGAGTGTTGTTTGTTAGAAGCATTTATTTTTGCATAAATGTGGCATTCATGTTGTTAACCCGATCGTATGAACTCCATATAATTTGTATATACATGTGTAGTTCATTTAAAAAAAAGTATTAAGTATATAGAATACTTGGTCAATAACGTGGCCATGAACAATATTTCATATACAAATGTTTGAATTATCGTTTTTAAGTGTTCTTGTGAAAATATATACTATGTAATCATATTCAAAAGAAAGTTTTATTCATCAATCATCGTTGCTATTTTAAAGGCTACATTTATAGAAGTCATACAAATTATAACATATATGATGTCACTTTTATACAACCTTAACAAGGAATGCAAACACTTCACCCCTCCATTGTAAGATGCATTGGCTTTACCACCGAGGTCCCTTTGGATCACAATCTTCCCATACTACAATGGGGGCACCTTGGGAGACATGATGTGTCGCCTGCCATTCTCCCAAGGAGCGTTCATATGCTACATGCACATGCTACAATATGGCTGGAGGACTCTGCCACTAGTAAATCAGCACTTACCAAAGATAGAGACTACATGGATCAAAGTAGTGATTGAGTAGATACCAACAATCTTACACGCTCTAATTGATGGCCTTGCGCCTGCTCACTCAACTGGTATAGTGCACAACGACCTACACCCTTTGAGCATAATGTTAAGATTACTCATGCAAATAAACCCCGCGTTAACATCATTGATTGGGGCATGATGCTTAGAACACTAGCCAAGCGCATATCAAATATTTCTTTGCAACCGAGCGCTCAATCAGACTTCACAGTTTTGGAGGCAAAGGAAGTCGGGGAACATGAGATTGCAACGCGGTCGTGGATTGCTCTAGAAATATATGATCCACAATGCGCATATGCATACACAATAGCAAGTAACATTTATGCATTAGGTTTTCTATTCAACATGTTGATAGACTGTGGAGTGTAGCTAGGAAAATCTATTTCCTAAAAGAAGTATTTTACCACCCCGATCAAGATACCTTGAGGGCTATTCATATAAAAGTGGACAGTTGGATGAAGTTAAGAGAGCACAAATCTAGAAGAAACGCATCAAATGTTTTGTTATTTTCCAGAGAGCATCTAAAGACATAACCTTAAATTGTCCAACAATTGCTTATTGAGCTTGCACCATCTTTTTACTCGGCCTGAACATTTTGTACTTCGTACTTTGTCTTGTCGTCTGGGTATTTTATTTGCATTGAAGTCTACGTTCTGCGTTTTGGGTGGTTCACCTCATTTGAAGTATATTTGGAGCTGCATGTCTTTAGTCAATTGTCTTGTGGTCAATTGGATCAGTTGTGATTTTGTTTTTCGCATCAATTTGAGAATATTTGATTGAATTTTCCTTAGTCAATTCTCTTGTAGCTCAATTGGATCAGTTGTGATTTTGTTTTTTGCATCAATTTCAGAATATTTGATTGAACTTTCCTTAGTCAATTGTGGTATCTTTGAAACTGCTGAATCATGAGAACAAATTTTTGCCAAAGATATTTAATATTTGTCTATTTTTCCCTTGCAGTTCTAAGATACTATGGTTGATGAAGAACAAGCTTGTGGTACACAAACGACGCCAGATGATCAACAACAAGTGGTAGTTAATGTGTTTCAGCACATGAAATCTCTAGCACATGGTATGTCAGCACAACAAGTGACACGCACTACTCGTCGACTATCAAAATGGGCAATCTAAACCATTTGCAATGGAAATATATCAGTAAAGAAGTGACCAAGGATATGATTAAAACAATATGGCCATGTGAGAACGTAGAGATAAAGAAAGGATGGTGGAAAGTATCAAAGTGCCTTCACCAAGAGATCAAAGATAACAATGAGAGAATCTACTTGGAAGTTTTTGGCCATCCATTGCACAATGCAGATTGTGCGTTATATTTTGCAAAAATGTTGTATGTACATTTTGTGCAACAACACCAGTAGACTTTTGCTTAAAGGAGACAACTGTAGCCACCCATGATATCAAAGAGAGTTGTGTCACATTCACACGGGAGGAGCTGGCATTGATAGTTGAAGGGACCGACACACATCTAAATAAGAAGAAAGATATTTTAACAACATGGCTGATGACAGGGAAAGATGCTTGGATAACAAGGCTATCTATAGCATCCCAAACACCCCAAGCATCGCAGGTCCAAATGAAGAAAAGTATTTATCGCTTAAGCCAAGATGTTCAGAATTTGACACAACAAGTGAATCCTCTGCATGTACAAGGGACACACATTAGTCACCTCGTCTAGAGTTGGTTCTCACATCACAATCATATGCATCTTCATCTTCGTAGTGTCCAGTATGCTACAAGAATTTTGACGGATAGAGTGGATTCTATACATCGGCATGTGGCCATATTATCACCTCGTGTGTTTAATTTGTTTAATGCAAAATAGTAGCCAATGTACAATCTATTTGCAAGATATTCCACAAGGAATATATTATATATTTGGCATGGAAAATGAGTATAAATTCAAGCAAGCCTGCTAAGACACCCCTAGCACAATTAAAAATCTATATGGTAACAAAGATGTAGGTTCTGAGCACAACAATTGAGATTAAGAGATTATGTATAAACTATGAAGCATTGTATATGATCAAAACACATTGGATACAAGCTTTTGAATAATGGTTTCTGACACAATATTCATTCTGCTCTCAAGCTATATTGAATCTGTGAAGTTGTTATCTTGTTCTGAGTATGAGTGTTGTGGGTCTTCTTGTAATTCAACTTCCACATCTATTGTCAGATTCTCTTCTATTTTTTCTATAGTGCATTGAGATACATTGACATTGAACTCTTCTTCATCTTCATTTTGACAATCATATACCCAGACTTGTATTTCCTCCTCATAGCCAACACTTTCGATGTGATGCAATATCTTTTCGTTGCAAAACATATATACTAATTTTTTTGCTTTGTCTGCCAATAATCTGTTGTGAATAGCACTATGAACATACTTGTACATACTTCAGTCTCTCCGAGCTTGAGTTTGCTACACATTGCACTAGTACTTTCATTGCAAGGGGACATAAGACCGAGTAATGCTCTCCACCATTCATCGTCCACCACTTCCATACAGGATGCTCTTTTGCCATTGACTACACAAAATTATTTGCAAAAGAGCCTTCTGTTAGTCTAAATGCACTCATTTCTTTGATACAATCAATTTGGTCTTGAATATTGGAGTAGAACGTATTGACCACGCAATAAAAATCACTGACCACCTTTGTATTGGACATCATATCTAAATTCCAATACTTCAGATCGAGCATGTAAGCCACAATATGGAGTGGACTATGAGTGCTCTTACATCTTGCATGAAAATACTTGGCCAAAGTTCTACGTTGTTTGGCAGAGAATGGTAGTAGCCACTCCTTCTCTACTACAGACTCTTTTAACTCCTCAAGATTTTCAAGACTTTGTTGGAATGACCACCATGTCATCCACATTTTGCCCATATTTGGCCCCTTATGATCAAGGTTGCGAATTGCGAACATAATGGGCATCATTACACTCTTCCACCAAGCAGGCTTATTTATGGACCCACGTGTGATAGAAAGGGGCTGAAAAGCCTGGGCCAAACTCATTGATTTATTTCCATGGACCTTCCAATGATTGCTGTCTACCATAACTAGAGTACTTTCAGTGAAAAATATTCTTTGGTGAAGTGCAGTGTGTACTTCTTCTAGTGGCTGCATTCGAAAGCTTTGATGCATTTGCCCAAGTCCACCTTCATTGTGGTGCTTAAAAGGAACACTGCTTAGCATTTCCTCTCCCTACGAAGGCTGTTCTGCAGTGTTAGTTTGCATCACCACACGATTAGGATAGTTGATATTTGACTCTATCTACTCTTGACATGCATCCATGACAGAGCTATGTACCCGTTTGTCTCTTGCCACCCTTTTTGGCGAGCTTTTCTCTTGAACGCTTTGCAATTGCAAGTGCGTGAGGATGTCCACATTTCTTACAATTCTTTTTAATGATACCCAAGAAATGGTCCCTAATATGTGGTGCACTGTCTGATTTTATAGCGAAGCAAATTTTTGCATTGCCACTCCATATATCGATCATATATTTTGTGAACATAATCCACACTCTTTTTCAAGGCCTTTTTTATTTTTTGCCTTCTTCGTGCCACTTGTGCCAACATTTTTCTCCATTGCTTTCAATTTAATACTAAAGGCATAAGAACTAGATGTTCAGTTTTAAAAATATTTTTCTTCTTTTCAAACTATATTAGAAAAACAATCAATAAGAAAGCAATCAAATCTACACAATATGAGATTTGCAATTCACTCTAGTCAATCCACATATCGAACACATATGTTGTGAGCAAACATACACATTGCAATGCAATTTTCACACAACATTATGCATACAATAATGCTATGAGTTTGTCAATGCAATTATAAATATAATGATTAGTTCTACATACTCTTCGATTTGCAAGCAATAAGACACATCTATTTTCAAATGCTACAAAGAATAATCAAATTTTACAATGAAACAATGATAATTATTTGCAAAACACACACAAACAAAATAATATCTATGATTGGTCATCTCATGCAATAACAAATCTTGAGTTATACATAATGCACCCCTTGTATAAACCAATTCTTAAAACAAAGCAATGAAATCTTCAATACAATTACACAATTGAGGACTACTGGTACCTAATTAAGGATTGTAACCCCCTTGTACATCCAATTCAATATATAAAAGCTATTTTCTCCCAATTAAGGATAATTGTGCAGTGACAATGTATATCCGCTCAAATCTATGATGGTGAAAAATAGAAGACTTCAAGGATCTTTATATACCCAATATACTAGTGCAGGGCATCTGACCCTTGACTATCGACTCGACATTTACATATGCTTACCTTCTAAAACCAACTTCATTCCTTTTATGGACCAGTGGCTTCGTCACAATGAGCACGACTCTCCAAATTCTTGATTGTTTTTTCTTCATACCTTTATGTTTGGTGAAGGGTTGAAATATTTTTAAAAGTGGTTATTTGAATCACGCTCGGCCCAAAAAAAGGACCCGTGACTCTGTAATCTTAGGTCAATTCACAAGGAGATGTTTGTACCCGATGCTTGGATACACTCCCCAAGGATTTGCCTAGTCAAAATGCCAAAGTTAGAAGAGGTTTTACTTTATATAATTATGCATGTCGAGCTTGTTTATTTTCTCCGTGGCCTCATTGGGGAATGTCTTTTCCCCGGTGGGCCCGTTGGGAAAATAATTAAACCTGGTGGGTTGATCGACTCTATTGGTTTTTGCAGGTCATTATCAATGTCATGTTAACAATTAACGTGCTCACATCTTTTTCATGTGTAATTACTTGTGTTATTAACGTAATCACACGATTGTGATCACGTTAGTGAAATCCCTGGTTTGGAATCTTTAGCTTTGATTGAATTTTTTCTCTTGGAAACTATTGGTCATCAAGACAACAATATGTCTATGTGTGTTTTTTTAATTTTTTTTTCTATTTGTTTGTTCGTTTTAGAGCTCGCTTGCATTTGTTCGCTCGGAGCCAGGGATTCCTCAACCGGAAGCTAGTACCTCTCAATAGAAAATCACATCCAAAAGGGGACTAGTATCTCCATGCTCTAGAGCTGTTATAGAACATGATGAAGGGTTCATCCAAGAGTTCAATTTGGATGTGCACCTTGAACACATCACGCTGCAATTTCATTGCCAAAGAGCTATCTCCAACCTATGAGAATTAGATGTTGGAGATGCAAAAGCTGAAGCTCAGGCAATGAAAACATCAAATGAAAGGCTCTTGCAACAAATTGAAGATCTACAAGAGAACCAAAGCAAGTTGAAAGAAGAGCTGGAAAAAGAAAAAAAAGTCACAGCGTGCTACTATCAAGAGGTTCAGGAATATGATGCGGTGAATAGTCAGCTACAGGTAGATCGACAAGGCTGGAAGAGGAGCTAGAAAAGGAGTAGCAAAAGAACTTGAAGCTCAATGAGTCCTATGGTGTTGAAGCTCAATGAGTCCTATGGTGTTGTCAAAAACACTCTTTCAAAGCTTCTAGCAATTCAAGACACACCGACCACAGATTTCAACATCTCAAGCTCCGACTGTAGTGTTGAAGGAGCTAAAAGCAGTCAAAGAAGAGCTAGCACAAGAAAGTTATGATTGATAGATCATGACTATAGGCAATGAAGCTATCCAAGCCCAGAAAGATCAATAGATCCTAAAACTAAAGGAACAGCTAGCAAAGACACATGCAGACTTAGCGACTCAAGCAAAAAGATATGCTTCAATGCCATCCAAGACAAAGCAGCTGTGCCAATACAACAGACACCTGCAACAAAGACAATGTTCACAAGGGTAGACCTACCCCTAGTAGGTCTGCCAAGCACAACTACTGAGGGAGGTCTCCATGATTTTGAAGAAACAGAGGAGACGCCGGGCCTGATGTAAGAGAAGAAATCAAGAAATGGATCTCAAAAGTCTAGGATCCCTCTCATAGGGAGTAAATGCAATATGAGCTAAAGGTACTGGAATCAATGGCTCTGTCAATGATCAAGTCCGATAAAGTCGTTCAAACTTTTGGCCATGACATGATTCCATTACCGCTCATGAAGTAAGAGGCCATCCGAAATTTGAGACCTGAAAGCTAAACTCCAAAACTGAGAGAAGCCCCTGTGCACGTGATAAAGGGGGGAGAGAGAGAGAGAGAGAGAGAGAGAGAGAGAGAGAGAGAGAGAGAGAGAGAGAGAGAGAGAGAGAGAGAGAGACGCCGAAGGTGGCCAACTGTACTAGTATGCCATATGTCGCTTTCCTCCCCCCCCCCCTCCACGTGCCATCGTCTCCCTTTTTTCCCTTAAAGCCATAAACGAATCCACTAAGATTTCCTTTAATGAGCACCTTGAAAAAGAGTAGGAGGTGCCAGCTCTATGAAATTCAAAAAATACCGGTATTAATTAGGAATGGAAAAGGGAAGCGTGTTGAGAGATTTGGTGACTTGACTCTTGAGGATATGTATACGCATTGCAAGAACCTCTATGAGCAACCAAATGTTGATAAGATGGAGTGTTGTAGCTCCCTTCCGTTTATGCCTCCCTTCTTTACGATTGAAGATGTATGTTTCACGCTTGAGAAACTTGCTACCCGCAAGGCAGGGGACCTTCAAGGTGTCAAGGCTGAAATGATTAAATGGACAAGCAAGAAAACACGATATTGGATATGCGATATGTTTAACCTTGCACTTCAGCATGGCATGCCTCATGATTGGAGTGAGAATTGGATCAAACCTTTGCACAAAGGAGGAGATGTAAACAATGTGAACAACTATCGTACTATAATGGTTGGTTCTTTGATGGCAAAGTTATTTGGATGTATCATGGAGATGGAGATAAGTGAATGGGCTGAAAAGAACGGCAAACGTGCGCTAGGCCAAGCAGGTTTTTGAAAGCATCATAGCACTATTGATCACCTTGTCACTCTTTGAGTTCTTATGGAAGCGTCTCGATTGAAAGGAAAAGTTGTATTGTTGCTTTGTGGATTTCAAGAAAGCTTTTGACATGGTACCGCGAGGAAATCTTTGGAGACGTATGCAAAGCCTTCAAGTGCCGAGAGAATTTATGCATGCAGTCTTTCGTATCTACCAAAAAGTGATATGTTGACTACGTATGGGAGATGGAATTTCAGAATTTTTTGCAAGCACCATTGGTGTCAAACAAGGATGCCCACTTTCCCCAACCCACTTTGGGCTACTCATTGATGAATTGGAATGCATGGTTCTTGATTTTATGCAACAAGAAGGCATAAAAGAGGTTAAAATCGGAAATGCAGTGATCATGCTTTTGCTTTATGCCGATGATGTAGTGCTCTTGGCACATACCTTAGAAGATGCACAAAAGCTTATGAGTGTCTTGGAACGCTTTTGCCTACATAGCGGGCTGATCGTGAATGGATCCAAAACCAAGGTTATGCTTGTAAAGACCCTCAATGATGAAAATCCATGCATTGTTTACAACAATGAGCAACTTGAAGTGGTAGATAGCTTCAAGTACCTTGGCCTTGAGGTTCCATCCAATCATAGATGGAAGGATTGCGCAATGCATCGCTTGGAAGCCGGAAAGAGGGCTTATTATGCATTTGAGAACATGTGCAATGCTGGAGAGATCAAGTGTTGGGCTCTCAAAAAGTACCTCTTTAACACATTGGTGACACCGGTGCTTCTTTATGGAGTGGAGGTGTGGGGTGGTAGCATCGGGAAGTCTACTTGAAAAGAGTTTGAGAATGTCCAAAAGCGTTTTCTCACCAACTTTCTCCAAGTCAAGACACAAACACCCTACATGCTCTTACTTCTTGAGTCCGGATCGCTTCCCATTGAGGTCTTGGGCATACAAAGGGTTGTGGAGTACATGCTTAAGACACAACGTAGCCCTTTGTATCGACTTCTTAGAATCGCATATTAAGCAAGTCAAAAGGTCCAAAAGACATGCAAGAGCAAAATACTAAGTTCGGGGTGGATGCTTGACATCAAGAAATGGTTTGGAAGATGGGATGCATGTCACTTGGTCAAGGATGCGTCGGTCGACTCCCAAGTTAATGAGGCCTTCTTACAACGCAAATGTATCACGGCTTGGGAGAAATCCGGAGGTTCTCGCTTTAGCCATTACACCACACACATTTCCCCAAACTACAAATCTCTCTTCTTCTACGAGCGCGGTAACCGAACCCATCCCTACATCCTTGAGCCCATCCCATTGAGTGCGATCTGCACCATTGCCTCCATTCCTCTTAGCTCCCATTCTCTACACTGCGAGACAGGACGTTGGGGCACTGGCGAGGAGTCTCATCGACTTTGCACCTTATGCCCTCGTCAAGTGCGAGAGAGTGAGTACCACACAGTACTTGAGTGCTCAGCTTTTGACCACATTAGGTCCTCTTTTCCCCATATATTCACCCATGCGCTCTCCCTACATACCTTCCTCACCCAACCACGATGTGGACTCTCTATTGCCACGATGTGGACTCTCTATTGCAACCACGATGTGGACTCTCTATTGTGACGCTCATTTCAGCCAATTTTAAGCATCCAGAGTCACTTATGACCTCCACTCACACCATGTGACATGTTCATTTGGTCCCATAGGTTATATTTGACCCTCGAGGACGATAATAGAACTCTCTCTCTCTCTCTCTCATGTGCACGTTCGTGCATGCAATATAGCTCTCTCTCTTGCCAAAGCACCTCGCTGAGTCTCTCTCTCTCTCTCTCTCTCTCTCTCTCTCTCTCTCTCTCTTAGAGCACCTTACTCAGGTGGAGATGATGGAAAAGACAGGAGAGCAGGGCCTCAAGCGATGCTGTTGTAGACACTTGTTGTGGCCGATGCCCCTGAAGGGATCTTATTGTAGACGGCTTGTGACAAAGAGATAGAGATGGCCAGATGTGCAGACCTCTTTGCACAAGGCAGTGAAGAAAATCATGCGCATGGGAGGGGACACGAGGAAAAAGGGCAAGGGAGGAGGGCGTGGGACGAGATGTCCACGCAAGTGAATATTCTCCCTTAATATATTTTACTTATAGGCGACCCAGTAATGAAAACGGAGTATTCTCCTTTCAACTGATGCCACTATAGAAAGGGTAATATTAAAAAGCCATCCTAAGTATGTCTTTTTGTAGACGGCTTGTGACAAAGAGATAGAGATGGCCAGATGTGCAGACCTCTTTGCACAAGGCAGTGAAGAAAATCATGCGCATGGGAGGGGACACGAGGAAAAAGGGCAAGGGAGGAGGGCGTGGGACGAGATGTCCACGCAAGTGAATATTCTCCCTTAATATATTTTACTTACAGGCGACCCAGTAATGAAAACAGAGTATTCTCCTTTCAAACGATTCCACTATAGAAAGGGTAATATTAAAAAGCCATCCTAAGTATGTCTTTTTGTATGATTTTTTAGCTTGATATCTATTTGAGGATTGTGCTTGTCATGGTTATTGTACGGTTGCCAAATGTTTTAATTTCATGCTTTGTTTGCAAAAATGGTGATTTTGTATGTGCTTCATTTTGACTTGAGAGGCAACATTTGGATCATGTTGCTTGGGATTCTTGCTAATCATTGTTTCTAGAGTGTAAAATGAAATTTCAGCTACAAGTTGTAATATGCATCGCCGATATTCCATGCTCAAATTTGAAAAGTACAAAGGGGGTCTTTAAAAGATGTAAGTTCTCAAATTTTTAACTTACAAAAGGGGGTTTCTATATTTTCTCCATAAATTACAAAAGGGATACATAAAATGCAAGAAATTTTTAAAAGAGGGTTTTTTTCAAATATCCTATGAATGCACGTTATACACAAGGTTTATACTAGGTGCACCCCTCGAGGGCATATTATACAACACCATGGACGTATAAAATGATGCCACATAAACAAAATGATTGTTTCATATAATTTTTCGGTAGGTCAATTTAAATATGAATCGATCAAAATATAATTCAATTAAAATATATTGGTAGTTCAATAAAAATATAGTTTAATAACTATATTTCGATCGAAATATATTTAGATCAAAATATATTGTTATATATTACAATGATCCGCGAGCCTTATGTCATTGTCGACTTCTTTATTGAAAAGGTTGTCTTGAGTTCACCCTAAAGGTGAACTCTAAAACCCAAACTTAAAAAAAAAATTGTTTAGTTGAATGAGATTTTAATTATAAATAAAGTCTATTTTAGTAAAAAGTAAAAAAATATAAATTAAGTTTAAATTGTGATATTTAAATATATTGGCTAATATATTTTGTGTAAAGTAAATTAGTTAGAGTAAATTTAGTGAATGCTTACCATGTGTAGAAAAAATTCAACTTGGAAGTGAAATGAGTCGGTCTCTTCAGACATCTGTTGGAGTGTTGGGTTAAGAGTTAGTAGTTGTCAATTCGGACCTTAGACTTTCAATGATAGATCGAACAAAGACATTGATACTAGAATGGAACTGGAAATAGTAACTAAAATGGAAAAAACACATATACTGGAACTAAAATTAGAAATGGATTGTATTCAAATCAGTATAATTGAAAAAAGTACAGTGAGAGCCAAAGGATTTCTCTGAGCTTATCAACAAGATAATACAAGAGTACACTAAACTCCAAGATACAAGACTGTAGAGTACAATGCCAAAAGCATCCCCAAGTATTCCCAAATCATCCCCGTAAGATGAAGCAATGGCCCCTATTATATGTGTCGGACTGGGTCTCTAATT
Organism: Adiantum capillus-veneris; assembly: GCF_014529385.1. Lineage (NCBI taxonomy): Eukaryota > Viridiplantae > Streptophyta > Polypodiopsida > Polypodiales > Pteridaceae > Adiantum > Adiantum capillus-veneris. The sequence continues at coordinate 144,333,630 of NC_140940.1, read as the reverse complement.
GTTCACTGTGCAGTTACTGGCTTGGTAATTACAATCTCGATTGTCAGTCTCATAATTTCAGCTTAGGGACTATTCCCACCATCTACATTTCCTTCCCCCCTTTGCGTGAATTTTGGAATATTTTCAAAACTTCAGATATGCGTCTGAATATGCTAAAATCCCATTTGGTGTGCTTCCTAGACATCTAACTATTAATCCAATCATTGACGCTACCCCACTGGTGTTCCAACCAAGGGTTGATCTAATGGTGACCACACTTATGTATTCGACAGCTACAACCAAGATCCCATAATGTGTCTAAGCTCAAAGGCAACAACCAATGACCAACTGGTTACCATTCACAAAGGATAGCCACGAAATCCTTGGATTCCAAACTTTCAACCCCGTATTTGGAATGTAATTATGAGTTGATCTATCGCTTATCAAATTGATTATGATTTGTTGGCCACCATATGTGATTGATACTCGATCAGATTGCTGATATGATTCCTTGCCATACAATGGAAAAGATAATGTTAAGTCAAATCATTGTCCATTGATTCGTGTGCTAGTGTTTTAAGTTGCCTAGAATTTGAATGACTGCCCTGACTAGATAGGACTTTCAACCGATCAGATCGTTGTTTCATTACTTGATGGGATGTGAAAGCGTACGCCCAAATTACAGACATGTATTTGAAGTGTGATCACTCCCTTGGTGAACCATCAACTACTCTATTGTTTGTCGATGGCTGGTGTGACAACTGGTCATTCTCCAAATTGGTGTTGGGAAAAGTTCTCTAAAGTTTGTCCGCTAGGTCTCTAGTGCAATTTTCCTCACGATTCCAATATGAATCTCTAGCTATTTGTTCTATGTGCACACCATCATTTGGTCATTCGATCTCCAATCATCTGGAATCTTCTAAAATTGGCATATCCATTTTCCTACAATCTAGAATTTGTCTTTTGACCGTTGACACTCTGTGTGGATGGGTGTGTTCCTTGTTGTATTGAGATGTAACCGGAGACGAATTGCTAGCCATCAATCTTGCAAGATTGTTGGTTTGCTTGAATGGTCAACTAGCACCCACCAGACGAGCATTACTGAAGAAACTATCATCAGATTTGTTTGAATATCTAAATCTTGATCTTCAGATATCCAAACTCCTAAAATCTGTTCTGAGCTTTGATGAATGGCAGCAATTTGAAAAACTATGGTTTTGTAATCTGTCCATTTAATTTTGGATGTTAAACCATCTAAATTTTGGCAATTGATCCCTTTGGACTTCTAAAATCTGGACTCAATTTTTTGATGCCCGGATTTGAATATGTCCAGTTGGTTCTCTAAGTTTGACTTTGCATAGCTCTAGTCTTTTGGTTGTTTGGGGGCTGGCCATTTAAAGTTTGAGGTGAGACCATTTTCTAACCATGTATCCGTCAAGAATGTCCCCTTAACTTCTGGTATCAAGAAGATTCCTAAACAACTGATGATTTTACCTTGTACCCAATGCTTAGATGGAAAATGTAACATTGATGTGAATGGTGACTTGATGACAACCTGATCATCGAACATAAATGCCTCAAGACTGATATTGGAAAGTTGTATGAATGATCTCTGAGACCCATTCTGGATAAGTACCCATGGTCAAAGACCTGATTTTGATGTTAACCAGATTAGGTTCCATTGCTAGACTGAGCTGGTTTCAATGGTCATCAAAATTGAAATATTTGAAATCTGATAAGTGACCATCCAAACATCTAAAACCGTTGTCGTCACCATCTGATTTTTTGAACTGTGGTGAATTTTGAACAATTTGATGAGATATTGTTCTGAAATCTCGCATCGAGCTTCAAAGGTTTGACCATTGAACCCTATGGCCTTTTGACGATCTGACCATATTCTACCTTTTGGCCATGTTATGTCCTCTGCAGTAGGCTCCTCATACTTGTCATTGAGTAGACCTTGAAAGGTCAAATTTTGATGGCTGCTCTAGGTCCCCTTGCTCTGATACTGGGAACCTCACATCTCTAGGTCACATTGGTACTGGTTTGTTTAGATTGCTCCACCGTCGCTTTGTAGTGCCTTCGAGGCTTGCCCTCATCTAATTTCTGGGTGTCCCCAACTCTTCCTTTTGAACTCTTACTATCGGGACACGTTTGAACTCAACTTCATCGTTTCACTGGAATGTGGTATTGATATAAACAATGGATTCTCGGAGCACTAATGTCTGACCAAAGTCTCTTCAAAGACCTTGAACTTCCTTTTTTTTGAATAGATGATACTAACTGGTTGTTGAACAAACAATTGTTGGCCGCATCTTTGATTAAATGTTTAGTTGTTGAGAATGTGATACATCCCTATTTTTCTAACCTCAACAAGTCATAAGTGTGTGTGGAACATTGCTAAAATTTTGATTTTGTCCTTAACTAGTTTTGGTTCCTTGGTTGACTATGTCTAGTGCTGATTAGCTACATGTCAGTAGGATGAGCTTCATTTTTATTGAAAAGTCATGTGTCTTGACATCCAACTACGGAAATATGAGTCTTGTTTAGTATCCCTTGATCACAACTATACACCTCTACTATACTGCAGTGGTTTTGCACCCTCCCTTCCTTGCTCATGACACTTGAGTACATTCTCTTCCTCATGGATCACCATCACCTCCTCTGTAACGAGTGACTCCATCTACTCAAGAATTACCTTCACCTGTGGAATTGGTGCATCCTCCATCATGCAATACACAAGAGACAACTCCAATGTTGTGATCTTGGTAATGCCTTTAAAAACAACATCCTTCTGGGGAGCGTATAACTCCAGATCAATGTGAGAATTTCTCAGCTATAACTAAACTGGGAACCAGTCTAAATCCCTATATTGGCTATGTATTCTTCTTTGTAGGGACTAGTAGCCATTACAAAAAATGACAAAGGTGACTAGTCTTTATCTAACTAGGGAACATCTATTTCCAGTATCCTCACCTCCTAATGATGGGGCTGTTGAACATTCTCATTTTTCTTCTCGGAATTAACAATCAAAAGAAGACTTAGATGATCTCAAAAAATCCATCTGGACATGAATATCTTTATCATTTGTGTTGGAATTGTGCCTCAATATCTGCCAAAATTTGAAGAATCAAATATGGACAATCCTCGAGATTTGAAACCTTGTGGCCCTACTTCTGAAAATGATCCCACCTCTTGGATGGTTGAATATTATGGGTCAGATATTGTTTCCACCATTCATTAAATAGCTTCCAATATTGCCAAAAGATCTTTGTAGGAGCACGCATGATGTTGTTGAAAAGATCGCAATTTACTGTATTAAACTGAACAATGATACTTTGAATGCCATTTAGAATGGAAATACTTGCATTTCCAAAATAATTCTGATAAGAAATCAACCCACTTCTGAAGAAAATCTTCATCAATATTCATATACATGGCTTCTTCAAGCTAGACTCTGATTTCAGCTGTTCTCCCAGACCTAGGCGACTCACAACACTTGTTGTGGTTTGATGTCTTCTGGATTTACTCATATCAAACCCATAATTTGTGTCTGCATTAGAGACTTGATCCTAAACTGCAGTAAGTCTCCTCGAAGTTGTCCCATGTCGCTCTCTAGAATTTGTCATGATGAACTTGAAGTCCAGAACTATGATCCTTTGTTGAGAGAACTTTAGCTCAAGCCATCGTGATTTCTAGAATGGAATGAGCTGGTCTCTTTTGACAGTTATTCCTGTGTTGGGTTAAGAGTTAGTTATCAGTTTAGACTTCCGACTTCACATTACAGATCAGACAAAGACACTAATACTAGAATGGAATTGGAAATAGTAATTGAAATGGAAATAACACATATACTGGAACTAAAATTGGAAAATAAATTATATTCAGACCAGATCAATACAACTGGAAAAAGTACAATGAGAGATAAAGGAATGCTATGAGCTTATCAACAAGAGAATACAAGAGCACAATGAGCTCCAAGATGCTAGACTCAAGAGTACAATGCCAAAAGCATTCCCACGTGTTCCCAAATCATCCATTGTACTGGACTGGGTCTCTGGCTGTCCACTCTACATTGCTGTAGTAATTGCCTTGTTAATTATCGACTCGGCCGTTAGTTGGAATTCTAGCCTAGAGACTGTTCCAACCATCTATATGAAGCAATTTAATTCAATTTAAACTAGTAGTTACTTCTTTGTGTAGAGCCATACTCACATTTAAAAGTCACTTAGGTAGACTTAGTTCATTGTTGCCTGCCAAGTGTAGAGAAATTCTCACATAGAGGTGATTTATGTAAGTAGAATAATGATCGCTTGCCTTGTGTAGATTTTGACTCACATTTGGAAGTGATTTAGGTAGGGTAAATAAAAATTACCTCTCACGTTGTTATTTTGGACATCGTGTTTTTTGTAAATTTGTACATATGGACATGACTGTGATGTCAAAAGGGTGTGTGGGATTACCTTTTGTGGGGTTTTTTTGCTTGCTTTAACAAGCACATGTATATGTAGAGCAAGTCATTAGAGTAGCACTAACTGTCGTGTTACTGTAAGTGCCCATTAGTGAGTTTTTTGAAGTGAGACTTGTATATAGCTAAAACTCATGTAAAAAAAATTCAGCCAGATTTCAAAAATTTGCAGGTTTTATCTCGTTGTGCCTCCTTGATGCTTTTGGATGTAGATTTTTCCCTCGCCTTGCCTTCTCTACGTGTAGTCATACCGGGACAACTCTTTGTTCATGTCAATTTTGCACATAGAGGTGTGTAGAATCAATTTTGATCATCTTCAACTTTCTTGCCATTTATTTTTCAAGATTTGTTCCAAGATTTAAAGTACCCTAATTGGAGTTGTGCTCTTCAAGTTACGACTAGTTCTCTGCAGGGTTATGGCTATGGCAACCTAGTGGCAAATTGCATGCAAATAGATTGGGAGGGCATGTATCTATGAATTGTGGAGTTGATGTTGAAATTGTGGTTTTGTGAGGTTCAATTGTGAAAAGGGAGGCCCTTGTCTTCATACACATTGGTAAACGTGTGCTGTAAATTCGTGCTTTGACAGGGTTTTTCTCATATGTGCTATGGTCCTGTGGGTGGGCGTGTGCTTGTAAATTCCCAAGGGAGCATAGGTAATTATGTTGGGGTTTACTAAGAGTTTTTTAGGTATACTTTTTTGTGATGAAGGTAAAGTTTGAAGGCTCTTGGGATATAAAGCTATAGAAGTGTCCCACTTTTTTTTTTTGCCCAACAGTTTTTTGGTGGCCAACACCGAGAAGTTGCTTCAAGTTACCTGCAGTCTTGATGGTGCATACATAAAAGTGCAGCCACGGTGAAGCTTAATGATGCATTGATTAGGATGAATGATGCAATGAAACAGTTGAACCTAAGCAGGTTAAAAGAGTTGGACATGCATTACATGAGGCTTTGCTCTCTCAGACAAGAGTTAGATGCTCAAGGGCATGGTTTTGGATGCAAACAGAGAGAGATGGGTATTGAGATTGCGTACACATACTTGTTTGGTGAGAGTAACATAGTGGACTTCTTGAAGCAAGATATATGACTTGAGTATGTAAATAAGTCTAGTGATTCTTCATGGGCTACATATGAGAACTCCTCTATCATTGAAAATAATTGTAGCATTGATATTGAGCTTAAGTCAGGGATTAAGCCATGTAATAGAAATGGCCTATTAACTTTGAGAGCAACGGAAATTAGAGAAAGTACTTTTGTGAAATTACTTTGTGAGCATAGAGGGTGAACTTAATTGGTGGTAACAACATAAGCATAACATTTAGTTAACTTGGCATGAACAATATTTTTGCATGAGAGAGAGTTTAGAGAACATGACAACAGTTGAGGACCGGATTTATGTGGAGCCGGTACCCCCTCCAATAGACATTTGTATTATAGTTTCTCCATCAAGAGAGACTTGGTACAATACAATTTTTTTGTTCGTCATGACCTAGGTGATGCAATGAATATGGAAACCTTCATGCATCACGACCATAACATAAAATTTGTGGAAAGCATTAACTATCCCAAGCCTCAGTACCAAGGCCTCAAACACCTTTGAAGGTGGAGAGAGCTAGCGGGGAATGAGGGTAGGGAAGAGAAAGAAGAAACATTTCATAAGAGAAAGAATTAGTTCCGCACTTGTCATCACTCTTCTTGCTAGCATACATAATAGCATAGTAATGAAGATAGAGAAGATGGCAAGCTTAAGCATTGAAGCATGGCTCTTGGCTGGATTTGCATTCCATAGCCAAGAGTGTTGGTGTAGGCTCTCAACTTCTCTACTAGCTTGGAGAAGGAGATGGACCTCTTGCACTTTGCAATTCACACAATGATAGTGTGTGTGAGTGTGTGTGGGCGAGTATACCCCTCAAGCAACCCCCTAGCTTGTTTTAGTCAACCCCCCCCTTGTAGCTCATGGCCTACTCATGATTGAAGATCATTGGACCTCTCCAAGCCTAGCCAATCACATGTAGGGGCATATCAAGCAACAAGGGTAGCCTTGAGACAAGTGTCCCCCTTTCCCCTTTGAGAGAGAGGACTTGATAAATGCTAAATCAACTAATCAAATTAACTAACTTATCATTGGACCCCTTGGGAGGCCAACCAATAGGCTTTAGGCACACCATGAGGGCAACATGAGGAGGAGGTTGACATGTGTCCTTGTTGCCTCCTTGGTCTAGGTTTGCCTTGAGTGAGGGTGTGTGTTCTCTCTCATGCTCCCAACTTGTAGGACTCCCCCCCTCCTTGTAGGGATACTTGTTGAATTTTTAACACCTCAAGCCCCTCAACCTTGGACCCAGTTCCCACCACAAGCTTGGCCCTTAAGTCCCTCAAGCTTGGGCCGGGTTCCCAACTCAAGTACAATCCTAACATCTCAAGCATGACAAGCACCTCAAGCATCTCAGTCATCAAGCAACTCAAGCACCTCAAGCATCTCACTCATCAAGCATGACAAGCACCTCTATCTTGGGCCGGGTTCCCACCTCAAGCTCGCTTACCTAAGGTCAAAGGACTTTTTAACACTAACCTTTGGAGGTCTTTAATGAAGCTAACCCTAAGGTCTTTAAGCTCCATTAGCTAGCCTTGCTCTTTGATATACCATCTCTCATTTGGACCCCTTTTCATTTGGCCCCATGTTGAGATAAATCTGAAAGCAGATATCTATAAAGCCTTAGTCATTAATCAATCTTGCTTAGTGGGTAGAGGATCCCTTTTTACCCTACGACATCTTTCCAAAATAGACGACTAATCCATTTGGTTCTTGGGAGACATAGGTGCCACAAGCATGTCTGCTCTTTAGCTCATTTCATTCTCCCAAGTAGGAGTGACAAGTTCACGTGGTGTTTGAGAGACGTCGTCATCACAAACATGATTCTAAGCATGCATCCTATCTAAATTTGTGCATAATAAAAAGAGAACTAGTCTTATAAGACAAAAACATTGGTCATTTAAAAGAAATTTGTACATTTGCTTACTCTAATGTGGCATTGTAAGCATTGACAAGGTTCATACTATCCTTAAGTATGTACAATATTATTGTAGGCATACTCTACAAGAGGTATAAAATCCAAATTAGCAACCGGCTAACTCCTTTATGTAAAGCATTAATAGTGTTGGAATTAGGGTTGCAAAAAAATAGACACAGCTTGGAGAAGATGAAGGAAGCTCAAGGCACACAACAGAGAGTGTATTACTTAGTGTGCAATGGAAAGATAGATAGCCCTAGGATGATGGGCGTATATACAATGCACGGGGGGAAAAACCTCCTAGTGAGGGAAAAAAATACCCCGGCGGTCCTAAGTGTGTTCACACACATCACTACCACATGTAGATGGTAACAAATACCCCCTTGAGTGATGTGGTGAACGAGAGCAGGCACATGAGTAAAGGGAAGTGTCATGCCCTGAGGACATGATCAGTCCACAAAGGGGAGTAAGCCAAAATCTTTACGGAAAGCTTTGAACTTCTCACAAGACAATGCCTTTGTGAGAAGATATGCAAGGTTGTCTTGTGTTGGCACATAAGCCAAGATGATCTCTCCTGCTAAGAGCCTCTCCTTGACATAGTGGTAATTCACCTCAATGTGCTTTGTGCGAGCATGAAAAAATGGGTTCCTCGCAACCGCCAATGTGCTTTGATTGTTAGTGTAGATAGTGTTGGCAGTGTCTTGTCCAACACCCAAATCAACCATAAGGCGTCTGAGCCATACACACTCAACCGTAGCTGTAAAGATTGTCATGTACTCAATCTCACAAGTAGAAGTGGCCATAGTAGATTGCTCCTTGCTCAACCATGATATACATGAACTACCAAGCATGAAACAAAAACCACTTATGATGCTCGTGTGTCAAAACAACCAGCCCAATTTGAGTTCAAAAAAGCACGTAAGTTTGGCGGTAATGATCCCCCCTTGGGATATAACAAGCCAAGATGTAAAGAGCCACTCAAGTAGCGGAATATCCTCTTGAGAGCTTGCCAATGCTTAGACCCGAGGCTATGCATAAATTTGCTGACCTATGAGACTGCAAACTGAATATCCAGCCTCGTGTTTCATACACAAATGAGGCATCCATTGGTAAAGAGTGACATTTGCAGGATCACTAGCATCATGAAGACTCAATTTCAAACTTGTTTCCATGGGAGTGGCAATAGGTTTGCAATCCTCAAGTCCAAACTTACATAGCAATGTCTGTATGTAGCTTTTCTAACACAAGGCAATACCACCATCACATTGCTTAAATTGTATACCCAAGTAATGATGCAACATCCCCAAATCTTTCATCTTGAAAGTAGTATTCAATTCAGCCTTAAATTCAGCAATATGTTTCTCATTTGGTCCAGTGATAAGCAAATCATTTACATAAAGAACCACAATGAGAAGTACAGCACCCTCACTCTTTACATACAATGTGCTTTCGGTTGGACTGTTACAAAAGCCTTGTTTGACCAAATGAGTGTCAGCCTTCTCATACTAAGCACGAGGAGATTGCCTCAACTGATACAAAGCTTTGTTACATTTGCACACCTTATCCTCTTGTCCTTTCTTGACAAAACCACAAGGTTGCGTTACATAAACTTTCTCAAATATGATACCATTCAAGAAAGCTGTAACAATGTCTGACTGATGTACATCCCAACCAAAATGAGCTGCCAATGCACATAGAAAATGCACACTAGTCATACGACAAGTGGGAGCAAAAGTCTCTTCATAATCTATGCCTTTTTGTTGTGTATAACCCTTTGCAACAAGTCAAGCCTTATAGCGATCAATCTCACCATCGGGCTTGTGTTTCAACTTGTAAATCCGCTTTGTACCAATGGCCTTTTTGCCAGGAGGCAAATCACATCAATTCCATGCGTCATTTTCTATAAGTGCATCATATTCTGATTGCATGGTGTCCATCCAAATTTATGAATTTTGTGCTTCATCAAAAGACAGAGGTTCCTCAACATCATGTAAGCTAGACACAACCAAAGCATAACAATCTGATGCATAAGATGCATGGCAAGAGCCTAAACGAGTACGACTAGACAAAGGTGCATCCAATTTACTGTCACGCAATGTACGCACCAGCCATTTTGGCATACCTCTAGCTTGCTCATTTTTAGCCCTTTCCTCAAGTACATCATGTACATCTACATCAATAATAGGCTGATTTGTAACATTTTCAGAAACCCCCATAGGATGTACATTTGCCTCATAGGAATTTACGTTCGTACTTCCCCCACTAAAAAGAGGCAACAAAGTGTCATAAATGTCCTGTGAGCTACATTATTGTGAGTAGTACATGACAGCAATGGTTGAACAGAATCTTCCACAAACACGACATCTCGTGAAACCAGAATACGCTTTGTTTGTGGATGATACAACGTGTAACCTTTCAGCACTATAACCAACAAAAATACATTTGACAACCTTATCATCCAATTTTTTGCGATGTGTTTGTGGCACCAAAGCATATGCCAAACAACCAAAAACACGCATGTGCTTGATCAATAGAAGTCTTTCTATCATGCCATGCTTCATATGGAGTAATAGACTGCAAAGCTTTTGTAGGAAACCTATTTAGTACATAAGTGGCACACATGATGGCCTAGAGCCAAAAAGAATGCGGCAAAGCTTGACTTTTGACCATACATCGTGCCATTTCTGTAAGTGACCTGTTTTTCCTCTAAGCAACACCATTTTGTTGAGGCGTATAAGGCACTATACATAAGTGGCACACATGATGGCCTAGAGCCAAAAAGAATGTGGCAAAGCTTGACTTTTGACCATACATCGTGCCATTTCTGTAAGTGACCTGTTTTTCCTCTAAGCAACCCATTTTGTTGAGGTGTATAAGGCACTGTAAATTGGTGTTTTATCCCACGATCAGCCAGAAATGCATTAAATTAATGAGACGTACATTCCCCCCTCAATCGGAACGGAGGGTGCCCATAGTACATTTTGAGACATTGTCAGCCATAGCTAGAAATTGTTTGTACATAAAAACTTTGGACTTCGCTTTAAGCGGAAATACCCATGCATGCTTGGAGTAATTATCAATGAAAGTTACGAAGTAAAGGTAATTTTCCAAGAACGGAGTTTGCATGGGCCCACAAACATCACTATGCACAAGCTGCAAGCTGCATGTGGCCTTAACTGAACCATCCTTTGGAAACTTCAAACACTGCATCTAACCCAAAATACAACCTTCACAAACATGTTTGACAGGTGCTTCAAGAGGCTGTTAGGAAATAGGACGTAGCTAAGTAGACCAATGAGTAGTTTACTTAATAGAGAGAGACAAATTATCACACACAAGAGATTATAGAGTAGAAAAAGAGAGAGAGAGAGCACGCAGGATATATGTGGTTCACCCAATGTGGGCTATATCCACGGGAAAGCAGTCACTCAATGGCTTTAGTACTTCAAACAGTAGTTTACAAAGGGATTATACCCTTAATAGAGCTCCCACCTTGCTTCACTCTCACCATCTCACACCCACCTTGTTGCATCAACTTCACACTCCAAAATATGTCTAGAAATGGCCTCCTTTTATAGGCCAAAATGGCTGCCCTCTCTCATGAGAGGCAGCCGTGTGTAGCTGCCCTTGTGTAGACAAGTCCAAATGGACTCTCCAATTTGCCCATGTGTGGTCTCCCTTGAGAAGACAAGTCTGCCTTTAAAATCAGCCACTTGCCATTGAGTTTCAACCACCAGCCACCAACCATTGACTAAGGCTACCGACCAAACAACCGGCCATTTTTTGGCCACTTTCGGCCGCCGTCTGGCCATAATATTCTGACGAAAAGTAATATTTCGGCGAAGCTCAAGACTGGCCGCGAAAATTTTGGTTTTTAGGGAGTGGTTTTTCTTCATGCACGGTGGCTTTTCCTCATAATGGGGGCCTTACAAATGTGCATTTTTAATACAAAAATTACAAGGGGTAAATTAGGCTCCATACTTAACAATCTCCCACTTGGAGACTAACCTCCACACCAAACCTGTGACTGCTTTTCATCGTGGCTTCTTATCCTTGAATGCAAATTGAAGATGAGCAGAAGCTCAACTTCTCCTTATTGACCACCTTTGTAAACATGTCTGCAGGATTTTCAGTTGTATGCACCTTTCTTAGCATGAAAGCCTCGCACCCAAACACTTTGAGAAATGAATAGTTCACCGATTTACCTGTCCACACCTCTTCTGGAACTCCCCCATCCAATGCCGCTAAGGGTGACCGATTGATTAAGTATACAAACGTACTTATTGCTTCCGCCCAAAGCTCAAGCGGTAGGCCTACATGTAGCTGCATGCTTCGTGCTCGCTCCATGATTGTCTTGTTCATCCTTTTCAAAATCCCATTTTGTTGAGGTGTCTTTGGGGGTTGTCTTTTGCCTCCAAATTCCATTGCTAGAACAAAAGCTTTCAAAATCTTGGCTACAATATTCACCTCCATTGTCGGATCTAAGGCATTTAACCTTGGCACCTGTTTCATTCTGCACAAAGGCTTTCCACCTTTAAAATATGGAAAACACAACGGATTTATTCTTCATACCCTAAACCCATGTTTTCCTAGTTGCATCGTCTACGAATGTTACATAGTACAATGAGCCACCAAGTGATGGTGTACTTGTAGGACCCCAGACATCAGAATGAGTCAGTTCAAGTTTTTTATTTTTTCTTTCATTTCTTGATTTTTGAAATTTTACCCTCTTTTGTTTACCATAAACACAATATTCACAGAACTCTAAGCCCACTTCTTTCAAACCTGGTAGAAGCTTCTTTGATTGAAGAATTTTCATTCCTTTGGAACTCATATGCCCAAGCCGATAGTGCCACACCGCACTATCGACTTTTGTACTTGTTGCACAAGCTCAAGATTGTGAGCTGACAGTACACAAGTAAAGTGTACCAACCTTTTCTCCTTTGGAAACCACCAAAGGTCCCTTTGAGATCTTCCACTGTTTGTTTCCGAATGCAATGTTGTGGTCTTCATCATCCAATTGTCTTGTAGAGATCAAATTCTTGCGAAGAGAAGGAACATGCCTAACATCTTTAAGCTTCCATTCATTTTCGTTATTAGCAGTTTTGACACAAACTGTATCTTTATCGACAATATCATAAGCTTCATCATCTCCCAAGTATACATACCCAAAATTACCTTTGGTGTAATCTTGGAAATGTTGCTTGTGTGGTGTTACATGGAATGAAGCCCCGAAATCTACTATCCTGGAATTAGACACATTGCCTACTAGGAGAATTAGAGCATCTTGCTCTACTTTACCTACCACATTGGCCTTCTATGTTGGGTTGTTGTCTTGAGACTCTGACTCCTTCTTCTTCTTGGACCAGCAATCCTTCTTGACGTGGCCCTTCTTGCCGCAATTCCAACATTCAAGAACTAACTTTGTGCGTGACTTGCTTCGCCTTGAGCGATCAAGACCCTTTTGGTTTTTGAACCTCTCCTTATGCCTTCTTCTTGTTTCCACTGACATTGCAGCACTTGATGATTCTCTTGTGCTTCTCCTTTGCATTTCCTTGCTTAGGAGATCACCCACAACATCATCAAACTTAAGAGTATTTGTGCCAGAGATAGAATTACTTGCAGCACTTGATGATTCTCATGTGCTTCTTCTTTGCATTTCCTCGCTTAGGAGAACACCCACAACATCATCAAACTTAAGAGTATTTGTGCCAGAGATAGAATTACTTACAACCATCACAAGGCTGTCCCAACTATCTGGTAGAGACGATAGTATAAGGAGAGCTTGCACTTCATCATCAAAAATTATTTTCACCAATCGAAGTTGACTTATGTTGGTGTTAAAGTCATTTAGTTGTTCTGCAATTGAACTATTCTCTGCCATCTTTATATTGAACAAGCGCTTCATGAGAGATACCTTATTGGATGCCGATGGTTTCTCGTAGAGGCCGTCAAGTGACTTCATCAAGTCCTTTGTGGTCTTCATCTCCGAAAAATTGAAGGCCACCATTGACGCCAAGCTTAGCTAGATTTTTCCTAATTCCTTTCGTTCAAGGACAATCCATGCTTCATCTGCCATTGTTGCAGGCTTCTTTGCAAGACCGCCTAGTGGTAAATAAACGTCCTTCTGATAGAGATAACCTTCTACATCTTCCAATTTTGGTAGTTTTTGTCGTTGAACTTCTTGATCTTGAGCTTCTCTTCCTCCGCCATTATTCCCACTCAATTCAAGGAATCCTTCCTTGAGATACTTTAGCTACAAGAAAACCTTGCTCTGATACCAGTTGTTAGGAAATAAGACATAGCTAAGTAGATCAATGAGTACTTTACTTAATAGAGTGAGAGACAAATTATCACACACAAGAGATTATAGAGTAGAGAGAGAGAGAGAGAGAGAGAGAGAGAGAGAGAGAGAGAGAGAGAGAGAGAGAGAGAGAGCACACGATATACGCGGTTCACCCAATGTGGGCTACATCCATGGGAAAGCAGCCACTCAATGGCTTTAGTACTTCAAACAAGAAGTAGTTTACAAAGGGATTATACCGCTAATAGAGCTCCCACCTTGATTCACTCTCACCACCTCACACCCACCTTGTTGCATCAAATTCACACTCCAATATGTATGTAGAAATGGCCTCCTATTATAGGCCAAAAGGCTTGTCCTCTCTCATGAGAGGCAGTCGTGTGTAGCCACCCTTGTGTAGACAAGTCCAAATGGACTCTCCAATCTAGCCATGTATGGCCGCCCTTGATAAGACAAGTCCGCCTTTGAAACCGACCAAACGATCGGCCGTTTTCCGACCACTTTTCGACCGTCGTCCGGCCTCAATATTCCGGTGAAAAGAAATGTTATGGTGAGGGCTGCAAGCAAAAGATGGTGGTACAAAAAAGGGCCAATTTTTTTTCCACTTGTTTAGTCCTTTGGAGGGAAAGTTTTGAGGCCCAAAAGTTTTGGAATTTGTATTTTTTAGCTATAATTGTATCTCAAAAATACAAGTCGTGCAGTTTCACAATGGGCCAGCTTGTGTGAGAGTAGTGGTGTAATTAGTAAATTTAGTGGTCTGAATTGTGTCCGTTTGAATTGAGCGCTTTCTGCCAGCGCTTGGGCTCTCTCTCTCCCCCCTCAGACTCGTAGCAGACCTGCTCTCTCTCTCTCTCAGCATTGTAGCAGAGCTGCTATCGTGTGAGTTCTCCCACCATGAGGATCCCAAAGGCCAAGGGAGCTGCTGCCAGCAGAGCGTCACCTTCAACATGCAAACAGAAAGGGAAGGCCAAGGAGGGAATGCCCACCCATGGGAGAAGCAACAACAAAGGTTCTTCCACCCCCGCCTCTCAATAAAAAGAGCTGGAGAACAAAAGCAGTCCCAACACAAGGGCTAGTGCAAAACAGTTCAAGGCTTCTAAAATCGACTCCGAACGGACCTCACATCGTGTCGATGAGGATGAATCAAAATCTGCCAACAAGTCAAGACGTGGTAAGTTATTCATTGGATTCAGGCTTGTGTTAATTAGATGGTGTAAAATTTTGAATTTAAATGTTCAGTGTAAAATTTGATACCTTGGAGCATCGCATTTGTAATCCATATGCATATGAGACAAAAATTAGAAAATTGACTTGGACCATGCTAATTATCCAGCTTTCTCTATAGTATTAAGTGTATTTTTATAGGATATTCTAGAAAAGTGGTTGTGGAGCTTCAATGTTTGTGGATAGAAAGGTTTAGCTGAGAGAATGTACATGATTCTATAGTTTTTCTGCTTTATGTTAGAGCTTTGTATATCATATGCTAAGGATTAAAACTGAAGTTATTGCAGACTATTGTTGAAGTTTCGTGGAAATAGAGTATGGATAAATCATATTGTAAACACATTAGTTATTAGTTATTAAACGTACAGTAACAAATGTGGTACTTTGGATTTGTTTCACAATAATATTTGATTTGTTTGACATTTCAGGTAAGAATAAAATGGAGGAGTACCATCAACAAACCAGGTTCTGTTATACAACAGAGGACTTGCATGAGGAGTATGGCCTTAGTCTAGAAGGCAAACTCCCTAAGGATCTGACTGATTAGGACTTGCCATCCGAGCAGTGTGGTTATCTGTTTTCAAGTACAAGTTCCAAAAGAACATCAAAATTTATTTAAATCATTTGCAACCACATCTGGTGGATGACTGCAGATTTCTATTCTCCAAAGTTTATCAGGGACCCCCTTCATGCGGTGAATTGACCATCAAATTTGCTAAGGGTTATGCGTTTGAGAAATGTGATGCAGCGAGAAAAGACCCAACAGGGCATAGAATAGCATGGGCCCGGTTTGGGGAAGAAGTGTTGCTGATGATATCATTCAGGACTGGCGGTCTTGATCGTAAAGTTGAGACATGGAGGAAGCAAAATGCTTCCTCCCCTGGAAATGTCCCATAGTCAGTTAAGAAGGCCCGCATGACTCAAAGTGGCAGCAACATCTGCACAGAACCAGGCAAGGTGTCAGAGGGGCAGTGGATGACTACCTACCTGACTTAGAGGCATTGCTCCAAAGACTCCAAAAGCAGGTGTCACATCCAGGGTCATCAAAACTAACAGACCTGAAGGCCTCTATTCAAGCAAACAAGGACCAGCTACTACTCGTATATGAGGGTAAAGAGGGCGTGGTGAAAAGTTTGATGGAGGATATTGATACCCTAGAGGCGCGCATCGGTGTGCTGTGGCAACAAATACCTATCCCTGATGAAGAGATCAGAGAGGTGGAGGCTAAGCTGGGAGCAAGTCGGTGCTTGTGATGATGGCACGGGGTTTTCGAAAATATCAAGAAGCTCCAAGCTGAGGTTGAACAACAGGAGGTATTGTATTTCTGGCTTATTGCATTGTGTACGACTATTGAAAGTTTTTATTCTGCACAAGGTTTGGTGATTTGGCATGTTTCACTTCTTGACTGGTTTATTTGCTGACTTTTTATGGGTTTTAGTACTATCTTGGACTGGTTTGGTACTCTCTCTAACTGTTTTGGTACTTTTATTTAACACTAAGGGCAGTGCTATAACTTTCCTTAGTACTTTATGTTGCTGCTTCATTTCATTTGGTACTCATTTGAACTACTTGGTATTATATTGGTACTTCCTTGTTTCTAATTTTTGAGTCTTACACTGTACTATTTGTTTGTTTTGGATTCTATAATGGCACAATCCATGGTACTTTTGGTGCTTTTCTGATCATTTGACTTTTTCAATTCTATTTTGGGACTGCTATGGTACATGCTGCTTAGTGCTTTGGTATCTTCTTTAAATGTCTTGGTACTTTCCTTTTTTTTTTTGAAAGTGGTTTGCTTAGTGCTTTGGTATCTTCTTTAAATTTCTTGGTACTTTCCATTTTTTTTTGAAAGTGGTTTGCTTATTTTTGGACTGTTTTGGTACTTTTTAAACTGATTTGGGTATTTAATCGAACACTAACTGCTATGTTCGTACTTCCCTTGTAACCTTTTGGTGTTTAGTTATTTTAATTGGTTCTCTCTTCGATCATTCTGGTATTGGCTTGAGAATTTTTGGTACTCATATAGTTTACAGATATTGTCTTGGGTGCTATGTGGCACAATCTTTGGTACTCTGGGTGCTTTTCTGTTCATTGGGTACTCTTATTACCTATTTTGGAACTTTCTACTGTAATGTTGAGTTTGACTTGGGTACTTTTGGTGCTTGATACTGCTTTGGTGCTCTTGAAACATTTGGTACTTCAACCTATTTTGGTACTTTTGGTACCTCCCTTGTAACCTTTTGTGCTTCTTTATTTTATTTGGTTCTCTCTTTGACCATTTTGGTACTGCCTTGAGAATTTTTGGCACTCATATAGTCTACAGATTTGACTTGGGTGCTATGTGGCACAATCTTTGATACTCTGGGTGCTTATCTGTTCATTGGGTAGTCTGATTACTTATTATGGTACTTTCTAGTTACAGTCTTATACTGTAATGGTGAGTATGACTTGGGTACTTTTGGTGCTTGATACTGATTTGGTACTGTTGAAACATTTGGTACTTCAACCTATTTTGGTACTTTTGGTACTTTCCTTGTAACCTTTTGTGCTTATTTATTTTATTTGGTTCTCTCTTTGACCATGTTGGCACTGCCTTGAGAATTTTGGTACTCATATAGTTTACAGATTTGCCTTGGGTGCTATGTGGCACAATCCTTGGTACTCTGGGTATTTATCTGCTCTTTGGGTAGTCTGATTACTTATTTTGGTACTTTCTAGTTATTGTCTTATACTATAATGTTGAGTATGACTTGGGTGCTTTTGGTGCTTGAAACTGCTCTGGTACTGTTGAAACTTTTGGTACTTTAGGTACTTTTGGTACTTCTGGTATTTCTAGTACCTTGATACTACATTGGTATTTTCTTCTAACAATGTTTCTTTGCTAATTGTTTGATTTGGTACTGTCTTGGTTCTATTTTGTAACTGTTGCAATAATATTTTGGTACTGCATGTGTTATTCATTGCTAGCAGTCAATTTTGGTACTGTTTTGGTGCCTGTTGGGTACTGTTTTGTTCTATTTTGGTACTCTTTCAATATTTTTTTGCTATTGCATGTGTTCTTCCATGCATCTTGGTTGTTTTGGTAAGTAAATTATGAGAGCATTCTGTTTTGTAGAGAGAGTATTCCAGGCTCTACAACGAGTCCCTGGAAACCCAAGACCAGTACGAATTTGTAAGCAAGCTCTCTGCTGATGTGAAGAGAGGGATGATTCACACATTGACTCCAAGGCCTCATGTTGTGGACCCTGAAAACACAATATATGTGTTTGGTTCTTGTGTTGCCTGTGGGGAGGCTTTGGAGGCTTCTTACGTGGCTGGTACCTTCATGCTTCCCTGCAGGCATTAGTACCATCCACTGTGTTTTGCAGGTGTATTGAGAATGGAAGATACGTGCGTGAAGGCACTTTGCAACACTGTAATCCCTTCGGAGGCAAAGGACTGGATTTCAGAGAGGTCATTATTGAAGAGTAAGTGGGGTGTTTGTGTTGGACGCTACATGCTTATAATATTAGTTGAATTTATGATCTAATCTTCTCTTTCATCTTTGTGTATATGTAGGGAGAGGATCTTTCGGTGCGGACACCCATGACAAACACCCCTGTGGATCGGAAGGATCTTCTTGGATACGGCAAGTCAGATGCCAATCACATGTTCCAGGAAGATCCTTATAAGTCAATGCATGAACTACTGCATGACATTGGTGCCAACACGATGGAAGGAAAAAAGGGTGAGCCTGCTCTAGACTCCAGTTTGGAGGAAGATAACACTAAAGCCGAAGTGTAGGAAAGCCAGCAAGGCCCTAATGCCAACACAGTGGAAGGGAAATGGTATGAGGCTGGTGTGGGCTCTGGTATGGCAGAAGCTAAACTGAAAACTGAAGTGCAGGAGAAGGATAAACGGGAAAGCGAACCGATTGAGGAAGTTGATGACATAGAGATAGAGCTAGGCAAGAAGAACAACACAGAAATTCAGGCTGATGAGGAGGGGGCAGTGGAAGTTCCTTCGGTGGCCGAGTGCTTGGATGCAACTCCAAAGTATGTAGAGGAGAAGGCAGACAGAAAGACGAGGCAGCAGGCAAAGAGTGCGGCGGAACTTGCTGACAGTGCAAAGGAGGCGGAACCTGCCGAGGGTGAGAAGGAGGCTGCGAAAGAATGGCACGGAGGAGGTAGCTTATTTTTGCGGAGGAGACGAAAGCCATGGAGGAGGCCGAAGGTGCGGGGCAGGTGACAACCTTAGAAACACGTTATAGCATTGACTATGCCACACTCTCCGAACTCTTCCTTATGAAATGTAAAAAGCGCCCCAAAGGTCGTGGTCTGAAGCCACGAACCTCCAAGAATTAACTATTTAACAACATTTTGTACTTGCTTCTGGCTTATCATGAAATACGATCCCATTTTGCGTTTGTCAATGTTTGGTGTCATGTCAGTCAGATGTTAATGTGTCCGTTCCTTGTTATGTCATGTTGTCAACAATTGGTAACCTTTAATGGTGCTAAATGTCCACATTTTCTATTGCCAAAAGGCTGGGTGTTCCTTTACTCATTTTGCTTTGTGGTACTTCAGTGAGGGATAGGTGGTGGCTGAATGAAAAGCGATCGGATACATCAATGCCGCTGGACGTAAAGGCGAGCACTAAGTGCCTTGTCATTCTGGATATGAATGGAGTTCTGTTGAAGGATTGTCATGAAGAACCCGAAGATTTGTGGAAAATCCCATTTCCAGAGGGATGTAGGCCCCGATGCGTGCAGGTCTCCTGGCACAAATACTGCGTGGTCAGACCTCATGCGGAGGATTTCATCCTTAGCCTGAGGAGGTGATACTACGTGATGCTTTGGTCCTGCAGCCAAAGACACAATCTGATGACTATATTGCATGCTTGCTTCCCTAAGTTGATGAAGATGAAAAGTATCTTTTTAGGTATGAATCCCTTAACTTCCAAACTGGTTTGGCTGATTTTGGTATTGTATCTACCTTTGCTACTGATTTGTACATATTCTGGTACTATTGGTTCTTTTTGTACTATTTGGTACTATCGTGTATAGGATTTGGTACTGTTTGTACAAATTGATACTGTCCACACAATTTTGGTAATGTTAGCACAATTTGGTAATGTTTGCACAATTGGGTACTATTTGTTTCTTTTGGTTCTTTTTGGTTATTTTTATTCATTTTGGTCCTTTGGTACATTTGGTACTGTTTGCACAACTTGATACTGTCCATACAACCTAGTACTATTTGCACAGCTTAATTTGGTACGTTGGTACTGTTATGTATAAAACTTGCTGTTTTTCTTTTTTTGGTGATTTAAGTCCTTTGGTACTTTGGTACTGTTATGTACAGAACTTGTTGTTTTTCAGACTGTGGTGATTTAAGTCCTTTGGTACTTTGGTACTGATATGTACAGAACTTGTTGTTTTTCTTTTTTTGGTGATTTAAGTCCTTTGGTACTGTTATGTACAGAACTTGCTGTTTTTCAGACTTTGGTGATTAAGTCCTTTGGTACTTTTGGTACTTTGGTACTTTGGTGCTTTGGTACTGTTATGTACAGAACTTGTTGCTGTTTTTCGGACTTTGGTACTCTGAACTGTATACCTGCTCTAACAACTTAGTTTACTTGACACATATACTTTTGACCAGTCCCATTGTGAAAAATGGGCTTCCTCTATGAAGGATGTGGCAGGCCTTTTGGGGCAGTTCGGTGACAAGCCCATTTTCATGAAGCTCCTGTGAATAGTTTGGCACAAGCATCCTCAATTTAATGAAGCCAGCACGCTCCTTGTGGACGACACAAGATACAAATCATTGAAGAACGATTATGAGTCGTGCTGTTGCATTCGGACATATGAGCCAAACTATTATGATCCGAACAAGCCGAAGTATCTCATGGATGTCATTCTGCCATGGATCACAAGATGGCTAGATGAGAAGTTCCCCACCGCTTATAGCCGGTGCACACCCTTGTTTGATGTAGAGGACGACATCTCCCTGTATGTTGCTGACTACTTTGTATCTTTGGAAGGGTACTCGTACCGGTTTGACCCCCTGATGTGTAAAAGATTCTGTAAAAGACTGGAATTTTCGTGTAATAAGAAATTATTGCTGGGCATGAACCTTCGTCTGCAAAAGTTTTACACATGCACTTAATTTTTCTGCACATGATCTTTTTCTTTCCACTTCTTTGGTAATTTTTCTATTGCTATTTGCATGTGAAACCTGAATAACCAGAAATGTCAAATAACCCACGAGCATTGATTACTCCTTCCCACTTTAATTTATGTCCCATTGATAACTAAACCCAGATTCTTGCACCTGTCTAAGATATTTTCAACCATATTAAAGTATCCTGCTATCAAACAAGGATTAGGCAGTCTGGCTATCAAATTTGGTACTACAAGAGTCAACTGAAAATAAATTAGCAAGTACACACTACTGATCAAAAGTAAGATTCTATTCAAGAGAATTACAACTGTTGCTGCCAGTGGCTAGACTTGTAGTTGGGGTTTACGCTGTATGGCTCCCCTCGTGGTCACTCCCTTCGTCATATGGCATACTGTTGTAGATATTTTCATATATCTCTGAGGATAGTTTAAAATGGTTATGCAGGCCCGGTTTGACTTCCATGGGGAGCCGTATGGCTCTAACAAGATGGGAGTAGATCATGACCGATGGTTTCTCATTCAATAGGGTATAAGTATCAACTTTGCCCTCAACCAGGGCATAGTACAAACCCTCAACCAAAATTCCACCGAAATCTAGCAAGATACTTATCTGCGTGAAAAACTGCCTGGTTTGCAGAACACTCACCTACTTCACACTGTGTACCACAAATGGAGCATGTACATGGATGTTCCTTTGCGTGATGCCCAAACTTGTTCTGGCGCATTTGATTGAAAGCATCCCTGAAGTATACCATCTGGATATGGTAAATACAGCAGCAAGTATAGCGCTCCTTTAATTTTCGGACAAAGAATGGCTTGAGTGTCTCAAAGGACCTAAGTGACAACTCCACCACAGGATACGTGCTTTTGAATCTTCTGTAGAGCTCCACCTATATACAAAATTCGATCCACATTAGAGCTCAAAATATTACTATAAAACAGCAAAGCACCAAAGTAGTTTACAGTACCAAAATTAACAATGTAAACCACCAACTCATTCTAAAATACCAAATTTGGCACTGTATTGCCAGATTTCAGGCTATAGTACCAAATTAAGTGCAGAAAAGCACCAAACTGGATTGATAGTACCAAACTGGATTCATAGTACCAAAGTGGGTACATTTCTGTACATTGCATAGAACCAGCCTGTATTCATAGGACTAAGTAGGGTCCATAGTACCAAATTATGTACATTGCATAGTACCAACCGAATCCATAGTACAAAACAGGATCACTACTACCAAATTCTGTACATTGCATGGTACCAGCCTGAATTCAGAGTACCAAATAGGATCCCTAGTACCAAGTTTCGTACATTGCATGGTACTAGCCTGAGTTCATAGTACCAAGCAGGATCTCTAGTACCAAATTCTGTACGTTGCATGGTACCAGCCTGAATTCATAGTACCAAACCTAGTACCAAAAAAGATCCCTAATACCAAATTCTGTACATTGCATGGTACCAGCATGAATTGATAGTACCAAACATGATCCCCAGTACCAATTTGTCTACATTGCATGGTACCAGTCTAAATTCATAGTACCCAAAAGGATCATTAGTACCAAATACTCTACATTGCATAGTACTAGCTTGAATTCATAGTACCAAAAAGGATCCCTAGTACCAAATCCTGTACATTGCATAGTACTAGCTTGAATTCATAGTACCAAAAAGGATCCCTAGTACCAAATCCTGTACATTGCATAGTACCAGCCTGAATTCATAGTATCAAACAGTATCCCTAGTACCAAATTCTGTACATTGCATAGTACCAGCCTAAATTCATAGTATCAACAGGATCCCTAGTGCCAAAGTGGGTACATGTCTGTACCCTGCATAGTACCAATTTGGGTACTTTTTTGTATACTGCAAAGCTACAAAATGGATCCATAGTTCCAAAATAACAACTTTGTAGATACAAAAAAGTACCTAATTGGGACTGTGTATCTTTACTTTGGAGCTTTCTACCAAACAATGGTACTATGCATCTGTTTGGTACTATTCAAAATCTAGAGAAGCTTCAAATTGGGTACTACCGAGGTAGGAATTGGTACCAGAATGATACCAGGTTTGGCATGCTGGAAATTGGTCAAATTTTGGCATGCTGGAAATGGTACTATGGAGCTGAGTATTCGTACAATGATTTTTGGCTAACAAGTTATGGTATTCTATGTTAATCCAAGAGTAAAAAGGCGAGCAAGGATTACAGTGTGGGAAACACATATTACCTGAGAATCATCTAGAAGATGTATGGGATGTTTGATGAAACATTTTGCCTCAATCCTGTGCTTACAGATATCCTTTTTGTTAGGAGAAACTCTTGTCTCGGATTTCCAGAAAGCGGCCACCAAATCTCTAGTTTTGATTGTGATACTTGTATGCAAAGGCAACTATCTGTGACAAGCACTAAGTGGCAACACTTCATCCTCATCTTTCATTCCCAGTCGGCTGCTTGCTGCCGCTATATTATGTCGATGAACACCCAAGGCAGCAACAATTTTGGACTGGTTCACAATGCCTATGCTCTGATCACCATTGTTCAGTATCATTGTCAAAGAGGTTCTCTTCACAAAAAGCTCAGTTGAAGAGTGGGGCACTTTCAGCTGAGTCAATGTGTTGCGAACGTCGGAATGAAGACTCAATTGCACACCCGAACTCCTCAACTTGGAAAATCGTTGATGATGCATGAGCTGCTCTAGAATTTCTTGTTGTTCTAGTGTTGTTAGTCCTTGGGTCTGCCGACGCCAACATCTAGCCATGGCTTTGCATATATTGTTTCTTGATCTGGTTGTAGCAAGTTCAACTCTCTTAGCAGGGTTGCACTCCTTGTGTCGTTGCTCATGCTTCTTTTGTGCCCAATAGTCCCGCAAAAATAATTGGTTGCTAACAGGTTCATGAATGCTTGTGGTTTCCATCATAGCACCCTCTGTAGATGCAGGTACCCGTGACTCGAGATAGGTGAAGGAATCACGCTCAGTATCCATCGTCATCTCTGAAGATATGGTACTGGCCTGAGCTGCCATGGCTGTATGGTGGGAGAGAGAGAGAGAGAGAGAGAGAGAGAGAGAGAGAGAGAGAGAGAGAGAGAGAGAGAGAGGGAGGGAGGGTGGGTGGGAAGGGTGGGTGCTCCATAGAGAACAAAACAGAGAATGTGTGTGTGTGTGTGTGTGTGTGTGTGTGTGTGAGAGAGAGAGAGAGAGAGAGAGAGAGAGAGAGAGCCAATTGAATCTCCTTCCCCACTTCTTGCACCCACATCATTTATCTGTTATAACCCGTTTCGGGAAAAAAGAATAAAGTAGAGTAAATTATAAAGCCTCCAAGAAATTGATTGTATTTTTTCTCCTTTTTGTTCAATTTTGCATCTTTTACTTGAGTCTGATTCTCCTTACCACACCCACCAAGCCTAGGTGGTGTCAAGGACAACCAATTTTGTACCACCATCCTTTCAGCCTGAGAAAATTTTGGTTTTTGGCGAGTAATTTTTCTTCATGCATGATGGCTTCACCTCATAATAGGGGTCTTACAAATGTGCATTTTTAATACAAAAACTTACAAGGGGTAAATCAGGCTCCATACTTAACAGAGGCAGCAAAGAAGAAACCATATCCGACTTCTGCAAACGCAACAAACTGACAAAATTCATATGAACAAAACATGCATGCCAAAGTTTTGCATCTGAAATAGCCTTTGCCCACACTTGTCATATAGAGTGAGCTTATACAGCTCACGGCATAAAATCCCAGATGCAACAATTTCATCACCGAAAATGAGATCATGTATTGTACATCTGTCATCCACAAATTTTACTACAAGACTAAGTTAGAAAGTGCAGATAAAGAAAAAAGGCTCTTCTTGATCCCAGGTACATAAAGTGCATCAACAAGTGTGAAAGAACTGCCATTTGCAACAGTAAACACAATCTTTCCAACTCCTTGAACCGGATAAGAGGCATTGTTGGCACAAGTAGCTAAATTTCCGTGAGGGACATACTTAAGAGAGGTAAAAAAATCACGATGTGAGGTAATGTGCTTTGTTGCACCACTGTCAAAATACCACACATGTGAATCTGCAAAAACTAACATGCATACATCATGGACATCAGGATTATAGGTACACTGCACTAAAAGCCCATTCTACATCAATACCAACATCACAATCTCCTTTCACAGAAGACTCAACAATAAATGCATTTCTAGTGGATCCAGCATTTGCAATGGAATCACCCTCTTTCTTCTTAGCTTCTTTGGCCTTCAACTTAGGACACTGCTTGATCAAGTGATCATTAGCTTTACAATAATGGCAACACATCTTCTTTTGCCCTTATCACCAAAATTTATAAACAAATTGATTCCAACAGAAGCATTACGAACATGTGATTTTCCACTCACAGAAGAACCATAAGAAGTGGCTACATTGCTGTTACCACCCTTTCTTTGAGTAGCAATAGAAGCATGTTCAATTGCACATTATTTAGTCCTTTTTGTTTTGGAAAGTGACTCTTGCACAACAATGTGCATAATGCATCAAACTAGACAACTTCAAGATTTCCTTGGGTCATAAGTCTCCAAGTACTAGCAAAAGTCGGGTAAGAATCTGGCAAGGCATCAAGAATAATCTGCACAAGGGAACTGTCTGAAATGACTTCACTTGCATAAACAATTTGCTAATTATATCATTGATACCAGCAAGGAAAGTGTCCATATCATCTTCCTCATGCATAATCTTCGATTACAGCTCTTTACATAGCAATGCAATTTTAGCCTCATGCGACTTGCATAAAGACCAGCCAGAATATCCCAAGCCTGTTTGACAGATTTCGTTGAACGAATGTGGGGAGTAATAGTATGCTTCACAGACAACGCAATCAATGCATGAGCCTGCACATATTTTACATCCCAAGGAGCTTGCTTAGCTGTAGGCAAAAAAACTCTAGTAGCAGTAATCCTTGCAGCAAGACCTGCAACATCCTCAATATCCCCTACATCCTCAGAACCAGGACGTACATCAATGTCCTGCACAATATTCTAGATGCCCTTTGACACAAGAACATGTTGCATCATATAAGCCCACATAGGGTAATCGTCCCCATCAAATCTGTCCTCAACATAGCAAACATCTTGAACACATATGTGTTGTTGTCAGCCATGGTAAATGCTGCACCTGATGTGAAAACTGCCCAAAAAAAGGAGAAACAAAGTGGGAACATCACGTGCTATCTAGCACAAACCGTAGAAGATTGTAAGGGACCTATTATCAAAAAATGGCATGACAAAAAAATTGCACAAAATGACAAAATAGCCTGTGGAGTACTGTCTGTAGTGGAGACGGAGGCCGAAATGAGCCTGAATCAAAAATCTGAGTAGACCGAACTCTTCAAGCTCACCCAAAATTTTTGTCGACTCGTGAATGCTTGCCAAAGGTTACTAAAATCGAAGAAAGTGAGCAAGCGTGTGCTGGAGCTGCTGGCGACTAAGCTCGGAACGATGCAACCTACTATGATACCAATTGTTGGATTAGGGCTGCAGGAAAACACACAAACTTGGAGAAGACAAAGTAAGCTCAAGGCACACAATAGAGACTGTATTACTTAGTGTGCAATGGAAAGATAGATAGCCCTAGAATGATGGATGTATATACAATGCATGGGGGGAAAAACCTCCTAGTGAGGGAAAAAATGCCCCGACGGTCCTAAGTGTGTTCACACATCACTACCACATGTATATGGTAACAAATAGTCCAAGTGCTATCATAGATTCCGTAATAGTGATTCTTCAAATCTACCCAAGTCAAGTTTTTCAAGGGAAACTCAATGGCCAGAGAGAGCAAGCAGTGGAGAATCTTTTACAGCCAGCTCCACCAAATGGAGGTGAAGTCCCTAGGGTGAATATTATCGTGGTGGATAAGCAAGATGTTGAAGTTTTGGACAACAAGAGGCCAAGAGTTGAAAGGGAAATGGAGACTGAGCATGAGAAGAGAGCTCACAAGGGTAAGGAGAAAGTGTATGAAGGTAGAGAGCAGCAAGAGACTAGCAAGAGAAGGAGACGGTGCAAGATCAAGCAAGTGGATTTCTAGTTGGGATATGGCTACCCCAAGTATGAACTGGTAAGTGATGTGGAGAGACAAAAGGCTAACATTACTTTTGTCAGTTGTTGGCTTTGAATCCAAAGCTGAGAAGAAAATCGTCCATCAATGTTAGCACGAGGCTACCAAGAGCTAAGGGAAATGTGCATGCGGTGTAGAATATGGCCTTAAGGGTGGGTAGTCTGACATACGTTCTTCCTCTTGACATGTTTCTCTGTTATGATGGAGCAGCCATGAGAGAGACAAGAGTCAAGGTGGTAGTTAAGTTGAATGGGCGCATGAGGATGGTTAACCATGCTAAAGCTAGGTGTCTTGGCGTGGCTCAAGATGTGAAGGTCAAGGTGATGAGAATAGAGTGCCCAATAGACTTCTTTGTGATGAAGGCAGGTGATAATTCTTATCCAATCATCTTGGGTAGGTTGTAGCTTTTGGCAATAGGTGTTAAGAGGTATTCTTGCTCAAGAGAGAGAAAGGGAGATAGATTGTGCTAGATTTGAAGACTAAAGGGAGCAGTTTTCATCGAATGGCGGCAAGAGATGAAGACAACACGACCAACTACAAGTACAAGAACAAGATGGCCTATGATGAGGGCTACATAGATACAGAGGAGGAGGAAAGCAAGGACAATATGCTGAAGATAGATGAAAATTTGTTCAAAGTCGCCATAGACAATTCTCCAAAAGAAGAAGGTGTGCAGCCTAAAGTTCATGGTTTGGGTGTAGAAGAGGTATCTAGCATGTTCAGTGAGGATCTGACCAAGGGTGATAAGGAGGATTATGTTCAAATGTGTGCATCCTATCCAAACCTGTTTGCAACCAAGTACAAAGATTTGCAAGGAACAAAAGGGGTAGAGCACAAGATAGTACTCAAGGAGGGGCACAAGCCAAAAGCCTAGAAGCTGAGAGATTAGGGGAGATTCAAAAGGAATTCCTTTTGTAGGAGATCAACAATCTATTGGATGTAGGTATCATATACCCTGTGAAGGAGTCAGACTGGGTTTCACTAGTTGTTATAAACCCAAAGAAGAATGGGAAATGGAGGGTGTGCATCAACTATAAGCCATTGAATGTGACGACCGAGAGAAACCACTATTTGCCATTTTAGGATGAAATTCTGAACCAGGTAGCTGGTTATGAGAGATACTCAATCATGGATGGGTTTTCAGGATACTTTTCAATAGGGTTAGCACTTGAGGACCAATTGAAGACTACATTTATCTCTCTATGGGGTTGCTTTGCCTACTATCGAATGCCATTCGGGTTGGTGAATGCCTATGCTACTTTCTAGAATTGGATGAATAGGGTGTTTGGTCCCTACTTGTGCTAGTTTATTAGAGTGTTCATGGATGATATTGGCTGCTACAGCTCTAGGAAGGAGCACTTGTTGAAGTTACAATTGTGTTTCTAGAGACTTGATGAAGAAGGAGGTCAGTTGAACCCCAAGAAGTGCAAGCTAGCTTAGCTTAGAGCGTAGTTGCTAGATCATGTGGTGTTGCAAAATCCAAATTAGAAAAAAATTTGAGAGACACTTGCAAATGATATCACCAACAAGTAGTACAAATCTTGAAGCCAAATCATGGAAATGGTATATTGCGATCCATCACTACAAGAGTGATTTTTGGTCAAAAACGGACTTATCATACAAAGCCAACATAGAGAAATGTACTTAAGAGCCTGGACCACAAAAAGACCTAGAAATAAGAGAAATTGCCAAATTCAAAAAGGTATATAAAAACCACCAGATAGACCAAAGAACAAGGGTTTGACCCATCAAAAGGAGTTGTGGATACCATAGCTAGAAATATTGTAACAAGGTGTCAAGAGATCGGGTCCATCTATCGCTAAACATGCATCAATCACAAGAATCAAATTTTCATTTAGAAGTATGGAATCAAAGACAAAGCAAACAAAAAACACAGGGAAAAACACACAACCAATACATGTCAACAAAGGGGGTGATTATTGTGAGGGCAAAGAAGAAAACACAACCTTGTCTATGGAATGCAGAGACTTTAACACTAGTTTGGTACCAAAACAAAACATTTTAAGTGTCCTTTTTTAACATATTTAAATTAAATGCTACTTGCATTGGATGGTTTATTTAAGAAAACCCTCTTGATATGCTTAAATATGTTAGCAGGAAGGTCTTTTAAAAATATAACCTTGCATTTAGAATCTACCATGATCACGAACTATACTCACCAAGTTGACCCTCGTAAGACTGCAATTGACGCTTTGAAGAAATTGCCTTTATAAGCTCAAGAAAAAATGAGGCGACCTTTGGATCATTTTAAATATTTAAAACCACATAGAGAAAACTTTCATATTTTCATTCTTGAGACGTAAGCATTCAAAACCTCAAATGATATCAAACTTTCCATGTAAATCAACTAAACGTATCAAATTACGTGGTACATACACAATTGGGGTGCCTAAAACCTTGGTTTCAGTGTTATTATGGAGAACTCAAGATTTTCAAGAGTTTTTGCACGATAAAAAATTCAAGATAGAGTTCAAGAAAGAAGATTTAATTGAGTTAGGGAGCCCAAAAAATACGTAGTTTCTTGGTTTAAACATATAAAATCATTTGTAGCTGTCAAATTGCACTAGAATAGTACCAATTTCATGAGGGGACCTTTGGAACACCAAAATTATGCTCTTATTCACCACGTGCTCAAGTATGAAATTATGTCTATAGCTTCCATGTGACTTGAAAACTTATCTTTGAAGTGCATTCCATTGATTTGTAACACTAAGTGCTAACACTTGGCTTTTATAAACATAAAAACGGCCATCTCTACAAAAAGATATAATAATTTTATGATTTTTTTGGCAAAACAGCTTGAAATTTTACTAAAATTTATGTCTTAGAACTTACCAAAATTCTCTCCATACAGATTGTATTTTGATACGTAGAAAAATCCAGTGTTTTCTTTTCCTCACAACCAATCGATGGTAGAAGCAAGGTGTAAAAAACTTCTTTCTAGCTTGACAAATAAATTGCCAAAACTTGGTAGAAAAACAAGACACTTTAGTGTCTCAGGACACTTAAGTGTCCAATTACAGAACTAGTGTTAAGACCTTGGCTATTATTGATAATGGAGCGGGTGGAAACATTTTTATAAAACAAACATGGAAAAAATGGAGAAAACTAGCTCTATGTAAGACACACATGATGAAATTGTAGATAGTAGATGGCTATGTGGAAAAGCCTCCAATCTGAGTCTGAAAAAGCATGGAAGTGTGGCAGCAATGATCCCCCTTGGGATAAAACAAGCCAATATGTAAAGTGCCACTCAAGTAGCAAAAAATTCTTTTGACATCTTGCTAATGCTTAGACCCTGGGCTATGCATAAATTTGTTGACCTATGAGACTGCAAAATGAATATATGGCCTCATGTTTCATACATAAATGAGGCATCCAACAACAATTTGGTAAAGAGTGACATCGACAAAATCACCAGCATGATGAAGACTCAATTTTAAACATGTTTCCATGGGAGTGGCAATATTATTTGCAATCCTCAAGTCCAAACTTACATAGTAATGTCTCTATGTAACTTGTCTCACACAAGGCAATACCACCATCACACTGCTTAAACTATATGCCCAAGTTATGATGCAAGAGTTGCAAATCTTTCATGATGAAAGTAGCATTCAAATCAGCCTTAAATTCAGCAATATGTCTGTAATTTGGTTTAGTGACCAGCAAATCATTCACATAGAGAACCACAATGAGAAATATATCACCCTCACGCTTTACATACAATGTGCTTTTTGTTGGAATGTTATGAAAACCTCGTTTGGCCAAATGAGGTGTCAGCCTTCTCATACCCAGCACGAGGAGATTGCTTCAACCCATACAAAGATTTCTTACATTTGAACACTTTATTCTCTTGTCCTTTCTTGACAAAACCACGAGGCTATGTTACATAAACTTCCTCAAATATGTCACCATTCAAGAAAGCAATAACAATGTCTGACTAATGTACATCCCGATCAAGATGAGCTACCAATGCACATAGAAAATGCAAAGTATTCATACAACAAGTGGGAGCAAAAGTCTCTTCATAATCTATGCCTTTTTGTTGTGCATAACTCTCTACAACAAGTTGAGCCTTATAACGATCAATCTCACCATCCGGCTTGCATTTCAACTTGTAAACCCACTTGGTACCAATGGCCTTTTTGCTAGGAGGCAAATCAGATAAAGTCCATGTCATTTTCTATACGTGCATCATATTCTGATTGGATGGTAGCCATCCAATTTTCTATACGTGCATCATATTCTGATTGGCTGGTAGCCATCCAATTTTCTGAATTCTATTCTTCATCAAAAGATAGAGGTTCCTCAACATCACATAAACTAGACACAACCAAAGCATACCAATCTGATGTGCATAAGATGCATGGCGAGAACCTAAACAAGTACAACTATACAAAGGTGCATCCAATTTATTGTCACACAAAGTATGCACTAGCCATTTAGACATACCTCTAGACTGCTCATTCTCGGCCCTTTCCTCATCAAGTACATCATGTATAATTGCATCAATAATAAACTGATCTGTAACATTTATATAAACCCCCATAGGTTGTACATTTTCCTCATTGGAATTTACATTCGAACTTCCACCACTAAAAAGAGGCAACAAAGTGTCATAAATGTCATGTGAGCTTACATTACTATTTCTAGTACATGACAACAAGGGCTGAATAGAATCTTCCACAAATACAACATCCCATGAAACCAAGATACGCTTTGTTTGCAGATGATACAACTTGTAACCTTTGCTTTCAGCACTATAACTAAAAAAATACATTTGACAACCTTTTCATCCAATTTTTTGCACTGTGTTTGTGGGACTAAAGCATATGCCAAACAACCAAAAACACACATGTGCTCAATAGAAGGCTTTCTATCACGCCATGCTTCATAAGGAGTGATAGACTGCAAGGCTTTTGTAGGAAACATGCTAAGTACATAAGTGGCACACATAATAGTCTCAAGCCAAAACAAATGTGGCAAAGCTTAACTTTTGACCATACATCTAATTTCCATTTTTGTAAGAGGCCTATTTTTCCTTTCAACAATACCATTTTTTTGAAGTGTATACGGAACTATACATTGATGTTTTATCCCACGACTAGCTAGAAATGCATTAAATTCATGAGACATATACTCCTTCATCAAAGTTCAAATTTAGAAGGTTTTGCAGATCCCCAATGGATAGGGCAAGTGGGGATAGATGGCCAAAGCTAGTGCAAGTGGATACACATGAAGAGTATGATTTGTGGAGCATGTTGGTCTTTTGAATTGCAAATTGGAGCTCGAGATTGCAAGTTATGGCCTTTTGAAAATTTGACGGGGTCGGGTGTGTGCCAACTTAGTCACATTGGAAATCGTGTCATCCGGTGTTTTTTTGACACTTGCCAGAGTTCAAGAAGCTAGGGTACATCATGTGAAGTAGGCAGGAACTAACGGTGCATCAATCAAAGCCATGGAGATGGAGTTATGCTAGTCAGAATGTTGGGGCAGCTGCCCGAGGGGAGGGTGCATATAATTTTTTTCCTTTTTAGTGGCCTCCATTGGCGGCGAAAAGTCATGGAAAAGTCTAAAAGTGGGGAGGACCATTGGCGCCATGGAAAAGTATAAAAGTGGGGAGGACCAGATGGATCAAAGTGGGCAATGGGAGTCTTTGGTTGATCTTACAGCAAGGCAATGGGATTGGCGAGCATAAAATGACATGGTGAGAAGGTTGAAGGGGACAAAATGGGATGTTCGGTGCTTTTGGGGAGAAATTCTTAAGCTTCTACAAAGCATATAATGTGAGGTTTGTAAGGCATCACAAAGTGGAGTGATGCTCCTTGGAGTTCTCATGGCTATGGTGAAGTCACGGTAGGTATCACGTGCGGCGCTCAGAGGCGGTGCAAGGTGTTGGTTTGGCATGGTGACGACATCGAACACCAGTGGCGGCATGCCAATAGTGGGCGGTAATCCGACAGTGAGTGGTGGTGGTTGCTGATGTGGCATGCACCCAAAAGGGCCAAGTTCACACTAGCTAATTTCAGTATACCTTTTTGAGGAGGACGAGACCCCCCATTTACTAGCGACCTTGCTAGCGGTAGAGGGAGGAAGTTGTGTGTGAGAGAAGGCAGGCAGGGTTGTGCCCAAGAGAGAGGTCCAAGGTGAGTTCAAAGTGGAAAAAGGGAAACTCCAAAGTTAAAAGATCTGGGGGACAATTCCAAGGGTAAGTCAAAGGGCCGGACAAGAGGGCAATCAAAGGTGAGCTAAAGGGAGACCTTCCAAAGGCAGTGGTAAAAGATGGAAAATCAAGGAAATAAAAAAATACAAATTCCCAATGCAAGGGAGCACAAAAAATGTCGCTAGTGCCCCCCCCCCCCCCCTCCCCACACTTTCAAGTTCAAAAAGAGAGCAAATAAAGAGCAAGCGAGAGAGCAAGTGATCGCCTCCCAAAGGTTTCCAAAAGAGGGTGCCAGGTGGACCAATTGAAGGGCAATTTCCCAAGTTGAAGGGCCCCTATCAAAGTCATTTTTTTTTAATGAGTTGAGGGGATTTTTTGTGTCTTTTGAAGCCTGCAAAGTGGAGTTTTTCTACAGAGTAGTGTGCATGTCAACCCCCTTTGTATTTTCTCATTAAAATGGCATTGTGATGGCAGTGAAAGCCTTGTAAGTGTCTTTTGAAGTGCAATCAAACCACTATTTCCAGGTCTCGGTGCCATTTCCCCTTCCCCCCTTCTCTTTCTCCTGCTCTTGTGTAATCCGATGGTGCCAGAAGTGTGGATGTGTGTACCTTTGGACCGGCGGTGCTTTGTGTGAGAGTGTGAGATTGAGCGACTGTGTGTGTAAGGGTTGAGATGGACTGTGGTAGTGGGAATGCATTGAGTTGTGGTCTTAAGGAGCGCGTGAGCATTGGGGAGTGAGCAGGTGGTGGTCTGCTAGTGCCAAGTGTGTTTTTTAAAGGTGTTTTTGATAGGATAGGTGTGGGATGCATGTCTAACCTCACCATCCTATTTTATTGTAGTATTAGTGAGAACCACAATTAATTTTTCAAACCATGGGACGAAGCTGACTCGACTAGTGCATAGAGGCTACAAGAGGTTGTCAATCTATCGAAAAACAACTAACAACTCGCATCTAACTCACGCTACACTCAAGTGAGTGAAATCACCAAAAGCCAATCGCTCATCGGTAAGCAAATCACATATGTTACAGCATCAAATGACATCCAAACGCAACGAAACTTCTAGGACAAGTTTATAAGACCTAAGCACACATGCCTATGGTCTCAATCCCACGTTAGGTAAAGTTCCAAAATCGCGATTATTAACAGCATTGGATTTTTGACCTGTCATTTTCGACCCAAAATGCATCTAAATGCTTAGCAATGATGCCCCAATACCCCGCCTATGTTTAGTTTTCGATTTAAAAGTGTAAATTCCTAGTTATGATGAAATTAGGCCGTGGGTCGACGACGCCAAAAGCTACGAAATACTGTGAATGGCTTACGTCAATGCGTAGATCTCTCACCTGCGGTTGCAATGCAACAAATGCATTCGCAATGCGACAAGCGGAGAGGGAGTAGGAAGCGCGAGAAGGAGAGAAGTGAGGGCCGTTAGCTCACGCTGTGTATTTCTTATCCAAAAACTTATAAAAAAATTACAAAAATTGGATTTTATACCTTAGCCAAGGTTTTTGAGTGGTTAAAACTGATAATCTGGAGTTCTACCAAAGCTGGGAATTGACTGGCTGATACAATCTGGAAGCTTGTAGCCCCGGCTCATTAATTACAAAGTTTACCAAGAAAATAGGAGTTACAATATTCTCAATTTATTAAAATAATAATTGTTTTACAAGGAGAACTCCGAAAAATGGTGTCCGCTTTAGCTTGCTGCTAACATTCCCCCCCTCCTCGCCTGTGTCATCCCTTGACACAAATTTATGGGCTGAAGAAGTCTTCGGGTTGACGGCGGGCGAGCCGGTCTTTTAGTGCTTCCAGTGCCTTTTGGTATCTGATTCTACGTTCTTTGTCAGGCACTTGCAAAAATTGCATGGTGACTTGGTTTTTCAGTTTCCCTGCCAAGTAGCCTACAAATCTGGATGTGAGGTTGCTCATCACCGGCGCAAATATCTTCGTTCGCCAGGTGAAGAATCCAGTGTAGAATGCTTCTTCAAAAGGTAGCATATTATGCGATGGCAGGAACATGCATCTGGCATAGAATCCATAAAGGATTTCTTCTGAAGGTTGCCCACTCAGATCGTAGCATAGGCCTTTATTCCCTTCTAAAAATGAGAGCCATGGGGCTTGTCTACTCAGGCTCATTGAAAACCTGTATGCATGTGAGTAGCATCCTACAGATCTTATATAGCATTGCACAGGAGAGATCTGGTAGACTCTTGAAGAATGTCATGGCACCCGTTAGGGTTTTCACCATGTATTCCTTTGTCGCTTGGCCTCTCTCTGGAGTTGGTAGCCTGGGGAAATTGAGCCATGTTGGTCTCTTCTTCTACAGTGCTTCATGCGCTTGCCATGTCCTTACTCTGGGTACAAGACAGAATGTTGGATCTTTCTGTAAGGCAGCAGGTGCTCTTGTGAACAGAATCAAGTATCTCGGATTCTTGTTCAACCAGCTTAACCTCCACTTTGGGTGGTCTTTATCTGCGCCATCTTCTTGCATGTCCTTGTACAACTTTTCTTTTACCTTAAGAGTTCTACCTTGATGAGAGGGTATGGCAGGGATAGCTGGTGCCATTGAGCGTTGATTTGATTGGAAGTGAGTTGAGTGACGTTGACAGAGTGTAAAACTCTCAACTCCCAATCCGTATCGGCCTTCCACTGCTCATCCACTTCTAAGGTGATGTTTTTCCTTCAGTGCGTCTTCTTCAGCTTTTGATAGTTGGACCATGGGCACTGTATCTTCGTTAGTAATGTGGACCTGAAATTCGTCATCACCACTCGGCTTTGCTATAGACTGCGTCTCAAATTCAGCAAAACGAGACCGAGGGAATGTCAATTTGGGGCGGCTCTGAAGTGCCTGCCTCTTCCTGTGTGTCGGGCTTTCCATCTCTGAGGAGTTGATTCATACGCTTCAGTTCTGCAATCTTCTTTAGGAGCTCCTCCTATCTTTGGACCCGCATCAGTGCCAGGTCTCTACGTTGTGACTGTTCAAGCTTCAATTCCAGTTATAAATCTCTGTTTTTCTTTTCAAGTGCCTTGTACACTTCATCTGTTCCCTTGATCGAGGCCACGGTTGGATTTTCTCTGATTTGCCACAAGAAAATGGCTTGATCATTGATTCTCTGTTCGAAGTATTGCAGAGAAGCGTTGGCTACATCTAACTGCACTTGAATTTTTTGAGCTGACAGAGAGGTGGTAAGAAGTTCATTTGTCACTTCTGTCAGCTGCTCGTCTTTCACATTGCAGGCACCAGATAACTTAGTGAGGAGGTCACCTAACTCCTCCATTTCCTTTTGTTGTTTGTCCCTGGCTATCTGATGATGTTCGGATTTTGTCTTTACCTCTTGCACTTGCCTTTGGAGATCGGTGATAGTAATCATCCTGTCGTCAAGCTCTCCTTGTAGAGCATCGATGACCATTTCTAGTTCTTTGGCTTTTGTGCTGCGGTTAAGGGCTTCTGAGTGGAGTTTCTCCATCATGTCTTGCATCTGCCTTGCATACTTGTTTACTTGTAAAATTACTTCATCATTGGACTGCCACTCCTCCTGTCTTGCTAGTTGGGATGTGCTTGCAGTGTCCTGTGTTGCTTCTTACTCTGTTGTAAGTGCTGGTGGCACTGTAGAGGTGGATGGTTTTTCTTTTCCTTGTCCATCCTGAGGCTTTGATGCCTCGGCAGTTTCTGGCTAAGTGGAAATAGCTGGTGTGGTCTCAACCCTTACCGTCTCTTCAGGTGTTGGCCTTTCTGCCTTTTCTGGCTCGGGCTCTTTCTCGTGTGCAGTGGTATGCTCTTTTGTTGTATCTACCTCTTTATCAATTTCTCTTGCCGGCTTTTGAGTTTCTACTGCTGTTTGCTCCGAGTTGGGCTCGGCTTCTTTTTCCTGCTGTCGTTCAGTGGTGTCAGCTTTTTGTGTAGCTTCTGTTTGGTGGGTGAATTCATAATCTTCTTCTTTTTTGGCCTTTGCTTCTTCATTGGGATCTTGGCCTGGCGGTGATGGTGGTGGACTAGGCATGGGATGGTCCTGTTGTTTTGACGGCGGTGAGGTGGGTCAGGGAGATGCCTGGCTTTGCTCTTGGATACCCACTTCCTCAACTTTCTTTGCCGCTTCTTCGGCCTCTTGGTACATTCTTTCTAAATAATCTTTTGGATCCTTGGCCTCTTTTCTTGTATGATGCTTTGTTCGAGGTCCTTTCAGGCCTGTGGGTACCCACTTTTCTGGGTCCTTTCCTTGTGCTTGCTGACTGTGCTGGTAAGCCTGTTTTTCTCTTTCGAATAGTGCTTGTTTTTGAGCTGGCTCCTCTTGGTGGGCAGCCACAACTTTCCTCTTCATCTCCTCCCTTCTAGCTCTCTTTTCTTCGTAGTCAGAGCTTTCGCTGCTGTGTCGCTCTGATGAACTGTCATCTGATTCATCACCTGATTTAAAAGATCTTTTACCCGATTTTGTAGCTCTTGGAGAGGGTTGTGCAGCCAAGATCCATGTATTCTGATCAGGGGCAGGCGGTAGGTTATCAGACATACCGATGGAATGATAGGCTATTCTTGTCAACACTTCTGGTGCACCCAAGTATGTGATTTTACCCTCCTTCTTGGTGGCCTTCAATGTTGTCAAGACATACTACGCGTGGTCCACAGGCTACCTTGTTGTTGACTTCAGAACTTGAGTAAAGGTAGTGGCCACGGCGTGATTTGGTGTCTTGTACCTTGGTGGCCTTTTTGCCAGGAAATGGAAGGGTTGATGGTACAGATAGGCTGGCTCTTCCACCTGTTTGTGGATGAGATCAGCGAATGTAGCTGCGGCTGTCTCTTTAATAAATGTGCTCGCGGTTTTCCTTGTCTCTTGCTCGCATGGTCATTCCTTCAGTGGGCAGTCTGAGTGCCTCTGCCACTATTTCTTTTATAATTACAACCTCGACCTTGTTCCCTTGGGTGCCTGATATCTGGGCGGTTCCGTCTTCTTTAATGGTGGACAGAAGCTCGTAAGCTTTCTGAAAGTCCACTTCGCAAGGCTCTTGTTCGTAGAAATGTCGTAGCCCCACTCTGCGGTTAGCTTCTTTGGTTTCTAGCTTTCCAGCTACATCGTAGACCTCTTTAGGCAAGAGTTGCAACTCCACCTGATGCCCTTCTTCACTCTTGAACTTGCCAGTGAAGGCCGTGGTGTGGTGTTCTTCCAGCTATTTTTTAGAAAGATAGGATGCTTTTGCCGCCTTTACTGACTTGGGGTCTAGTTGATACGCAGGCAATTCTTGTAGTTTCTCTTTTTGGTTTAGCTTCTTCTTGGCCTTCTCCGCGGCTTGCATTGCTCCTGTTCAGTGAATAGAGTGCAAAGTTAGTAGAGTTGTCGGATTTTTCTCTGGAACGTCCTTTTAGACTAAAATGCTGATAATCTCGTCCAAAATTCTTCAAATCAATTTTTGAACAAGCAAAGATGCATAAAATCATGCAAGGAACAAAACTATATGGTCAAAACAAAAATTTGCAACCAAACTAAATAATCGCGATTATTTACAACTGAGGAAAATTTTCAACTTTTTGCAAACTTGGCCTCATAGGCTTTAAGTATATGCCAAATACATGCTCTGAGTGAAATATGGGCTCATTTGGATGCACAGGTTGAAGATGGTACCAGATTTTGGCTTTAGGTCTCTGAAACAGTAAATATAAAGGAATTTGAGATTTTGAACTCCAAATTGATTCAAAATTCGCTAGTGGGCTTATCACAACATGTACTTTGGATGTATGATGACAAAATATCCAAATTCTCCAATTTTGACCAAAAAGTAAATAATCGCGATTATTAACTTTTCTTCCAAAATTGATATTTTTGGGCATAAATTGGTTCTAGGCATGGTATAGACCTTGGGTATCAGATATGAGGTGATTTGGATCAAGAAAAGTTGTTCATAACCCAGATCTTGGCTTGCAAAGTCTTCTTTGCGTTTTTTGGCAATTTTACAAGTAATGGGTGGTCATTTTGGCTCATACTTGATTTTTGGCATGTAATAGGTGTGTACACATGATAGGTGAGGTGAATTGACAATTTCCAAGAAAAAATCATGCAAAAGTAAATAATTCTGATTATTTACAACAATGACAAAAACTTTGCAAATCTCACAAATTTTGACCTAGACATGTTTCATACACCTAATACAAGTCCTAAATTGAATTTGGTCAAGTTTGGTCATGCCGGCATCACTTTGTGCTCTGTTGACTTTGAAATCACCGTTTTTTGTGATTACTCTGTCTGTTGGGTTGGTCGGTCAACTTTGAGGCTTTGGACTTGTCTGTAACATAGTCGTGAAGCTACCTGTCCAATTCTAGCTCATTTGGAGCCAGTTTGGTCTCGTATTTCGAATTTGACTCTTTGTAACCTTCGAGCCGTTTTTTGCTTTTCGAGGGCTTTTCTTGATGGATTTCACCAAACCAATCATATACATTGTATTGGACCTCATTAGCAAGCCATCTGTGAAGTTACGTCGGAATTCTGGCATTTGCCAAAAACCCTAACTTTTCTACTGGGGACCCCCTTGACCCCAGCCAGATGGTCATCTGATGGTATAGAAAGGTTCTATTATGTTAGGGCATGCTATGGTTCAAATCCCATCCGATTTGGTAAAGCTGGCAGGCCGCTATGGTCAGTTTTGGGTCGTAGGTATTTGTGCACTGCTCGGTTTCTAGGGTTTTTTCTAGGGCTTTAGACTAGCTATTGGCCATACAAAATGGATCATTATCAAGTAAAGAACTTACCCCTCATGTCTCGTGTGAGACGGTGCTGAAAAAGTTCAACTGTGGGCTCCGAAAATGTCGTGCGAAAGAGGCCGAAAACTCTCTCTACAAAGGCTCCAAGTGGAAATGAGGTGGTTTTAGCCTACCCTGGATATCTATACCTGGACTTCCCGAACCAAATTTCCCCAGATTCCCCCGTTAGTTCTACTAGGCCATGAAATCTAGGTCAATTCAAACCAATATGTTGTGCAAGAGCTGGGTCTTGAGTAAATAACTCAAGGGTTTCCGATGTCGAGGTTTGCTGTTGATGTCTTCCAAAGAGCAAATCTTGTAGCCTTTGTGCTCTGTTTGATAATACCATCAGGGCGTTTTAGCACACTGATTTCTTGAGCTGTTGGTAGCACGTTAGATGGTTGTCGAGCTTTTTCTCGCCATTGGTAGCTCGGTCGGCTTGGTGCTGCA
This sequence comes from Adiantum capillus-veneris, assembly GCF_014529385.1. NCBI lineage: Eukaryota > Viridiplantae > Streptophyta > Polypodiopsida > Polypodiales > Pteridaceae > Adiantum > Adiantum capillus-veneris. The sequence goes on along the minus strand of NC_140940.1, from coordinate 144,293,024 downwards.
TGGTGTGTTAGAGTCTGTTGAGACTTAACTCGCCACTATTTGATTGGTTTAGCGGTGTGTGGAGAAGATAAGTGCTCCTTTTTCTTCCAAACCCTTTTCATGATAGGTTCCTTGCTCATAGATGCTTGTGCGCGTATGTCGCACGTGTCAATGCAAGGAACTTGCCGATACACTGTGTGCGAGCCACAAATGGCTCCAAGCACACAACAAGCCTAAACTAGTAAGCTTAAAGAAAGCAATGGTGCGTCACTCACCGCTCTACGCTTGCTTCGTGGAGGATTCCTCGCCGCGAAGAAGAAGGAGACGCCGCTACACCGCGCTCAACCGCTTCACCGTCGTCGTGCCTTCGTAATGCTCGATTGCCCACGCACTCTCTCTCTCTCTCTCTCTCTCACACACACACACACACACACACACACATACACACACACAGAAGGAGGTGAAGAAGAAGAAGATGGAGATGGAGATGGAGCAAGAGCACTCTTCTATTGCACAAATGAGAGAATGAGTGAATTTTAGGTTTAGTTGACTTTTATATGAGCTTGCCCCATTCACACTTGGGCGCCCATACTTAGCCAACTAATCCCTTGAATGTTCCAGTTAGAGTGCGCCTCTCATTGGCGATCACTCTTACCCTTTTCCTATTGGACCGACAAGCCCAGTACCTGACTCTACCAAATAAATAATACAATGTACGCCGTAGATTACAACGTCCGTCGTAGGTGATAGGGTGTCCGTGAGCCGTGAGGGTTAACATGCCCCCCTTCCTGATGTAGATTCCGTCCTCGGAAGCTATTGAGTTGCAGCTCGTTCGTTGAGGTGGAAGAGCATTTGAGATGAATGTCCGTAGCCTTCTTCAGTCACTGCAAAATCAAACAACATTGGCACAGTAATTGCATTCTCATAAGCGATTAAAAAGCATATGTAGTTTTAAGCAGACAAATTGATTGGTAACAGAATTTTAAACAATTTATCAGCAATAAACATTAAATTGCAATATAATCAAATGCATAAACAGATGTAAAGGTAAAAAATTAAACAAGTATGGGGTCGCTAATTTAACGGTAGAAAGGCACTAGAGATCGAATATTAATACCATGGGTAAGCTTCTTAATTTTCTCTGGTCAATTAAGTTGTTTAATCGCGAGAGCCAAGTATTTCATGTTCGAGGGCTGACTAGAGGCTATACTTAGAAGACCTTGTAGTTAAGCTACGATAAAAGGAATTTCTCATGAAATCATCGCCTGACTGATTACCTTTTCTTTGACCCCCCAAAGTCTTTTCACAGTGATTCAATTTTGATGTGTGTGCTTATTTTGTATGCCTTGGGTTTTTTGCTTTTCAAGGAAAACGCCCACACTGGGAACCTCTAGGGCTCTAGTACCATAAGCGATACATGTGAGTGAAGTACCCAATCAAGCTGAGATTTCTCTTTCAGCTTAAGATTTTACATTATGGCACTTGATTTTTTGTTTGTTCGTTTTCAACATTTTAATTTTGTAACTCTGGGGGGTCATATAGCACTGTTACCCTCCTCAGGCTCATCACATTAGTAAACTCCCTTTATAATACTTAAGCTAAAGGTGAATAGGGTCAAGCCCACTAGAAAGCCCTAATACATTTCACACAATGCTGCCTAAATTGGATTAAGAACCTAAGTAACCATTGATTATTAGGAAGGCATTCCCCATGGTATTAAGAGAAGATCTCTAACACCTAACTTGGTCAAACTAGCTTAGTCAGATTGCTTGATTTTTAAATCTAGACAAGTGATTATGACAAAATTACATTGAATTTAATGTTTGATACTAAGCAAATGCGATGAATATTATGCTAGCAATCACAATCAAAGCAGACAAACATGGATGCAAAAAGATAAGGGGCAATGTGAATGGACAAGAAACACCTGTTTGTGTTGATGGTCGCGCTTGATTTGAAGTGTGAACGAAAGAAAGATTCCATGAAGGTCCAAATCCTAACCACATCAACACGTTCCTATACACACTAAGAAACACAAAGAATACCTCTAGGAGGCACATCAGTGGGGAAAAAAAACTTTGCTAATCACTCAACTCTAAAACAGAAACACTCCTATCGTACTAATTCTACCTACCCTCCATCACTCGAGTGATGAGGATCAAAGGTGTTTGATGACATAGGTCTCTGTTTCAGTGTACCGAATGTGAATGTGTAGGTCTGGGTCAAATGTTTTGACTTTTATTGTGCATACTCATTTGCTTATTGCTCTTGCTCTTTATTTTTTTATTTTTTTTGTGAGTATAAGGCTTTATATATATACATTCCCTAAGATTGGTGATTGAGAGGTCAGGGAAACAAGGTTGAGAGGGGAGTGAGTGAATGATGACTGTCAACAAACATTCCCCCCTTCCTTGGGTAGATCATATCGTTTGAAATGCGCTCGTCACCCTTTGAAAAAAATTGTTCGAGTCGATAATAGGTGAGGATTTTTGCCAGTAGTTTTCTATTACCTTAGGTGTCTCATCGAGTTGCAAGGGTGGTAAGGTACTCTCCCAGGATCGAACTTGAAGTGGTTCTTCAGGTGATTCTTGAACACAGGGAGGTGTGGATTTCTTTGTAGCTTTATGAAGGTCCACTATTATAGGTGGAGGTTGTGGAGAAGCTTTTACCTCTATGGATGCATCACATGAGGAGCTAGAAGCTTCATGCGACTCCCCCCTTCCTGAGCTAGGTGGAACAAATCGTTCTTTCTTTGGTACCAAACCAGCTCTGGAGCGGGTGTGTAGCATTCATTGGTTTTTTTCTTTCCGCGATCGTCAATTCGTTTTGGATCTACATGATTGAGCTCACATGGGTCAGGTGACAAGTAAGAACACAATCTACGTTTTGGCACCCAGATTCGATCATTTCCTTGATAGTAGCCTTGGGCTTCCAATAGTCGTTTAGGAATCCAACGCCACGTTTCTTTACATTTCTTGGAGCGAGTGAAACATTTCCTACAAGGCTTTTGTTTTTTAGCATCCACCATGGTTGCTAAAGAAGCTTTAGGGACCCACTTGTATGTTTTCTTCGTTATATTAGGATGAGTCTTGCCAGAAGCTATATGCATTGCTTGTAGCATATTTAAAGGTACAGGCATTTCATCCCCCTCAGGTGTTACCCAGGTCGTCCCCCTGTTTCCCCAAGTGTCTATGGTTGCTGCTAGGTGGACCCAATCCACATTGTCCGACTCAGTCATCCCAGGTAGTACATCCATATAAGGAGAATCTTCCCCAACATCAGTGTCCGCTTTACACGTGTAAAAATACTGCAATGGGGCCGAGTGAACTGTGGTGTCAGATCTATGATCAATTATAAACCTGTTTCCTAGAGGATGTGCTCGACCTGTTACAAGATCCACTCGAATGACAGAATCTTGGAACTGCAAGTAGACATGGTTTTTAGACCAGTCATGCACCATTTTTGCTTCCCTCATGAAAGGACGTCCTAAGATCATCTCCGATGCCATAGTGTGTTTGGAGAAATCCATGACAATGAAGGTAACTCTTATTTTATGTCCAAAGACCTTGATCTTGAGATCTTCTAGCATCCCAATAGGTTTAACAATAGACCCATTGGCCATCTTCACTACTATGGTTGTGGTCGCAAGGTGAGGTCTTCCCATAGTTTCCTAGCAATTTTTAGTCACAATGCTAACCCCACCGCCACCATCAAGGATTCCCTTCAGAGTTAATCCCTTAGTAGTGATTGGTATGGTCGCATTGGATTCATCACCCTCAAAGTATTGTCCCAACTTGTTAACATGTGTTTCTATAACAAGGTTCTCATCTAGGTTGGGTTGTGGATCTAAGTGTTCCTCCTCTATTGGCATCTCCCCAGCTCCATCCATTTGTGCAAATTGTGGCAGCCCAAACTTCAGTTCTCCATTGAGGAAGGATCGAAGAGCTGAGACTAGCTCGGGGTCTTTATATAGTTTGGACATGATGGTGGTTCTAACTTCTGAAGACATGAAATCCATCAATTTGGCAATGTTTAACGGCACCTTTTGGCCTTGAGTCCCTTGACGTGGGGAAGATGGGATCTCCATTTCTTCGATAGGATCAGGTAGTCCCTCTGTAAACATTCTTTCCATCAAGAAGTGAGTACGCCCACTTTCCCATGACTTTAAGTCACTTTCTTCTTGGATGACACTAGGTATGTCCAAGGGTCTATGGACTTGGTGAGGTTGTTGTTGCGTAGGGAACACGGTGTCTGTAATCTGGATCTTCCTAGGTGCTGGTTTTAGATCCCTTTGGGTATCTTCTGCCAAACTCCTTAAATGCTTGACTCGCTCAATCTCCTCTGTAGGGTTTGGGTAAGTTCCTATCTTCTTTTTGGATCCTGGCCATTGTGGCTCATGAAGATCTTCCTTGTTGGTTTCTATGTTAGTGGTCGTTTTGGTCTCCATGGTTTCACCTGAATCAAAATCTTCTTTAGCGTCGTTCATATATACGGGGTCGTCACTAGTCCCTATGTTGGTCTTTGAACTAGGGTCTGACTTCATTGCTTTTTGCGATCTCTTTCTTCACGTTTTCTTCTTTTTCTGAGATTGGGCAATTGATGCCGTGTCTCTTTCCTCAAGAATATAATTTTGTTTTTGGAGCATCGATCGTGTGAGTACGTTTACTGGTACCACGGGTGCACTTGGTGATGGCTCCTCGGTAACTTCAATCAAGTTTAATGGCATGATCTTCGGTGCATTTGGATTATTTGGACATTGGGCAATCAAATGATCTATGCCACATGAGTATCGGCATTGTAGACGTGCTCGCTTGATTGGTTTGCATTAGTGTGGCGTTCTTTTGTAGCCTAATAGGACACTCGGCTACACGATGTGGACCTCCACACTCATAGCATTGAAGAGGTGGTCTCTTAACAGTGTAGTTGATATTTTGGCCTCTTGCCGCAAGAGCAACTACTTGATATACAGGTTTGACTTGTCCCCAATAGTCCTCCATGTAGTATTGTGGAATTTCTTCAAGCACATCCATCCCATAGGCGATATTAGGATCTATATCTTCCTCAAAGGCTTCCAAACAAGAAATAGATGACTCACAACCCACTTGATTCACATAAGTGATTCTTGGATGTGGTGGTTGCGGTCCTAGCACTGGAGGTGGTAAGGGTGTTGTTTGAACAACATTTTGGGCCCTAGGGACCATGTGTTGTGCTGTTTGTTCAAGAGGTGGGGCCGGCATCAAGGCAGGCACTCGAGGTGTGTCTGTCCATGCTAAGGTTGGTCTATTGGCCATTGTGTGCTTAAACACTATACAATCCTTAGCTTGATGACCATACCGCCACATGCATTGCAGTTCCCATTGAACTTAGCTTGATGACCATACCGCCACATGCATTGCAGTTCCCATTGAATTTTACTCTAAAAGTAGGGCATTCACTGGTACTATGCGGTCCATAGCATACTGAGCACCATTGCTGCTCCCTTCTTGGATACATATGATTGTTTTGCGGGGCACGATTGTCTCTAAGACTCTCTTGAATAGCCTTGGTGAGATCTGCTAAAGTCATCTCAGATATCTTTGGCTCCTTAGCAATAGGCTTTAGGGTCATTGGCTGATGCCCTAATGCTTGCGAGATAATAGATTTAGGCTCAACAAACGCTCTTTCTCCTTGAATCATTAAATTATCCTCCAATTGGATCGCATTGGTGGTGACTGCTTCCCAAGTGGTGATACCTCTAATGACTAGGCCATTGTAGATATCCTCATGTCGTAATCCCCTAATGAATCTATCAAGCAATTGGTTATTGTTGAAGCGCTCATTTGGATTACAACGAGAATTCAAATGCTTCAAGCGACTTATAAAGTCTCTCACCGACTCTCCTTCCTCTCTTTGGGCTTTCTGGAGCTGAGAGGCTACACCCCAAAGTACTCCCTCTCGTATGTATTCTTTTAAGAACAGTCTCCTAAGAGTAGGGTAAATCGTTTTTTATTCCACCCTTAGGGTTCTATACCAATCCCCAGCCTTTCCACTTAAGGTTAGGCTTAAAGCATTGCTCTTATGTAGGTCATTGTGTTCTCCTAGAGAATCGCATATTTGTTCAAACACTTCGATATGCTTTCTCACATCCCCGTCTCCACTAAATTTTTGTGTGAGCTTGGCTATTTGAACTGCCTTACTTCTAGGCTCTCTATCAGGTGTGTTACGCATATTCTCAGCAATAGATCGACCAATAGCTTGAGCAAATGTTGCCAAGTCACCTAAGTGAGCAGGCACGGTGGGTGAAGGTGCTCCAGAGACTACATGTGGAGTAGGTATTGGCATTGGGCTTGGCGCATAGGAAGCCCTTGGGTTCCACGTTGGGTACGATGTTGTGCCATGTGGTGGTCCATAGTTCATATGAGTGGCCCTAGGCATAGCAGACGTCGGATGTGACATGCTAATGCTAGCCGGTATAGTCCCATGGAAATAAGAACTTGGGTGTTGTGGTTGTGGGGCATAGGTAGTTGAAACAATGGGAGGGGTAGGGACTACATGAGTACGTGGACCCGTAGGTGTATACGCACTTGTAGGTACTATTGCAGGCATTGAGCTACCATGTAGCGGTTCTTTACTAGCAAACGAGGTCCATGGTGTGTTTCTTGGCATGCCCATCATTAGGGTAGGCATGGTAGCTGTGGTGTCATCAAGGGAAAGATGAGCTAGACTTGGAAAAGTAAAGCTATCACTTGTGGGCTCATATTGCATTGAGACCCCTGGCGAAACAACATATGGGGGATCGATGAGACTCACTGGGGGAGTCTCCATTTGTGATAGAGTGGGCTGTTTCCCTTTGGCCGTGTCTAAAAATCGCATTGGACCCGTCGAAGGTATGTTTATTCCTCGATTTTGCCTCTCGGACTGGATAATCCTATGGATGACATTGCAGATCATGTGTTGTTGTTCCTCTAGACTAGTGGCACTAGATGTGGATTGTACAACTTCTAACCAACCCACATGGTATGTGTAGCCCATGTATAGGCCGGTCAAAGTCTCCGTGTGTAGGTCATATTCCCAATTTTCATTGAGAAATACCCCGTCCAAACTTGGTGTACTAGAGGGTTGCCGTGAGGTGGATGCACTGTTGCTTCCCGTGTTTTGACTTTTAGTCACCGCTACCTTAGAGGCGACTTTGAAAGGTGGTAGCTCGATAGGGCCCTCATTAAATGAGGTAGGTAGAATGTCCACGTGGACACTCTGAGGGAGTGTGGGGTCTATAGGAGATGTGAATGGTGATTCTACTTCCCCACCCCCTTCGTTGACTTCACTAGCCGTAGGTTCAAAGCGCGTAGCTCTACTAAAAGTTTCCATCAAACGGCTAAAAACACTAGTTCCAGGTTGCTGGGCCCAGCTAGGCACGGTTTCATTTGTTCCCCCGGGGCTTTGTGTAAGATGCTCTTCCATAATATCGTAGTCAGAGGAAGAGTCGCTAGCCGCTATATTTGGGTCTTGGGTTGCACTACCTTGGGTCCCCGCCGAGGGCGTAGACCCTAGCGTGGAAGGATAGTGAGTACCCCCGTAAATCGAAGCACTAGCTAGTTGTTCGGACTCTAGCACACGACCAGAGCATAGATACATGTGCTTTGGGTGCCCTACAAGTGTCGGCAAGTACCCTCAAAGGTTACTTGCTTTGTTTTGTGGGTGTTTTGCACCCCGTTTTCTACTTGATTTTTTCTTGTTTTTGATGTTTTTTGAATGTTTTTTTTAATGTTTGATTTTTTTGATTGAAGTGTGTGATAGCTCGAAACGAGCGTATTACTTAAAGGGTCGCTGTGTGCTTTACAACACAATTTTCGGGCATCTGACGTTCCGTTGGTGCTCAAAAAATCAATTTTTAGCTACGTGTGAAGCTAAAATTCATTTTTAAAAAGGCAACCGAGGCCTAGGCCTGAGCGTGAGCTTGGGCTTGGGTCTGGGAGATATTCGCGATCCCGGTTCTACCTTTAAAATTATTTTATTTTATTTTATTTTATTTTTTTGGATTTTATTTATTTATTTATTTATAATTTAGGATAAGGCCGCCGCGGCCTGCGCGAGAGCACACACACACTCTCTCTACCTACTTCTAACTAATACACCTACTCTTACACACTAACACACTCTATTAACTCTCACTAATCTACTTCCTACTTACTTACTGTACACAGAAAACTAACTACCTTAATACACAGAGAATGTTTACAGAACCTTTGAAATCTCTATTAACAAAGAAAACTAACTACCTTAATACACAGAGAATGTTTACAGAACCTTTGAAAACTCCATTAACAAAAAAGAAACACACAGTATAACACCAAATCCCTCTTCTCAACACACACACACACACTCCTTCCCTACCTTTCCTATAATAGAAATTGCACCACGGAGAAGCACAGAGTGCTACTTGAGCTTCATGCACGGCAATCCCCGGCAACGGCGCCAAAAATGTGCGCGTATGTTGCACGTGTCAATGCAAGGAACTTGCCAATACACCGTGTGCGAGCCACAAATGGCTCCAAGCACACAACAAGCCTAAACTAGTAAGCTCAAAGAAAGCGATGGTGTGTCGCTCACCGCTCTACGCTTGCTTTGTGGAGGATTCCTCGCCGCGAAGAAGAAGGAGATGCCGCTACACCGCGCTCAACCGCTTCACTGCCGTCGTGCCTTCGTAATGCTCGATTGCCCACACTCTCTCTCTCTCTCTCTCTCTCTCACACACACACACACAGATACACACACACACAAGGAGGTGAAGAAGAAGAAGATGGAGATGGAGATGGAGCAAGAGCACTCTTCTATTGCACAAATGAGAGAATGAGTGAATTTTAGGTTTAGTTGACTTTTATATGAGCTCGCCCCATTCACACTTGGGTGCCCATACTTAGCCAACTAATCCCTTGAATGTTCCAGTTAGAGTGCGCCTCTCATCGGCGATCACTCTTACCCTTTTCCTATTGGACCGACAAGCCCGGTACCTGACTCTACCAAATAAATAATACAATGTCCGTCGTAGATTACAACGTCCGTCGTAGGTGATAAGGTGTCCGTGAGCCGTGAGGGTTAACAATGCTTGATTCTGTGTTCGAATCCTTGAAACCGTTTTATGTTTCTTCGATGAAGTTTTAGGTGCCTAGATCTAAATTGGTTTATCCTTAAGTTGTGTTTTGGTACCCAAATTTGCCTGACTCCTTGCATGCTACTTGTAGCAATGGTTTGTTGAGGAAATGGAGAAGATTTGCTTCGTGGATTTGTCTTCTGATTGCATCTTTTCCATTCCTCCTTGCTTGGTGCAACTGGAACAATGAGTTGTCCTCCTTTAGGTGATACCTTTAGCTGATTCGTATCCCAATTTGGTACTGCTTTGTATGTACGCATCCAAAGAATGCCAAGAATCATGGTCTCATTCATGTGTTCATCTGGCAAGCATACAAACTGATGCGGACATGAACATCCATGTACTACCACGTTCAAGTTGAATACTCCCAATGTTGGAGTTGGATTCTTGTTGCATCCTTTGATTGTCGTTATTCCTGCGGTCAATGCCTGACTTGTTGCCTTCTTGTATGTGGAATAATTGACTGCATTCTGTTGGAGGCTCGCCATAGCATAGGCAATCTCCCACAAATCTATCAATCCGGAGAGAGAGAGAGCATGACCCGGCTAGGGCTTGGAGGCATCACACAAAGAATGTGCGAGAGCGTCATCGGATGCAAAGATTGAGAGGATTCAAGAGCGTGCATCCTCCAATGCAAATAGAAATCATCCCAAATCAACTAATGCTAATCGCACATCAAGCATCAATTCAAGCAATCATCTACACACATCAAGCAACGAAGTGAAACACACTAATCTTGGAATCTCTCAAGCACAACTCTAATTACATGCATTGACGATTAAGCACACAAGATCGCATTCAAGTCGGCCACCCCAACCATGCCAATCATGGTGTCCAAATCAAGTCACACATAATCAAATTAAGCTCAAGGCTTCTTAAACCTACACACACACAAGCACACCATTAGAGGACAACTCTAATCCCTCAATCACGAGTACGCCCACTCCGCTTAATCGAGAGAGTTAGATAAGGACTCCACTAATCGGAGTAGCTTAGCATAAGTAAGAGTCAGATTAGAGAAGATCAACACTTCAAAACAATGAAGGAAAGTAGATAAACATGATTGACAACATAATGAAGACTAGATTAATTAAGAGAGAATTACACTAATTACATGTGATTAGCACTAGCCTTATAAGTATGGGCATTAAGCTCAAAGCCTAGGCCATCAAGACCTCCTCTAGGGAGAGAGTTCTCAAAAGGACCACTCAAGAATGACCTCTCATTAAGCATAGGGCTCTTTTATAGTTTTGGGCCTCAAACCCTTCAACTATGGGATAAAGTGAGCTCTCTAGCCTAGACTCATACAACTTTGGAGCTCCTAAATGAGCCCAAGCCCTATACAATGAAAAGTAAACACTGTGCACTATGGCACATCCACAACTTGGTGCATAAATGGTGTAGCCTGTGTTAACCGCTGCTAACATTCCCCCCTTCCTAATTTAGCGCACGTCCTCGTGTGCCGGTGAAGCAAGACATGGTGACATGGTAGAAAGCAAGTCCAAGGAAGAAATGTTGAGCTGCAAAACATAAGAACAAGTAATGAGTATCAAAGGCCACCAAAAATGAATAAACATGAAGCAGAAATGAACAATCATGCAAAGTGATTTTTTGCTTCTAAAAGATGGGTCAATCATAGTAAAAAACTAGACAACATAAAGCAAAAAAATACTCAAACTATTGTGAAGATTAAACCACTTGAAATTTCAGTTTTATGCATGAAACACAAGCAATGAATTATGACCCTAGTCTAATGCAAGTTCATAAACCTACTAGCCTAAAAACTATGTGAACAATCTTAATAAATCATTCAAGTCTATCATGTCTATGGGCTATAAAAAAGCTCCTAATCTATTAGTACATTGTCAAAGTTTTTTGAAGCTCATGGAAGTTTTGATTTTGTCATTCATTGAAAAAAGTAAAGCACCATCACAAGGCTACCACCCCAAGGCAAGTCTAGGTGCGACTCTCAGCTCCTTGAACCCTCAAGAAGGTGTTCCAAAAGCCTACTAGCTTACCAAGGCGACGGCTAACCCCTATCAACCCAGGGCATCGGTTTAGGGCCTTGACCAAGCGAGCCAAGGTGATTCCCCTCGCCTACCAAGTGCCAATAAGACGCTAGGCCTCTCTCAGACACGACATAACATAGAATTTTTATTTTCATGTGCCTTAGTAGCATTTTTGCTACTTTTTTGGACACTTCTTTGCTTCATGGTTCATTTTTTAGCACATTTTTATTGCTTCCTTTATGAGATATTTATGGCGATTGGACTAAAAAAGATTAAAGCCTAATCATAGCCCTAAGTCGTGACAAAAATGAATGGAATATTACGACTATCACTAAGAATCTAGGACTAGCAAGAAATGAACCTACATTAACCTAAGGTCAAGGCCAATTACCTATGATTTGCATTCATAAAACCTAATTTTTTTGTGAGTTAATTTTCACAAAGTAGGGTGTTGAAACTTTACGATGCCTAGCTTTCGAAAATGAAAAAAACCATAGCTTTAGAAGCAAAATTTCAGTTAAACCAAGCAATAGAATGGAGAGATGAACAAAGAGCCAAATCATGGAAGGATTACACCTATTCATGCTCTTTGAGCATCTGTGAGCAAGCATCCTTTGTGTAGAGAAGCCTCTTGATCTTTTTAGCTGCAAAAAGAAGCCTTTTGAAGCTAAGTGTAAACACAAGCTACAAAATCCAATTATTGAAAAGCCACACAAAAATCATTAATGAAAACCTAAAGCTAGGGTCTTGCATACCCGAATTTGCCAAACGGAAAAAACCCAAGGGAAAAAAATGCCTTTGGTTATGCACATGATGCTCTAAAGTAGCAAATTTATGCATACAGAACAATGATGAGAGAGGAAAAATGCTTCTACAAAAGAAAATTTTGTAATTTGTACAATCTCTCATGCATGATTCAAAAGTCGACTATTTTCTAGCTCAATGAAATATGGAATTTAAAACAAGCCAACAACTAAAACATAATGCAACTTTATAAAGTGAAGTGGCTCTTGAAAGCCAAATTTTACATTTTAAAGCTTTTCAAAAAGTTGGCTAACAACTAGCTCAATTGAAATTTTACATTTTTGAGTGCAATCTATGAGCTAGAGATGACTGCAACTTAATGAAATGAATGGCTCTTACTAGCCAAATTTGTACTTGAAAGCTCAAATGTTGGCTAAACACTAGCTCAAAATGAAAAATTTTCATTTTTAGACCAAGCTATGAGCTAGCATTACAACTTTAATCCACACATTTGGAATGGATCTAATTAGCCAAATTTTGCAATACATTGCAATGATGACCCCTTCTTGGATCATTTGGAATCACACACCTGCCACACTCCTTCACAAAAAACTCAAATCATTAGTGCTCTTTAGCTTTTGTACATCCAATACAAGCACACTCTTGTCCATCAAAACAAGCGCAATTTTAATGCTTTCATATAATTTCTCATTCAATTCAAGCATTAAAAATGCACAAGCAATGTTAAGTTTAAGCACCACTCATCATCCACAGTGTTACTCGCACATGAAGCTCACATGCATTTCAAATAGAGCTTTCCATTTTAGTGCAATGATAATTTCAATCAAGCCAAGCACTAATCCACACACGAGCTAAATTTTTAGTGTAAGTAAGGCAATCACAAAATCATGGCTTTACTCAATGCCCACACGTTGCTCTTACATACAAATACGACATACATAGAAAAGCATATGAGGACATAATTTTCATCTTTGCAAAGGCAATCTGCCAGATTTTGTATCATCGAGTAACTGTTCCCCAAGAGCTCCATCATTTAGTGCATAAAATCATTTGGCGTTCACAATATGCACTAAAGGAGTCATAAGAATAGACAATTTAGTGCAATCTATGAAAAGAACCGCAATCCATGACATAATAGATGCACCAATATGTGCTCAATAGCAACTTTTTACATACGAATCAAGAAGAGAGAGATAGAGTCAATGAATAATGCAGATGAGCATCTCACTCTCACACCAACTGTAGTACACACAAATGAATCCTCAAATTTATCATGCGTGGTCATTCAAGGCTAGCATACATACTCTCTAGTACGATCGACTCCGACCAGTGCGTGATAATGGTGGACTTTACAATGTACATAGCCAAACATTGCGGCTTCCCCTCGCTCAATCAATAAAAGCTTGTCCTCACTTCGATGAGGGTGTGTACCATCCCCTACCAGTCATTTGATTCATTTTTTCACTTAAAAAAAAAAAAAAAGAATTTGGCTGCAGCTTTACGAGGTCTGGTGCCACGATGCCACTAGGTAAGGCGGTAGGCAGGTCTGTGGGAGCTATGTATCATAAGTTGACGTGCTCGCTAAGATTTCCTAAGCTGTGATGATCTGCGTGGAGCCGCCAGCCAGTAGGTGAGAGTGTTACAGGGTGCATCAAATGAGGCCAATGGGCGTGCCGCCACGTGAGCTCAGGTGGAGGCGGTGAGCCAAAGCAACAAAGTAAATGCATGAATTTAGGCTCGCCATTCAGGCCTGCCAGTAGTTGTGTGTGAGTGTTTGTGATGGCCTGCACTGCAGAGGTAAGCGGTCCGCGGTGGAGGCAGTGGAAGGGATGATGATGCGCCAAAACGGCTTTGAGCCGATTGTGTGGGGTCGGCCCTGGTTCAGCAGCATCTTGAGACGTGCGTGTGTATTTGCCAAAAATGGCAGCCCACTCGAGCGTGGCAGGGTCTGATGAGAGACGGGGTCATGCTCATAGGTCATGGCCGGTTGAAAATAGGTGTGTGAGTACGTGCTGTGAGCCGAGGCTGGACCCGAAAAAAGTGGTGTGTGTGTGCGTGAGTTGTACTCTGACCAGCGCTTTGAAAGCGGCAGAGCAGTGCATGCGTGTGGGGTCCAAAGACCAGGGGAAGCGGTGCAAGTGGAGAAGAGAGAGAGAGCTTGGGTGGGCCAGTAGAATCGAGCACAAGACGGAAGCCCTAATAGCAGCGAAAACAGCCCGTTTGGTGTGTTTTTTTGAATAAGCCAAGACTGACAGCCGGGTGGGGTCGCTCCGAGTCAGCAGCGCCTCAGAAAGTGTGTGTGTGTGTGTGTGTGTGTGTGTGTGTGCCTTAATCAGCAGCGCGTGTGTGTGGCGATAATGCCAAACCGGCTCAGGCCAATTTGGGACAAGCATTTGGCGAGCCAGTAGGCGGGAGTGGGCTGCCAGCGAGGAAGCCAAAAAAGGCTAGCTTGGTGGGCCTTAAATTTTCTTTTTCAAATTTTGGTTGGGGCTCGATCCCATGGTCAACAACATGTAAAGCCCTTCGACAGAGAAGTGAGGTCGAGCCTGAGAAAATGGTGTCACTGCTTGTATGACTTAAAATCTTTTTCACAAAAATGATATTTGGACATGCAATTTAAGTCACACAATTTTTTTGTTTTTATTTTTAAAGTGAATTACCACATCCGCTTAATAATTGGTTTGCTTCACGTTCAAATGGACGCCGATTGTAATTAAAAATCCACGAGAACACTCTTTTGGCATCCAAACCTTCTCATTGGCAATTTGGGCATGCATATTAATCCATTTTCAATCGGTATTGCTTCAAATTCAAGAGCAAAAATTCCATTTTCAATGCACTTTTTACTAAATTGGGCAATGCTCATAAGAAAATCAATTAAGGTTGTCATCTCATTTGCACTACCAGACCAACCATTGCAACTTAAGTTGCTCTTATCCGCAGATATCGACATTTAGACAAACCCAATTGGCACAAAACATTGGTCAATTTAAGCCGGTTTTTAATCATTGCAAATTTAATTGCTCATATCCAATAGCCTTAATCGCTCAATCTGATTTATATTTGTCATTCATACGTGACTGTGGAAAACTAAAAGTACACCATATTTAATCAATTTAGCACATGTGGTAGTGGTATTGCACCTCAATCATCCCCAATTACGCACAAATTGAGTCATTCATATCAAAATCCCAAATTGATCAATTATGTACACACCAATCTTTAGATCTAATAATCATCATAATTGGTACTTGCTACCAATTATTCATCCCCAATTTAGGCATAATTGGCCATTAATTAGGCACACACACCTAAATTTAGGCCGTCAATTTGTGCAAAAATTTCATTAAACACTCATTGCATTTCATCAATTGCACACTTGATCACACATACATGAGTATATACATGCTAAATTAACTCAATTTTAATCAAAAATTGATCCAATTTTAACTCAATTTAGCATTGCACACACACAAAAATTAGGTGCACAAATCCAATTGTTTTGCTTAATTAGCAACGAAATTAGGCCAATTCCTAATGCTTGCACACACATTTCTTGCAAAATCATCAATCTACAAGCATTTAGGTGTTCAATTTGACCATAAATCTTCTCATCAAAGTTATTTAAAATGGGCACACACATTCAAATCTTGCCCAAATTTTGGCAATTAGGCCTACTCCATGACCGGAATAGCCTCACATACGCATCAATTTAGTGATTTGCACACACAATTCATGCAAACCATTCCTCAAGCATCTAGGCATCCAATTTCATCAAATTAGGCATAAATTCCATCAATTAGGCACACACACCTAATATTAGCAATGATTTAGCAACTCAATGGGATCAACTTAATCAATAAAAAATTAAGCGGAGTAGGTCAATCCACTTACAATTGATTGCATCCAAGCTAATCCTTGCTCCATGCGACGATTCCATCATGCACACACATGTGTGCAACTCCGATTCGGTCCAAAATTGATCAAAAAATTGACCAAAATCAACACTCAATCACATGATTAGGCATAGATTACAGCAATCAAGAGTGATGATCCTCCTCAATGAAGGGGATTTAGCATACATTCCAAATCAAAATTAGTGGTTAGGTTAGCACAATTAGCATGGAATTAGTACAATTAGCACGAAATTAGCATGAATGGGATGCAAAATTAGTGAAGGTTAGTGAAAAATTACCAAAATCAAAAGAGAATTTAGGGGTTTTTGGGGTGAAATAACTCTATACACATCTAATTAAACTTAATTACACTACACACAAATCAAATCCTACCTAATTACAAGAAATCGGTAATCAGATTACTCTTATCTTTTGCAACCTCAACTCCACTAGCGTAGGCAACCTGTCCCCGGCAGAGGCGCCAATGTTGGAGGCTCGCCATAGCATAGGCAATCTCCCACAAATCTATCAATCCGGAGAGAGAGAGCATGACCCGGCTAGGGCTTGGAGGCATCACACAAAGAATGTGTGAGAGCGTCATCGGATGCAAAGATTGAGAGGATTCAAGAGCGTGCATCCTCCAATGCAAATAGAAATCATCCCAAATCAACTAATGCTAATCGCACATCAAGCATCAATTCACGCAATCATCTACACACATCAAGCAACGAAGTGAAACACACTAATCTTGGAATCTCTCAAGCACAACTCTAATTACATGCATTGACGATTAAGCACACAAGATCGCATTCAAGTCGGCCACCCCAACCATGCCAATCATGGTGTCCAAATCAAGTCACACATAATCAAATTAAGCTCAAGGCTTCTTAAACCTACACACACGCAAGCGCATCATTAGAGGACAACTCTAATCCCTCAATCACGAGTACGTCCACTCCGCTTAATCGAGAGAGTTAGATAAGGACTCCACTAATCGGAGTAGCTTAGCATAAGCAAGAGTTAGATTAGAGAAGATCAACACTTCAAAACAATGAAGGAAAGTAGATAAACATGATTGACAACATAATGAAGACTAGATTAATTAAGAGAGAATTACACTAATTACATGTGATTAGCACTAGCCTTCTAAGCATGGGCATTAAGCTCAAAGGCTAGGCCATCAAGACCTCCTCTAGGGAAAGAGTTCTCAAAAGGACCACTCAAGAATGACCTCTCATTAAGCATAGGGCTCTTTTATAGTTTTGGGCCTCAAACCCTTCAACTATGGGATAAAGTGAGCTCTCTAGCCTAGATTCATACAACTTTGGAACTCCTAAATGAGCCCAAGCCCTATACAATGAAAAGTAAACACTGTGCACTATGGCACATCCACAACTTGGTGCATAAATGGTGTAGCCTGTGTTAACCACTGCTAACACATTCACTCTAGCTCCCATGTCTACTAAAGCATTGGTGCTATGATTGTTGAGTTGTACTTTGATGCGCAGATCCATTCCCTCTAACCAGTCGTCATCTGTTGAAACTGCGTCTTTAGGTAATTCCCATTGTCGATCATCTATTTCCAAAGTGTTGATGGGAATCGGTATCTGTTGATTCTTGAGAGCAGCTTTACGCTTGAGTACCCGATGTCTAGCTTCCTCTTGGGCCTAATCAATAACTTGCTGTCGTTTGATCTTCCTTTGTTTGGCTGCATGCATTCTTTCTAGCAATTCATTGGTTAGTGGCAATTTGTATTTCTTTAAACGACATCCACTAATCCAATTAGCCATTGGTTCACCATCTAGGGTGGATAATTTTATTGCTCCACTTGGAGGTACATCTTCAATGATAAATGGTCCGTTTTCCTTTTTCTTAAACTTGGGAATGTGTTGCTTAAGGAAATAGACTAGAACTAAGTCCCCTTTTTTGAAGATTTTGTTGATTAAGTGGGAATCAAAAAACTGTTTTTGTTTCCGCTTTTGTGCAGAGATATGAGCTACAGCAGTTAGCCTTTGCTCGTCTAGCTTTTCCAAATCTTCAAGTCTTTCTGACAATTCATGTCCAGTCCACATAAGATTCTGTGCTACCCTTAATGTCGACAATAGAAATTCTATTGGGAGTATGGCATCAAGACCATAAACAAGGTTAAAGAGTGTAGCATTCGGAGCTGTTTTGAATGAAACTCGATAAGCCCATAGTGCAGCATGGAGATTCATTTCCCAGTCTATCCTTCCTGAACTAACCACTTTGGTCAGTCCCGAGCTAAGAATTTTATTCGTTTGCTCAGCTTGTCCGTTTGCTTGTGGGTGATAGGGAGCTGATTTGTTATGGATAACCATAAACTCATTAAGCAAATACTCTATTACCTCATTGAGGAAATGAGTTCCCCGATCACTGACAATCTCTATTGACAGTCCATATCTCATGAATACATACTCATATAATAATGCAGCAGTGGTTCTAGCATCATTCTTTTGAGTCGCTTTAGCCTTGGCTCACTTGGTCAAATAGTCCGTAGTTAGAATGACATATTGAGCTTGGGTTCTATAAGCAGGTTGTTGTATCGGTCCAACAAAATCTATACCCCATTTTGCAAAGGCTCTAGCCCCCATCATTGGTCTTAAGGGCATGTTGTCTACTCGTGTTGGCATTTTTTCTCTTTGACAAGCATCACACCTCCGAACATATTCTTTGGCATCTACAAAAAGTGTTGGCCACCATATGCCTGCCATCAAAATTGCTCTTGCAGTGGTCTCACTAGAAAAGTGACCTCCAGCTAATCCAACATGTGCTTGTTCTATAATCGGAACATACTCGTTTTCATTTGCACAAAGACGCAAATGTTGATCTTTACCTCTCCGATACAATTGGTTCCCAATAAGAGCATAGTCTCTTGCTTCAGTTTCAATTGCTCTTTGACGGCGTTTACTCATATCCTTAGGAAATGTTTAGCTCGATAAGTAAGTAACCAGATAATTACTCCACTTAGGAACATGTGACATTTGAAACAATGTTACATGAGGAATGGGTGGTTGTTTTTTACATTGAGGGCAATCTTTTACAAAAGATCTAACATCTCTCCTCATAATCGGCCAAAATACTCCAAGTCTTAAGATTCGTTGCATAGTTTTGGTCTTCCGCAAAGTGAAGTCCTACTGTGGTAACATGTGCTTGACTTAGGTATTGATCCTTTTCTTTAGGGTTAATGCATAAAAGCAATATCCCGTCTTGATTTCTCTTATATAGCCTTCCATCTAGTAACTGATACATAGCTGATTGCTCGATTAAATCAATTGTGATAGGAAGTGGTATTTGTGAATCCACTTGAGCTATTGTCATCAATGACACAATTTTTCCCGATCGTCCAGGTATCATTTTCACAGAGAACAAAAAGGCATCTGGTAGATCATCGTCTACCCCTTTAGGTGATTCCCCTGAAACAATCCTTGACAAATGATCTGCTCTTTGGTGTGTAGTGCTTTTTTTTACAACCACAGTGAAATCAAATTCTAGAATAATGATGAACCATCTCACTATTTTTCCTGTGTTGCATGGCTTGTTGACCAAATATAACAAGGCTTGGTGGTCCACAAAGAACACAAACTTGTTGGCTAGTAGGTAATGTCTATACTTTTTAACGGCGTAGATCATTCCTAGTCCTTCCCTTTTAGTGGTGGTGTAATTCTTTTCTGCCATGTTCAATTGTCGGCTAGCATAAGAAATAGGAAAGTCAATTTTTCCATCTCCTGGTTGGGCTAGTATACAACCAATAGAAAAATTTGAAGCATCTACATGTACGTGGAATACCTTATTGCAATTGGGTGCTTTCAATATTGGAGCTGAGGTGAGAGCTTGCTTAAGGCTCATGAAGGATTCTTCACATGCCTCGGTTCATTCAAAGTGCGTAATCAAGCTATACATGGGTTTTGCAATTATAGCGTGCATGTAGATGAAGCATCGGTAATATCCACAATGTCCCATGAAGGCTTGTACCCCCTTGACTGTATGTCCAAGAATTTTTCCTTGTCTTCCCATGAATGTGCACTTTTCAGGGTTTAAGCAAATCCTATAAAGTCTACATTTCTCAAACACCTTTTTGAGGTGTTCAAAATGATCAACCCGGATTGACGAATGTACGCATAGATCATCCATGTATACTTCTAAGAATTTCCGAAGATAATCTTTGAAAGCATGGCTCATCAATCTCTGAAATGTGGCTGGAGCATTAGTTAACCCAAACGGCATAGCCCGATAGGCAAATATACCCCATTCTGTTGCAAAAGCAGTTTTATGCTTATCTTTTGGGTCAACCAAAAGTTGATTGTATCCCAAAAAACCATCTAAGAAGCTGTCGGCTTCTTTTCCTGCCGCTCGTTCTAAAACATGCTCAGTTATCAGAAGAGGAAAGTTATCTCTAGTGGTAGTTGCATTCAGTTTTTTGAGATTAACACACACTCGTAATTTCCCATTCTTCTTAGGTACCACCATAATTGGAGACACCCAATCTGTGTGTTCAATTTCGTAAATGAATTCGGATTTCTTCAGATTTTCAATCTTCTTTGATTTTTCTGGCAAATGTTTCGTTATAAGTGTATGGTCTCTGTCTACTTGGTTTCGCATCATCTCTCATGGGTATAGTATGTTGATAGATTTCTGGATCAACACCCTTGAGATCCTTGTAAGACCAAGCGAAGATATCCCGGTATTCCTTTAACAAGCTCAACAAAAGCTTTTCTTCTTCTTCTGTTAGGTCATTTGCAATGTAAGCCGGTCTAGGCTCTTCTCCTGGTTCAGCCAAGTCTACCCTTTTAACGTTTTCAAGTCCTTCGTAAGACTCGCTTTGTTTTCGTAGTTCCCTAACAGGTTGTTCGATTATGATTTTCCGATCTTGGAGAGTATACTTTTTGTAATGGGATGGAACATGCATTACATCCTTACCATCCCCTTGTGATGGTTTCCATTTCGGTTGTGTATATCTCCTTTAGAGATTTTTTCAACTCTTGAATTTTTTTTTTCCACTCGACTTTGGTCATGAGTGGCTTTTTATCCTGATGTTCTTTGTGAGTACCCTTCCTTGCTTTTCTCAATGTATGAGACATTTCTGAGTTTCTGTTTGAAGGATATCTGCTTGTTATTTTGTCCTCGACACAATCATTAGCATCTATCTACATCAGGAATTGTGTTTTACTGGAGACTGATAGCATAGGTTGTGTTTTCACGATTTTGGTGTCTCTCTTTCTTCTAAACCATTTTTGTCTTCTTGATTTCTGGTTTGGAAAGTCAAAAAACTTTTCCTCCCCTCTTTTTAAGAGTAATTGATCTCTCGTATGCTCTTTTTCTGACCCCGAATCTTCTGAGGTAGCTGAGTGTTCATCTAACTCATCAGTTGCATCATAATAGAGGTCAGAAAAGACTTGTTGAGCTTTCATCAAGTCCTTTGTTTCCTCATCGTTGTTTTCAATGTTAAGGACTGTCATCATTTGGATGGGAATTATGTCGTATCCATCCTCATTGCAAAATTGAGTAGGCATAGACGTATTCACACATACATCCATTGTCGCTAAAATTTGAGTCCATTCAAATGGTTCAAATAAATGCTCTGGAAAGGATTCAGGTATGTAGGCTTCGTCTGTACAGTCCCTTTCTAGGGTACATTCCTCTCGTCTCAAACTTTCATTTTCTGAAGCTCCACACATCCAAATAGGAGTGTCTTTGTTTAACCAAGATGGGAGTTTACTTTCAGCCGAAGAGACTGAATCAAACTCTTGGATGGATGTTTTCAAGACATCTCTATAGGTGTGATCTTTTAGGTTGACTCTTGTTATAGATCCCACTTGCTTCAAGTACAGATAGTCGTTTTCCTAATCTTGGATAAGCTGTACCTGTCGCATGAAAGGTCTTCCCAATATGATCATGGTTGAGTTTTTTCCCAAAGTCTACTATGGCAAAAGTGTGTTGATATTCAATTCCACAGGAGTTGACTATCACTTTTTCTAGTAGCCCTAGTGGTCTCTCAATGTGTCCGTCAACCAACTGTAATTTCATTCGCATTTGTCTAATGGCTGGCTGTCCCCAAGATTCCCATACTGCTTTAGTGGCTATGGCTTTGCCAGCCCCACTATCCAGTATTGCCATGGTTTCAATGTCATTATATTTCACAGGGAGGGTAGTGTTTCCTTCTTCCTCTTCATAATATTCTCCGACCTTGTTCATAGGAACTGATCGAATCTCTTTGTTTTCCATTTCATTTTACAAATTTTCCAAATTCTTAGAGATTAACCCCGTTATCCCCACCTTCTCTATGTTTTTTGTAAATCGTTCCATAAGTATGGCCTGAGTTTCAACAGTTCTCCCAAAGTAAGGGTGCATTTGGATGGGTGTAGACATGATTGAATAAATGTTGTCTACTCCTAAGGTCTGTTTGGATCGTTTTACTTGAGTGGTCTTGCAAATGATGGAATCATCTTCGTTATCTCCCAAGTAAGAAGGTAATGTTTTTAATGTCAATGGTTTAGATATTCATGAAGCCTTCGATCCGCAATCCCCATACAAGGATTGTAAATCCATGTTCATATTTGATGGTAGGTTATCCAACCAAACTTCCTCTATAGGAGCTGACTTTAAAGTTAGGCTCCCATCATTGATCTCTCTTACCTTTTCCATAAGTGTCCTGGCCAGTCTTCCTCTACGAATGGAATTCCGTCTAAGGCATCTTCTGTGTCCGGCACTATGAGCTCTGGTTCATTTGTTTCAAGGTGGGATTCTGCCACCACATCGGATTTTTCTTTCGTTTCTTCTACCGCAACTCTTTCGATTTTGCAATATTTTCAAGCTTGGGTTTTTGTTTATCCAGCATTTCTTGCATGATTCTTACCAAGTTTTGATAAGCCTCTAGCTTTGCTACTTCCATGTCTGGAGATGGATAGTTTTTCCATTTGTTTTCCATGTTTTGGTCTGCTTTAAGTCCTGCTTGGTAAGCTTCCAAGGCAGTATTAATGGGCAAAAATTTTATCAACCATAATGGATCGTCCTTGAATTCACTACCGGTTTCTTTCAACTTGTTCTGGGCTAGCATTTTTTCTTTCTCTTCGTTTTCAACCCATTGTTTTTGTTTTCTCATCTCATATCTTTTGCTTTTGCTCCTTTTGATTCTTTGAGAATAAACTTTTGTGTTCTTCAAATCATCAGAGGAATTGTGTTTCTTTTTCTTTGCCTGGGCTCTTGTGATTACCTTAATTGGAACAATCGGTTCGCTCTCTGATGAGCTACTTGGCATCACTTGGACTGCGTTTACAACAGTTTTTCCCTTGTTCAAAGGATTCTTAGGACGTTGTATGCAAAAGGCTTCAATTGGTTTGAGGTTTTTGTCAGGCTCTAGACACTTGTTCTTCCAATGGTCATCAGCACCATAGTTATGACAATTTCCTGTTCTGGGCTTCATCATGGGTCTTCCCATGGGAGGTCTGACACCTTGATTAGCTACATAATACATTGGCGTGAGCTCTGGTGGAGCATAAGTCATGGTTTCTTTCATTGGTGGTGGATGTGGACTATACATTTTCCCTCTACCATTACTGTAGATGGACTAGGCTCTGCATAGGGTGTAACAAGCACTAATGCTTGTTCATCTATGACTCCTTCTGAGTGCATGTACTTTACAGGCACCACATTATGTCTTGGATATGGAGGTTGTTGTCCCAACACAGGTTGAGGTCTTTCCATACCCATTGGTGGTCTTTGAGCTTGGGCCATATTAGGCTGATATCTGTACATGGGTTGTCCCTGGAGCCTCATGGGCACGTACTGAACATTCCCATCATACTTTGGTATGAAGTAGCACTCGTGGGTCTCATGGTTGGTTCATTTACCCTCAATTGCACACCATTTTTGTGGCCTAATTGGTTGTCCCTGTGGAGGTATCCCTTGTCCTGGTCCTCTCATATGTGCTTTTTGCATATTGTTCATCATGTCATTCATCCTTTTTAGCATAGCTTCTATGGCTGAGAGTGGTGACACAGCAGCCGTTCCCACTTGTGCTAGCTTTGTGGATGATGTATTCTCGCTTTGGTTATCCTTAGGGACATCCTGCTCATTGAAGATCTCACAATTGTCTCCTAGGTCAATAGCATCAGACGCACATGCTTCTAGGGTTGTATGCTTTTTACTATAGAGTATAGCATGAAGTTCTTTGTTTAGCAATCCCTCCAGAAACAAGGATACAAGTCGTTCTTCTGCAGGTATCTCCATCTCTGGGCATCTGGCAATGTATTGCTTCATTCGAGTTGCACAATCCCTAACATACTCACCATGTTTCTTTTTGAAGTTGTAGATTTAAGCTACCGTATTATGTTTAATCCCCGTTTTAGAACAAGCAGCTACAAATCCTTGAGCTAATGTGTTCAAGTCCATGATTGACCTCGATGGAATGTTTTGAACCATGCCAAAGCTTTTCCTTCTAATGTTATTCCAAACCCTTCGAATTGAGTATGGAAATTGAATATACGCTCTGCTCTTAGCACTTGCTTAAAGCTTGCTAAGTGGTCATAGGGATCCCCTGATCCACTGTATTTTCTGATCCATTTTTGAAAATCAGCGGGTCTGACACGTCTATTTGGTTCAACTCCAAGTCTTCTGGGAGTTGGTCATGTTCAGAGTCCTTCAAACCAGTCTGTCGGAAATAGTGACTCATGTAGCCCTGGACTGGCCTTAGTGTCACCCGGTTTTCTACGTGATGAGGTGGTTTTTGGTTTCTTCACATTACTCTTAGATAATCTCTCACAATGTTCGTCTCTGGGAGTGGTTTCTGGTCCTTGACCCAATATCCAATCCCGTATGGAATACCCCTGGTATTTGGTTTGTTCTACCTCCTCAGGAGTCATCATAACGAAGTTGTTGTTATAACAATCCCTAAACAGGTAAGTTGGTAGGTCCGCAGATCTCTTATCTTTGATCTTGAAGATATAGATGATCTTCATGGCCGTTAATTGTCCTTGTCTAGCATGAGAGGTCCACAAAATATCTTTTATGTTTCTATCTTCCTAACAATAGACTCCGATCCTAGGATTATCTGTACTAATCCGTTTCAAAGGCTTGAAGTCCACTTGATCGTATCCCTCAAATTCCAAAGTTGGTGGTCCTTCTTTTGCTGACATATCGGGAATTATAGTGTTTACTTCTAATCCCCATTTGTCTACCACATTAGGATTTTTCAACTTGTACATATTGAGTTCCGTTTCGATCCATGTACATTTTTCCTTGTTTGTTTGCCCTAACCTCTTCTTCGAACTCAATGCCATGGTCATCAATGCGAATAGCATACTCCTCGTTAGGGTCCAAGTAAACCTGGGCTCCATGACGGTTAGTCTTGTAAAAAAAGAGTATATGCTTATAGCGCATTGTCGTTCCGGTTTCCGAGTGAGTCGAGTAAGACGACATTTCGGATGTTGAATCTGAAAAAGTGTCCGAGACTTCTTCAGGAATTGTGTGCAAGGAGTTGCCTTGATTCACGCTTTCTTCGGTGGATACTCTATTGGTGGTTTCTCCGAATAGGCCTTAATTTCCTAGTACACGACCAGATCTAAGGTTCATATAGACTTATGAAGCCCTGGATAGAGTACTCACCTTGGATTGACTTGTCGTCAATTCCACTCGATTCAATTGCAACTTTCTATTAAGCCACTGATTCCTCGTCTGCAACCTGATTCCTGTACAAAATTAATTAAATTAGCTATTTTTCTATAAGGACAGTAGAGCTCTTGAGAACTCTCATGATTGGTCTCTATATATCACTTCAATTTGTGCTATCGAAGTCAAAATTTTGACTTCCAAATTTAGCTTAGCAAAATCAAAGGTCTAATCTGCAACCTGTAAACTGAGTGTATCTGTACCAATTTTGATCCGATTGAACCCAAAATTGTCCTGTGGCCTTATTTTATGCTGGTCCAACATTGTATAAGCCCAAAAGTCAAAATTGAAGTCTGTGGATAGCAGAAGTAAATAATCACGATTATTTACTTTGGTCAAGTTCTAGCCCTTTTTGGATTGGTTTGGCAAGTTTACAACTTGTTTGAACCCTTGGACAAGTTTCAACAAGTTTGGACAAAATTTGATCAAGTGTACCCACTGTTCTATGTCCGCAGACTTTGATTTCAAGAATCTGACGTAAGTCTCACTTTTGTGATCCAAATTTCATCAAAATTAATTTGTGGGGTCTACTTGATGTGCTTGACCTTGTGGTATTCTCAAATTTGCAAAATCACCAAGTTTTGAAGCAGGTGTAAATAATCGCGATTATTTACTCCAACTATATTTTTATAAATTTTTGCCCCAACTTTGACACAGATTTGTTAAGCACCCTAAGTTAAGGTCACTAGCCAAGTTTCATCAAGTTTGGACAAATTTTTGGTCAAATGGTCATCAATTATCTGTCCGCAGACTAACTTTGCAATTTTAGTCACAATTTTCAATCCAGTGATTCAAATGTTACCAAATTTGGTTTGTGGACTTATTACAACATGGTAAACCTAGTGGTATGCCAACTTGGTCAAAAAAGTCCAAAAACAGAGCAGATGTAAATAATCGTGATTATTTACATTTGACAAAATTTTGTAAGTTTTTGGTCAACTAAGCATGTACACATGTTTATCACATCAATATAAGCCTATGGATCAATTTTTAACACGTTTGGATAAATTTTTATTCAGTTTACATGCAAGATTCAAAAAGTCAGTACAACTTTAGTTTTTACCTAATTTTTTGACAGTTTAGTGATCCAAACTTTTGGGCCTTTACAAAAGTTGTTTGTACACATGCAATGAGTCAATGGTATGAACCTTGGCCAATTTAGAGCAAAAAGTTAATAATCGTGATTATTAACTTGAGGCTTGAAATGAGCACTTTTTTGCAATTTTCTCAAAGATAGTCTTTTTATGATGTTTTTTAAGCCTATAAATCAAGTCAAAAGTTAGTTTGGCTTAAAATGTCAAGAAAAAGTAAATAATCTGAGTTTTGGTCAACTTCTTGAAATTTTTACCTCAAAGTGTCTTTGAGCTTATCCACTGGTTCGGACAACTCTTAAGCTTACTGTCCAGTCGGATTGAGTGAATTCGAGTCTATTCAAGCTATTCCTAGCCATAGAACTGAAATTCTGCAACTTGACATAACAACTCACACTTGATTCCTTCAGAGAGAGCAATGTTCTGAAATCCACCTCGGATCCTACTTACCCTACTTCTAGTTTCTCATGCAATGGGGTTGTGGAAAGTATCCACAAACACTCGTTTCCTTGTGTTTTTTTATGTTTTTCAGAGTTTTGATCTTAAGGCTTGTCTCGTCTACCAATCATTCTCCAATTCCTAATCTAAATCTACAATCCTACAGTTCTAAAGGCACTTAGCAAGTACGATTACTTCCAAGCTACCTCTACACAGCAAAAGACGACAATCTTAAGCTATACGGTTTCTAAAAGAGAGAGTTTACTCTAGGTGAACCTAGAGAAAGTTAATAGACAATTACACAAGACGCTTGTGTTTTCTCTAGTTTAGGTCTCTTCGATCCCCGGCAATGGCGCCAAATGTGGGACGCATGTCTAACCTCACCATCCTATCTTATTGCAGTATTAGCGAGAAGCACAATTAATTTGTCAAACCAATGGGACGAAGCTGATTCGACTAGTGCATAGAGTCTACAAGAGGTTGTCAATCTCTCGGAAAACAACTAACAACTCGCATCTAACTCAGGCTACACTCAAGTGGCTGAAATCACTAAAAGCCAATCGTTCATCGACAAGAAAATCACATCCTTTACAGCATCAAATGATATCTAAATGCAACAAAACTTCTAGGACAAGTTTATAAGACCTAAGCACACATGCTTATGGTATCAAACCCCACTTTAGGTCAAGTTCCAAAATTGCGATTATTAACAGTAGTGGATTTTTGACCTAGTCGTTTTCGACCCAAAATTCATCTAAATGCTTAGCAATGATGCCCCAATACCCCGCCTATGCTTAGTTTTCGATTTAAAAGTGTAAATTCCTAGTTATGATGAAATTAGGCCGCAGGTCGGCGATGCCAA
Organism: Adiantum capillus-veneris; assembly: GCF_014529385.1. Lineage (NCBI taxonomy): Eukaryota > Viridiplantae > Streptophyta > Polypodiopsida > Polypodiales > Pteridaceae > Adiantum > Adiantum capillus-veneris. The sequence continues at coordinate 144,265,170 of NC_140940.1, read as the reverse complement.
AAACTACGAAATAATGTGAATGGCTTACGTCAATGTAGAGCTCTTACCTGTGGTTGCAATGCAAAAAACGCATTCGCAATGTGACAACCAGAGAGGGAGTAGGAAGCGCGAGAAGGAGAGAAGTGAGCGCCGTTAGCTCACGCTGTGTATTTCTTATCCAGAAACTTATAAAAAACTTACAAAAATTGGCTTTTATACCTTAGCCAAGGTTTTTGAGTGGTCAAAACTAATAATCTGGAGTTCTACCAAAGATGGGAATTGACTGGCTGATACAACGTGGAAGTTTGTAGCCCCGGCTCATTAATTACATAGTTTACCAAGAAAATAGGAGTTACAATATTCTCGATTTATCAAAATAATAATTGTTTTACAAGAAGAACTCTGAAAAATGGTGTTCGTGTTAGCTTGCTGCTAACAATAGGGGTGTTGTGGATACCCTGAGTTATTTAGAGGTCTTGTGTTGTGTGTTGGTGTGTTCTCCCATTCCCCCTCTCCAATGTCTCAAAATAAAATTATTTTGTTTCTTTTCCAAAGTCTACTATTACAAATATACATTGTCCATGAGTAGTTTTTGTTTCATGCTCGATAGTTCATGCATATCATGGTTGAGCAAGAAGAACCTACTGTGGCCACTTCTAGTTGTGAGGCTGAGTACATGGTAGTATTCACAACTACGGTTGAGTGTGTATGGCTAAGACACCTTATGGCTGATTTGGGTGTTGGACAAGACACTGCCAACATTGTCTACAGTGACAGTCAGAGTGCATTGGCAGTTGCAAGGAACGCAGTTTTTCAAGCTCACACAAAGAACATTGAGGTGCATTACCACTATGTCAGGGAGAGGCTCTCAACAGGATAGATCAGCTTCGTTTTTGTGCTAAAACAGGACAACCTTGCAGATGTTTTTACCAAGGCATTGTCTAATGAGAAGTTTGAAGCTTTTCACAAATCTTTGGGCTTACTCCACTTTGTGGACTGATCATGTCCTCATAGCATGGCACTTCCCTATACTATATACTCTATGTGCCAACTGTCGTTCATCGTATCACTCCCAGGGGGGATTTGTTACCATATACGTGTGGTAATGATGTGTGTGAACACACTTAGGACTGTCGAGGCACTTTTTCCCTCACTAGGAGGTTTTTCCCCCCGTGCATTGTATATACGCCCATCACTCTAGGGCTTTCTTATCTTTCCATTGCACACTAAGTAATATACTCTCTGTTGTGTGCCTTGAGCTTCCTTCATCTTCTCCAAGTTGTTTGTGTTTTCCTGCAACTGTAATTCCAACAATGCTTAATCCTCAGCTTCTCTATCAAGGCACGCATAAGCTTGCTTCTAGACCCCTGGCACCCATGGTACTCCAAACCGGCAACAAATGTTATGAAAAACAAACTGGGATACCACATGAGAATTCAATTCCTTCATAGCTTTGTCCTCAGCCCACCTCGTGAGGTAGTCAATAGCTACCACAATATACTTCTTACCGCTTGTACACTTTGGGAATGAATCGATTGCATCCAAACCCCACTTCTTGAAAGCACTTTTTGCGATGATGGCACTATGTTACTCCACTACTAGTCTCCTTTCACCTATGGTCTGACATTTGTGGAAAGTTTTGCACCAATAATGTACATCCTTCACTATAGAAGGCCGCCAAAAACCTGTTCTCAACACTTGAAACAGCACTTGGTGTTTACCTTGATGTCCATTCTCTTCATGGCATTGCTTCAACACCATGTATATCTCTTCTTTGTACATCACTCTCCTTAGCATCCCTTCTCTCCTATAACTCATTAGTTCTTCACCTACCAAGGTAAATTTGTGGGACTTCTACACCACTCTTCTTCTCTGCAACTTGGACAAGACTTTTGGACACTACCGTGTACTCATCAACAAGTCTTCAAGATCCTTCAAAGTCTCCCTACGTGCATAGGTGGCTAGGGCCACATATAGGCATGCAACATGTACATGTACTCTGCTACTTGCTAGCTAATCCACCTCTTGGTTTTTCTCTCTCTTTACATTCTTGAATTGAAATGCCCCAAAAATAATTAACAAAGAACCAATGCTTCAAAGAATTCCGCTTTACCTACCATTGGCCTAATAGTTGATGTCTAGAAATGCATCATCTTTCACCACCAACCTAGAAATGCCACATTCCATGCATTGCTTAAAACCTAAATGCAGAGTGAGATACTACGCCTCATTTTTGATTGGACATCCTCTAAGTTGTAAGCCTTCGGAAATATGACTTTGTCGTGTGGGTCATGTACCACACCACCACCACCTGCTTTCTACACTACCCTTTGATATGATCCATCGAACCACTTTGTAAAAGAATCCTCCAAGTTAGGCTCCTCTTTGGCTTCATCTCGCACCACCCTTGGATAAATCGGCAAATCGACACACTTATTGACCAAAATATCATCCAAGTGAGACTGACTAGTGTGGTCGATTCTTAACTCAAACTCGAACTCGTGCAAATCTAATACCCACTTCATAATCCACTTCCCTAGCTTCAAATGTAGCAATACTTCTAGTAACAAATTGTAAGAAATTAACACAAAAAACTTGCATACAATCAAATGCACTTTAAACTTTCTCTTCAGGCAAGGACTAAAGCCATGACCCACTGATCTACTTTGGTCTAGGTCCTCTCTCCAGGACTGATCACCCTTCTCTCAAAGTAGATAGGTTTGTAGCTTCTCCCTACCTTCTATAGCAACACCACTCCAATGGAAAGTGTACCTATTGTCATACCAACATAGAGTTCGTCCTCTCAATCAGGAGGGCACACGGTTGGCAACTCACACAAGATTTCTTTCACCTTGTCAAAAGATTCATGTGCTTCTTTGTCCCATTCAAAACCATGCACCTATTGAGCTCTCTTTTGAAGAGGATACACATACTGTGACAATATCCAAAAAAAGCACGACAGATACTTCAGCTTATGCACAAACAATCCCAAGATTCCCTTGTATTTTGTTCTGATAAGTTTGAATTCAAGGATTTTTTTCCGTTTCTTGGTTTTGATATGGTTTCAAAGCTTTTTTTGCACCCAAATTATGGCAACGTAGCTTTGCAAATGTTAGGGATCCAAAATCTACTAAATTTTAGTCTTAGCTCTAGGGGTGATGGATTGCAATCCATCATTTTAGTCTCTAAGCTCTAGGGGTGATGTATTGCAATCCATCATTTTTGCTAGATTTCAGCCAAACTTAGCATAGTTGTTCCACAAGGTATAGGAACACTATTCAAAGTTTATGGTCTTTCTACTCAAAAAATGGTTTTGTCCCAATTTCTCTCTAACGTTTGTAGCTCATTCTGATGTTTATTTGGCTTACTTACCCTACTCTTACGAACTAAAATGAAATATTGTAAACAAAATATTCCTTCACCTAATGGTGAAGGAATGAGCAACAATTTGAAGGCAGTGAGTAATTTGGAAATTGAAATAATTTGTATTGACTCGATCATGGTGGTGCAGAAAAAGTATGTCAGAGATGCAAGAGAACACAAGCAAGTCTATGGGTGTTTACAAATACACACTCAAGTGCAAAAACAGGTATGTTAGAGCTGGAAGAGGACACAGGTGAGTCTATGGGTGTCTACAAATACACACTCAAGTGAAAAAGCACTTATGTTAGAGCTAGAAGAGGACACGAGCAAGTCTATGGGTGTCTATAGAGACTCAAGTGTAGAAGCATGTATGAAGGTCAAGGGACAGCAGATGGGTGGATCTAGGTGTGTATGGTTTCTAAGGTTCCTTTTGGCCAAAGATCTTTGTTTTGAGGCTGATTTGTGATTTGTTCAAAGTGCAAAATTCATAGTGCAAAAGGTGGTCTTTCAAGTGCTTGCCAGTCAGATCCAAACTATTCGTCAAAATGAGTTGAAAAGGTCAAGATATGGCAGTTTGAAGGAAAAGCTTTGTAGATCTCCGTTGGGGTGGGCAAGTGGAGTGGAGATATGAATTGAAGTGGATGAGAGCTCATAGGACTATAGGGTTTGATTTATGGAGCATGCCGATCTTTTTTAGATCTACAAAAAACAGAGATAGAGTGATCAAGTTATGATGTACGCAAGTTTTGTCAAGGGCCAATTTTGCACCAATTTGACTCCTTTGGAAAGTGTGCCACTATTTATTTTCTTTGGCTTACCAAAGATTTTACAGCTAGTGCACAACATGTGAACTAAGCTAGAAGCTACGGTGTAATAGAAATGGCCTATGAACTTTGAGAGTAGTGGAATTAGGAAATTAGGTGAAGCACTTTTGTGAGGTTACTTTGTGAGAATAACGGGTGAACTTGATTGATGGTAGCAACATAAACATGGTAATTAGTTAACTTGGCATGAACAATACTTTTGCAAGAGAGAGAGTTTAGAGAACATGACAATAGTTGAGGACCGGATTCATACGGAGCCGGTCCCCCCTCCAATAGGCATTTGTATCATAGTTTCTCCCATCAAGAGAGACTTGGTACAATACAATCTTTGTGTTCCTTGTGACCTAGGTTTGATGCAATGAAGATGGAAATCTTCATGCATCACAAGCATAACATAAACTTTGTAGAAGGCATTAACTATCCCAAGCCTCAGTCCCAAGGCCTCAAACACCTTCGAAGGTGGAGAGAGCTAGCGGGGAATGAGGGTAGGGAAGAGGAAGAAGAAACATTCCATAGGAGAAAGAAATAGTTCCTCACTTATCATCACTCTTCTTGCTAGCATACATAATAGCATAGTAATGAAGATGGAAAAGATGGCAAGATTAAGCATTGAAGCATGGATCTTGGTTGGATTTTCATTCCATAGCCAAGAGTGTTGGTGTAGGCTCTCACTTCTCACAAGCTTGGAGAAGGAGGTGGAGTTCCTAAACTTTCACCAAGTGAGGATGGATCCACAAAATGAGTGTGTGTGTGTGGCGTATATTCCCCTAGCACACCCCTTGCTTGCTTGGGGTGAGTTGTAGCTTTTACACATGTTTCAAGCTCATTGGACCCCTCTTCCCCCTAGCCAACCACATGCAACATGTATTCAAGTACATGGGTAGTCTTTGGACAGGTGTCCTCCTTACCCCTTAGAGAGAGAGAGAGAGCTTGAAAATATCTAGATATTTGTCGGATGGAACTAGAAGCTCATTGGACCCCTCTTTAGCCCAACCAATAGCATTCAAGCACACCATGTGGTTAAGCTTAGTGAGAGTCTCACATGTGTCCCATGTTTCCTTTTAGAAAAGGGGTGCCCTTTGGGTAAGTGGAAGGTTAGGTCAAAGATTCCCCTAACTTTCGGACTTTCATGAATAGGAAGCTTCTAAGAAACTTCCTCATTAAGTTTGTAGGGTCTCTTTTTGACTCAAGCACCTTACCCCCCCATGCATGGGAAGCTTCTCAAGCACCTTCCTCATTAAGTTTGTAGGGTCTCTTTTTGACTCAAGAACCTTACCCCCCATGCATGCGAAGCTTCTCAAGCACCTTCCTTATTAAGTATGACAAGCACCTCAAGCACCTTAGTCATCAAGCACGACAAGCACCTTAGTCATCAAGCACGGCAAGCACCTCAAGCTTAGGTCGGGTTCCCACCTCAAGCTCATCCCTAGCTTGCCTAAGGTCAAAGGAATTTTAACACTAACCATTGGAGGTCTTTAATGAAGCTAACCCTAAGGTCCTTTAAGCTCCATTAGATGCACGTTGCTCTTTGATAGACTACCTCATTTTGGACCCGTATTAAGATGTAGCCATCTCTCCTCTTGGTCCCCTACTGAGAGAAGTCTAGAAGCACTTATTGCACATTGCTCTTTGGTAGACCATCTCCTTTTGGACCCGTATTGAGATGCAACTATGTCTTCTTTTGGTACCCTGCTGAGATAGGTCTAGGAGCACATGTCTCAATTCTAACTCTTGTTCCCAGTTATTCTGCCACATTAAATGATCAGTTTAATATGAGAAAATCACTTGGGTAAGCTAGATATTAGATTTTATGACATTACCTCTCTCTTGAACTTATAGTCGTCCTCGATTATGAAGTAGAGAAGAGAAAGCCTAGTCATTAGTCCATGTTACTTAGTGGGTAAAGGATCCCTTTTTACCGTTGACATCATTCCAAGATGGAGTACTAATCCATTTGGTGCTTGGGAGACGTAGCTGCCGTAAGCATGTCTGCTCTTTAGTCCATATCATTCTTCCAAAGTAGAGTGACAAGTTCTACTTGGTGTCTGAGAGACGTCGTCACCACAAACATGATTCTAAGCATGCATACTATTTAAATTTGTGCACAATAAAAAGAGAACTAGTCTTTAAGACAAAAACATTTTTCATTTAAAATGCATTTTCATATGCTTACTCTAGTGCAACATTGTAAGCATTGACAAGGTTCATATTATCCTTAATCTAGGTTCCTTGCATTCATTTAGCATCTTTAAAAGGATAATTATTTAACTTAATAATATATCCTCAAATAATCTTACTGTTTCTCAATGTGTTGTCTTCATGTCATAGGATGGACTCAGATTGAAGTACTTCTTCTTGATCTTCGATTTGTGGAGGGTCTTCAACTATTGCTTCTTTTGATGGTGCTCCTTTGTAAGGCTTATGTAGGTTCTCATGGAAAACATTGTGCATGAGACAATGGTTGGGCAACTTAAATTGATAAGCCATCTCATTGACTGGCTTGAGAATTTTAAGGACCATAGTATCTTTTTACTAGTTTAGCATCATACTCTTGGTGGTCTGTAGGACTCTTGCCCGTAGTATTCCTCAGATGAGCCTTGAGAAACTTTAGCAAGACCCAATCATTTTCCTTAAAGGCTAAGGCTCTTTTGTGCTTATTAGTAGCAGCCCTTTTTACCTTTCCTGTGAGATGGATATAACCCCTTCAATCTTTGGAAAAGATTCTTGTAGGTCTCGGCTATATTCATCAGCAATGAAGATCTTCCCATGTACTTTAAGTAGTAAGGGACTTTTGGATCTTCCTTCTTTAACCTCAAAAGGTGCTTTCCCCATAGAAGTATGTACAATGTCATTGTACGCATACTCCATAAGAGGTAGGTACTTCTCTCATTGAGAACATTGATTCACTTCCATGACATAGGCTTTTAGTAGATCAAGAATCGTTAGATTAGTTATTTCACTTTGGTCATCCATTTGTGGATGATAGACCGAAAGAGAAATTTAATCTACTTCCTAGATCTCAAAGAGACCCTTCTAGAAATTATTGGTCATTCTAGGATCTTTGTCCGACACTATAGATGTTGGAAAGCCATGATACTTAAAATATTGAGATCTAAAGAGGGTTGCCGTTTGATGTGTCTTAATAGTCTTTTTAATAGGCATAGAGTGTGTTTTCTTGCTAACCCTGTCGACTGAAACAATCCAAGTTGCTTCCCTCGATCAAATTTTAACTTTTGGTATACACGCATTTGGAAACATACTCTTGTATGTTTAGTTTTCATGGTAGACCAACAAAAATACATTTCTACTCCTTGAAGAATAGATTATGGATTCCCTCTTTGCCCCGCATAAGGAGAAGTATGGGATTCATACATGAATTTCTTATTGTATGGGTGAGTAACACATAGCCTATTGCCGTTTGGAAGATAACCATCCTTCAAAGTGAATGGTTCTTTTTTCCTTCCCTATTGCAAAGGCTGTAATTGCGTACTTAAATTTTCAGTCAGTAGCATACTCATCTGTCATAAAAGATATATCATTGTGAGTTGCTATACAAACACCAAGTGTGACCACTTGATTGTGCTTGTTAGCCATGTGAGCAATATGAAATTTAAATTGAAAAAGAGATTTTTCCCACCTCATTTGTTTGTCGGAGAGCTTGGTTTGCTTCATGAAGTTCTTGAGGCTTTGTGATCCATTTGTAGGATAAATGGAGTCCCCAAGAGATAGTGTTTCCACGTGTTTAGGGCATGCAGAATAGCTAGTAGCTCTTTTTCGTATTTGCCCAATACTCACCTATCGAAGTTGAGTCTTTGACTCTCATATGCTATGGCATGCCCTTCTTGAAGCAAAATAGCTCTAAGGCAATCACCACAAGCATCACATTGGACCTCAAATGGCTTTGAGAGATCTAGTAGTGTGAGCACACGTTGAGAGATAAGCTTCTCAAAAGCTTCTTGTACTTTTGCAGTCCATGAATACTTAACGTTCTTTTTTTTGCTATGTAATGGGCCTACTATTAGCGAGAATTTTTTCTATGAAGCACCTATAGTATGCACACATACCTATGAAGCTTCGTACCTCCTGTTGATTCCTTGGATTAGGCCATCCTTTTATTATCTCTAACTTTGTTGGATCCATACGGGTGCCATCTTTAGAGATAACGTGACCTAAATATCGAATCTCTTGTAGGAAAAATTCACTTTTCTTTTGATTAATGAAAATCTTATTCTCTCTCACAAGTTGAAAGATTACTTGGAGGTGTTGCTTGTACTCCTCAAGAGAATTTGAATGGCCTGAAGATTTTTGTCCATCATGAGTTTGAATGCGTCTGGAGCATTTGTCAGGCCAAAACTTGGAAATTATCAAATAGATCTTCTACCCGCAGCACGGGAAATCTAGTTTTGATAGTAATCTTATTTAGTGCTCTATAGTCGACACACATGTGATATGTGTCGTCTTTCTTTTGCACTAAAAGCAATGGTGAACAAAATGGAGAGGAGCTAGACCTCACCATCCCTTTTTCCACCAATGCATGCACTTGCCTCATGATCTCCTCTTGTTGAGCTTGTGAAACTCGATAAGGAGGCTTGTTAGGCACTGAGCTTCCTAGTAGGAGCTCAATTGCATGGTCATCATCCCTCATTTTAGAGGTAGCTCACTAGGGATGTCATCAATGAAAACATATGGGGATCCATTTAGGAAATTAGATAACTCTGATTCCTCTTGATTCCCTTTATTGCAAGGATATGATGTTCCCTGACTCATTAGCATCTATGTACATGCTCTTTTCCCTGTATTAGGTGAAGTAGATTCTCCTTTCAAGAAAATTCATGTTAGAAGCCATGCGGTTAAACCATGGTACCCCAACGATAACATTCTCATGTTTGAGAGGGGAGATGAAGAAATCCTTTTTGTCCACATAGCTTTGGACACGAAGCCTTAATTTTCCAATTAAGGAAGTAACTGAGACGTCTTGTCCCTTGATAGCTCCATTGGCTTTCAATGCATCTCCCATCTTGTGGGCTTTTATGCCTAGCTTGGTGGTTAACTCCATGAATATGAAGTTGTGAGTTGAACCAGGGTCAAAAAAAATAAAGGCATCATGCTCTTGCATCTTTTCCCAAGCATAGAAAAGGAGAAATCCTTGGCAATGAGCATCCTTTTTTGGAGCTTCAAACATAGAGGCTCTAGGAGTCTCATTGTGGGCAATTCTCTTGGGGCAAGGAGGATAACCATGTCCTTGCTCCCCACACTTAAAACATTTGTGGTCCTTACGAAAAGCTTCTAGCTCTTTAGGAGAGAGTTTATATTTGCTTTTGTAAACTCCCTTCTCCTTGGACCGATTGTTGTTGTTGTTAATATAGCCTTGGTAAGAATTTTGGGCATTGGTTTTTCCCTTGGCATCACTTTTGTATTTATTTTCCATGGGTTTGACATTCCGTTTAGCCCCTTGTTGGAAATTGATGCGTGAAGCAACCATGGTGTGGTGGATTACTTTGGTGAGAGAACCACGCCGTTGAGAGTTGACATACTCGGCCATCTCTTTGGGTAATCCCGCACAGAATTGTTCCTTTTGCTCGGCAAAGTCTATCTTTTGAAATATAGTAGCCTTAAGATGTAAATCCCAAAACTTGTCCACATATTTGTGGATAGAAGCATGAGAGAGAAGCTTTAAACTTCACCATTTGGTAAGCACTTTGTCCTTTGCATCACTTGCAAGGAATTGATTCATGATGGAAACTCGTAGAGTTTTCCATGTCTTTGGGGCTTCGCCGTTGCCACAAAAGCTATCCCTCCTTACCCCTTAGAGAGAGAGAGAGAGAGCTTGAAAATATGTAGATATTTGTCGGATGGAACTAGAAGCTCATTGGACCCCTCTTTAGCCCAACCCATAGCATTCAAGCACACCATGTGGTTAAGCTTGGTGAGAGTCTGACATGTGTCCCATGTGTCCTTTTAGAAAAGGGGTGCCCTTTGGGTGAGTGAAAGGTTAGGTCAAAGATTCCCCTAACTTTGGGACTTTCATGCATAGGAAGCTTCTCAAGCAACTTCCTCATTAAGTTTGTAGGGTCTCTTTTTGACTCAAGCACCTTACCCCCCCATGCATGGGAAGCTTCTCAAGCACCTTTCTCATTAATTTTGTAGGGTCTCTTTTTGACTCAAGCACCTTACGGGGGGGCCATGCATGGGAAGCTTCTCATGCACCTTCCTCATTAAGTATGACAAGCACCTCAAGTACCTTAGCCATCAAGCATGACAAGCACCTCAAACACCTTAATCATCAAGCACACACCTTAGTCATCAAGCATCTCAAGCACCTTAGTCATCAAGCACGACAAGCACCTCAAGCTTAGGCCGGGTTCCTACCTCAAGCTCAGCCCTAGCTTGCCTAAGGTCAAAGGAATTTTAACACTAACATTGGAGGTCTTTAATGAAGCTAACCCTAAGGTCCTTTAAGCTCCATTAGATGCACGTTGCTCTTTGATAGACTACCTCATTTTGGACCCGTATTGAGATGTAGCCATCTCTCCTCTTGGTCCCCTGCTGAGATAAGTCTAGAAGCACTTATTGCACATTGCTCTTTGGTAGACCATCTCCTTTTGGACCCGTATTGAGATGCAACCATCTCTTCTTTTGGTCCCCTGTTGAGATAGATCTAGAAGCACATTTCTCAATTCTAACTCTTGTTCTCGTTTATTCTCCCACATTAAATGATCATTTTAATATGAGAAAATCACTTGGGTAAGCTAGATATTAGATTTTATGACATACGGCTTGCCAATCAGAGCTTTGGGCATGAAGTTATAGCAAGTCGAAGTTGGTAGGCTACAAGAATGGCAATAGGTGAGGTGACTTTTCTCATATTTGAAGTCATTGTTTCCGAATTTGAGGGGAGGATGAAATGCAAAGCAGAGGTTAGGGGTCAAAGCCTTATACCTATTTCAAGTGGGCTTCACAAATTTCTCATTGGACAAGGGAGAAAAGAATGGTGGGGGTCCCAAAGTGGCTTGCAAGTGAGATTTCTTTCCTATATTTTGAAGGGTTTTTTAGGCACACAAGGGGAGCTTCGCTTAGCACATGCCACATGGAGGTTGATTTATCATATGTATGCTATAAAGGGCTAGAGGCATGGGGTATATAAGCTGGAGTGGTACCCCTCATATCGTATCCAAAAGAGGAGAGAGAGCTCATAGCTATGGCTCCCTCCTCTTTGATGTGCATGGCAGTACGTGGGCGGCCCCCACGGGGGCATGTGGGCATCCGTCTTGACACTCTTCTTGGCATTGTTGGTCACGCTCGCTGGCACTAGTGCTGCACATTGATGATTTGACTAAGGCCGGTTACACCCAAGGAGGCTTGCAGACCTCCTGTTTTGTAACTAAGGGGTGCATTCCACATGCACCTATGAAACGGGCAGAAAGTTCATCTAAAGGGGAGATTCCCATGCACATGTGGTGCTAACTCAAAGGCTTTCCGATCAATGAGCAAAGAAAATCGAGCAAAGCCAATTTTTGAGCAAATATGAGCAACACCCTTGACAAAATGATGCGAGCAGATATGAGCAACACCCTTGACAGATATGAGCCACATATGCTGCAAAATGAAACCTTCATGTTGACCACTCCCAAATACACCAATCGCTCTTGTGGTTGCAATACACTCACGCCTGTTGCACTTCCCCTCCAATATTTGCTCAACATTACCTAATATTGGTCTAGATCTTTGAACACTTTTCTCCCTCACGGATTGTTTGTTCATTTATAGACTTGGCATGCACATCTCATGAAAAGAAGAATGATCCATGTCTATAAGATTCTTTCCCAATCCACCTACTACTTGTTGGCTCTTAAACCTTGCAACCAAATCTGCCACGATTGGCCCAGTGAATGTTTGAGTTCCTTTTTAGTACGCATTGTGCCTCACACTTTGAAATATAGGCAAATCCATATCTCTGTATGTGGCATCATACAAACCTATGCTTGCCTTGTATTCAACATATGTACACATGCTTGCATGCTTTGCTTCTAAAAGATTTGTTCTTAGCAAAAAAATTGCATGTCTTATCTTGAGGCACCCTTACGCCCAAACAAGATAACCATGTTTTTGAGAAATGTACCAATGGTTTATTGCTAGCAGCCTCCGTGACATGTGAATCTCACTATGTCATTGGCATAGTCGAAGGTTAACCAAACACCTTGTCGGTGGACGTTGCAGAAAATAGAATTGGATGAAGAGTTGTTAGTTGGAGTGAAGCCTTTGCAGACATGCTTGTCAGAATGCCGTAGCCTCTGGAGCAAAACATGATATTTTGGGGATGTATCTCTATGTCTTCATCGTCTACAAAGTGGAAGGTCATGGATGGAACTCCCTCAAGAAGACTATTCTCTTATACTCCTATGTTCAGTAGATAACAAGAGTCAAAGAAGAGAACATATGGCTATCATAAAGAAGCTGGACTGGAAACAATGCTTGAAAAAGATTTCCTAAAAACATAATTAGAAAACCTACATACGAAGTGCAGATGGTTAAGGTTTTTGGCCTTGAGTGGAGCTGTGTGTGGCTTGAGGAGTGAACATTGATTGATGCTTGAAGGTGATTGAGAGGCTCTTGAGCATTGGTAATTGAGGACTCACTTTAATTCAATTCAATTTTTTCATATTGCAAGCTCCAAAATGCAATCTGGAGTCAAATTACGGGAAACCATCAAGGTAGTGATATATGCCTCTGCTAAGCACTTTGCTGTTGATTGGCCGATGAGGTGACAAGGCACTTGGATGAAGAAGCCAACAAATTCGATGTACGCACAGTCATCACTGGTGTGACGGTTGATACTGAAGATGGTCAGTTGGAGGGAGAGAAGATTGTGAGCGCTTTGTCAATCCACCACCATTAATTAGCACCTCTTCGCTAGTAACAAAGTTGTAGGTAAGTCTAGACATCTGTCCCTCCCTCTCTACCACTCCCGTGCATATGTAAACATAGACAAGTGACTATTCTCACGCAGCACCGACAATTTCCCTCTCGCATTTATTGGCTCCTCATGAACATCCAACGCAGCGGTAATGAATCTCTTTGCCTTGCACGCTTAGGGATACTCAAATGAAAGGGTTGCCATGGACAGGGTTGGAGAGCAAGTTGATGTTCGAGGTCAGGTTTTGCCTCCACTGATGTCGTTGATCTCTTAGGCCTTGTGATTTGTGAAACCTGTTGAAACCATTCCGTGCCGATGCGGACTGGTTCCAACAGGTTTAACAACCTATCTAATGCTATGCAATCAAATCTATTCATAAAGGTTTTTATATTCTTTTAAATAATTTCAGCTTCAACAAGCCTTCGTACAACCTTCGTGACCATCCATGTTTGGGAAAAATCGATTTCAAAAACATACAAAATACCCTTTAGGGTAGATTCAAAGAGGAGTTTTTCAAAATAAATGGCTTTTCTTGCAATTCAACACTATTTTTTCAATTTTCAAATCGGATTTTCTCCTTTTTCCCATTTCTTCAACGAAATGTTATGATTTTTTGGCCCAAGGTTAGGTTGGCGCACACTTTTCCCAAACACTCGTGATTGTAATCCAAACTAGTCCATGCCAATGTGGACCGGTTCTAGCAAAGGGTAGTGCCACTTCTAATAGCGGCAGATCCGAGTGATGTTGCACCGGGGTCAAGTACTGTTGCTGTATTTTTCAAAATAAAATTGACAACTTTGTACAATTGGGTACCACATACTTATTGATTCTAAGTACAAATCGAATCATAGGAATCCCCTAAGATCCAAATTCTCATCTCTCACAGTCTAGCTGATCGCTACCCAAAACTTTGCGACGGGGGGGGGTGACTCTGTTAGGCATGTTGTAGCATTTATTGGCCTAGTAACTTGTGTGTAGCGGAAAATAGCATAAACATAGTGAGCGTTTCATTAGAATAGATTTCTAATGAGCATAGCAAGAGTGCTTGGATGGAGAGAGCAACAAAAATCATAACACCTAGTTAGATAGGCATGAACAATACTTCAAAAGAGGGAGAAATTAAGCTATTGACAACATTTGAGGACCAGATTTACATGGATCCGGTGCCCCCTCCAAAAGGCTTTGTATTATAGGTTTCCCCCATTTTACAATACAATTCTTTGTGTTCCTTCAGTAACTAGCTAGTGCAAAGAAGATGGAAGCTTCAAGCACTAAGCAAACGCTTATAAAACACAACATCAATTCCCTCATGGTCTCAGACCCAAGACCTCACACACCTTTGAAGATGGTGAGAGCTAGCCGGGTATGAGACTAGATTGAGAGGAAGAAGGAGTAGTCTTACGAGAAAGAAGTATGTCTCCTCACATAATCACTCATAAAAGCTTAGCATAGCTTAGTAATTAGCATGGTAGAGGAGATGAGCATGCATTGAAGCTTGGCTCTTGGTTGGAGTTGCATCAAGCCAAAAGTTGTGGATGTCGGCCTCCCTTCTCACAAGCTTGGAGTAGATGATGAGCTTTCCATTAAAGCTTGAGAAGGAGAGAGAGATTCTTCTTGCTTCACACATAAGATTGTGTGAGTGTGTGTATGATAATGCCTTGCCAAAATCAGCCCCCTCTCTCTCTTGGTCGACCCCTCTTGCAAATTACTCTTGCTGGCACCCCATTGGACCCTGCAAAGCTTAGCCAATCATAATTGAGAAGCATAAGTGATAGCCTTGTGACATGTGTCCCCCTTTCCCCTTTTGTGAGATCTTTAAGTAATTAAATAATGCAACTAAATTCTCATTGGACCCCTTTGTCTTCTGGCCAATAGGAATCAGGCAAGCCATTGGGTTGCTGAATGCTCATTGGACCCCTTGGGAGACTATCTAATAGTCTTCTAGAGAGCTTAATTCTTATTGGTTCTTTTATCAAGTGTTTTAAGTGAATTAAACTAGATTTACTCTAGCCTTATTCTCATTGGTCTACCTCTATGGCCATCCAATAGGATTTGACTGCACCTTGTGGGCAACTGGGCTAGGGAGTTGACATGTGTTCCCTATTCTCGTTGTGTAAAGGGAGTCTGTGTGTGTGTGTGTGTGTGTTTCTCTCTCATCCCCTACTTACAGGGCTCGCCCCCTCCTCTGTAAGAGTCTTGAAGACTTTTGTGTACACTCACAAAGCATCCAATTTCACTAAGCTTGACCATTTGGACAAACCTTTGAATTTTTGGAACCTTAGCATTTTGGAAGTCTTAATGGGCTGAACCTTAGGGTCTTTGAAGCCCATTGTTGCACATTGCTCTTTTACAGATGCCCCCCCCTTTGGGTCCCTATTTTTACTCCTTTGGATCCCTAAAGTGGTCGGTCTGCCAGCTTAACCAATATTCTACCTTTTTCTCCCCTGGAACTTCCCCATATTAAATGATCAGTTTAACGTGAGAAAATCATTTAGGAGAATTAGATATTAGTTATTATGAAACATGCTAGACCACTTAGGCACTCCTACAGTGAGAGTGGCATGTGAAAAAGAATGCCTCTACATGCCGGTTCATCCCCATGCATGGTCCTTTCGTTGTCGCTGACTATCTTGACCTCATGTTGGTACTATCATTGACAAACGACTTGGAGTGCATAGCCTTTCTTTTGCCAACATGTTGTAGTTGTGCTTGCACACTTTTGCTTGCTCCCTACCTCTTATGGGGCATCTTCAAAAGATTCTCACTATTATTTACTTATAAAATATCTACACATACTTGATCACATTTATATTAAAAAAAGTCTCTTGGGCATGTTGGAGAAGCTAGATAGCTATACCATAACGGGTCAGCGGCACCATGTTCGCATTCCAGCTTTGTCATTATGCCTAGTTGTACATTTTTTTAAATATAAATGTGATCAAGTTTAATACATTCATTGAAAAAAAAAATGTAGTTTAAGTGAAAAAAAAGTCTATGTGTTTTAAACATTTATGAGAGTATCACGAGTTCACATTATTGGTCAAATGAAAGTGTCTCATACACATAAAAATTAATTGCTGAAACAATCAGGGCATATAATATTTTAGTCTTGCAATTGGGCCTATTTTCCAAAGACAGGGAAGGGCTTCCTTGACTCATGATACTCTCTGCAGTGATAAAAAGGTCTATCACCGAAGATTTTGATGTTCTGATAATCATGTTGATGAGAGTGAGAGTACACACATCTGGTTGGGTTCAATGATTGAAGATCCATAGACAACTGGGCAAGAAAGGAGTAAGCCCCATTGACAGGTAATAGGTAATTAGTAATAAGCAAATGGAAGCGTTCTATGAATTTTTCACCATATTGTTCTTGATAACATTTTTTTTTTTGTTATGCATCGTTTTACATAGATAACATTATTGAGACATGGTTTCCCTTCTGGGAAAATATCAACAAATAATTTGTGGTGTGCAATGTCTCTTAAATTTATTTCACAAATAACTTTATTCAAAATTTGCTCGTTTCTTTCATCGCTCGAAAAAACTCACTCGCCATCTTGTAAGACTCATAGCTTGGAAGTATAAAGAGCAACCATAAAGATCTCGCAGGCTTTGGAAGCTGTAAATCGCCATTATGTGAGCTAGGACTAAAAGATTTTTTCAATCTTGGCCTTGTGCCATGGCCTTAGGTGTTTTCGGCAGTGAGAGCACTCACAGTATAGGAGATTTTACACAAAAAAAACTTCATGACTTTATCTCTGCATCCAGTAGGCAAATACACCTGAGACTTGGGCCTTTCCTGTGCAAAAGAGCTTGTATTTGGATTTGGATCGTATCATTTCTATTTACTGATCATGATAGACTCGTTAGGCAAGAAATTTGCACTTCTAAGCTTGAACATCATTGTTTGTAACTCTGTTTGAATACATGAGGCTTTAGGAAACAACTTTTGTCGCAATTGAGCAAAGCAATAGCTAAACATCTACTATTTCACATGAGCCTCCTAGAAGGGCCCTAATTCTCTTCTGTTCTTAGTAGATCTTAACATTGATTAATTGTTAGTCAAGTATGGTAAAAAGAAGTAGACCAATCATATCTCAAGAATCTCGTTGAGATGGTTATGATGCAGTTGGATATGCTTGAGATCATCATGCATTGGGCACATCACTTCATCATAGACACTGCCTATGCCATGATGTAGTTGCAGTGGGTGCATGTAGAGCTTGTTGCTCTCATTTCCTCCACCATTTCAGCTTTGAGCTGGCAAGGGGAAAGGGATCACGGCAACATTGTTGCTCTTCTATCAATTTGCTCGGATTTGACTTCACTCGGTTTTTTTTGCTCGGTGATTAGAAACCCCCCAAGCTCTCTCTCTCTCTCTCTGTCTCTCTCTCTCTCTCTCTCTCTCTCTCTCTCTCTCTAATGATGCTTGATTATGGGATCAAAAATCCATGTGCATGCCAAATTTTATCAGTCTGATTATTACCATTGTGAAAGTACCAAAACTCTCACATTTGCCACATTAGTGTTATGTCTTGCTGAGAAGATTAGATACACAAAACAACTTTGACAAAGGCACCATACAAATTTTGACATCCAAGTCTTGCCCATTAAAAAAATGATGTTTTGAGTACCTACCAATTTGGCTACATTTTCAATACCTAGCCACGTAACTCCTCCAAAAATTGCAAACCGTACTCGGTGACGTGACATCTCATAGCATCATTGGTAAGTAAAAAGCTCTATGAATTTTCAATCATCCTTGAAATGATATGTTGGATTTTTGGTTGCTCAACAAGCTCTCCTTTGTATAGGGCACCTTGAATAGGTGGTTCCACTTTTGGAAGCACAAGTTTGATCTAGATCAGGTAGGAGAAAGCGATAGCAGGATCCTTGACCATAAATTGCCCACGAAGAGGATGCGGCCACCTAGTTTGATTATGTGGAACGTAGGGATTTTGAGTCGATTGAGGAGGTAATTGACGAGTTTATCAAGGAATTCTTTCAAAGAGGGAGAGCTCATAACACCATCTCACAAATCCATAAGCAAACGAAGGTGAATTTGTACGAAAGGCAACCTTAAGGCCGAAAAGATATGTGATTTTCTATCCACTACAAGAATTGTTGACCCAATCAAGGTTAATGCTCATTTTTATCCAAGGACTAAGAAACAAAGATCTCCAAAAAGACCTACACATGAAAAAAAGCACTACATTAAATGAGTTGACAAAAAAATCATCAAAATGATATATTACTTTGGTCTTCAACCTCAATAAAAATAAATTATGAAACTTAGAGCTGCATCCAACCACGAACTTGCAAGGGTTACACGACATGCAAGCCATGCTTTGTAAAAGAGGCTGGGATACTAGGAGACGCTCAAATATAGCTAGCAGTGTTTGGGAAAAATGTGTCTCAGCTTAATACCGTGTCATTTCAATTTCAAAAATGCCGATTGAGGGCTAGGGAAAAGGAGAAATTTTGCCCCAAAGTAGAGAAAAATAGTGTAAAAACCCGCAAAAATAAACCTAATTTTCTAAAATTTCCTCTTGGCAAATTCAAGGAAAGGAATTTTGTATGTGTGGAAAAATGAATTTTCCAGAACACCCATAGCTAGTTTTGCAGCATCTTCTGTGAATCACTATCAAGGGATGAAGTTTTGCCTATTTTCACAAATTTTATAGCGGTTGTAGTGCTTCAACAAGCACCCATAACCACTGCACGCACTCTACCAGACGGCAATGCTTTAGTGGCTCCGACCCTCATAGGTCTTGCAATTGCTGCCATGGGACAAGGCTCTTATAAAATTCTTTAATCCAGATTGTCCTCAAATAACGAGGAAAGGTCTTGAACGCTAGGTACTTTTGACTACTAATTGATTACATTTTTCTCATTAATGCTTAGGCCCTTGGTTGGGGTTGATTGCCTCCTACTCTCAAACACCATTTTACACTTTGATGAATTGCTACCTATAGGAGAGAGAATGCTAGAGATCTACGCTAATGGTACATACCACTATAGAACACTATGTTATATGCACTTGGGAGTCATTTGATAGGTTGGGAAAGTTTTCTTCGAAGAATTTTGGAGACTATATATGGAAATGCATTCCAAGTGGATAATACAAGTGGAAAGTGCAAGAACAATAGACATAGGTGCCTTCTACTTGTCGCAAGCATTGACGTCTCTGTTGTAATAGTCCCACATCAATGAAAAATGGTTCTAGCAATTGTTCGAAACTTGTGGGACATTTTTATGATTGAAGGGATTGGGACATTTTTTGGTTCCATTGAATAGATTTTTCTCTTTTATGTGATTAATGTTTTGATGTTATCAATGCAACAGCTTGTACTGCAACGACTTGTCTTCTTTCTTGATGATTTTGTTGTTCCATTGAATAGATTTTTCTCTTTAATGTGATTAATGTTTTGATGTTATCAATGCAACAGGTTGTAATGCAACAACTTGTCTTCTTTCTTGATGATTTTGTTGATAAGTAGAGTGAAAATATTGTTTCTAGTTTAGAAATTCTTTAGAGCTCCCAAATAGCTAGCATTTGGTAATCACATTGAATATGGGCATTGTCGTAAGGTAAAGTGAGTTTGAAGATAGAGTACTATGGAAGGAAGGAAAAGCTTCAATTTCCTTCAATTTCCTTTCACAAAGGACTTTGATGACAATGATATTCATGGTGATGAGAGTGAGAGAACAGACATTGGCTTGGGATCATTTTCAGCTAGGCAAGAGGCAACATTGAAATTGGCTCCAATTTTGGTTCCATGGGATTTGAGTTTGGTTGTGGGAGTAGTTTTTAACAGTGGAAAACCTCTTGCACTTCTGCAATTTTCTCTATGTAATAAACAATGTCTAAAGGAACTTTCTCGATTACTTTGTTTCTTGAAAATACTTGCTCGATAATTTGTATAAACCAGCAAGGATGTGCTACTTTGGACATGTGGCTTAGTTAAACAAGGATGTGCTACTTTGGATATGTGGTTTAGTTAAGCTTAATAAACAAAGACTAGAGTCAACTTACTAAATGAAGGAGTATTGACCTAACCTTAGTTTTTTTAATTAAGTAGCTCGGGTGCAAGACCTTTGCACAAACCTTGGAGGCTTGTGAAGCTGGACCGGGGCTACAACTTACTTGCTAATTTAGGACCTGCTAGATTATAATAATCTTTAGAAAAAATAAAACTCTCCCTTTGGGATTTAAACCTTCACCTCATGTGCAAAACCTTAGCACAATGATTTGGAGGTGCCGCCAAACTGCTCCCAAAACTTGCTAAATTTAGATATTCTATGGCACGTTATAATTTCACCCTAAGGCTTTCCATACTTCATACTTAGATTCTAAAGAGTTATTTAAGGACTTGAGATTAGCATAGTCACTTTCTATTTTTAAACTCCTATAATTTCTCTCGATCATCTCCTTTGTCCTATACCTTTGATCAAGGCTGTCTGGGATACAATTATCCTTCCTTGACCTGTACCTATGACTAAGATAACTAAGTTAGCAATTAACTTTGCTCTTTTATGGACTTTCCCCTTTTGGTCCCAATTCTTGATCAGGTTGGTCTATTAGCACCACTTAATCAATTTCACTTGTTCTTTTTTTTTATTTTGCATGGACTTAAGTAGCCAATTTAAGCTGGAATATACTTATATAAGGTTAGAAATTAATATTCATGACATTACCTCTCCCTTGACATCATAGTCATCCTTGACTATGTGGTAGGGAAAATAAAGTCATAGCTAGTCCTGGTGCTTTAAGATCTGGAACTAACATAATGTCAAAACTCAAGCAAGCGACTAGGATGGGGGACGGACACGCTTTGAGAGTGTCAACCTCAAGAGGTGAACCTATGGAACAAAGCTATCTCTAGAACTAGAAAATCTATGACTCTCAAATCCGGAAATCTGCTCATATCCTATGTCTTCGCTCTCGATCGTCACACCATTTCGGCACTCAAACAAAGTCCAAATGCAACGAAACTTTAGGAGGAGTTCTAAGATGAGTTTCGTTGCAATCCAACAAGGTACCAAATTCATGATCCATCGTGATTAAGGTCCTAAAATCTGCAACAAAACATACCAAAAAGGTCGCCCTATAGTGGAAACGTCAAAAAACAACCATTAACACACTCAAAATAACGGATTTAGCTCACTAACGTGTATTTGTAAACCACAATAAAAATGAAAATGATTACATTTAAATTAAAGAGCAATAGACAAGGAACACAATGCAATAATTGGAATCAAAATTGAATTTCCATAGCTCAAGAAAAATAGATTACAATGCGCAAGACAGTAGCCCCTCTCAGTTGTACGCTTCAAAACTTCAAAACCTTGATAATGATAATGTGTCATTTCCCACTTACAAAAAATAGGCTTTATCCCTAGGGTTTCTCTTGGCCAATGGCCGGCCTTAGAGTGATCAGATTCAATATTAAGCCTTACAACTCGAATTCTACACAGCGTAACTCAGAGATCAATTGGCTAAAAATCAGAGATCCTCATAATTACAACGCTTTTTTGAAAAAATAATAGTGGGATTACAAAATTATATGGCTTCATGATGAGGTGGCCGGCTAGGAGGGTGGCCATCTCGTCCATCTGCCAACATTTCCCCCTTCCTCTTGTGCAAACTTTTTCTTTGCCTTTGTCATTGGCAGCAGCTGGTCTTCAGGTTGATGTGTTGGAGTCTTTAGTAATCAAACATTCTTTTTCATAGAGTCTTCATGAGGTGTCTATTTTTTTTTGTTCAAGACTCAATCTCTACTTGGACTACCAATTGCTTGAATGGATTCTTCTCTAATGTGCTTCGATAGGCTATATGGCAGGCAGGCAGATCCTTTGTCATGGGGTTGAAGATGGTCAAATCCATCTCAAAGAAACTTGTCATGAATTCCTCTTCAAATGTTTGTAGATACTGTGAAAGCAGAAACATGACTCTGGCAAACAAACCCATTATGACATTTTGGCTTGGAATTTTTGTTTCCATATTCCAGCATATGCCCTTAGTGCCCTCAAGAAACACCTTCCATGGATGCTCCACTGCCTCAATGTCCTGAAATGTTGTGATGCATGTGATAATCATCTCTGTGATCTTTACCAACATCTGACATGTTAGATCTAGGACATTGTGCATCTGTGTTAGCACCACCTGTAAGGTATAAACCATGTGGTGTTCTAAGGGCAAGAAATTGTTAGCCGGCTTTGATATAACATGGTAGTTCAGTACCGATGGCCTTCTTCTTTGCCAATTGAAGTAGGTGTCCCAGGATCACCTCCTTGAAATCGGGCAGTATGTTGGGTCGATCTTGAGATGTTGTGGTGCATTTCTATAGAAGGTCTCATCATGTAGTCTTTTTTCAAAACACTTCTTGCACTAGAGGGGTTGATTCTCTAAAATTGCTAGCACCTGGTCCAGTATCACAAGTACTTCTTTGTAGTCCCCCTTTGCATTTGGCTTAAGAGCAGGTAGTAATTTCCTTTTCCACAAGACACGTGTAAAGGGCTCCCCTTCCGCCATATAATGTTAGTTTAGATAAAGTTCACCTTTAGGGTGAACTCAAGACAACCTTTTCAATAAAGAAGTCCACAATGACATAAGGCTCGCGGATCATTGTAATATAGAACAATATATTTTGATCAAAATATATTTCGATCGAAATATAGTTATCAAAGTATATTTTTATTGAACTATATTTCAATTGAACTACCAATATATTTTAATTGAACTATAATTCGATCGAATTATATTTCAATTGAACTACCAAAAAAGTATACGAAACAGTCATTTTGTTTATGTGACATCATATTATACGTCCATTTAATTGAGGGTGTTGTATAATACGCTCTCGGGGGGTGATATTAGAAACAAGGTGAGGACTCACAATGGCTTGTTGAAGGTAAGGGGGGAGGAAAGATTTATCGAAAGTAGGTCTTAATCAGTGTTGCAGTTGTATTGTTTTGATATAAAATTGTATTGTCCATATACACACACAATTACAAACTAGCGGTTCCAGAACGGCTTACTGATCGATTTGAACCCCACCATTGTCTTCAACGACGGATTATGCTATAAACGCCCTATCTAATGTCTTGTTATTTACGGACTTCTTTTTTAATTCCGTCATAAAAAAAGGTAGGTTTAATAAACATAAGTACATAAATATATATGTGTGTGTGTGTGTTTGTATTTATGTATGTATGTATGTATAGAATTTACTAGAATTATGTAAAGTGAAGTTTCACTTTAGCATTCTAAAAGAATAGAATGCAAGAGAAGTCAAGCCATGTGAGGATACTAAATTAAAGGTGAATTAAAAAGATCCATTTAATATTATAAAACTTAAATAACATTTAAGGTAAGTCTCAATCAAACCATTTTTTTATTTTCTTCTAGTCGGTATCCGCTACCTCGCAAATGGCTTATATATTATGAAGGGGCCCCAATAATAGGTAAGTGGTGCACATTGCACATCAGGATTTTGAAACAAAATAAAACAAAAAGGAAGTAAAATAAAAAGACACATTAAAAATCGAAACAAAAGAATATTTTAATGCTTTCAAATAAGCATAGAAAATAATTAAGCAATTTATTGAAATGAATTTTTTTGAAATCCTCAAATGAAAGAATCTTTTATCAATACCTGCGTGTTTGAGAAAGATGTGTCTGAGCTTAGGCTTGAGCCGATTGTAAATCGAGATTAGCCGGTTGCAAAGAATGATAAAGGGGGAGAAACGCGATAAAATATACTAGAAAATAGTTCGAATATTTTGCAACTTTGAAAATTTCTACTAGTATTTCCAGTTTGTATTTGTATAAGGAGGAAACTTGCCGCGTAGACAAAAAGACTTTCTCGAAGACTACATCATAAGATCAAACTCCTATGAATATTTTGTTTAATGTTTTGATCTCTAAAGTCTTTTTCAAGCATGGAGACAAAGTGAATGCTGCCTTGGAGGATAGCTTTCTATTCCAAAGTTTTAGCTTTCTATTCACAAAACTTTTGAATCCCTTAGGGACACTTGTCTCTCGAAGAAGCTGTAAGGAAACAATTGAAGGGACAACAAAGTTATTTTACAAAGGTCTTTGCCATGTGACGCTCATCCAACCAAAGAATCCAACGGCCTCGGTGTTGCAACAACCTTGCACAATGAACCCTATGGCCTTCGACAAGCCAAAAAACCCTTTTCAAAAGATTTCTTGCATTTTATGTATCCCTTTTGTAAGTTATGGAGAAAATATATAAACCCTTTTTGTAAATTTAAAATTTGAGAACTTACATCTTTTAAAGACCTCTTTTGTACTTTTCAATTTGAACATGGAATATCGGACGACGCATATTACAACTTGTAGCTGAAATTTCACTTTACACTTTAATGGTTAGCAAAGAATCTTAAGCAACATGATCCAAATGTTGCCTCTCAAGTCAAAATGAAGCACATGCAAAATCACCATTTTTGACTTTCTAAAAGAAACCCTTAGTGTTGGGCTGGGTTAGGGGGGCTTTCAGAGTTTTCAGTGCATGATAAAGAATTACCTTTCATTTCACATCCTGTCTTTACTTTTCTTTGCATTCTATTGTTTTAGATGCATCATTTACTTTCTCTGCATACTTGAAAATGACTTTAGAGATCAAAACATTAAACAAAATATTCATAGGAGTTTGATCTTATGATGCAGTCTTCGCGAAAATCCTTTTTGTCTAAGTGGCAAGTTTCCTCCTTATACAAATACAAAATGGAAATACTAGTAGAAATTTTTAAATTTGTAAAATATTCAAACTATTTTCTAGTATATTTTATCGGGTTTTTCTCCTTTGCTATCCTTTGCAACCGACTGATCTTGATTTTCAATCGGCTTAAGCATAAGCTCAGACACGTCTTTCTCAAAAACTGAGGTATTGATAAACGATTCTCTCATTTGAGGATTTCAAAAAAAAAATCACTTCACTAAATTATTTATTTATTTTCTATGTTTATTTAAAAGCATTAAAATATTCTTTTGTTTTAATTTTTAATGTGTCTTTTATTTTACTTCCTTTTTGTTTTATTTTGTTTCAAAATACTAATGTGCAATGTGCACCATTTACCTTATTATTGAGGCCCTTTCATAATATATAAGCCATTTGCGAGTAGCGAGTACCGACTAGAAGAACATTAAAAAATGACCTGATTGAAACTTACCTTAAATGTTATTTAAATTTTATTTGTTTTCTCTCACATAGCCTTATGTAGACCATAATGAACTTTCACATTGTTTTTTTGGGACTCCATAAGGCCATTGTAAAAGGGTTACATTTTGCGTGCAATTGTGGACCATTGGTTAAAAAGCTTGTTGATTAGTGATACATGGCAACAAACTATCTTTTTTGGCTTTTAAAAGAAGCCTTAGAGATGTGTTGGGTATGGATACTTTCAATGTTTTCAGTGATGATCGAGCTTTACTTTAAATGTTATTTTGGTTTTAAAGTATTAAATGGATACTTTTATTTCATCTTAATTCTAGTAAGTTCTATACTACATACATACACATACACATGCACACACACATATATATTAATTAGTTATATATATATATATACGTATGTATATATTTTTTTAATGAGTAAACCATGATAAAGAGAAGAAAAACCGGTGCAATGATGTCAAAACTTAGCTCAAAAATCCTACAAATTTCAGAAAATTTACTAGTATATTTGGTTTGCTTCTTTGCAAGGAGGACACTCGATCGCTTAATAGAAGAGACATTCTTGAATAGTGCTTCACCTTATTTAATTCTAGTTAAACTCAACCTAAAGATTTTATTACTTTCTTATTGTTCTAGAAAGCCATCGTGATCCTTTCACTTGTTGCAAACAAAGCATGGAATTAAAACAAGGCAACTGTACAATAACCATGACAAGCACAATCTTCAAATAGATATCAACCTAAAAAATCATACAAAAAGACGTACTTAGGATGGCTTTATAATATTACCCTTTCTATAGTGGCATAATTTGAAAGGAGAATACGATTCTTTCATTACTGGGTCGCATGTAAGTAAAATCTAGTAAGGGAGAATATTCGCTTGCGTGGATATCTCGTCTCACGCCCTCCTCCCTCGCCCTTCTGCCTCACGCCCCCTCCCATGCATGTGATTTTCTTCATTGCCTTGTGCAAGGAGATCTGCACATCTGGCCATCTCCATCTCTATCACAAGCCGTCTGCAACAAGATCCCCTCGGGGGCATCGGCCACAACAAGTGTCTACAACAACATAGCTTGAGGTCCTGCTCTCCTGTCTTGTCCATCATCTCCACCTTAGTAAGGTGCTGAGAGAGAGAGAGAGAGAGAGAGAGAGAGAGAGAGAGAGAGAGAGGAAACACATGCATGGCATCTACGTGTCTTGCCTCCCCCCTTCTCAATCCTCCTATTCCCACCCTTCCCTTTTCCATTCCAAATTAATACCATCATTTTTTGAATTTCCTAGAGCTGGTACCTCCTACTCTTTTTGAAGGTGCTCATTAATGGGAATCTCAGTGGATTCTTTTATGGCTTTAAGGGAAAAAAAGGGGGACGATGGCACGTGGAGGGAGGGGGGGGGGGGGGGGGGGGGGGGGGGGGGGGGGAGAGGAGGAAAGAGACATATACCAGACTAGTATGGCCGGCCGTCTTCGACGTCTCTCTCTCGTTCTCTCTCCCTCTTTATCACGTGCACAAGGGCTTCTCTCAGTTTTGGAGTTTAGCCTTCATGTCCCAAATTTCGACATGTGTAAAGGGCTCCCCCTTCCGTCTTATTATGTTAGCTTAGATGTGATCGTGAAAGGAGAGAGAGAGAGAGAGAGAGAGAGAGAGAGAGAGAGAGAGAGAGAGAGTAGGTGCTACGATTTCTCGAAAAAAAAGTCGGAGTCGAATCTTGGGAGATGCGCATGAAAGCGAGGCTGGCGTCGTTATGTCCCGATTGCAGCGCATAAAGAGAGAGAGAGAGAGAGAGAGAGAGAGAGAGAGAGAGAGAGAGAGAGAGAGCGAAGGAAGCACCTGTGGGTGGGGCTGGGCGATGCTGCTTGCTGTGGGCGAGGCGATGCAACAGGCGCTGCGTGCTTAGGGCAAGCACAACTTTATAAATTTCTAAATTAAAAAATGGCTTTATAGAGCAAGTTGACTTACTCGCTGAAGTGGTTACGGGAGCTACTATAAGGTACTTCTTGGTTAGATGGAGGTTTGAATCCGTGTTACCCATTTTGTAAGGGTAGTGAATCATTGTGACTTGTGAGGAGAGAGTAGAAGAATGAGAGAATCTCAGCGATTAATTGAATATAATAAAAGTAGAGTAGCGGGTACCCAATCAATTTTATTGGTTTAATAGAGAGAACAGGGGAAGATCCTTTGGCAAAAAATGGTAGTATCAATTTGAGAAGGGAAAGGAAGGGTTTATAGCAGAAGGAAAAGGGGATTAGGCCACGTGGAAGCAGGACCTTTGTTTCCCTTTTCATATCTCTCTCTCTCTCTCTCTCTCTCTCTCTCTCTCTCTCTCTCTCATTATAGGACTCGTCTCCTCTGCCTGTGCCTTGTCGTCCCTCTCTGTCTCTTTGCATGCCATCGACCGCCTCCTCTTTCCATGCTTTTGTAGTGCGTGAGAGCCATGGACATGCCTGCAGTCCTTGGGGGTCTCTCTCTCTCTCTCTCTCTCTCTCTCTCTCTCTCTCTCTCTCAGAGTGCGTGATGCAAGAGGGAGGAGAGGATGGTAGGATTGATAAGGCCAAGGGCATGAGGAGAGGCGCCCAAGGGCAAAGGGCCATAGACAGTACGATAGTGGGCAGAAAGCGAGCCGACGGAGGCGCCATGGCCGGAGAGTGGGGCACAATAGTGGGTTGTAGTGAGAGGAGGGGGAATATTCTCAAATTTTGAGGTGTTTTTATTTACAACCAATAGGAGCCATTGAAAGGGTGCGCACATGTGTTGTGAGCCCCTGAGGTTTTCCAGCTTCCGCTTAATCCGGACGAAGCCGCTGGATCTGTTCTGCGCACATGTGTGTGTTGGTTTTCCGACTTTTGTCTGAAGCCCCTGGCCCCTATTGGCGAAGCAGGCTTTCCAGCTACAATTGCGTACCCGCAGCGGGCGACTATGTCGAAAGTCCTACTATTGCGCTGGGGCCGCTGCGGCTGGAATCTTTAAGCCACGTCATCAATTGCAGCCGCTGCGGCTAGTGATATGCTGCATGTGCGAACCCTTTGAGAGCAATGTTGGGGAAAAATCATTTTTCCAAACATACAAAATGCTTTTGCGCGACCGCTCCATCAAGCTGTGGAAGCTGGAACGGTCTGGGCAAGCCTCTTGATGTCGTGAATGGGTGAGCAGCGCTTGCGTAGTCTGGGGTAGCCGACTTATGTACTCTGAAGGGAAGCTCGGAGCTGCACATGAAATTGGCTTTTTTACTGCCATGCTGCAGACCTGGAGGCGCCAATGCGGAGAGAGATGGCGTGCATCGGGAATAGCAGGAGATATGCAGGCAGCAATGTAGATGTTGTGTGTGCTGCAGGAGTGGAGCCGAGAGTAAGCAGAAACCATTGCTTTGCAGGGGGTGCTGAGCCACGCTCCTTCATCACGTCTTTGGAGATGCTGCGTGGACGAGAGAGAGAGAGAGAGAGAGAGAGAGAGGATCGCATGTGTCAGGACGTGCGAGGAGACAGATGGAGATTTTTTTTGTGTGTTTTGAGGTGGGAGACAGATTTCTTCTTGCTGTGGTTCATTGGGGGCGGTAAATGGGAGACGGAGGATGCCAACTAGGGCAGAACGATGGAGCTGCACTATGCGCGGAAGGTGTAGGGCACATGAGGGTTCAAGTCTAGACTTAATCGCAAAAAGTGCGGATGCAGGACCAAAGCAGGGCGCATGAGGGTGGAAGCTCACCCGTTTGGAGCACACGGTTGTTTCTCTTTGCCTTCCTCTGTGGCGCGTTCGTTTGCATGGGAGACAAGAAGTGCGGGACCTGTTTGATGAAGCTAATGGGGAGATGAGCGGAGCAAGAGGCACGCGTGAATGAGGGCTGCAGAACTTTTGCTTTGAGATTTGCAAGATTCCCTCATAATCTTGAAGCGAAATCGATTGAGTTTTGCAAAGTTGACCGAGTAGAGAAGCCTATCCAATTGATGCAAATAGCTGGACATGTAAAAATCAAATAACTATAGTCAAAAGACTAATAAGAAGCTAATCAGTGACACACTATGCAAGCACCTTTGAAGGCGTGTGGCATTGTGCAAGTTGGCAAGAAATTCACAATGAAGTTGTTAATAAGGGTGAAACATGTCGCGGTATAAGGTGCTTTGATCAATATGTATGTCAAATATAGCACCCTCATGAGAGCTCAAAATGTCCTGAAGCAACTCCCTGCCCAAGATGTCGTATGTTTGATTGCATTGTATGCAGGATATGCTCAACATAGCTATGGCAAGGAAACTTTGGACAATGTTTTCACAAAATGCAAAGCGAAAAGAGCCTCTCTCGTCCCCAAAGAGTTGGTATAACGGTCAGGCTTTGGCCTCTCAACTTACGGGTTGTAGGTTCAAATCCCTCATTGGGTCATCTCTAGAGGGACACCTTGTGCTCACCTGGTGTTCACATTGCTAGGGATCTTGCCCTTCGACACTCGAGTGCATCCTGACACTCGAGTGCATCCTCTTCCTGGGGTGGGTCACTCGAGGAGGAGGTTCCTAGTTGGTTGCTACGAGTTCTCTCCGTTGTTCCAAGCATGTTTTACATCAATTAGGTGGCCTTGGTGATGCCTGTGCGTGGCTCTTGTCGAATGGTACGTGGCCCTTGCTTGACCATATTTCATGGCTAATATTTGGAAAGGATAAGCACCTCCCCCTTCAGGAAAAAAAAGAGCCTCTCTCTAGATGCATATCACCTATATATGCACCTTGAAGACATTGCCATGGGAGAGGATTGACTCTTACAGGTGTGCCTGGGACACTCAAGGTGGAACCTTCACCAAGAGGCCAAGTCCCCGAGCGTCGGCTCGACGCTTCACGCGGACTGGTAGTTCGATTTTGATGTTTAGGTACTTCATGCAAAGACCTCCACATCCTCTTCGAGATCAGTCATGCACATTCATGAACGTGCACCCGAGGTGCTCCTTACAAGATGTACAACATGGTTGTGGCTAGGAAGCTCTGGACTGGTTTTACCAGATATGGGGCAAAAAGGGCCTCTGTGCAGATTCAAGCACCTATGCATGCACCTTGAATGACTCTGGCATTGTGCAAGACATAGATCAGGTTGCTAGTTAGAGGCTATGGAAAAATGCCATGCTAGGACGTGCTTTGGCCAATATATATATATATATATATATTTATGTGCCAAATGTGGTGCCCTCACACTAGACGTGAGTTAGTGACTACAAGCATTCAGCAGACTTATAGAATCAGAGACTTCTAGAATCAGATCCCACTGGGGAGACCCCCTCTTGATGCATCCGACAAAACCAGTTCAGAGCTTTCTTGGCCAGCCCCTTGCTGGGCATCTCCTACTGAAAACAGTAGAAAGCTTCATTGCCATATACATGCTAGGCATATCCTTAAATTAGGAAATTAAAACGCCGCTTGGAGGTTCGCAAGACATCTTCTTTTGAGGTATCGGGCTTCGCTCCCTGTATGGACTCTCTCATTATAGGAGACCGACTTGATGTGTTATTCACGGTTCAACAAGTGTCTTTTCGTAGAAAATTTGTAGTGTCTCCTCTTTCAGGATGTAATATGCTTCTTGGCATTCGATGGTTTCGTGAGCATAACCCTCTCATTGATTGGGCGGACAATACTTTCACTTTCAATGCCAAAAGTGACTCCCATTGTCATTCGTGGGGAGAAGGTTGTTCATTCTTCACCTCTTATTTCTAATGTGCAGACGAAGTTTGAAAAGAAACAGGAGAAGGAGACTCTCTCAGTCTTTTCTTCTCCAAAGCACAACACACATGTTTTGCATGATATAGATGTGATTATTCACAGTTCACAAGAATGATGGTTTAGATGATGGTTTTTCTAGTGAAGCTAACCTCATTGCAGATACGATCAATCACACAGAACCGATCTTGGCTCTCGAGTCGAGATCTAAGGAATCCACTCGGGAAGTATTTTGTGTTCGCATGATTAGTCAGCACACATTGTTCGAGTGTTTCGTTCGTGACAGTTGCTTGTATTTTCGTCATCGTCTTTATGTGTTTCCTTTTCACAGGCATGCCGTATTGTACGATGCACATGATTCACTCACCGGATGAGCACGGATGTATGCGGATCACTCTCAAAAAGAACAAAATTTTGCATTCAAGGAATTCACATTCCATCTCTCTTCCTTGGCATGACACAGTCTCAGAAAGAGCACAAGCAAGATTTTCCATCAAGCGTCGGCATTTCCATTGTGATTTGCCACAGTTGATAGGTTTATGCCGAAAAATCAAGATTCTCACTTGTTGCGTGTGTTTGGTGAACGGTTTGGCACTCCGTCACTTGGTTCATCTCAATTGCATGCACAGTCATTTAGGAAGCATAGTATTTTTCCAGTCACTCTACATGGAATGGGCATGTTCATGATTTTGTGTTAAAAGTGGTTTCAAGAATTTTCCTCCTCGGAGATTCTTGAAGAAGATAGATGCACGACCATAGCCGAAGTTGGAGCATTGAAGCAGCCACATATCCCTTTGTGTCGCTTTCGGCGCGGCCCAAAGAAGAAAGCGTTGAAGACCTTTATGAAGTTCAAGTATCGCACGACCCACGCATCAGAGTGGGCCGGCGAAGAGTTCTTCCCAGGATTCTAGACGTTGTTGGCAATCTCCCTCGACGCCATACAGCTCGGTATTAGTACCTCACTTTAAAAAGGAGGGGATGTCACGTGCACATCTAACCCTATGTGCATCTGGACAAGCTACTTCAGGTCCAGGGTTCAAGTCAGCTTAGGAAGTGTTCTGGCACCTTTGTGAGCCTGTGTGCATGCCCTGTGTGCATGCCGTGCATGTCTAGGCACTTAAGAGTAGTTGCATATCCTCGAGCTGCACACAGCATGATCATCAGCATTACAATCAATAGACATCATGAGCATTTTACAGTGCACAGAATCCATTTTTCCTATTTTAGCCATTTTTCAGTTATTATTAATAAGTGACTTTGTTGGAAAACTGGATACTCAGCTCGCATGCGGGCTCCACAGAGCCATTCACGGTTCTCATCGGCGAGCGTCGGCTCGGAGCTTCACACGGATTGGTTGTCGGATTTTGACGTTTAGGTACTTCATGCAAAGACCTCCACATCCTCTTCGAGAACAGTCATGCACATTCATGAACGTGCACCCGAGGTGCTCCTCGTTCGTGATCGATTGCTGTCGGTAGTTTTCGGCCTGGCCCACCGGCCCGAGGCGGTCTGGTGTATTTTCGCTCAGCATGATCCTAAAGACGCTTTCGCACACTAGTTCAACTTTCAACGCACGGTGCCAAAAAGGCTCCTGACCGCATCGAGCTATATGTGACCACGGGCCATTTTCTGGGCGAGCCCTTCATTAGCAGCACCAAAGCGGACTCAAGTCAGCTAGACGTGAGCCTCCCAGCCTACGCGCTCAAAATTGCAAGGACTTGGCCTCTCGGTGAAGGTTCCACCTTGAGTGTCTAGGCTACACCCGTAACATTCACAATGTGATTGGTAGTCTAGGGCTGTTGGAGATTGTGTTTAAAGGTGCTTAGTTGATGTGTGACGCTCTCACAAATTCTGGAAAAGCTCTCAATCAGCTCCGTGCACGAGATGATGTGTGCAACGATTGCAGATTATGCCCACCATGGCTGTGACAAAATGGCTCGATCAGCTCCGTGCATGAGATGTTCTCTCTTGGAGTGCATCAATTGCAGGGCATGCCCAACATGGCTCTGAACTTTTAAATCAAAACATGCCGAGCGGAAACGGTCTCTCCAGACACAATCACTTATGCATGCATTTTGAAGGCATGTGGCAGTGTGCAAGACCTTGCTGTGGGTGAGAGAATTCTCAATGAGGTTGCTAGTCAAGGGCTATTCAAGAAACATGTTCTTCTTGGAGGTGCTTTTTCCAATATATAATATGCCAAATGTAGCACCCACATGAAATCTCAAAAAGTTCTAGATCAACTCCGTGCCCGTTTTGTCAGTGTTGATCGCTGAAGATGCCCAACATGGCTGTGGCAAGGAAGCTTCGGACTGTTTTTACCTCTCCTTATTCAATCACCTATGCACGCACCTTGTAGGCCTATGGCTATTTGCATTTGTTTTCACCAGATGCAAAGTGAAAAGGACTCCTCTCCATATGCAATCACCTATGCATGCACCTTAAAGGCCTGTCGCATTGTGCAAGACACTGCTAGACAGAGGCTATTGGAGAAAAATTTCAGAGGTGTTTTGGTTGACATGTATGCCAAATGTGACGTCCTTACGAAAGCTCGAAAGTTACGGATGAGCTCCTTGCCCGAGATGTTGTCACTTGGAGTGCATTGACTACAAGATGTACAACATGGTTGAAGCTCTGGACTGGTTTTACCAGATATGGGGCAAAAAGGGCCTCTGTGCAGATTCAAGCACCTATGCATGCACCTTGAATGACTCTGGCATTGTGCAAGACATAGATCTGCTAGTTACAGGCTATGGAAAAATACCGTGCTAGGATGTGCTTTGGTCATATATATATATATATATATATATATATATATATATATATATATATATATATATATATATATATATATGCCAATTGTGGTGCCCTCACACTGACGTGAGTTAGTGACTACAAGCATTCAGCAGACTTCTAGAATCAGATCCCACTGGGGAGACCCCCTCTTGATGCATCCGACAGAACCAGTTCAGAGCTTCCTTGGCCAGCCCCTTGCTGGGCATCTCCTACTGAAGACAGTAGAAAGCTTCATTGCCATATACATGCTAGGCATATCCTTAAATTAGCAAATTAAAACACAAAATTCCCTTTTGCTACACAAATCCAGTGGTCCTCATCAACCAGGCAAGAGACCTTTGGACTACAGCCTCTACACCAGGCTGAGGAGATCAGTGCGAGGAGACGACCATGCCTTTTGGGGTACAAAACTCCTAGAATCTATGTCAAACAGATCTAGGAGATTCAGACTCGACACTCCCATGTTGGTGAGGAGAGACGAGACGAGCCAAGATAATGGCAGACTCAGCAGCATTTACAGGTGTCAAGCTACGAGCTTAGAAGCACAAATTTTCGCGCATTTCGCTAAGGGCCTCCCGGACTGCAAAGCCTCTGTTATCCATGACTTATACACTCATTTTGTCACAGGCACATCTAACCCTATGTGCATGTGAACAAGCTACTTCAGGTCTAGTGTTCAGGTCATCTTAGGAAGTGTTCTGGCACCTTTGTGAGCCTGTGCGCAGGCCGTGCATGTCCAGGCACTTAGAGTAGTTGCATATCCTCTGGTTGCACACAGCATGATCATCAGCATTACAATCAGTAGCCATCATGGTGCCCTCACACTAGACGTGAGTTAGTGACTACAAGCATTCAACAGACTTATAGAATCAGAGACTTCTAGAATCAGATCCCACTGGGGAGACCCCCTCTTGATGCATCGGACAAAACCAGTTCAGAGCTTCCTTGGCCAGCCCCTTGCTGGGCATCTCCTACTGAAGACAGTAGAAAGCTTCATTGCCATATACATGCTAGGCATATCCTTAAATTAGCAAATTAAAACACAAAATTCCCTTTTGCTACACAAATCCAGTGGTCCTCATCAACCAGACAAGAGACCTTTGGACTACAGCCTCTACACCAGGTTGAGGAGATCAGTGCGAGGAGACGACCATGCCTTCTGGGGTACAAAATTCCTAGAATCTATGTCAAACAGATCTAGGAGATTCAGACTCGACACTCCCATGTTGGTGAGGAGAGATGACACGAGCCAAGATAATGGCCGACTCAGCAGCATTTACAGGTGTCAAGCTACGAGCTTAGAAGCACAAATTTTCGCGCATTTCGCTAAGGGCCTCTGGGACTGCAAAGCCTCTTGTTATCCATGACTTATACACTCACTTTGTCACAGGCACATCTAACCCTATGTGCATGTGAACAAGCTACTTCAGGTCCAGGGTTCAGGTCATCTTAAGAAGTGTTCTGGCACCTTTGTGAGCCTGTGCGCAGGCCGTGCATGTCCAGGCACTTAGAGTAGTTGCATATCCTCTGGTTGCACACAACATGATCATCAGCATTACAGTCAGTACCATCATGGTGCCCTCACACTAGACGTGAGTTAGTGACTACAAGCATTCAACAGACTTATAGAATCAGAGACTTCTAGAATCAGATCCCACTGGGGAGACCCCCTCTTGATGCATCGGACAAAACCAGTTCAGAGCTTCCTTGGCCAGCCCCTTGCTGGGCATCTCCTACTGAAGACAGTAGAAAGCTTCATTGCCATATACATGCTAGGCATATCCTTAAATTAGCAAACTAAAACAAAAAATTCCCTTTTGCTACACAAATCTAGTGGTCCTCATCAACCAGACAAGAGACCTTTGGACTACAGCCTCTACACCAGGCTGAGGAGATCAGTGCGAGGAGACGACCATGCCTTCTGGGGTACAAAACTCCTAGAATCTATGTCAAACAGATCTAGGAGATTCAGACTCGACACTCCCATGTTGGTGAGGAGAGATGAGACGAGCCAAGATAATGGCGGACTCAGCAGCATTTACAGGTGTCAAGCTACGAGCTTAGAAGCACAAATTTTCGCGCATTTCGCTAAGGGCCTCCGGGACTGCAAAGCCTCTTGTTATCCATGACTTATACACTCATTTTGTCACAGGCACATCTAACCCTATGTGCATGTGCACAAGCTACTTCAGGTCCGGGGTTCAGGTCAGCTTAGGAAGTGTTCTGGCACCTTTGTGAGCCTGTGCGCAGGCCGTGCATGTCCAGGCACTTAGAGTAGGTGCATATCCTGTGGTTGCACACAGCATGATCATCAGCATTACAGTCAGTAGCCATCATGAGCATTTTGCAGTGCACTGAACCCATTTTTCCTATTTTAGCTATTTTTCAGTTATTATTAATAAGTGACTTTGTTGGGAAACTAGGTAGGGCAAATTTGCTAAGCTCTATAAAAAAAATCTAGCGCTAGCACTTTCTGGCAGAAGAGGTAGCAGAGACCTAGTGTGTGGCAGTGCACCTTCTCTGGCAGGATTACCTAGCATTTTTCAGCCATCAAGAACCCTAGCGTTTTCAGCAGAAGCAGATCAGCCTTTGCGTTTTGCAGTTTGTAGATAAGCCCCTGGCGTTAGCAGATTCCCCAAGATCATGAAAGCGCGAAGCAGAGGGTACCAGTAGGTGCGCGTCGCGATGTAGTGCAGGATTGGGGCAAGAAGCAGGAGGCGGAGTGCAGCAGAGAGGAAGCGCTAGGGATCGAAGCAAGGAGATAGAGAAAGCTCACATTTTTGGGGAAAACTCAATCAGTGAATTTTGGGTTTTCCCACTTTTGTGTCCAAGTCCAGGTTCAATGTGAACCTGGACAAAGTATAGAAATGTACAAAACGGGGTTATTTAGGCCTTTAAGCCAACAACCTCCCACTTAAAGGCATAAATGACGCCTTTAAGTTAAGCAACTCCCACCAACTATATGCAATGCTCATGTTGAGCCTTAGCAAGACTCTTGGTGAGAACATCTGCAGGGTTATCCTGTGTATGGATCTTAGTCAAGGTGACTAGACCATCCTCCAATACCTAGTGGTATTGCACATCTATGTGTTTGGTACGCGCATGAAACATGGCATTTTTGGCTAAATAGACAGCACTCTGGCTATCACAACCCAACACTGGTGTATGAGCAGGCATGCCAAGTTCTTTTGCAAGTCTGCCCAACCAAATGGCCTCCTTTGAAGCCTCTGTGGCTGAAATATATTCAGGATCAGTAGTACTCAATGCCACAATTTTTTGCAACCTAGAACACCAAGAGACTGCACCACCAACAATGGCAAATACATATCCACTGGTAGATTTCCTGGTATCCATGTCACCTGCCATGTCTGCATCACAATATCCCTGCAACTTCAAGTCACTTTTTCCATAACAAATACACTTTGATTGTGTACCTCTCAAATATCTCAGAATGCATTTGACAGCTTCCCAATGCGCTTTGGCAGGATTCGACATGTATCGACTAACAACTCCCACTACATAAGCAATGTTGGGACGAGTGGCAACCATAGCATACATAAGAGAACCACAAGCTAATGCATATGGGATTCCCTTCATTGCTTTCAATGCCATCTCATCCTTTGGGCAATCTGCTTTGCTAAGCTTAGTGTATGGAGGTAAAGGTACTCCAAGAGGCTTAGCATCAGCCATATTAAACTTGTCAAGTACTTTTGCAATGTACCTTTCTTGAGATAAAAACAACAATTTCAGCTTTCTATATATTTTAATACGCATGCCCAAAATATGCTCTGCATCACCTAAATCCTTCATAGCAAATGCTAAATTTAGCTTACGTTTCAGAGCATCAAGACTAGTCTTATGTTTCCCGGCAAGCAACATGTCATCAACAGAGAGAACAAGTATGATGGGACTACTATCTTTATCCCTTTTCGTATACAAACAATGATCTACATGGCTGCGTTTAAAGCCTTGAGACAGCATAAAAGTGTCAAACTTCTTATACGACTGTTGTGATGATTGTCTCAAACCATACAGAGCCCTTTTCAGTTTGCATACAAGTTCCTCACGTGTAGAAACTACAAAACCTTCAGGCTGTTTCATGTATATATCCTCTTCAATGTCACCATGCAAAAACGTTGTCTTTACATCCATTTGATTCAATTCCAAATCAAGCACCGCAACGAGAGCAAAAAGGACACGTATAGTTGTAAGCTTTACAACAGGAGAAAAGATTTCTTGAAAATCAATTCCTTCTTTCTGTGCGTATCCTTTTGCAACCAATCTTGCCTTGTACTTGGGTTTTTCATCCACTATCTTAATCTTGTATACCCATTTGTTAGGAAGAGCCTTTCTCCCTTTAGGCAATGGCACAAGATCCCAAGTATCATTTGCATACAAGGATTTCATTTCCTCTTGCATCGCAAGCTCCGACTTACTGCTTGACTCACATGATTTGGCCTCTTTATATGTAAGACGTTCACCCTTATTTGTCCACATTACATGATCCAAAGAGGGGTTAAATCTCTGCGGTTGCCTTCTCAAACGAGTTGACCTTCGTACCCAATGATCTACATTCTAAGGCAACGGTTCTACATCATAAGGCAACCCATTTTCAGCTCTATGATGTTGCTGAAAATCATTTTCAGCCAATTCAGGTGGGTGTCCATCCTCATTAGGAGCATCAAAATCATGTCCTACCTCTTTTGGCTCAAGGTTAACCGGCTGATTATCAATTTCAGCTTGCGGTAATGCATCATGAGGCTCTTTTTCAACATCAATGGGTGGCACTGAAGGCTGAAATCTGACTGTTTTCTTGTCAGCATAAGATTTTGTAGCATTCTTAAGCAATTTTGCCTCATTGAACACTACATCTCGACTGCATATTACCTTTCTAAACTGTGGTAACCTATAGCCCATTTCACCTTCTTCCCCATAACCTAGGAAGACTCCTTTAATGGACTTCATATCAAGCTTTGTTCTCAAGTCATTGCGTACATGACCAAAAGCTTCGCAGCCAAATACTCTCAAATGATCATAAGAGGCAAGTTTGCCAGACCAAACCTCCTCTGGAATGTCATTTTTCAGCGTACTATTAGGAGAGCGATTGCAAATATGAACTGCAGTTTTCAATGTCTCCTCCCAAAACTTTTGGGAAAGATTAGGGGTGGACAACATGCAACGCACTCTCTCGCATAAAGTACGATTATACCTCTCAGCCACACCATTAGGAGATGGATTATAAGGGGCTGTCAACTCCCTTTTAATCCCATTTTTATCACAAAAACGTTGAAATTCAGCAGATACATACTCTCCTCCATTATCAGATCTGAGACATTTAAGCTTAGTGCTCTTTTGCATAGTGACAAAAGCATAAAACTTCTTAAAATCATTAAAAGTTTCACTCTTACTTTTCAACAAATGTACCCATCCTTTCCTAGTACAGTCATCAATGAATGTAACAAAATACAATGCACCAGCAAAAGACTTAACATGCATAGTGCATACATCGGAGTGAATAAGATCAAGAGGATTAGCTTTACAAGAGACACCAGAGTAATAAGAAGATTTCTTTTGCTTTCCATAAAGACAATTGTTACAAAAATCCAAGTTTTTGCCTTTTACATCAACTCTCTTCAGAGAGAAAAGCACATCAATACCCTTTTGGCTCATATGGGCAAGTCTCTTATGCCACAATTCTGTGTGTGAAGCAACTTCAGCAATAGCAAGAAAGTCAGGCAAAGCTTTGCATCGAAGATAGTACAAAGTACCTCTTTTAGACCCTTTTGCAACAAGCATAGAGCCCTTAAGCAACTTCCATGAACCCCTAGCAAAGATGGTAGTATAACCATGTGCATCTAACTGGCCAACAGATAGCAAACTTTTCTTAATGCCTGGTACAAACCTGACATCATTCAATACAAGCTCTTGACCATTGTTAAGAGCCAACGCATAGTACCCATTCCCTCAATATTGTAAGCAAAATTATCACCAAGGTACACCTTGCCATAATTGCCTGCAACATGTGTAGCAAAACACTCCAAAGATGGAGTCATATAGAATGAAGCACCAGAATCCACTATCCATGATTGGGATATGTCTTCTGTATTAGCTATCACCAAATCTGAGGGGCATGAAGCCGCAACCAAGATTTCCTCAACGTCTGACAACTCCTCAATGACCACACTAGAGGATACATTTGCATCCTCAGCATCCCTGGAGGAATCACTTGCTGAGTTTTCCCCTTTCTTCTCATCTTTCTTCTTTTTATCTTGCGTTTCGTTCTTCCTTTCCTGCTCTTTCTTGAAATACCTGCAATCGGGTTTCTTGTGACCCTTCTGCCACATTGATAACAAGTGACATCCTTATCCTTTGTCTTGCTCTTACTTCTAATTTGAGTCCTGTTGTCCGCATCATGCTTTTGATTTCTACCTCTTGCATTGTAGGCAAAACTGCCACCTTCCCCACTAGACTTGCGTCTAATCTCTTCATTGAGAATAGACCCT
This sequence comes from Adiantum capillus-veneris, assembly GCF_014529385.1. Lineage (NCBI taxonomy): Eukaryota > Viridiplantae > Streptophyta > Polypodiopsida > Polypodiales > Pteridaceae > Adiantum > Adiantum capillus-veneris. The sequence goes on along the minus strand of NC_140940.1, from coordinate 144,224,898 downwards.
CTCACACCGTCATACGTGAGGGTGGGACTGTTGCTGAAGGAGACAACCAAGGTTTCCCAAGTATCTAGCAATGTCATAAGCAAGAAAATAGCTTTCACCTTATCATCGAATTGCTGAAGCCCACTCTCCTGCAACTGACTCAACACACTTGTAAAAGCACTCATGCTCAAAAGCTGACTTCGAGTCATCAAGCTGCATATTCACCAACTTTCGCATCAAATGCACCTGGTTCACAGGCGTGGTGTTTTCATAATTGGACTTTAGCTTTTGCCATATTGCATGAGCAGAGTCCAAACGCTTGATGTCCGTCAAAATGTCATCATTGATAGCCATTTTGATGTAGGCCATAGCCTTCTTATTCAACCTGGCCCACTCTTCGTCAGACAAACCTGGCGGCTTATTCTATTTCAAATGCATCTTCATAATCATTAAAGAAAAGGATACCTTGCATGCGTTCTTGCCAGAGGTCGAAGCCTTGACCATCGAACCGTTTGATTTCCATCAAACTTTTAGTGTCATGCGGAAGAGGAAGAAGCCATTTTAATTCAACCACAAGTATGTATACAAGGGAGATGCAATAGGCTGAAAATTTCAGCAAATAGGAGTAACCACAAGACTTTGCATACGATAGACCACAATTTCTTTACATGAAACTTTCCAAATCTATAATTTCAGTTGAAAAATGCAATTTCAAACACTTGTACTCAGCTTTTTACTCAATTTGTCGCGACAAACATCAATACATGTGATCCCACAACTTTGGTCTACCTGCGTATTGCTATTTTGACCAATTATAACCTGTAAATCACCTGTTTTGACTTAAAAACAGCATGTTTTGGCAGTTTTGGTGATCTTTTCGACTCCGGAAGCAAGGGGCTTCGCGATGGAAGCGAAATTGATCGCGGGAGAGCAATTTTAACTCATTGTCAGTAGACTGCGCAGGGCTGTTTTGAAACCCTAGGGCTCAGATACCAATTGAAAGCACGAAGCAGAGGGTATCGGTAGGTGCGTGTCGCGATGTAGTGCAGGATTGGGGCAAGAAGCAGGAGGCGGAGTGCAGCAGAGAGAAAGCGCTAGGGATCGAAGCAAGGAGAGAGAGAGAGAGCTCACGTTTTTGGGGAAAACTCAATCAGTGAGTTTTAGGTTTTCCCACTTTTATTATAAGTGACTTTTTTAAAAAAGTGTCCAGGTTCAGATTGTATAAAAATGTACAAAGCGGGGTTATTTAGGCCTTTAGCCCAACAGACCAGCCTAGCGTTCTTGCAATTGTAGATCATCATTAGTGTTTTGCAAATTCTTGGCGACAGAGTCAGCCCTAGCATCAGCGTTTTCAGTTTTCAGCACTTAGACTTTGCAGTAACAGTCCCAAACCTCACAGATCTCACCTTTTCACAGCAGATCCTCTCCGCGTGGTCAGATCAGCCCGTGTTTTCAGTTTCAGCCCGTTGTTTGCAGATTTCAACATCTGCGTTTTCAGCGCATTGTCGTCGTGTTGTCTTCATCGCCGTCCTCGCCAACACAGTATCAGAATTCAACAAATACCAGATTTGTAGATTTCAATCCCTAGCGTTTTCAGTTTTCAGCCCGTCTCGTCGCCGTCACCATTGTCGTCGACATCGTCGGCAAGTCCATTGCATCTAGACCATTGTACCAGATTTGTGCAATCAATAACATAGACCTCTCTCGCCATAGAGAGTGGGGCCCCTGGAGGAGGGTTTGACAACATTCTGGTGTCATATTCTCTTCTCTCTCTATCTCTCAGTCTCAGCACTTTCATTCACAGTGTCTATCACTTTGTTTGTGACCATTGCACTCTCTCACTAAAGGAACGAAAGGCTCTCCATTCCGTAAGTAAAAGGAACCCTTGAGCACAATTCAGAGCACTCATCTTTAGCAAACTTCAACATTCACTTCCGCTGCACCTTACATTGGTATGAGGGCTTTGGTAGTGTTTCTGTATCACTCAAGGAAAGAACCACATAATTTTTTTTTGCTTGTTGCGGTCGCACGTAACCCAAGTCCACTTGGGGGTGTTGATTCCTAATTGTGTTTTTGAAGAGTGACAGGAAACCCAAGAAAGAAGGGCTTGTTCGGCCTCCCTTGGTTCCTCTTTTCACTCATTGAGAGCTTACCGTGCACTCAGCAGCCAGCCAATCGACGTGAGGTGGGAAAAAGCAACCTTGGTGTGAGCGCAAGGCCGCCAAGGGGTGCGTCCGCCACAGGGAAGAGTAGAGCTCGGGTAAGAGAAGATCCTTCTCTAACACGAATTGCAAGCTAAAGAAAGACCTCAAGAACCTCAAGAACTCAAGGACTCAAGAATCCAAGAACCTCAAGAACCCAAGTTCCTCGTGGACTTAAGTACCCAAGATCTCAGTGTATGGCCATCACCTAAAGCGGAATGGATACTTCGCGTGAAGGTGATCAGCATGGACGTAGTGAAGAAGAATTTTCCCCACCAGGAGGTTTTTCCAACTGAAACGAACGCAGAGAATGGATCTCCCGGCTACACAGACCGCCTACAGATACACGTCGGACGAACCACCCGACCATAGCCACCATCCGGCAGCTCCCCCGTGCTGGGGCCAGCGTCCAAGGACATAGGCGTGCACCTGTAAGACTGAGCGTCCCATACCACCCGGCCTCACCTCCTCGAGGTGACCTCGCGCACTCCTAGCCTCGCGGGCTAACCACTGGGAACCTGTTAGAGTTTTGAAGGCTCAGTATCCCCACTACGCTGCCAGTGGGGGTCGATGATTGCAAATGAGGCCTTGGCCTCCCTTTTATAATAATGGCCGGCCACACTGGCCGTGTTCACACTACGTCCGCCCGGACACTGGACGCCCATCCCGACGGCATCTGGGCTAGATTCCCTCTCCTGTGAGAGCGGGACATAACATACTTCCCCCCTTAAGAACCATTGATGTCCTCATCAATGAAGTGGGGATACTGAGCCTTCAAAGCTCTAACAAGTTCCCAAGTAGCAAACCTTTCAGATTGACCCGTCCATTTAATTAAGTACTCATCATAAGCCTTTTGGCACGAATGACGGGTACGATGATCTAAAACTGCTTCTAGCTCTCAAGGAATATACTCAGTTTGCATATCTTGCCATACATTTTCCTCGATAGGCACAACAACGTCGGCTTCGCCCAATTTCACTCTAAGGCGGTTGACATGAAACACTGGATGTACACTAACATCCGAAGGAAGAGCCAGTTTGTAGGCAACTTGGCCAATTTTCTTTGTGATCAAGAACAGACCACAATATCTAGCTGAAAGCTTATAATGCTTTCTTGTTCGCATAGTCTTGGAATCCTTGGGTATCTTCAGATAGACCCAGTGTCCCACATCTAGAGTCCTTGGAGATCTCTTTTGATTAGCATAAGTAGTGACTCGATCACGAGCCGTTCTTATACTATCCTAGCCAATTCGAGCGTTTCCTGCATGTCATACAGGAAATCACGAGCTTGGCGTTCCTTGGCTTTCTCTAAGCCAATAGCAATTGGGGATTTAGGCTCAAATCTATACATCAACATGAATGGGCTAAATCCAGTAGCAGAATGCTTGCTACTATTATAGGCAAACTCTAACTGTGGAAGATACCTTTCCCAATCAGACTGCTTGTAAGAGACATAGGCTCTCAACATGTCCTCTTAATGTCTGATTCATCCTCTCAGTTTGTCCGTCGGACTCAGGAGGTCAGAAGACGACATACTCAACTTCGTCTGAAGATGAGTAAACACATCTCGCCAAAATCGGCCAGTGAACTTAGTATCTCGATCACTGACGATATCCTCTGGCAGACCATACAACTTATAAAGCTGATCGACAAATAAAATTGCCAACTCATGGCTTTTTACTATCGACTTCGTTGGTATAAACTTCTCCATTTTTGTGAGTCTATCGACCACAACCCAAATAGCGTCATTGCCCCGACTAGTATTTGGCAAACCAATGATGAAGTCCATGGAAATACTTTGCCACTTGACATCTGGGATTTCCAATGGGTGCAGCAAGCCAACTTTTCTAAGGCGCTCTGCCTTATTGACGTGACACTGAGTGCATCTCTTCACATAGCTCTCTATGTAAGAGCGCATCCTTGGCCAATAGAAATATCGCTTGACCAAAGCCAATGTTCTTTGGATGCATGGGTGCCCAGCGCTAGGAACATCGTGGCATTCGCACAAAATCCTTTGTCGAATCTCATCGATTTCCGGCACGCAGACTTTACCATTTCTGAACAATAGTCCACCTCTAATGGAATATTGTCGCTGTCTCGTCTCTCCAGCACGACTCACTTGGGTCTCTGGACCACCCAAGCCTGTATACGAGTCATGCCCCGCTTCGACCTCGTTCCATATCTTGCCAAAATGGCCATCAGAACGACATAGCCCTCGGAGAGAGAGATAGAAATCCGTCGAGATTTCAGCCATAGACAAGGCATTGACCTCAGGAATCCTGTTCAGCGCATTGTAGCCGGGCTACAGTGTAACTTCACAGGACAGATAGCTGGTTACAGTTGGTTTGGTTCACACTGAACGGACCCTTTGGGCTGGGGAGTGACACGTGGCAAGGTACCGACGGTGGTCTAGTGGACATCGTGGCCAGGTCACCACCACCACTCAGTTTGGAGATAGACTTAGCTGACTGGACATTTATGAGCCATTGGTGGCTCTTTATGATGGTTCATGTGAGTAGTAGCTGGGGGGTCAGGATCATCATCTTCTTCACTTTGGGTCGAGCATCGTAAAAAGCAGCGAGTCTTACACAGAGCACTGTTTCACCATCCCTGCACATCTGAGCCTCGACACCCCATTTGTACCTGTGAGTCCTGGGCTGGAGCTGAGTGTGCTGCAACGCCAGAGTCTGTACATGGTTCTTTGAGCTAGTCGAGTCCACATGTTCTGGTCCACTGCTGTGTCTCTGTCGTTATCCATTGTTTCTGTGTTTCATTCTGCTTGAGAGAGTTTCCATTTGTTGAGTGAGATTGTCACGCACATTGCACTGAGGAGCACCCACATTGTAGAGAGCACGACACATTATCCGCGCTACAGGTGCTCTCATTTTGGCGATCACGGTGGGACCTCAACTGAAGTCTCACTCTGTTGAGTAGCTGGTTTCTTCGCTTCGCCTGTGCAACCTGTTGGTCTGGTCCAGTTTCACCCTTGATAGCTTAATCTAGCTGGTCTAGTCTCTCGCCTTGCTGGTCTGGTCCTCTCTCACCCTGGTCCAACCTGCCCTCGTCTCTGGTCTAGACCCCCTCGACCCTGGTCTAGTCCTCCTCGTCCCTGGTCCAACTGGTCTAGTCACTTGCCTAGTCTAGACCCCGCTGCATCCAACATGGTTTCTACCTGTGGCCATCCACACCATATGCCACCTTTGCTGACAGCCCCTCCTATGCAAGGTATGCAGAGCACTTTTCCCTCTCAGAGCTTTTATCATACCCATGCCCCCTCACCACCTCACAGCTTCTATGCCTCCACCTCCAACTCCATGGAGCAAGGACCACCTCGTCCTTCGACTCGTCCAGTGAATCGACCCATTTTGTGCTACAGATGCGGGGAATATGGTCATTACCAAAGCAAATGCCCTCTGCCAGAAGGGTCTCCTCCCTGCCGTTATTGCCCTGATATGAAGGATCACTACAGTAAGGATTGCCCTAAAATTCGTGCATCTACGGCTTCGAACCCAAGTCAAAGTCAGACTGAGTTTGCCTTTCCCAAGCTCAATTTGATAGCAGTTAGCACTGTTTCTCAGCCGCCCCCTTCTACCCACGTGGTTACCCCTCAAAATAAGCCGCCGCAGTTGACAGAGGAGCCATTAGGCATCCTCACCCGAGCCCAGAGAGCTGCTCTCGGTCTTAGCATTCCATCAAGTTCAACTTCCCCACACAATCTCACACCAGTGGATACCCTACCTGCAGTCGTTAACAAACCATCCCCCAGTGCCATCAAAGAATCCCAATCTTTGCTCTCCGATATCGATGAAGCTTTCTTAGAAGCAGTTTCCGATCTACAGAAGATCAAGGCACCAGAGGAACAACAGGTAGAAAAAGAGAAGCTTACAGCAGAGACAGTCTTGAAGAACACTTTCCAACAAGTGTCCCTCTATGACATGCTGCGACTAGATGCAAAGTTTAGAAGTGACACCCTTGCGGTTATTCAGTCACTTTATCCTGGAGCAGGTCCTAGTGGCGGGCACCTCCCAGTGCGACCATCAGAGTCCTATATGATATCTAATCCCGCTGCTCCACTCACTGATTATAGAAGCCCTCGCCTGACAATGTCCGTTTTAGGTCGGCAATTCTCAGGAGTGATAGTGGATGGTGGATCTGGTATCAACCTGATGCCTGAGTTCACTATGTTAGCCCTAGGTCTACAGCCTACTCGCCCTGCTCCCTTCACAGTTACGTTGGCCGACCAGCGGACAGTCTACCCAGTAGGCATAGTGGACAATGTTCCTCTGCAGGTACAAGACTTTACTTTTAACTTGGATTTTGTTGTGGTTCGTCTTCCCCAGGTTGAGGGCGGATTTCCTTTGCTCATTGGAAGACCATGGCTGCGACACACTAAAGCACTTCATGATTGGGGAAACGATGCAATGTGGATACATACTTCAGGCTCCTCGATGCAACCCATTCTCTTAGAAGGTGGTATGGATCCCGTGGTGCAGCAAGTTTCTTTGTCAATGGAAACCAAACCTGAACAAGAACAGCCTACTACACCTGAAGGGTCAGATGAAGATCTGTTGGAGTGGTTAGAGGCTACCAAATCTATGCCTTGTTATGGAGTCTCTATTCACTCTTTGCATGAAGGTACACCCTCTTCCATTGTTTCCACATTAACTAACCCCAATGAGCCACCTGAGCCAGCTCAAAGGTTGAAGGCCTTAGAAAAAACTCTGGATGCGCCCTCGGGGGAAGTCTTTGAATTTGGCGAGCCTATGGAGGAAAATAGAAGTGGGAAGAAATCTCCTCGAAAGAAGATCGCCCAACATCAAAAATCAGCCCCATTGGTGTCTGCTTCTCCCAGATCAAAGCTCCCTTCACAAAGCTTGTTCTGCCTGATGAATTCCATTAACTTTATAGTAGTCCTGCTCATGGTGACGGCGCTCTGGAGCATCTCCTCTTTCAACCAGGAGCCATGGATTTCATCTATTGCCCTACCCACCCCCTCTCTTACCCTTGCCCCTACCCTCCCCCTCCCCCTCCCCCTCCCCACTCTCGCCCCTACCCACCCCACCCTCGCCCCTACCCCCTCCCCCACTCGCCCCTATCTAGCCCTCCCCACCCTCGCCCCTACCCACCCCCACCCCCTCCCCCTCTCGCCCCTACCCTCTCCTACCCTCGCCCCTATCTAGCCCTTCCCCACCCTCGCCCCTATCTAGCCCTCAACACCCTTGCCCCCCTACCCACCCTTCCCCCTCGCCCCTACCCCCTCCCCCACTCGCCCCTATCTAGCCCTCCCCACCCTCGCCCCTACCCACCCCCTCCCCCTCTCGCCCCTACCCTCTCCTACCCTCGCCCCTATCTAGCCCTTCCCACCCTCGCCCCTATCTAGCCCTCAACACCCTCGCCCCTACCCACCCTTCCCACCCTCGCCCATACCCACTCCCCCTCCTCCTCGCCCCTATCTAGCCCTCCCCACCCCTCTCAAGTTCAGCAAGTGAAGGCCCTTTCATTCTGCCATCATCATGGAGCTTAACCCTATTTGCGGTGTTACTCGGGTTTATGGTCATCCCTCTTTTCGAGAAGAGTGTTGTTGCAAAAAGAGTGGCAAGGGTCATCTGCAACTACAAACATGGCCCAAGCTATGCAATCATACATACTGGGGTTCTTGCCTAGTTAGAGGCTTAAGGCGATTGCAAGCAGTGCAGTGTTTTTAACTCCACTTTTGAGTTTTTTCAGTATTCCTCACCGAGACGGTGAGCGATCTTGTGGCGGGCAACCTGTAGCCGGGCTACAGTGTCACTTCACAAGACAGACAGTTGGACAGTTGGTCTAGTTCACACTGGACGGACCCTCTGGGCTGGGGAGTGACACATGGCAGGGTACCGACGGTGGTCTAGTGGACATCGTGGCCAAGTCACCACCACCACTCAGTTTGGAGATAGACTTAGCTGACTAGACATTTATGAGCCGTTGGTGGCTCTTTATGATGGTTCATGTGAGTAGTAGCTGGGGGGTCAGGATCATCATCTTCTTCACTTTGGGTCCAGCATCGTAAAAAGTAGCGAGTCTTACACAGAGCACTGTTTCACCGTCCCTGCACATTGTTAAGTATGGAGCCTGATTTACCCTTGTAATTTTCTGTGGTAAAAGCGCACATTTGTAGGGCCCCCATTATGAGGAGAAGCCATCGTGCGTGAAGGAAAATCACTCACCGGAAACCAAAATTTTCACGGACAAGAATCAGGGGCAACTTTAGGGGCCTCTCCGCCCCCGAAACTTTTTTTTCCCTCGCCAGAATATTCCTTTTCGTCGGAATATTATGGCCGGACGGCGGCCGAAAAGTGGTCGGAAAACAACCGGTCGGTTGGCCGGTGGCCGGTAGTTAATGGCCGGTGGCCGGTGGCTGAATTCAAAAGCGGACTTGTCTTCTCAAGGGCGGCCACACATGGGCGGATTGGAGGGTCCGATTTGGACTTATTCGCACAAGGGCGGCTACACATGGCTGCCTCTCATAAGAGAGGGCAGCCCTTTTGGCCTATAAAAGGAGGCCATTTCTACACACATTTCATAGTGTGAAGTTGATGCAACAAGGTGAGTGTGAGGTGGTGAGAGTGACGCAAGGCGGGAGCTCTATTAAGGGTTTAATCCCTTTGTAAACTACTTCTTCTTTTGAAGTGCTAAAGCCATTGAGTGGCTGCTTTCCCGTGGACGTAGCTCACATTGGGTGAACCACGTATATCGTGTGTACTCTCTCTCTCTCTCTCTCTCTCTCTCTCTCTCTCTCTACTCTATAATCTCTTGTGTATGAAATCTATCTCTCTCCATTAAGTAATCTACTAAAATATCTATTTAGCTACGTCTTATTTCTTAACAACTGGTATCAGAGCAAGGTTTGCTCGTAGCTAAATTATCTCAAGGAAAGGATTCCTTGAATGGCGGAGGAAGGGAAGCTCAAGATTGAGAAGTTCAACGGTAAAAACTACCAACATTGGAAGATGCAGATTGAAGACTATCTCTACCAGAAGGACCTCTATTTGCCACTAGGCGGTCTTGCAAAGAAGCCCGCAACGATGGCAGATGAAGCATGGATTGTCCTTAATCGAAAGGCACTGGGAACAATCAGGTTAAGCTTAGCGTCAACGGTGGCTTTCAATGTTTCGGAGATGAAGACCACGGAGGACTTGATGAAGTCACTTGACGACTTCTACGAGAAACCATCGGCATCCAATAAGGTATTTCTTATGAAGCGCTTGTTCAATATAAAGATGGCAGAGAATGGTTCGGTTGCAGAACACCTAAATGACTTTAACACAAACATAAGTCAACTTCGATCGGTGAAAATCAATTTCGATGACGAAGTGCGAGCTCTCCTTATACTATCATCTCTACCGGATAGTTGGGACAGCCTTGTGATGGCTGTAAGTAATTCTATTTTTGGCACAAATACTCTTAAGTTTGATGAGGTTGTGGGTGTTCTCCTAAGCGAGGAAATGCGAAGGAGAAGCACAGGAGAATCATCAAGTGCTGCATTGTCAGTAGAAACAAGAGGAAGGCCTAAGGAGAGGTTCAAAAACCAAAAGGGTCGTGATCGCTCAAGACGGAGCAAGTCACGCACAAAGTCAGTTCTTAAATGTTGGAACTGCGGCAAGAAGGGCCACGTCAAGAAGGATTGCTGGTCCAAGAAGAAGAAGGAGACAGAGTCTCAAGACAACAAGCCAACATCGGAGGCCAATGTGGCAGGTAAAGTAGAGCAAAATGCTCTAATTCTCTCATTAGACAATGTGTCTAATTCCTGGATAGTAGATTCCGGGGCTTCATTCCATGCGACACCACACAAGCAACATTTCCAAGACTACACCAAAGGTAATTTTGGGTATGTATACTTGGGAGATGAAGAAGCTTGTGAGATTGTCGGCAAAGGTATAGTTTCTGTCAAAACTGCTAACGGAAATGAATGGAAGCTTAAAGATGTTAGGCATGTTCCTTCTCTTCGCAAAAATTTAATCTCTACAGGACAATTGGACGATGAAGGTCACAACATTGCATTCGGAAACAAACGGTGGAAGATCTCAAAGGGATCTTTGGTGGTTGCTAAGGGAGAAAAGGTCGGTACACTTTACTTGTGTACTGTTAGCACGCAACCTTCAGCTTGTGCAGCAACTATAGAAGTTGGCAGTGCAGTGTGGCACTACCGGCTTGGGCATATGAGTGCCAAAGGAATGCAAATCCTTCAAACAAAGAAGCTTCTACCAGGTTTGAAAGAAGTGGACTTACAGTTCTGTGAAGATTGTGTTTATGGTAAACAAAAGAGGGTAAAATTTCAAAAATCAGGAAATGAAAGAAAAATAAAAAAACTTGAGTTGGTTCATTCTGATGTTTGGGGTCCAGCAAGTACACCATCACTTGGTGGCTCATTGTACTACGTAACATTCATAGACGATGCGACTAGAAAAACATGGGTTTATGTCATAAAGAATAAATCCGATGTATTTTCCATATTTCAAAAGTGGAAAGCCTTTGTGGAGAATGAAACAGGTACCAAGGTTAAATGCCTCAAATCCGACAATGGAGGTGAATATTGCAGCCAAGATTTTGAAAGCTTTTGTGCTAGCAATGGCATTCGGAGGCAAAGGACAACCCCAAAGACACCTCAACAAAATGGTATTTCGGAAAGGATGAACAGGACAATCATGGAGCGAGCACGAAGCATGCGGCTACATGTAGGCCTACCGCTTGAGCTTTGGGCGGAAGCTGTAAGTACGTCTGTGTACTTAATCAACCGGTCACCCTCAACGGCATTGGATGGGGGAGTTCCAGAAGAGGCATGGACAGGTAAACCGGTGAATTATGCATTTGTCAAAGTGTTTGGGTGTGAGGATTTCATGCACATAGATAGAAGCCTAAGATCAAAGCTAGATTCAAAGTCCAAAAAGTGTTTCTTCATTGGCTATGGAGAAGGTGACTTTGGGGATCGCCTATGGAATCCCGAAGATGGTAAAATCTTAAGGAGTAGAGATGTAATTTTTTAACGAACAAAATATGTACAAAGATTACTTGGAAAGAAAACAAACAAAAGAAACAGGTGATGAGTACATGGAGCTTGAGGACGGTGAAGACTCAAGGACTGCAAACGGTGACAATGTGCAACAACGTCAACCAAATGAGGAGCCTCAATCTATTCCCCGAAGATCTACAAGAGCAAGTAGACCTCCAGAAAGGTTTGTTCCTTCCTTCAACCATCTGTTGATCTCAGATTCTGGACAGCCGGAATCATACGAAGAAGCTATGCAACATGAATCCAAAGAAGAATGGACGAAGAGCATGCAAGTGGAGATGGACTCACTACATCGCAACCAAACATGGGAGTTGGTTGAGTTGCCTAAAGGTAAGCGGGCACTTCAAAACAAATGGGTGTACAAGCTGAAGGAAGAAGAAGGTGGGAAGAAAAGGTACAAGTCTAAGCTTGTGGTAAAAGGGTTTTCTCAAAAGAAAGGTATTGACTTCAATGAAATATTTTCTCCTGTTGTAAAAATGAACTCAATTAGGCTTGTCTTAAGCCTTGTGGCTGCTCATGATTTAAATCTCGAGCAAATGGAGGTAAATACGACATTCCCTCACGGTGACTTAGAGGAGGAAATCTACATGCTTCAACCAAAGGGGTATGAAGTAAAAGGTAAGGAGAAAATGGTTTGCAGACTAAAGAAGAGCTTGTATGGTTTAAAGCAAGCATCAAAACAATGGTACTTGAAGTTTGATCGATGGATGTTGGATCATGGATTCACAAGATGCAACTCGGATCACTGAGTCTACACGAAGAATTTGGGAGATGGGAAGTTCATCATCCTAATGTTGTATGCTGATGACATGCTGATTGCAAGTGCTAACATGCAGGACATCAAAGACCTAAAAGAGGAGCTGTCTAAATCTTTTTCAATGAAAGATTTAGGTGTTGCAAAGAGGATACTTGGTATGAAAATATCAAGGGACAGGACGAAGAAGACAATGAAGCTATCTCAAGAAGATTACATCAAGAAGGTACTAGAAAGGTTTGCAATGCAAAATGCAAAACCAGTTTCTACACCTTTGGCTGGTCATTTTAAACTAACGAAGGATATGTGTCCAAAGACACAAGAGGAGATAGCCTATATGTCTAAAGTTCCATATGCTGCAGCGGTAGGTTCTCTAATGTATGCTATGGTCTGGACAAAGCCAGACATTGCACATGCAGTGGGAGTTGTGAGTAGGTTCATGGACCACCCAGATAAAGAGCATTGGTAAGTTGTGAAGTGGATACTTAGGTATCTAAAAGAGACAACAACAAATGCTTTGTATTTTGGAGGAACTGATATTTTTCTAGAAGGGTATGCTGATGCAGATATGGCAGGTGACAAAGATACTCGAAGGAGCACTACTGGCTATGTGTTCATGGTTGGAGGCACAGCAGTAAGCTGGGCTTCAAAGCTACAGAAAGTGGTTTCACTTTCTACCACGGAAGCAGAGTATGTAGCAATGACGGAGGCAAGCAAAGAAATTCTGTGGCTTCACATATTCTTAGAAGAGCTTGGATTCAAACAAGACAATTGTATCTTGTACAGTGATAGCCAAAGCGCTATCCATCTTGCGAAGAACTCAGCCTTTCATTCAAGGACAAAGCACATTGAGGTGAGATATCACTTCATACGCACTCTTTTGGAAGAGGGACAGCTAAAGCTAGGAAAGGTGCATACAAGTGAAAATCCTGCAGACATGTTTACAAAGGTGGTCAACAAGGAGAAGTTGAGCTTTTCCTCATCTTCAATCGGCATTCAAGAATAAGAAGCCAGAATGGAAAGTAGTCATAGGTTTGGTTTGGAGATCAGTCTCCAAGTGGGAGATTGTTAAGTATGGAGTCTGATTTATCCTTGTAATTTTCTGTGGTAAAAGCGCACATTTGTAGGAACCCCATTATGAGGAGAAGCCATCGTGCGTGAAGGAAAATCACTCACCGGAAACCAAAATTTTCACGGACAAGAATCAGGGGCAACTTTAGGGGCCGGAATATTCCTTTTCGCCAGAATATTATGGCCGGACGGCGGCCGAAAAGTGGTTGGAAAACAACCGGTCGGTTAGCCGGTGGCCGGTAGTTAATGGCCGGTGGCCGGTGGCTGAATTCAAAAGCGGACTTGTCTTCTCAAGGGTGGCCACACATGGGCGGATTGGAGAGTCCGATTTGGACTTATTCGCACAAGGACGGCTACACATGGCTGCCTCTCATAAGAGAGGGCAGCCCTTTTGGCCTATAAAAGGAGGCCATTTCTACACACATTTCATAGTGTAAAGTTGATACAACAAGGTGAGTGTGAGGTGGTGAGAGTGACGCAAGGCGGGAGCTCTATTAAGGGTTTAATCCCTTTGTAAACTACTTCTTCTTTTGAAGTGCTAAAGCCATTGAGTGGATGCTTTCCCGTGGACGTAGCCCACATTGGGTGAACCACGTATATCGTGTGTACTCTCTCTCTCTCTCTCTCTCTCTCTCTCTCTCTCTCTCTCTCTCTCTCTCTACTCTATAATCTCTTGTGTGTGAAATCTATCTCTCTCCATTAAGTAATCTACTCAAATATCTATTTAGCTACGTCTTATTTCTTAACACACATCTGAGCCTCGACACCCCATTTGTACCTGTGAGTCCTGGGCTGGAGCTGAGTGTGCTGCCACGCCAGAGTCTGTACATGCTTCTTTGAGCTAGTCGAGTCCACATGTTCTGGTCCACTGTTGTGTCTCTGTCGTTATCCATTGTTTCTGTGTTTCATTCTGCTTGAGAGAGTTTCCATTTGTTGAGTGAGATTGTCACGCACATTGCACTGAGGAGCACCCACACTATAGAGAGCACGACACATTATCCGCGCTACACGCATCGACAACTCGATTGCCAGATCCTTTTCTATAACGGATCTCAAAGTCAAACTCTTGCATAAGCTCAACCCATCTAGCCTTCCGGCCTTTGAGATCACCCTGATCTCAGATATAGCGCAAGGAGTGATGATCTGTCCATGCAACAAACGTAGAGCCATACAAGTAGTGCCGCCATTTCCTCAGGGCGTGGACTACGGCGTAAAGCTCCTTTTCATACGTTGGATAACACATCTCAGCATCAGAAAGCGTCTTACTTTCAAACGCGACATAACGTCCATCCTGGTATAATGCCGCACCAATAGCATAATCACTAGCATCCGTTTCAACCACTAATGGTTTGCTAGGATCCACAATGTGTAATATTGGCGCAGTAGTCACCCAGTGCTTTAGTGTCCGAAAGCTCTCATCGAGACACTCATTCCAGACAACAGGGGGATCACCTTTACGATGAGGACCCAAAGTCTTCGTCCCTTTCACCCCTCCTTTTAAAAGTTGCGTAAGCGGAGCAGCAACTTTAGAGTAATCCTTGATAAACTTGCGAAAGAATCCAGTAAAGCCTAAAAAGGACTTTACTTGGCGCACATTCTTCAGAATGGGCCAATTTCGCACTTTATCCAATTTTTCAGGGTCGACGCGAATCCCATCGCGAGTAATGATGTGACCCAAGTACAGAAGCTCTTTTTTAAAGAATTCACACTTAGAAGCCTTAGCATAAAGCTTCTCAGTTCTTGGTACTTCGAGAACAGTGCGTATATGCACTAGATGTTCAGACAAACTTCGACTGTAGATCAAGATATCATCGAGAAATACAACAACGAAGTTGCCTAAAAATGGTCTCAGCAGATCATTCATCATCTGCTGAAACGTAGCTGGAGCATTGGTCAAACCAAAAGGCAAGACCAAAAACTCGTAGTGACCGTAACGCGTATGGAAGCCCGTCTTAGGAATATCTTCCAGTTTGATCTGTATCTGATGATAGCCTGATCGCAGGTCTATCTTCGTAAAATACAACGCTCCATGGAGCCGATCTATCAAATCGTCCATGCGCGGGAGCAGATACTTGTTCTTGACAGTGAGCTTATTCAATCCCTTGTAATCCGCACATAAGCGCATAGTGTTATCCTTCTTTCGAGAAAGTAGCACTGGTGCTCCCCACTGGGATTTGCTAGGCCGAACAAAACCCCTGTCGAGATAATCCTTCAGCTGTCGCTGAATCTCGTCCTCCTCGGTTTTACTAAACGGATAGGGTTGCTTTGAGAAGGGCTGACTACCAGCCACCAACTCAATGCCATGATCTACTCCTCTCGAAGGCGGCAAGCCAGGAGGTAGATCATCAAGAAAAACATCCTTGAAATCAGTCATGATTTCTCGGATAAGGTTGGATTCGTCGGAATCCCCAAGTTGAACAGAGGAACATGAAACATTTTTACGAAATTCAGTGACAGAAGTACCAAGCACTAATGAATCAAACCAAGCAGATGGTACACATTGATAAAAGTCAACATCAGAAGACTTTATTTCTTTATACATTTCCAAAGCAGTAACAACTGGTATTGCAAAACCATTATTTACAGACTTCTGATTACAAAGCAACACAGATACATGAGGCATGTTCTGCTTAACAAAAACAAGAGAGTGATGTACATAGTCTATATACAATGAGTCTTGTTTATCATAAAACCATGGAATTCTTAAAATAACATCTGCTCTGTCCAAGCGCATGATGTGGAAATCCAGGTTCTCTTTGTAATCAGCCAGCTCGAGCGACAAGTCTGGAACCATCCGATTCCATACATCCGTATCCACGCCACGAGCCATCTTTACGTGATACTCATGGTCACTGCCCCGCGTTCGCAGGCTCAGTTTCTGCACCAATTTTGCATCCACAAAATTGTGTGAGCTTCCATTATCAAGGAGTACGGTCACGTCGTGACCATTGATCTTCCCGGGGAAACGGAGAAGATCGTGCTTACCAAACATTTTGGTGCTAAAAGTACAATTAGTGCATGAACTGTGCGCTAAATGATGGATTTCAACTTGAACAACATCAGAGTTACCTGAGATCTCGTGAATTTGAACCGAAGAACGGCCTTGCGGTTTCTTCGTCTTCTTCTTGGGACAATCTTTGATTTGGTGACCCGTCTAGTCACATCCGAAGCAAGCCCCCTTCTTCACTGCATCAGCAACTGAAGCATTTCTGGCTTTCTTCTTCTCCTGAGAAGATCTCGGCGGTGATTTGGACTTATGCTGGGATCGGGGTCGCTTCCTCGAAGCACCCTCACCGGATTGATGGTCTGCAGTTCTTTTCTTCTCATAATTCGCTCAATTTATTAAATGGAACGTCCCGGCCTTTGCCACTACATCCTTGACATCAGTCGGGGCTTTATCCTTAAATAAGGCCCAACGGTAATCCTCATGCAATCCCAGCAGATACATGTGCACAACGTGCGAAGAATCCACCTTGCAGAAGGTGAGCGCCTCTTTGAAAGCTATCGTATATTTATTAAAAGACAGAGTTTTCATCGAAAGACTCTGCAGTTTGGCATAAGCTTTCAAAGGGTCCATTTTGGCGAAATCAGCCCACGTCGTAGGCTTCTTTGTCATGTCGTGCCACCAGGTAAGCGCCTTACTGCGCTGATAGAGAGGAATCGTCTGAATCCTCCGTTCATCATGCTCCCCATGGAGATCAAAATATGTGGTCCACTGGTGCAGCCAGTTATTTACGGCTAGTTCTGTACACTCCTCCTCTTCACTTGAGAAATTTGTAGTTTTGTACGGAATTGTGGCAGTCGGACCACCTTGTGAACGCCCAACAACAGCAATTGCGGATGCTTCCGTAATTGTTGGAGATGGGTTTCGCCCTCGGAAATACGCGTCGTCGTCGACTGAGCCATATTTTCGAGAGTAGAGAGTCGGGAACTGAGCCCCTGCACGACCCCTTCGAGAGAGGCCAAGCGAAGGTTCGTCTGAACATTCGCGTTTTCCAGAGCGGTAACACGCTGGTCAAAACTCTGGAAAGTACTTGTAATCCATGTGTAGAGAGCATGCGTGAATGGAATTTGGATGTTACCTGGCGCGTCGTCACGCTGCACATCGGAGCTGGAGGAATCCATGGCGAAGTGCGTGAAAAACTAGAAGATTCACGCGAAACCAGGCCTTTTCTGCACTTTTCGGTCGCGAAAAGTTGAAGTTTGAAGAGCTCTACGCGTCGGCGTGAGCGTCTGAAGGCGAGCAGGTGATGGCGGGAGTGCGGGAGCCCGAGCAGGTGAGAGAGAGGAGCGGTGGGAGAGAAGCAGTAGAGCCAAAAAGTCAATTGTCTGTAACTTATAAGCCTCTGTAAGTGAGTTTTTTAATAAACTTAGGTTTTAGACCATACTTTTAAAAAAAACAAAATGTCCTGGCCTCTTTAA
The DNA here is from genome assembly GCF_014529385.1 of Adiantum capillus-veneris. Classification (NCBI taxonomy): domain Eukaryota; kingdom Viridiplantae; phylum Streptophyta; class Polypodiopsida; order Polypodiales; family Pteridaceae; genus Adiantum; species Adiantum capillus-veneris. The sequence continues at coordinate 144,207,426 of NC_140940.1, read as the reverse complement.
AATAATTAAACTGGTCACTTGATTTAAATAAACCAAGGCAAAGTGATAGCGTAGAACAAAATTCCAGCACAGGGTTAAAGAAAAATCGAGCGCTGGTGTGGCCTACAGAAGCCGCGTGGAAAAAAAACTCATCCGTGCACCCAACGTGGGTGCGTGTGTCCACCACGCTCATGAGCGCCCAGTCGGAGCCAGCCTGGCACGCTACGTTTTTGCAGGCTCAGCGCTGACAGAGGAGGAGAGGACCATGCAGAGTCAAGAAGGTGACTCTCTCTCTCTCTCTCTCTCTCTCTCTCTCTCTCTTCGTTCCTTACTGGAAGTCGAGGAGAGTCAATGTCTCTTTTTCTCTCTCTTTTTCCATCTATGTGCTCAACACAGAAGAAGGATATAGAGAGTACAAAAGTACCATATGCTGATTTTAATCATAAATCAGTAAATTAACAAAAAACTCCCTGATTTTCAGCATTCCCGTCTGTCAGATTGCTGAATTTTATCAAAAACAGCAAAGAAACATTAATTTTCACCTGCACGCACACTCATGAGAAGAAAAACCAGCAGTTAAACAACCATTTCATAAAAAATTGCATGAAACAAAGATTATCCGACTCGAACCTATCCGTAGGTGTGCACACAGTCCCTCGTGCAGCCAAGCCGGCTCTGATACCATGAAACGAACGCGGAGAATGGATCTCTCGGCTACACAGACCGCCTACAGATACACGTTGGACGAACCACCCGACCATAGACACCATTCCAAGGTGGAACCATACGTGTTGTACAGTACGTGGAAGTACATACTGTGTGTAGTCCCGTATGGGTAAATTTTTTATGTACGGAAAAGTACGTGGCATTGGTAAAAAAGAATAGAAAGCACAAAAATAATTGTCAGTTACAAAGACAAAGCTATAGAATTTGTCAATTTGATGTTTTACAACTTTGATTATGTCTAAATTCTATATACAATAGCTAGAGACTCAAGAATCGCATACCTGACGTGCGATATGTCCCTGCGGACACTGAAGTTTGAACTTGTACGGTGTACCTGTTTACCTATTAGACTCATCACTTATAGACTGCTATCATGAGTCATGACATCAAAAGAGCAAGACAATTATGAGTTAAGACAACTGGACAGTCACAAGACAATGAACAAACAGAGTCCATACTAATGTGAATGTCACAACTGACAACAACTGTCAAGACTCAGCTACAAGTCACAAATCACAAATGTGGAGTCAATAGTCAAGATAGCTCGTAGTAGAGCATACATCAAATGAAAATAACTAGTCGGCTGAAAAAATCTCCAAATTTTTTTATTAAAAAAAATGATGCACGTACGGTACGATCCGTACGTACACAGTACGTTGTGTACGGAACGTCCGTACGGATCCGTACCATACGTACGTATTGGTCCTACCTTGCACCATCCGGCACCTCCCCCGTGCTGGGGCAGCGTCCGAGGACATAGGCGTGCACCTGTAAGACCGGGCATCCCATACCACCTGGCCTCACCTCCTCGAGGTGACTCGCGCATATATAGGTGATATGCATCTAGAGAGAGCCTTGCGGGCTAACCACTGGCACTCTGCCAGTGGGGGTCGATGATTGCAAATGAGGCCTTGGCCTCCCTTTCATAATAATGGCCGGCCCCACTAGCCGTGTTCACACTACATCCGCCCGGACACTGGACGCCCATCCCGACGGCATCTGGGCTAGATCCCCTCTCCTGTGAGCGGGACATAACACCAACCCTCCCCCTTCCCAATCTACGCCACGGTTTGCACCAAATCCTATGGAGGCTTTGGTCAAGTCGATGATGGACATGATAGAAACGCAACGTGCTGCCTTGGATCACGAACGCAAAGAAAGAACGGCAGCGTTGGAGCGTGAGCATGAGCAAGCGCGTTGGCGGCCGAAGAAAGAAAGGCATAATTGGATCGTGAACGCAAAGACAGACGAGTGGCCTGGAGCTAGAGCGTGAGGCGCAAAGAGACCAACACATGCAAGAGTTGGTCCTATAGATACTTACCTCGAAACCCGAGCCGGTCAAAGATGTTGATAGTTCATCAAGTAGCACAAGCAGGGCGTCACAGAGAAGATCAGATTCAGTAAGTATGATGGTAAGATGGATGCGATTGTTATTCATTCTTGGTTGCATCAATTTAATGCTTATTTTGCGACAACTTAGAAGATAGACAATAGCAAGGTTTTGACGATAGCCATGTACCTTGCCGGTGATGCCATTAATTGGTACCACGCATGGCAAGAGGCACAGTTGACCGCGCACATAGAGGAAGCCGATGAAGACACGACTCTTTCCTTCAATTGGGCCGACTTCCAAGACAAGCTCAAGGTGCGGTTTATGCTACCACAGTACCTAGCACGGTTGAAAGACGATTGACACAGCCTCAAGCAAAATGGTATGCCGGTTATGTCTTTCTCTAATCGTGTTTTGCAGCTCGGCACCCAATTACGCAAATCGGATGATGAGCGCAAAGAGGCTTTCCTTTTTGGGTTGGACGAATATATCAAGTTTGATATCGAAGTCTTCGACCCCGTGGATCTCAACAAGGTGGTAGCGATTGCTCTCTCCCAAGAGATGAAGCACAACAAGGGAAAGCCTAAGGAGAACAAGTCTTCTCAAAGTACCTCTCAGACTCCTCAGAACCGTCAAAACGGTAAGAATGGTAAGGACGGCAACTCTTCTAACCAATCTTCCAATAGTCTTTCGGAAAAGAACACGCAAAATGAATTTAAGGGTAAAGCTAACACACTTGCTAAACCTAAGCTCACCCCATATGAAAAAGCTACACAAGGAATCATAGGAGGATACATCACGGCAAAAGAACAAGTCATTTATTCTAAGGAAGGTCGATGTCGTTATTGTCACGTCAAGGGTCATATAAAGGAAACACGTCCTAACATTAATCTAACAAATCTAAAGAACCCATTGAACCCACATCCTCTGTTAATGCCATCAATAAGAACACTCGTGTGTCCAAGTTTCTCATGATCCTATCATTGATGAGTCTCTCATGAAATGTTATCGTCATGTGAATGGTCAACACATGGTGGTCTTCTTTGATTCTGGTAGTATGCATGATGTGATTAGTGACTCTCTTGTCGAAAGATCGCGCTTGGAGGTTTGCAAGACATCTCCTTTCGAGATGTCTGGCTTTGCTCCTGGTATGGACTCTGTCATTATAGGAGAGTGCCATGATGTGTTATTCACGGTTCAACAAGTGTCCTTCCGCAGAAAATTTGTAGTGTCCTCTTTCAGGATGTAATATGCTTCTTGGCATTCGATGGTTTCGTGAGCATAACCCTCTCATTGATTGGACGGACAATAATTTCACTTTCAATGCCAAAAGTGACTCCCATTGTCATTCGTAGGGAGAAAGTTGTTCATTCTTCACCTCTCATTTCTAATGTGTAGGCGAAGTTTGAAAAGAAACAGGAGAAGGAGACTCTCTCAGTCTTTTCTTCTCCAGAGCATGATATAGGTGTGATTATTCACAACGATGATGATTTGCATGATAAAGACGTGATTGTTCACAAGAATGATGGTTTAGATGATGGTTTTTCTAGTGAAGCTAACCTCATTACAGATACGATCAATCACACAGAACCGATCTTGGCTCTCGAGTTGAGATCTAAGGAACCCACTCGGGAAGTATTGTGTGTTCGCATGATTAGTCAACACACATTGTTCGAGTGTTTCGTTGGTGACAGTTTCTTATATTTTCTTCACCGTCTTTATGTGTTCCCTTTTAGCAGGCATGCCGCATTTTACGATGCACATGATTCACTCACGGATGAGCACGGATATATGCGGATCACTCTTGAAAAGAACAAAAGTTTGTATTCAAGGAATTCATATTCCATGTCTCTTTCTTGGCATGACACAGTCTCAGAAAGAGCACATGCAAGATTTTCTATCAAGCATCGGCATTTCCATTGTGATTTGCCACAGTTTATAGGTTTAGGCCGAAAAATCAAGATTCGATCTCACTTCTTGCGTGTGTTTGGTGAACGGTTTGGCACTCCGTCACTTGGTTCATTTCAATTGTATGCACCGTCATTTAGGAAGCATAGTATTTTTTCAGTCACTACATCGAATGGGTATGTTCATGATTTTGTGTAGGAAGTGGTTTCAAGAATTTTCCTCCTTGGAGATTCTTGAAGAAGGTAGACGCACGACCATAGCCGAAGTTGGAGCAGCCACAGATCCCTTTGTGTCGCTTTCGACGCGGCCCAAAGAAGAAAGCGTTAGAGACCTTTATGAAGTTGAAGTATCGCACGACCCACGCATCAGAGTGGGCCGGCGAAGAGTCCTTTCCAGGATTCCAAACGTTATTGGCGATCTCCATCGACGCCATACAGCTCGGTACTAGTACCTCACTTTAAAAAGGAGGAGATGTCACGTGCACATCTAACCCTATGTGCATGTGGACAAGCTACTTCAGGTCCAGGGTTTAGGTCAGCTTAGGAAGTGTTGTGGCACTTTTGTGAGCCTGTGCCCAGGCCACGCATGTCCAAGCACTTAAGAGTAGTTGCATATCCTCTAGTTGCACACAGCATGATCATCAGCATTACAGTCAGTAGCCATCATGAGCATTTTACAGTGCACAAAATCCATTTTTCCTATTTTAGCCATTTTTCACTTATTATTAATAAGCGACTTTGTTGGAAAACTGGGTAGGGCAAATTTGCTAAGCTCTATAAACCTAGGCTAGCACTTTGTGGCAAAAGAGGCAGTAGAGACCCAGTGTCTGGCAGTGCACCTTCTCAGCAAGACCGACAGGATTACCCAGCATTTTTCACCCATCAAGAACCCTAGCGTTTTTCAGCTGGAGCAGATCAGCCTTGGCGTTTTGCAGTTTGCAGATCAGCCCCTGGCGTTAGCAGATTCCCCAAGATCAGCTTAGCGTTTTTGCAATTGCAGATCATCATCAACGTTTCGCAGATTCCCGGCAACAGAATCAGCCCTAGCATCAGCGTTTTCAGTTTTCAGCACTTAGACTCCGCAGTAGCAGCCCCAAACCTCACAGACCTCACCTTCTCGCAGCAAATCCTCGCCGTGTGGTCAAATCAGCCAACGTTTTCAGTTTCAATCCGCTGTTTGCAAATTTCAGCATCTTTGTATTCAGCGTATCGTTGTCGTCCTCGCCGTCCTCACCGACACAGTGTCAGAATTCAACAGATACTAGATTTGCAGATTTCAGCCTCTAGCGTTTTCAGTTTTGAGCCCCTCTCATCGCCGTCATCGTTTTCGTCGACATCGTCGGCAAGTCCATTGCATCTGGACCATTGTACCAGATTTGTGCAATCAATAGCATAGACCTCTCTCGCCATAGAGAGTGGGGCCCTTGGAGGAGGGTTTGACAACATTTTGGTGTCGAATTCTCTTCTCTCTCTATCTCTCAGTCTCAGCACCTTCATTCACAGTGTCTTTCACTTTGTTTGTGATCATTGCACTCTCTCACTAAAGGAATGGAAGGCTCTCCCTTCCGTAAGTAAAAGGAACCCTTGAGCACATTTCGGAGCACTCATCTTGAGCAAAGTTCAACATTCATTTCTGTTGCACCTTACACATTAACATTACACAAAAGTATACACGACATGGCTTCTTGCTGGCAGCTTTAAACGTACTTCAGCAAAGCAAATGTCATTAAGCTCCAACTACATTGTGCATCACATCAAATAACTTTTTGTGTTTTTGTGAGGACGCCGCATTTGGCATACATGTCGACCAAGGCACTGCCTAGTAAGAGATGTTTCTGCAATATGAGCCAGCCTTTCTGGGCATACCTAGAATTGCATTATAAGTGCTCCTGAAGAACTTTTTGTGCTTTCGTGAGGACGCCGGATTTGGCATACATGTCAACCAGGGTACCACCAAGCAAGACATGTTTTGGCACAACAGTCCTTGGCTATGCCTTGCTGGGAATATCCTCCTATATGGGCATTCCAAATGGCACAAGAAGTTGATGAAGGATTTTTGTGCTTTCGTGAGTCACATTTGGCATACATCTTGACCAAGGCACTGCCAAGCAAGGCGTATCATCCTTGGCTATGAGCTAGCCCTTGCTGGGAATATCCTCCTACATGGGCATTCCAAATGGCCACAAGAAGTTGATGAAGGATTTTTGTGCTTTCGTGAGTCACATTTGGCAGACATCTTGACGAAGGCACTGCCAAGCAAGGCATATCAAGAGGCTTCTTCTACTGAGAAACCTCAATTCAAATTTTCAGAGCTTTTATGCCATAGCCATGCTGAGCATACCTGCAATCAAGAGGCTTCTTCTACTGAGAAACCTCAATTCATTTTCTGAAAGCAGCCCAGAGCTTTTATGCCATAGCCATGCTGAGCATACCTGCAATCAACGCGCTCCATTATGACATCCAGGATAGGACGTTCATAAAGAAATCTTGTGCTTCTATCAGGACGCCACATTTGGCATACATCTTGACTAAGCCACCACCAAGTAGACACTGGAACAGTCCCTAGCTAGAAGCCAACCCTTGCTAGGAATATCCTCCTATATCTGCATTACAGCCCAGAGCTTTTATGCCATAGCCATGCTGAGCATACCTGCAATCAACGCGCTCCATGATGACATCCCGGATAGGATGTCCATAAAGAAATCTTGTGCTTCTATCAGGACGCCACATTTGGCATACATATTGACTAAGCCACCGCCAAGTAGACACTGGAACAGCCCCTAGCTAGAAGCCAACCCTTGCTAGGAATATCCTCCTATATCTGCATTCCAAGAGGTTTGGTCTGCCAAGAAACCCTCTGTTTGCATCCTCTGCTGAAATGAGCCTAGAGCTTCCTTGCCGCAGCCATCTTGGGTATATCCTGCAAACAATGCGTTCCACGTGATGACAACCCTGACCGAAAACTCATGAAGAACAGATTGTGCCTTTGTGAGGACGTCACAATTAGCATGCTTGTCAACCAAGGAACCACCAAGTAGCTGAGACATCCCAGACCTTCCTTGCCACAGCCATGTTGTGTTTATCTTGCAAACAACATTCGAGATAGGAACCTCATGAAGAATTTTTTGCTCCCTCATAAGGACGGCATATTTGTCCACCAAGGCACCACCAAGCGAGACGTACAGCCCCTGACCACAAGCCGGCCCTTTCGAGGTGTAATCCCCTATACGTGAGGCTTCGTCTGTCAAGCAACCCTCACTTCGCATCCGCTAAAAATAGCCATAACCACGTTGGGCATATTCTACAGACAATGAGATGACAAGGACAGGAAGCTAATGAAGAACTTTTTGTGCTTCTATTAGGATGTTGCATTTGTCATACATGCTGGCCAATGCACCAGCAAGCAAGATGTGAAGCCCCTGACTATGAGCCAGCAAGTTGAAGTTCCCATGGGTGAGAGTTTCACAATTCTAACTCAAGGGGCAAGCATAAGTGCTTGCTTCTGGAAACAGCCCGAAGCTTCTTCACAATGCCACAGGTCTTCAAGGTGCAAGCATAGGTGACTACACTTGGAAATAGGCCAATTACTTTGCATCTGCTAAAATAGCCCCGAGCTTCTTTGCAATGCCACAAGGCTTCAAGGTGCAACCATAGGTGATCACACATGGAAACAGGCCCTTCACTTCACATCCGCTAAAAATAGCCATGTGCCTCTTTGCCAATGTTGTGTTGGGATTATCCTGCAACACATTCCAAAAGCTAGCATTTTGTGCCACAGTCATGTTGGGCATATCGTGAATTCTCTAACCCATGTCAATGTTGTGTGTTATGCCTCATGCCTTGAAGGTGTAAGCATAGGTAATTGCATCTGGAAACAGACCTTCACTTTGCATCTGCTGAAGACAGCCCAAAGCTTCCTTGCCACAGCCAATTTGTAAATTAATGAAATCCAGTCTATTTGTTTACTCGATCTTTATGAAAGAGTTGAGTGTTGAGGATAGGACAAATATGTCTAAACTTGATAAAGAACGCCAAGATTTTCTCCACTCTCATGCTGATTGCTTCTCAGAGGGCCTGCCAGGCGAGTTACCACCCGCTCGTCCTGAAGATCATACCATTGATTTGATTCCTGGAAGCACACCACCGAACCGGCCACCTTACCGTGTGAGCCGAGCACAGAACGAAGAGATTATGAACCAAGTGAAAGACCTCTTGGAAAAGGGTCTTGTCCAGACTAGTACTTCACCGTATTGCTCTCCAGTGTTGGTTTTGAAGGAGAATGTGCATTGATTATAGAGCTCTCAAAATCACCATCAAGAACAGATTTCCGATTCCTAGGATCGATGATATACTCGACAGATTACAGGGATCCTCGTGTTTTAGCAGGATTGATTTGAAGAGTGGATATCATCATATCCGAATCGCGTCGGGAGACATCTACAAGACAGCCTTTCGGACGTCTTTCGGATTATTTGAGTTTTTGGTGATGCCTTTTTGCCTAACCAATGCTCCTGTGACATTTAACCGGATGATGGACTGGATTTTTCGAGAGTGCAGGCTATTTGTTGGCACTTTCTTTGACGATATCATTGTTTTCTCCAAGAATGAGGCAGAACATAGAGATCAGCTGCTTCAGGTTTTTCAGGCATTACGAGATCACAAGTTAGTGATTAATGCAAATAAAAGTGAATTTTTCCTACCAGAGATACACTTTTTGGGACACATTGTGTCAACACCAGGAGTGCAAATGGATCCGGCCAAGATAGAGACTATCCGTGATTGACCCGATTTGAAGAATGTCCATGACGTTAGAAGCTTCTTGGGTGTTCGTACTACAGGCGGTTCATTCGAAAGTTTGCAGAGGTTGCTTCCCCTTTGCATATCTTGACACAGAAAGGAGTCCCTTTCTCGTGGGGACCCACAAAGGTGACTACCTTTCAGACTTTGAAAGAGAAATTGACTACGGGACCAGTTTTGACTTTGACGGACTTGCAAAAGTCATTGAAGTATATTGTGATGCTTGTGGTCGTAGGCTGGGTGCGGTCTTAATGCAAGAAGGCCATGTCATTGCTTACGAGAGTCGATTGTTCTCAAGGCCGGAATTGACAGCACAGATTTATGAGAAAGAGCTTTTAGCCGTTATCCATGCTCTTACTCGGTGGCAGCATTACCTACTCGGAGCGGATTTCACTGTCTTTATTGACTGTCGGAGTTTACGTTACTTCTTGTCACAGAAGCAGCTATTAGAAAACCAGATGCGGTGGGCGAACATCTTGTCACAGTTTCACTTCCAGATTTTCCATGTTCAAGGATAGAAGAATTTGGTGGCAGATGCTTTGTCTCGGAAGCCGTTGGTTCTGGCTATTTCCGCGATACATCATAGGAGCTTCGAGGATATGGTCGACCAGTATCACAGATCCGGATTTTGCAGACGTTTTCACACGGATACGAGATGGGGGGATAGTAGCGGGATATTCCATTCGGGACGGCTACTTGATGAGGAAAACCATGTTGTGCGTTACACAGCCGTTAAAGGAAAAGGTTATGACTGAATGCCACTGTCCATCTTTTACGGGTCACCGCAGCATTGCTACCACCATGAAAGGGGTAGAGAGATACTTCTTTTGGCCGAGACTCAAGAAGATGTGGAAGAGTTTGTGCGTAGTTGCTTGGTATGCCAGAAGGTCAAGTTTGACAGGCATAAAGCACAGGGATTGTTGCAGCCTTTGCCCATACTCACCCGCCCCTGGGAAAGTATTGCAATGGATTTCATTTTTTATCTCCCGAGAACATACAGTGGCCACGATGGTATCTGGACTGTTATTGACATATTTAGCAAGCAGGCTCATTTCATTCCAGTGAAGAAAACAGTCCAGCCGGATCATTTAGCGAGACTGTTTGTGGCCCAGATTTTCAGATTACATGGTATGCCTGAGACGATTGTCTCCGACAAGGATCCCAGATTTACGAGTTTGTTTTGGAAGGCAATTTGGGAGAACATTGGCACACGGTTGCAGCTCTCGTCATCTTTGCACCCGCAAACTGACGGGCAATCTGAGATTGCCAATTCAGTGGTTTCAGATTTATTGAAGTCTTACATCTCAGATCAAAAGACTCAATGGGAAAAGTATCTACCTTTGGTGGAATTTGCCTACAATAACATGATACACTCTTCGACGGGGAAGGCGCCATTTGAGATGGTTGAAGGTGCTGCAAAGGTTCCACCCTTCCTAAGCACGAAAGATAAGATTTTTGAAGTGGATGAATACATGCGCGACTTAGACAGGGCTTTTGCCAAAGTCTGTGAGGCTTTCCAGAAATATCAAGAATGACAGAAAAAGGCAGCGGATCACCATCGTCGCGATTTGAAATTGAAGGAGGATGATTGGGTGCTCTTACATTTTGAGAAGGCACGCCTGAGAAAGAAAAAGGGAAAGGAGAGGCTTTTTCTAAAGCTTAGTATGTGATACTACAGACCTTTCCAGATCTCTGAAAAGATCAATGGTCTCCTTTCGACTGAAACTGCCTGACACTTGGAGGGTTCACAATGCATTTCATGTGAGTCTCTTGAAACCTTTTAAAGGTGATGTGCCTGAAGATGGGGAGCCCGATGAGCAACCTGAAGTGGAGGAAAACGAGGAGATCCTTGTTCCTAAACAGATTTTGGCACATAAGGACACAAAGAATAAGGGTAAAGTAAGAAGGCGGTTCTTGGTTAAATTCAAGAACTATCCTGCATTGGATGCAAAGTGGATGGAGGAGGAGGACCTAGCAGATACTCCTCAAATTGTGAAACTTTACCTCGAAGCTTTTGATTTAGCATAGTCTACTCCAAATGGAACTTAGAATTCAGCTTGGCCGCAGATCTGGTGCAGTGGGATGCACAAGAGGGGAGTTACTCCGCTCCTTTGTCAACAGATGCCTTGATTTTTCACTGATGTCTCTTTGAGCTTGAGGGATACTGAGAGCTGACAGTATTCTGCTGTATGACTTTATGAAATGAAATTCCTGAATATGAATCTGATTTGTTCTTGACTTGTTTTTAAGTGCTAGAACTGATAGACGAAATGACTGCAACATTTTGGTCTAGTTGATCTCGAATAGACATGGTTGCAATAGGGGTTAGTCAATCGGGCATCGATGAGGTCCCGACTGGATCTAGATGCGATTGCTAGCTACGTTGCCGATAAATCATGGTCTAAGATCCGAATGAATGTTGAATGTCATGTGATGTCCTGTGATGAGACTGTCGATTGGTACATGTGCTAGATGTGTGTTCCTAGTGCGTAGGTACTAACACTCAGTGTCTGCTAAGGCAGTTTATGGCTTCTGTCTGTTTTGCAGGCGTAATCGAGGGTGATTATAATGCTTTCAAGAGGGGATCTGATACAAAGTCAGAGTCAAAGTAACAAGATGACAACAAAGACAAAAATGAAATGACAAATGCCACAATAAAATAGTATGGAATCCTAAACTACTAGGTGTGAACAGCAGCTAGCTGGGATATCTAGATCACAAGAGATCCAGCATCGGTCGCTGGCGGATCTCATCACTCTCCTCCATGGTCAGTAGTCTGACCGGGCGTCGTGCATGTCGAGCCAAAGTGATCCGAATCCTCTGATGCAGCCTCCGTTGATGCTGTGTAGTCCTCCGCAGTCGTGGGCGTCTGGATCTTCCAAGCTCAGTCGCTCGGTCGATCAGTGTGCCTCTGGTGTGAGACGACAAGCTCTGCTGTGGTAGTAACTCCTCCGGGTGTCCAGTGACAACTCTAAAGAAATCTGTGATCTGTCTCTGGGACTAGCTAGCCTCTCCTCTCATCAGGCTCTCTCTGTGTCTGCGTAGCTCAAGCAAAAACAAGCCCAAGCATCTCTGATCCTCGTACTGCATGACTCTGGAGAATGGTCCAAAGCCCTCTCTGAACAAGCAATGGAAGCGGCCTTGTATCTCATAGTAGACGGGGCAGTGGCATGTGTAGTGCAACTCTGTCTCTGGCTCGATGTCACACAGGGGGCATGTCCTGGCCTCTGCTGGTACTCTGCTGTATCTCCCAGTCTCGATCCGCAACTGGTGTGAAGATGTACGTATCTGGCCGATAGCACATCGTATCCCATGAGACAAGTGGGTGTCCATGTATCTCGGCCTCGTCACAAAGCCATCAACCGTAAGCTGGAGGAGATGCTCTCTGTAGAAAGCCATCTTCGTGCCAAGCTCCTGTTCTGGCTGTATCCATGTCCTCCTGGTGTCTAGCTGAGTCAAGTCCTGGCGGATGAGCCTGGTGATCTCGGACTGTGTAAGAGTCAGAGAGGGTGCATCCAGTGAGTACTAGAAGGGAGGCAATCTGTCTATGTTGAACCCATGCGCCTGAAACCATGATGTCATCTCCCCATACCAGCATGCTGTATCTCCCTGCATGGCTAACTGTCGAGAGGACTCAAGTGCAAGGCGAGCATATCTGTCTCTGGGAAGTTCCCACATGCGGTGTATGAAGGAGACCGATCTGGTGAGCGCCTCCACCACTAGTGGGGGGGCAGCTAGCTCTGCTCGAACAATAGCACGTGGTACTGAGGCCTTGGCTCTAATGAGCCGCGAGATCATAGAGACCAGAGGCTTCTCCATGTCCCCCCATCCATCACTGCCGTCTGTCCTCCCGTGATGATCTAATGAAGGTCCCCAGATCTCAGCTCCATAAAGTAATGCAGAAGCCACCAGAGTGTCAAAGAGCCAGAGCTTCGTCCTAGGCTCCTGAAACTGAACCTGTGAACACATCCTTTCCAATCTACCCAATGCTGCATGGGCTCTAGTCAGTCTAGTCTCTGCTGCCCTCCTCAATGAAAATGTTGGCCCACTAAAAACCACTCCGAGGTAAGTGTACGCATCTGTATACTCCACAGTCGCCTGGCCGTATGTGAATGCTGGTGCTGACCTCCTGATTCACTATGGGGTGGTATTAAATACCATGACCTTGGTTTTACCAAGGTTGACGGACAAACCACTTTCTTGAGCAAACCTATTCAAAGCATCCAAGTGACGTTGCATCCCCTTCGGAGAGTCGGAGATCAACACAATATCATCAGCATATAACAATAATGGAATCCATGTCCCTGCCATCTGTGCACATCTATCACCATCTCTCTCAATGTAGTCAGAAACCTCATCCACATACATACCAAATAGAGTAGGAGAGAGCGAACAGCCCTGCTTCACCCCAATAGTGGAGTGAATCGGGGTGGATAGACCCTCTGAGGTGCGTACCTGCCCCACTACTGTCCTGTATAATGCCATGACCCCCCATATGAGCTCTGTGGGTACTCCCATCTGCTGTAATCTACGCATCAATCTAGCTCTAGGCACTGTGTCAAAAGCTTTGCGGAAATCCACAAAGCTACAATAGATCCGTTTCCCACGCGATCTACCCTCCTCAATGATGGCTCTGAGTGTCAAGATATGGTCAAGAGTAGAAAAACCCCTCCTGAACCCTGCCTGCCCGGCTACGCGTATCCCCTCCCTCTCTGCCCATCTACTCAGTTGCTGCTCAAGAATGGATGCGTACAACCGTGCCAATGTGTGTCCAATCATGATAGTGCGATAATTCCCAGGTTCCATAGGGTCTCCCGACTTGAAGATATGTACAATAGTAGATAGGCTCCAAGTATCAGGCAAGCCCTCACACATGGCACGGTTAAACATCACTGCTAGAAGCTCTGCTAGTAGATCTCTGGCATGTGTGAAATGCTCAGCCACTAAACCATCATGATCATAAGCTCTCCCAGTCCTCATCCTGTCAATGGCCTTCCTCACCATCTCTGCGGTGAAAAAAGCACATGTGTGTGGGCATGGATTGGGGGGGTCGGGAAGGGGGGGCCTGCTCAGGAATTGTGTACAGAGATGATGCATACTGGCCCCAGTCCTCTGTAGAAGTGATGGCGGGGGGGGGGAGAGTGCTCCTGAAAGAGCCGCCATGCCTCACGTGAATCCTGACTCAAGAACAGCTGATATAGATCCTTCTCTAGCCGAGCCAAAAATGCCCTCTTCTTCCGCCGCACTAGGCGCCGGAAGTCAGTCTGTGACTGTCTGTGAGTGATGTCCCCCAAAAGCACCTCCCTCTGAAGTCTAGCTCTAGTGTCCCGGCATTCCTCATCATACCAACTGTTCTGGGGCATGCTCCCCGAACGGCGTCTCTGCTCAGGCTGGGTATGTGGGTATGCCTCTACTGCTGCATCATGTAGTGTCTGTGTCAATATAGTAGTAAGCTCCTCCAGAGGTCGCCCTGGCTCCTCTGTGCATAGGCGTCTGTAGATCCCATCTATGTATACAGATTCTGTCTCCCGCGTGAAGGTGTAGCGAGTAGGGGCTGCTGTCCGTAGCCTGTGTGCTACACTAAACTGAAAGGAGATGGTCATTGACACAAGAGCATGATCCACTGCCACACCAACAGGTCTGGGTCCAATCGTGAGATCCTGGATACTAGAGATGAGGCTCGGCTGTGCCATGACATAGTCCACTGTGCTGGCTCCATGTCTGTGTGGAAAGCATGTAAAACCCCCTGAGGCGGGAAATCTCTCTAGGCCATTCAAGATGGCCAATCCATGTGCAGTCCCCATGTCTATCAAGTGTCGTCCATACTCAGTGTGTTCTCCATCTTGTGATACTCTGGATAGGCCTGTCTCTGCAGCATCCAGCTCTCTTAGCATCTCCTCTGAAGTATCATAAAATACTGTCTGATGATGGGCAGTCCTAGCATTGAAATCCCCTAGAATGATGATGTCACCATCTCTAGAGAACTCCCATATGTCATCATCCAAAATAGAGAAAGGGGACTGTCCTCTGGGTGGTGCATATACTGGCGTGCTCGGGGGAAAGTAGCAAATAGCAATGTAAAGATATCTGTCTGTCTCTGCTCTCAGCCTCACCTACATGTACCTAGCTTGCTCATCTCTGCGGGCTATATGTATCAATGGCTGCAACTCCTCCCTGAATAACACTGCCACTCCTCCTGATCCCCGCCCTCTGCGCTCTGATCGTGTCTCCTGTCTATAGGCAGTCTCCTATCTGTATCCACTGATGTGAGGCATAGACTGCCCATGGGCCTGATGTGTCTCAGAGTAGAAGACGATGTCTCTTCCCCTGAAACTATCCTCAAAGGCGCCCACATCAAGTCGCATAGATCCATTACAATTCCACGTGGCAACTTTGAGGGTGGTCCCACGGGTCTCGCACCGTCATGTGGAGCGCCGCTCTACAATCACAACCCGGCCATCTCTGTAGAAGGCCGTCTTTCCCTTCTCCCTTGCCGCTTGAATCTCTGGCATTACCTCTCTCATATGCGCAAGCTGTGTGAGAGTGAGGTCATCTCCAAGGAATATGCCCGTTTTCTTTCGTGTAGGACGCTTCTTCAAGAAGTCCTTCTTTGCCTCCATGGATGGGAAACGGATGATTAGAGCTCTCCCTTTTGAAGTCTCCCCATTGCCTTGTGTCTTCTTCCCCACCCTCCATGCCTTTGTATGAGTAGCCTCACTACCCATCATGCGGAGAAGTTCTTCAACTTCCCCTTCCACATCATCTCGGTCTTTTAAACCGGTTACTCTTATATGCAAAGCTCTAGTTTTCCTGCGTTGTTCTTCCTCTAGAGTCATGTTGATGAGTGTAGGAGTGGGGACAGATGTGGTTTCTTTCCCCTTGCCTTTCTTAGCGACTTCTATCCACTTCTCGGCCTCATCCGCCTTCTTTTGCGTCTTCGTGATCGCATCCATCCACGAAGACGTCTTTACCATCTTTTGTTTCTCCTCCTCTTTGATCATCCGTACTTGCTCTTTGATGACCTTGATTTCCTCTACTACCGACGGCTGGAATTCCCCCTCCTCTAGTCCACTGCTCGCTCTATCAGCAAGTTCTCGCTTGAGAGCTGAGACCTCTTCTTTAAGTGCTTTGGAGTCCGCCTTAATTGCTTGTAGCTCTGCGTGCAGGTCCTCTTTCTCTTTCTTCCACTGTGCGCCTTCGTTGAGAAACATTTGAAGAAGGTTGGCCTTCTCCTTCCACCATCCCTCCATATCGGCTTTCCAGTCTTTCATCTCCCTCTCCATTTGTGTAATCCGCTTGTTTGTGAGCACAAAAGTTGCCTTCGGATGGGGCTTACATACCGGCGAAGTAGTCATTACGTCCATCAAAAATCAACAGTACAATCGGCACTTCTGCCAAGTCAAACCCCCTATGTCCACATCACACATACATCCCTGTCCCGCATGATGCATACATAAGTGTTCCCCATATCAATCATACATTTTTTATATTTTCTACAATTTCTGCAATTTCCTGTCAATGCTGCAAATTATTTAAATCCTGAGATTCTGAGCTTTCCCTGCAGGAAATCTGAAAATCTGACAATGTTTGCACTGTAATGCACCTGCGGGTTTTTGGGGGGGCGGGGGGGGGGGGGGGGGGGGGCACGTGGGGTGCAGTTCAGATGATAGTAATCCCGTGTGGTGGGGAGTTGGGGGTGGCGGCGCACTGTCACAACAGGGGGGGAGGGTGGAGAGAGAGAGAGAGAGAGAGAGAGAGAGAGAGAGAGAGTCTTTGCTTTATTTTTATTAGCGAGAGAGAGAGAGAGAGAGAGAGAGAGAGAGAGAGAGAGAGAGAGAGAGAGAAAGAGAGAGAACCTTCTGCTTTATTTTTAGAAAGCTTTTGATTTTCAGCTTTTGGGGGCTCTACTTTTGGCATCCCATGTAACCTTTAAATTAACGGGCTGGCCCCTCACAACTCAGAGCATCTGGACACAGAGTCTGAGTGTGAGCGCCTGCCTGCCCACACTCTTGTACTTTGAACTCAAATTAATACAAAAAGAAATACCGAAAGGCGCCAATCTTTGGGGCCAATATCTCTAGGCACGGAACTCCGCCGGGCCAGTGTCGATTAAAATTGTGAACTGTGAACTATTTTGAAGTGGTTATTTGGTGCTGTTGCGGTAGATTCTTGACTTGGAATGTCTGGTACAGTCAACTAGCTTTCTCTTTATCACAGCACATCCATCCCATTGCTCATGGCTAAAATACTTTTTTGTCTTTAGCTTCAGCAGCAACAAGTCAGCACTTGACATGCATATAATATTGCATTCATGCACCTTACATCTTTCAGTATTTTTTTGTCAATTGACATTGATATATTTCTAGGCATGAATGAGACCCACCACTATGCTAATATCTACAAAAAGTTAAAATAACTAGTCTCTAAATTGATTGTGGCCATCTCATATGCATCAGAAAAAATCTAAACATATCACCACCTTTTACAATGACCAGTCCTGCTCATTAACTTGAAGCAAGTCGAATTCCTCCAAATCCATGGCGGGGATGGATGTGAAGATCACTCAAAGGAATTTTACAGAGTGTTGTGCCACACAAGAAGAAAAGACAGACACAAAATACAACCAATCAAGATAATCACAAACATCGCCAACAAGTATGACATTGTTATTACAACCACCAGTACAACATCATTCCACCATATCACACCAGCATAAGAACGTGGTACTTCAAAACTACCATATTCCAGCCACAGAAATACTCCAAACCAAAAAAAATGCCACTTGTCAAGGGACTACAAAGCATCAAATTTATATTTCATTTAAGCTCATAGCAAAATGGCCAAAAAGGAATGTACATGAGCTCCCAAACTTGTAGGAATCAAAACAAGAAGCACGACATGATGTCTCTAGTATGAAGGCTAAAGACTAATAACATGGCAAAAACAAACAAACAAAAGGCTCCAAAAGCTGTGTGTCCAAAACATATCATGTTCGAGCATGCTGAGACAATACACAAAATCATTCAACTTTGCAGCCCATCAAGCATCTATGCACCGCACACTTGCCATACATATCCACTACAGCATTGCTCAGAACTACATTGTTTTGTGGCAAACAGATCAACTACACTATATTGATGTTACAAAAAAAACGATTAAAGAACAACCCAGAACATCACACAAAATCTCAAGCACATCACTCAAACTTTCATGCCTGGCGATTACCTCAAGAGATGAACTTTTTTTGTTGTAGTATTCAAAAGAAACACGTGTAGATGTCACAAAATATGGAGAGTAATTCAACATCGGTACCTAGACACCAAAAACTACATTGGAGATGTCATTCATCTGCTCAAAAAATTCCACCAAAGGTTGCTTTTCGATGGGCAGGTACAAGTAGTAGTACAACTTTGACAAGCTTCTTCATCTATGATTTGGTTGAGAAGTAAATATTGATCGCTGCCACAAGACTACTTTGAAGACCTTTTCTCTGCAAGAAAAACAAAAAAAAATCTTATCATCATGAATGAGCTTATAGATTAAGATACACATCTACGTCACATTTCAGAGTCCAATCTTACTTCAAACATTTAAACATTATTCAACACTCTTGAGAAAGTCGTTATATATCTTGTAGTTGGTACTTGTCGATTGCTGAATTGTAGGTCAGATTTGCCAATGCAATAATTGACTCTATGGAGACCATGTTCAAGTCAGTAAGCCAAGCTGGATTTCTATCCCTTGAGGTCAACTTGTCAAATCAAAGCCTGTTGGTAGTCCATGTATCTACGTCCCACCTTCTTCCTCATCTTTTGAACTCTTCCTAGAAATCGTGTGCCTCAAGCTGTACCCACTTTCTTCGAATGTGTGGCTCTTCCGTTTCTCTTTGAAGTTTCATGTTCACACTGTTGTCTGTCATCCATGAAAAATATTGCACAATCAATACCTATGCCAAAGAGATTTGCATTACATGATGACTTTGCTTTTGCATTGCTGATAAAATAAACACCTTGTCTCACTCTACTCGACCAATCCTTGGATGGACAAAGTTGAGTTCCCATTCAATTGGCTGACCAATGTGGACTTGAAGATGTACTACCCATCAATTTCTACAGTTGGATTGATCTTGTTTTTCTCCTTACACGTGCTTGCCTCATGGTCCTCGTCTAAGAGCCCATCAACTTCATGTCGAATCTCAATAAGAGCAATGACTTCATCATCTCCATCTAGCCCATCTTGTAAGGGCTGGTCATCGCCACTCAAAATCCTCGTGCTCATCTGCCTCCCTCATTTCATCATCTAGTTGTGTCCATGTATCTATATCCAGCCCATGGCTGCAACCACCATTCTAGTCGATTTGGACGGTTTCAGCGCCAATGACTCACATAAGCATTGTGCTTGCCGTAAGCCTTCTTCCAGTGCATCTATTATCTTCTCATCAGAAGACACACAATTGTAGTCACCTAAATTTTCTTCTAAAACTTCTTATTCAGCTTCTTCCATATATGCTCTTGTTTTTTATGAGCCCTTGAGAAAGATAATCCATCAGAGCTACATTCATGCATAGCAATCTTAGCTTCCAACACAGTGCAAGAGATCTCCAAAGTCGTATGATCTTTCTTGTCCCACCATCCCTCCAATCTTGCTAAAATAGATTTCAGCTTCATCTGCTGCCATGAGATGTAACGGACAACTTTATGAGGTCGCAAAACATCTTTATGAGGAGGACAACAAAGTGGCAAGGAATCTGGATATCTATGTAGGCCTCTTTGCTAATGAATTTTTTCTTTAATGTGTATATTGGATGGTGATGAATCCAAATCTGGAAGAAGGAAGTGACCTTGGTTGCCAACACGACTCGGTCCTTCAAGTACAAGTATTGTGATAACACTACAAGAGATCAACTCAATACCAATGCCAAATTATCTACATTTATGGCGGGCATCGATATATGCGTAGCTAAATCCGGAGGGAGACCCAACTTTAAATAAATATAATTTTTTGAATTCCGATGTTCATATCGACTGTGATACCAACTACTGTACCTTGGGGCTTGACGGGCTTGGAAAATCCACTCACGTACTATCCTGCATCAACAGCGTAAGATTCTTTTCGAGATTTATGCTAGATGTCTTCGTGTGTGTGTGTGTGTGTGTGTGTGTGTGTGTGTGTGTGTGTGAGAGAGAGAGAGAGACGTAGTGTGTCTGTGTGTGTGTTTTGCACATTTGGTGGTATTCTTTTAAGTTTTTGTGCTCATATAGGCCGCATGTGAGTGCCCTATCCTTTTCTTCTCTTGCACACACACACACACACACACACACACATGCAAATAAATAAAAATGCACATAAATTTGAGCATAATTCAATACACTATACACAAACACACATTTTCAAATTTTTACAAAAATTGTTATTTATAAATTTTGATTAAATATCATCATTTGCAAAAAAACATAATGAAATTTGGTAATTAAAAAAAGAGTTATTTCGATTAAGCTTTGTAAAGCCACTCAGGTTAGGTTGCTCCAAGTCGGATTAGGGCAACGATGCCATTTCAATCCCCTTAGAGCTAATTGCTTAGGGTTAGCGGCTTAGCTTAGGCCATTTTAGTTTTCTTAGGACTAGCCACTTAGGTTTATGCCATTTCTAGCTGTTAAGCTAGTCGTTTAGGTTTAGCTGCTTAATATTTGGTCGCTAACAAATTTGCTCCAAATCGGATTAGGATAGCGTTTAGCCATTTCAATCCGCTTAGGGTTAACTGATTTACATTTGGTTGCTAATAGATGGTCGTGTTTGGACGGTTAGGGTAGGCCATGTAAAGCCACCTAGGTTTAGTCGCTAAGAGTTTTCAAATAGACTGTTACGTATTAGGGGTTGTCCTCGATCTACATGCATTGTCATGTAGATGTGGCTGTGTACTTATCGCACCCATGAATATAAGAATTAATAAAGACAAGAATATTATCCGATGGTTTTGATCTCCGTGCACATTTAGACCGAAGTGTGTGGGGATCGGGCATGGCTAGAGAATGTGAGGTAGTTAAGCTACATTGTTATCTGCTTTTGGTTTGGCAAATTAGGGATGGTCATGCAAAGATGCTATTGGCCGATTAGGGCCAGCGACAGATGGTTCGTAAGATGTGCAAAGACGCTCATGATTTGGTCGATTAGGGCTAGCGGCTTTTGGTTTGGCCATTATGGTTAGCCGTGCGAAGACATTTTTTGTTGGTTGTTGGACTGCTTAGTGCTAGCTAGCCGTTTGTTCAAATGATTCTATTAGCTCATATTATACGCTCCAATAACAGTCAAGCCATGTGCACTCACTATGAGTTGTTACTTTGTAATGGAATTGGCCTATTTAATTTGAGAGTAGCGGAAATTAATGAGAGTACTTTTGAGAAATGACTTTGTGAGCATAGCGGGTGAACATAGTTGAAGATAGCAACATAATCATAGAAATTAGTTAACTTGGCATGAACAATACTTTTGCAAGAGAGATAATTTAGAGAACATGACAACAGTTGAGGACCAGATTTATGTGGAGTCGGTCCCCCCTCCAATAGGCATTTGTATTATGATTTCTCCCATTAAGAGAGACTTGTTACAATACAATCTTTGTGTTCCTTGTGACCTAGGTGATGCAATGAAGATGGAAAGCTTCATGCGTCACAAAAATAACATAAACTTGAAGAAAGCTTTAACTATCCCAAGCCTCAGTCCCAAGACCTCAAACACCTTCGAAGGTGGAGAGAGCTAGCAGGGAATGAGGGTAGGGAAGAGGAAGAAGAAACATTTCGTAGGAGAAAGAATTAGTTCCTCACTTATCATAACTCTTGTTGCTAGCATACATAATAGCATAGTAATGAAGAAGAAGGAGATGGCAACCTTAAGCATTGAAGCATGGCTCTTGGTTGGATTTGCACTCCATATCCAAGAGTGTTGGTGTAGGCTCTCAACCTTTTCTTGCTTGGAGAAGGAGAGGGAGCTCTTGCACTTTTCATAGCACACAATGAGAGTGTTTGTGAGTGTGTGTGGGTGAGTATACCCCCTAAGCAACCCCCTAGCTTGCTTGGGTCGACCCCCCTTGTAGCTCATGCTTGAAGCTCATTGGACCCCTCCAGGCCTAGCCAATCATAAGCAGGAGGCATTACAAGCAGCAAGGGTAGCCTTGAGACAAGTGTCCCCCTTTCCCTTTTGAGAGAGAGGGCTAGATAAATGCTAAATCAATTAATTAAATCTCCTAAATTATTATTGGACCCCTTGGGTGGCCAACCAATAGGCTTCAAGCACACCATGAGGGCAACATGAGGAGGAACTTGACAAGTGTCCTTTTTGCTTTCTTTGTACCATGCATGCCTTGTGTGAGTGTGTGGGTGTTCTCTCTCATCCCCTCTCATGTAGGGCTCGCCCCCTCCTTGTAGGGATTGAACATTTGACTTTTTGACACCTCAAGCCCCTCATGCATAGGCCCAATTCCCACCACAAGCTTGGCTCTTAAGCACTTTAAGCTTGGGCTTGGTTCTCACCTCAACTGCAACCCTAGCATCTCAAGCATGTCAAGCACCTCAAGCATCTCAATCACCTCAATCATCAAGCACCTCAAGCACCTTAGTCATCAAGCATTACAAGCAGGACAAGCACCTCGAGCTGGGTCGGGTTCCCGCGCCTCAAGCTCAGCCCTAGCTTACCTAAGGTCAAAGGACTTTTACACACATTATTGGAGGTCTTCAATGAAGCTAACCCTAAGGTCTTATGCTCCATTTGTTAGCCTTGCCCTTTGATAGACCATCTCTCATTTGGGCCCCTTTACCATTGGCCCCGTGTTGAGATAGATCTATAAGCACATGTCTATATCTTAACACTTGTTCCCGTTTATTCTCCCACATTAAGTGATCAATTTAATATGAGAAAATCATTTGGGTTGGTTAGATATTAGATATTAGATTTTATGACTCTCTCTTGAAATCATAGTCGTCGTCGACTATGAGGTAGAAGAGATAAAGCCTTAGTCATTAGTCAATTTTACTTAGCGTGTAGAGGATCCCTTTTTACCCTACGACATCTTTCCAAGATGGATGACTAATCCATTTGGTGCTTGGGAGACATAGCTGCCGCAAGCATGTCTGCTCTTTAGTCCATTTCATTCTCCCAAAGTAGAGTGAAAAATTCTACTTGGTGTTTGAGAGACGCCGTCATCATAAACATGATTCTAAGCATGCATACTAGTTAAATTTGTGCACAATTAAAAAGAGGACCAGTCTTATAAGACAAAAACATGAGTCATTTTTAAAAAAAGGAACATTTGCTTACTCTAATGTAGCGTTGTAAGCATTGACAAGGTTTATACTATCCTTAAGCTGTATTCCTTGCATCCATCTAGCATCTTCAAAAGGATAATTTTTGAACTTAATAAGATACCTTCGGATAATCTTACCATGTCGTAGTACCTTGTCTTCATGCCGAAGGATAGCTTCGGGTTGTAGCACCTCTTCTTGGTCTTCAACTTTAGGAGGGTCTTCAATAATTGGTTCAATTGGTGGCTCTCCTTTGTAGGGCTTAAGTAGGCTTACATGAAAGGCATTGTGTATGAGCCAATGGTTGGGCAACCTGAGTTGATAAGCCGTCTCATTGATGGGCTTCAAGATTTGGAAAGAACCATAGTATCTTTTTGCTAGTTTAGCATAGTACTTTTGATGGCCCGTAGGATTTTTGTCCGTCGTTTGCCTTAATCGAGCCTTAGGAAACTTGAGTAAGACCCAATCATTTTCTTTGAACATTAAGGCTCTTCTGTGCTTATCAGCAGCAACTTTTTGCCTTTGTTGAGAGATGTATATAGCTTCCTTAATCTTTTGAAAAGATTCTTGTAGGTCACGGCTATACTCATCGGCGGCGAATATCTTCCCATGTACTTTGAGTAGCAAGGGACTTTTAGGTCTTCCTTCAATGATCTCAAAAGATGATTTTCCCGTAGAAGTATGTACAATATTATTATAGGCATACTCTACAAGAGGTAAGTACTTTCCCCATTGTGAGCGTTGATCTACTTTCGTAACATAAGTCTTGAGTAGATCGAGTATCGTAAGATTGGCTATCTCACTTTGGCCATCCGTTTGTGGGTGATAGGCCGAAGAGAAATTCAATCTTGTTCCTAGATTTTCAAAGAGACAAATTACTGGTCATTCTAGGATCTCTATCTGACACGACGGATGTAGGTAATTCATGGTGCTTGAAAATCTGAGATATGAAGAGAGTTTCCATTTGATGTGTCTTAATAGTCTTTTTGAAAGGAATAAAATGTGCTTGCTTGCTAAACCTGTCGAATATTGTCCATATTCATGTAATACCATGGATAGACTTGGGTAATCCAAAGATGAAATCCATGGATATACTCTCCCATGGTGAATTTGGGATAGGCAATGGCTGGAGTAATCCAGGTTGCTTCCCTCTATCATCCTTGGTCTTTTGGCATACTACACATTTTGAAACATACTCTTGTATGTCCACTTTCATTGTAGGCCAATAGAAGTATGTCTCTACTCCTGGAGAGTAGGTTGAATACCTCTATGCCCCGCATATGGAGGAGCATGGGATTCATACATAACTTTCTCACGGAGGGAATGGGTAACACATAGCCTATTGCCATGGAGAAGATAACCATCCTGAAAGGTGAATGGTTCCTCTTTCTTCCCCAAAGAAAGGGCTGACATTATGTCTCTAAAGTCAGGGTCAGTAGCATACTCATCTATCGTAGAGGATAGATCATTGTGAGTAGCTATAGACACCTTGGTCGTCGTGAAAGTGCATCGGCCACTTGATTGTGCTTACCAGCTATGTGAGCAATATGGAAATTAAATTGCGGAAGAAAATTTGCCCACCTCATTTGTTTGTCGGAAAGCTTGGTTTACGTCATGAAATACTTGAGACTTTGGTGGTCGGTTCGTAGGATAAATGGAGTCCCCAATAGGTAGTGCTTCCATGTGTCTAGGGCATGTAGAATAGCTAAAAGCTCTTTCTCATAAATGCCCAAGACTCGTTCATCAGTATTGAGCCTTCGGCTCTCATATGCTATGGCATGCCCTTCTTGAAGCAAAACTGCTCCAAGGCAATCACCACAAGCATCACATTGGACCTCAAATGGCTTTGAGAGATCCGGAAGCACGAGGACTGGTTGGGAAGTAAGATTCTCTTTGAGATTATCAAAAGCATCCTTAGCAGTCCATACATACTTAACATTCTTCTTAGTTAAGTCGTGTAGTGGTCCTGTTACTTGAGAGAATTTTGCTATGAAGCGTCTATAGTATACGCACATACCAATAAAGCTTCTTAGCTCATGTAGATTTCTTGGGTTAGGCCATGATTTTATTACCTCTAACTTTGATGGATCCATACGGATACCATTGTGAGAGATAATATGACCTAGGTATTGAATCTCTTGAAGGAAGAATTCGCTTTTCTTTTGGTTGAGAAAAATCTTGTTCTCCCTCAATGCTTGAAAAATCACTTGGAGATGTTGCTTATGTTCCTCCAAAGACTTGGAGTAGATGATGATATCATCAAAGAACACTCCAGTGAATTTGCAGTATGGTCTAAAAATTTTCTCCATCAAACGACTGAACGTAGCTGGTGCATTAGTCAAGCCAAAAGGCATGACTAGATATTCATAAAGACCAAACGTCGTGCGAAATGCGGTCTTTACGTTATCTTCATCCACTATCCTTATTTGATGATAGCCACTCTTAAGGTCAATCCTACTGAAGTAGGTAGAGCCTTGTAGCTTATCAAACAGATCTTCTACCCGAGGCACGGGAAATTTGTTTTTGATAGTGATATGGTTTAGTGCTTGATAGTCCACACACATACGGTATGTACCATCTTTCTTTTGCACTAAAAGGACTGGAGGACAAAAGGGAGAGGAACTAAGCCTCACCATCCTTTTGTCTACCAATTCATGTACTTGCCTCATGATCTCCTCTTGTTGAGCTTGTGAGACTCAATAAGGAGGTTTGTTAGGCGGTGAGCTTCCTGGAAGGAGCTCAATGCGATGGTCATCATCCCCTCGTGTTGGAGGTAAGTCCTTAGGGATATCATCAATGAACACATCTTCGAATCCTTTTAGAAAATTAGACAAGTCTAACTCTTCTTGATTCCTACCATTTACATTTGATGAAAAATTAGTATCTTTTAGAGACTCTTTGACAAAAACCATGTACGCAGAAACTGAGCTCTTCATTCACTTATCAAAAGCAAGAGGATTTACAAGTGGAATAGTGCGACCACGCTCACTAGCATCTATATACATGTTCTTTCCCCTGTAGGTGAAGTAGATTCTCCTTTCATGGAACTTCATGTTGGCAGCCATGCGATCAAACCATGGCGCCCCTAGGATAGCATCCTCATGCTGGAGAGGAGAGATGAAGAAGTCTTCTTTATCGACATAGCTTTGGACATGAAGCCTCAACTTCCCAATCAAGGGAGTAACAGAGGCTTGCTGTCCCTTGAAAGCTGCGTCAGCCATTACCATATCTCCCATCTCAAAAGCTTGAATGCCCAACTTGGTGGCCAACTCCATTGATATGAAGTTCAGAGTAGAGCCAGGGTCAAACAAGATGAAGGCATCATGCTCTCTTACCTTTCCCCAAGCATAGGAAAGTGATGATCCTTTGCAATGAGCATCCTCTTTTGGAGCTTCGATGGTGGAAGAAGCCCTAAGAGTCTCATTGCGAGTATTCTTCTTGGGGCAAGAACGATAGCCATGTCCTTGCTCCCCACACTTGAAACACTTATGGTCCTTGCGAAAAGCTTTAAGCTCTTCAGGAGAGAGTTTGTTTTTACCTTTGTAAATTCCCTTCTCCTTGGACCGACTGTTGTTGTTGTTGTTGGAAGTGACTTGGGAAGTATTTTGAACATTGGTTTTCCCCTTTGCATCATTTTTGTCTTTGTTTTCCATGGGCTTGACATTACGTCTAGCCCCTTGATGGAAATTGTTGCGTGAAGCAACCATGGTGGGATGGATTACTTCGCTAATAGTACCAGGCTGTTGAGAGTTGATGTATTCGGCCATCTCTTCAGGTAATCCCGCACAAAATTGCTGCCTTTGCTCGACAAAGTATATCTTTTGAAAGACAGTAGCCTTGAGATATAAATCCCAAGCCTTGAGATATAAATCCCAAAACTTGTCTACGTACTTGTGGATAGACTCATGAGAGAGAAGCTTCAAGCTGCGCCATTTAGTAAGCACTTTGTCTTTTGCATCGCTTGCAAGGAATTGCTTCATGATGGAAACTCGTAGAGTTTTCCATGTGTTTGGGGCTTCACCATTGCCACAAAGGCTAGCCCACCATTGACGAGCTGATTTTTGGAAGTGCATAGCTACATGGCGTAGCTTGGAGGACTCTGTGAAGCCCTCGTCTCCAAAGGCCGCATCAAATTGCTGGATGAAGGCCAACACTTTGTCGGTAGCACCAAAGGTGCCATCATAGGTGAGAAAAGAGATACTCTTTCCTCCCTCCTTGAACTTCTTTAGCTTTTGTGACCTTCGCCATGCAAGAAATGATTTGCGATGTCCTCCCCTCTTGTATTCTCTAGGAGAATAGCCATAACTTTTGTCGGAAGAGGAGGAAGGTGAAGAAGAAGGAGAAGAGGGTGACCTCTTCCTAGCCGTTTTCTTCCTTTGTTTCCTCTCTTGCCTTTCAGAGTGATGAGGAGAAGGACTATGTGTTAATCTTTTCCTCTTGGGAGGAGTGGGCGATCATCTAGACCGCCGTCTTCGTGGAGCCACATCTTCAGAGGAACTTAAACTTTCATTGCTTTCTTGCTCTTTGGATTCCTCCTCTCGAATGGGAGAGAGTCCTCTTTTGGGGGTCTCTTCAAGAGGCCTCCTAAGCTCTCTCTCCTCTTGGAGAGGAAGGGAAATTCCATAAGCACGAAGTTGTTGAGTAACTTCGGCTTGCAAAGCAGGGTTGCCCATAGCTTGCTGCAACCTAGTGACGAGATAATTCACAAACATGGAAGCATCATCATTAGCACCTTCATGTACAAAATCAAAGCTATCAATGTTCATTCTACTCTCTTAATTATTGTCAGCCATGTTGACAAAATTTATTTATGTACTTAGTGTATGCTTTGGCAATTTAAAACCTTAGTTGCTACTCCTCTTAGCCTTTGAAAATCGGCTCTTAAGTATCTACACCCACGGCTCAAAGTGGTTAATTATAGAGAGTAGAGGAGTAGATCTAACATAGCAGAGTTGCCGAGGGCTAGCTCCTTTCGTACTTTTTATGGCTCAATAATGGTAAAGCCGTAGGTCAATTTTTTGCTCATTTCTAAAATGATCTCCTATCATGGTACCATATTATGTCATAGCTTTGTTCTTGCCACACATTTTTAGGTTTAAAGTCCATTTGCATCATTTATAAATTAAACTTTATGTTAGTATGGTTCACCAATTTGTGCCCTCTATTTCTTTTTTATATATGAAGGAGACATAAGGCCAAGTTAATCACCATGTTAATGTTTTTGGGTGTGCTCGATTGAGTCTCATAGTTATAGTAGTAATTCTCTCTCTCTCTCTCTCTCTCTCTCTCTCTCTCTCTCTCTCTCTCTCTCTCTCTCTCTCTCTCTCTCTCTCTCTCTCTCTCACAGGTTCGTTACTCTCTATCTCTACTTGTACACCTTTGCTCCAATCCCTTGGCTACAATCTCTTTCACGAAGTCCTTTTTTGGCTTGCCCAAAGGGCTAAGGCCATAGTGATGTGTTCCCTTTTTCCTAATGAAAAAGGAGAGGCTGTTTTAAAAAATGTACATTTTTTTTATTGGTTACTTACCAGATCATACACTCATTATAAAGATTTATAATGATAGACACTCATTACAATGATTTTTTGGCTTGTTAACATGCACATTTTTTTTAATGTTTGGTGGAGATAGAAGACACTCATTGCAAAGATTGACACTCATTTCAAAGATTAAGGGTTCAACAAATCTTAAAAATAAAAGATGGAGAATCACCAAGGATTCTCTCTCTCTCTCTCTCTCTCTCTCTCTCTCTCTCTCTCTCTCTCTCTCTCTCTCTCTCTCTCTCTCAACCACGTGGCCGCAAAGTAGATGGGAAAGGTGCTACCGTATTTCTATTTTTCTATGCCTAGCCTAGGAACTACAATTGTTCATAGCATTGTGGGGGAAGTAAGAGAGAGAGAGAGAGAGAGAGAGAGAGAGAGAGAGAGAGAGAGAGATGAATTTGTTGAGCGAGGTTTCTGGACCGTTGGGCTCTTGGAGAGATGGTGGTAGAAGTACATGGCCAGAGGCCCTTCATCGGTGGGGTGTGTGTGTGTGTGTGTGTGTGTGTGTGTGTGTGTGTGTGTGAGAGAGAGAGAGAGAGAGAGAGAGAGAGAGAGAGAGAGATTGCAGTGCATCCTCAAGTAGAGCCCATACTTTCGAGCAAGTCAGTAGATCAAAGAGCGATGCCCTCACTTGCCCCAATGTTGTGGTGCTATGTAGATTCATATCAGCTCTTTGCCATCATAATATCATCATCATCAGCCTGCTGCTCCTCTTAAAGGGCACCCCCGTGGGGGGACAGATGAGAGCAGGGCGAGTGAGGGAGAAGGGGGAGAGACGGCAAGGCAGGGGAACGTAGAAGAAGATTAAGGCGGGGGAGGGAAGGGGACTTAGGGGGGAGCGTAGGCAGGTCAGGGGGAGAAGGGGGAGGGAAATCTGGGCTATTATTAAGGAGTTCTTTTATTTCTCACAGTAGGAGTGAGTGGTTAGTATCATGATGGCTCTCATATTCAAAGTAGGAGCCTGCCGTGTTGTGGAAGCAGTGGCCACGCCTTTCATGCGCCAACCGTTCCTCACTTTTGATGTTGTCATTGGCAACAAGAGCTCTCAACATTTGCAACAACGGCTTGGATAGTGCCACAGTCCTACCAAATCATGGCACATCACAACGACTCATAGACAACATGCACCAGCTAAACTTAGAAGGATGTGGTACTAGAAGCCAATGCACACCAGCCTTCATGATATCCCCACAAATCACGAGATGTTAGCATGAGTCGCATCCTTAATGAGGAAGTTGTATTCGATGCAACTGCTTGAGGACTGTCAAGTGAGGATCAGCAACAAGGGTCTGGATTGTAGATGGGCAGAGGCCACTCATGGTGTGTGTCCATGGTGAGAGGGGGATTCAATTGGCAAACAGGGTGTGGGGGATGTTGCCAATGAGGAGGCATGGGAGAGTATGTGGAACTGATTTCCATGATGAGGTTGAGGCGTTCAACATACAAGAGTTCGATCCATGACTAGTTAGGTCAATGACGACATCGAAGTCATGGAAGAAATATGTGGGTATTACTCTTGACATCCAAAGGAAGGATGGATCGAATGCTAGATGTCTTTGGCTTCCGGTGGAATTTCTAGAGGAGCAATCCATGGGGTTGTGGAAGGAGGTGGTAACCCTTCCTTGCAATTGTCAAAGGCTCTGAACAAGGGTTCATATTTCATGACTTGCATGTTGGTTATCATGAGGGGTGAGCATGCCCATTCAAGCATGGATCAGAGGCTTGAGCATCCACATCTTACAGGTGGTTTGTTGCACCTGTGAGATTGATGGGTTTCTTCCTCCAATGATAGAGTCGAGTGCTTGATCTCTAGATTTATTGAAGGTTCTGCTTCTGCTGAGACTTTGATCCCTTGCCCTTTTAAGGGGAAATAGGTAGGCTATTATACGTTGTAGGAAACAAAGCAGCTTGCTTGGTTGGTTGATAGCATGAGTCAGGGGTTGCTTGTGTAGTGATAAACCTCAAAGGCAGCCAATGTTCAGGGTGCTTGAAGAAGGTTAAAGCCAGTCCTGGGGCACCAAGATCCTCCATTGAGCCTAGCCGGATCCCATGGAACTCAAAGGCAGCCAATGTTCAGGGTTCTTGAAGAAGATTAAAGCCAGTCTTGGAGCACCAAGATCCTCCATTGAGCCTATCTGGATACCATGTAAAAGTAATGTGCATCTATCGTATGCACTAATTTCATATGCTCTCTTCTCTTAGTGTGGGTTTAAGTCGTGATGTCTACAAGAAATACGGGGTCACATTAACTAGAAATACGGGGTGTGCTACAGAGAGCTTGAGGAGAAAATACCAAAAGAAGTGCAATTTGTTGAGGCAGCAAAAGGCCAAGGGAGAGAATGCAAGTGTCGCTAGTAAGACATGATCTTTAGATGCTTGTTGCCTGCCAAGGGATTGAGTCCACCTCTGTGACTGGAGCTCTCCCAAGGGTATGTATACTACTATCATCTGCATCACCTTCACGACGTGTCCCCTTTATTGTGGAGGATATGTTCTTGCCTAGGAGTGGGGGGCCTTCAAGAATTAGTTTCCATAGCAGTATAAAACAGGCTATGATTGTTCTAGAGAGTCTATCGTATCCTATTTATGTATATTGGTCGTAATTATAGTGTTGCAATTTCTTTGTGTCTACAAGAGTTCTCTTCAACTTTGCAAAGTTGTTGCCTTCTCCTTCTTCTACTTTGATACTACGACGCTGTGGTGTTCATTTTGCCCACCAGCTACTTGTAATCAAAGCAAATGAGCAGCCGCCCATGAAAAGGAGAGAGCTTTTGTGTCTTTTTTGCATCACTGCAGTAGAGCCACTGAAGGTTTTAAGCTACAAACATTTCTTCAATTCTAGTTTGCATGCTTGACTTGCTATTTGACTACAATCACAACTAAAACTTTACCTCTTCTGTGTAACCAGATCGTATCTCAATTTTGCTAGAGAGAAGTTTGCAGGTGACCTAGCCCATTCTCCTTCTATTTTTGTTGAGTGTTCTTGCTTGCCGGAGAAAGGAGAACAATGGTCTTCTTCCTGCAATTGCATAGCATAACAAACGGTGCTCTATGGCTTAGCTACACTGCTAACATGTTTGCTATTGTGGAATCTATATGACTACATTGTGTAGCCTTCATTCTCTACGGCTTCATTCCACTTGCACAACACTACTCTCATAGCAGAGGCTTTTGAATCCCTTTGATGGCTGCATTGCGACGCCTCTATAGTATTGGTTGAGAGCACATGATCATTTGTAATCTAGCATCATCAAATCAACCAGCATATTCTGGTAACCAGATTTTACCTCAACATACTTTAGTGGTGATTGTGACCTTTGTAATTTTTACTGCATGTGAGGGGATCAAGGAGGTGAGGGCTTTTGTGTCATTGTGTTGTTTAATATTTCACACTGCAAGCACTTTGCAAGCATGGCACTGGCATTGATGCAATGCCCTCGAGTATTATGAACTTCCTCTTTAATGACACTTTCTTTCAAAAGAAGGAACTTGCCTACTCCATTTATCTGACAAGAAGTTTACCACCAATAAGAAATCACTAATGCTTTCCATTAATTAATGAAGTTCCCCTTTCCACTTGGTTTGACCTTTTGGTGGCATGTTATAAACACCGTGACTTGCACGTATAATCTCTTTTCCGAAATAGGTAGGCCTCGTGATTTTATCACTTTTTTTGTGAGATTATTTGTGACAGTTAAATTGTATGGGAAACGCTCATGATCGGATCTCAATTGTCAAAAAGGAGCAAAGATTTGAAAATCTTGAAGAATCCAACCAAAATAGATACAAGTGTCAAGGATATTTTGGGTATGTTTGAAATTTGAAGGGTATTTTGGGAATTTCCTCAAATTAGAGGGATATTTTGATAATTTTTCCTAAGTTTTACTATAGTCTCGTCTTCTTGGTTGCAAGCCACGTGATTTATCACTTGTCTCTCCTAGTACAACTCGGACAAGCTAGTGATGGTTTCCCTTTTTGCTAATGAAAAAGAGAAGATTTTAAAAAATATATATAACATTTTATTTTTATTCTATTTTTGTGATTCGTGCATGGAGTTAGTGGCCACTTTGCTTAATGATGGGTTCCTTCTCTTTCTGTCTCTCCCTCTCTCTCGGTGATGAGTAATTTTCTCCCTGGACCTCTTGCATGCCATAGCTCCAGCCTCCCACCATATGAGCCAACAACCACATGGCCTTGAATTATTGGAGGGGGAGTACTTCAACCCCACCTCCTTGTCCCACCCTTGATGCTGGTGACATCTACTGCTTGCTCCCACCCGTCCTCTTCTCCACACACCTTTGCTCGTGTTTGCACATACACACCCCACCTTCGACATGGCTTCTCAACTAACGGTCTCAACCCCCCAACTCGTTGTCTCTTGACGAGCACCTGGCCTTTGACAGGGGAGTGGGGACTGAGAGGTGAACATGTGAAAGATGGAATAGGGAGGTAGAGCGTTGCACCCAACGACCCAAGGCGTCTCTCACTCATAAAGAAAAGAGGGAGTGGTCATCTTGTTGAAAATGGATACTCTATATTCTATATCTATATCTATATAAAGCATGGAGCTATTCTTCTCAGAGTCACTTGTTTGCAGATGCAGCAACATCTCGGTCGAGCAATATATGTGCCCCTTGGATCGCAGGGCTACAAGGTGTCCCACCTCGGGCTTGTTGCATGGGCCTCTCTGCTTTCTATGGAACGCCTGTGCAAGAGGAGGTGGGCATCGACCTCACCAATCACGCTATCAATAGTGGAGCCTCCTTCGTTGACATTGATGACATCTATGGCCCCTTCAACGATGAGGTTCTTGTCGGCAAGGCTATAAAACACTTTTCTCAGGAACGTATACAGCTAGCTACAAAGGTTGGCAACATCATGGAGAATGGTATTTATTCAGTCAAGGGCAGTGCAGAGTATGTGAGGCAGGCTTTTGAACCCAGCCCGAAAAGGCTTGATGTGGAGTATATGGACCTCTATTACCAACACCATGTTGTTTTTTTTGTGTGAGTATTGATTTACCTCTTTGTGGGGTTTTCTTAGTTCAGTGCATTGGTGGTGCTACAAGGTTTTGTAAGCATGAGGTATCTCTCTCTCTCTCTCTCTCTCTCTCTCTCTCTCTCTCTCTCTCTCTCTCTCACACACACACACACACACACACACACACACACACATGCTCTTTCCCTTGGATTGAGCAATCCCTACAGCCTTAGCTTGAGGTGTTGTGTACGTAACCCATTAAAGTTCTTTTTGGCTAGGGTTTAGGCACACAGTTGTCCCTCTTCTACTGCATGTTTCGTAGTTTCTTTAGTCACCAAGCTGATTGGAGAAACATGCTCCATTTTGAAGCTTGTTTGCGCATCGAGTTGTTGTTCTTCACTACATAGGACGTTGACTATTTGTCTTTGTTGTTTTAGACATGGAAGGTGTTAAAAGCAAAGCCTGCCCTAAAAGAAGCTTTACAAGATGAGGTAGGTTTTCCGGAATAGAAAGGTTCAAATATCCTTGTGTAAGCACCTGCAAAAATCCTCAAGGATAATGTGCAGCGGATAGTTGTGGTAAGAAGTTTACAAATCAGCATCTTACAAATGGTTGAATGGAGTACTTTATTTTCACATAACATATTATGCACATCTACCATTGTGAATGTTTGTTGGCTCATGTATCAGGGCACCGGAAAAAAACAACTTGAAGACTTGGAAGTGAAATTTCCAACCAAAGCTTGCGGTATTGTTAAATTCAACCCACATTTAGCACATTTGATCGCAGTTGCAACTAATTACATGCTTGTCCCCAACAAATTTGAGCCATGTGGGTTCATCCAACTTCAAGCCATGCTTAATGACACAATATGGTCTATGCGTGTCGGTTTTGTTTCTGACTCTACTAATCTTTACACTAGTGCATGTCTGACTAAATGGATCCAATGGTGCAGTTTTCCTTTTGTGTATCTATTGTTGTTTCTGTCTCCGGTAAACACTATACCAGTGCTTGCATGTATGAACAAAGGGTCAGGGCATTTACTCACTAGTCCAAAAGCTCGACTTCTTTTTGAATTTGTAAGAACATTTTGTTTTGTTGGCGACATATTGCATCAAATTCGAGTCGTTGTTTCAACTGGTGGTTTTTTGGATACTGTGAAAGAGGGAGCGGTTGTTTTCCCGATAGACTAGCCCTTCAACGTGAAAGTGAGCAGGGCTATTCCTTTAATCATCTTTTTTGTGCAATTATGCGATGAGTTCATGATGTGCTTATGATGGATTCTGCAATGTGAGGTGGTGGATCCAGCTGATGTGCAAGCATTCGTCTCTACTGTACAACATGCTCTGCAAGTCTATGGGACTCCAACCTATGATAAGACGGTAAACTCTTGCATGGCACAAGATCTATCCTGGAAGGTACGAAGTCTAATTGTGTAGAACATTGAAAGATCAAGGCTTTAGTTTGATTGTGTAGAACTACATTTTTATCTAAAATTTGTTTTGTATTTTGTTAGGGACCCGCAAAGCAATGGTAGGAAGTGTTGTTAGGCTAACAGGTGGAGGGAAGCAAGCCTGGTTTTGATGGCGATGAGGTAGCACTTCTGGCAAAGGAGAATGTAGCTACTCCATGATAAACACTGCTATTGAGTGAAGGACTCCATGCTTTGAAAGACATGTACAATGATATGAGCTGCAATGAAGTCCACTCAATATGTTGTTGAAGTTAAAGACATTATGGATAAGTGGGGCTACTGAAGAGAACTTTGTTGGAGGTCTCATGGTGGCTTTTGCACTTATTGCTTGCATAAATTTTGGCTTTTGAGATCTTTTTAAGATATGACAAATGATGTGTATGTCATATTGGGTCTTCCCAATCATATATGTATGTTTTTTTGTCCTTGGTCATTTCTCTGAGTTCCTTGGTGTTGTAAAATAGCATGTCTCCATTTGTCCCATAAGGAGGATTGGGGGAAGGGTATTATTCTTAAAGCACCGGCTTGGATTAAAATGACTTGTTGTGGCAAGCAAGGGGGTTATACGTAAATGACAAAAGATTTGGTTACTTGATGGCACATCTATTACATGGTACAGATTCTTAGAAAATATTAAGCAACTCATGTTGTTCCAAGCCTTCCTTTTCACGTGAGGCCTCTTAGCTTTATTCGATAGCTCTATGTACCACTTTACACCCACCTCTTAAGAGTTTAATCTTTTGCCTTTTGTTGGCACTGCCTTTGGCAAAAGGAAAACTAAGGCGAGCGTATTTGGGCACTTATAATCGGATGGAATTTTGTATTGTGTGGGGGTTTTTTTTGCCTGCCCCTAAGGGATGATGCCTTAGTGATGCCTCACCTCCCCTTTTTGCTAATAAAAAATGATGGTTTTGTTTTTAAAATTCACAATTTTTGATTGGTGGATAAGTTAGTGGACACTCATTGATGTGATACATACTAAGCAATGAGCACCCACCAACTTATTACCTACTAAGGCACCTTTTGGATGGAATGTATTAATTTTTCAACTTTGATTCCACAAAAATTTTGTCAATGCAAGAAAGAGAACTGCAATAGCCTATTTTCACGCTGGTGTCCAGCAGTGATCTTTGCTTTTGTGCCTTTGTTGAACCTCTCCCGTCATGCTCTATCTGCAGCCATCTCTGTCTATGCCATCAGAAGGAGGATAAGCATCAACCCCCGTCCCTCTTGCGTCTTGCACCCTACATATGCATGCATTGCAGCTATGTTGGCTTCATGACCTAGCACTACTGTAGCTCGTGTCCGTTGTCTTGCACAACTCATCAATTGGACCATGCCTCATGGTTGTTCTTGCCATACTCTCTCTCTCTCTCTCTCTCTCTCTCTCTCTCTCTCTCTCTCTCTCTCTCTCTCTCTCTCTCTCTCTCTCTCTCTCTCCACCACATCAGGGTCTTATTTCCCCCTCTATAGCTACTATTTTGTGCAAGTTTAGCCTACCATTCTCTGTGCCCCCTATAGGTTGAGATCTTTGAATCCCCATTCTCCTCCACCTTTTGCGTCGCTCTGATCCAGTTAGTGGGCAAATGAGCATGTTGAAAGTTGCTTTATAGCATAGCAACTGCTTCTTACTGGAGGGCAGCATCATCAGCTAGCGTTTTTAACGGTGCCTTCAACATCGACTTGATTTGGTTGACGGGCGCGCGATCCTCGGATTTGTTCTCACTTTATATTGAGGAGAATTGCAGCATATGGGTTTACCAGATGGTTCTTAGATGGTGGCAACTATGTCTGGAAGACCAAAGTACGGACCATCATCATGGGCAATGGACTATGGGAGTGACTTCTGGACCCCAACCGTGCCGCTAAGCCCGACCTCTCTATGATTGGGATCACCCAGGCTTGGCTAGATGCGTGGGTTGATCCCAATAGGAATTTGGATTTGAAATTTGAATCTCTCTTTTCTTCCGAGTTGCTCTTGAAAAGTTTGATGGATGCAGTTCATTGTTTTCGCCTTCCAAAAGGAGGGTCTAAATTTGCTTAAGGCAAGCTAGTTTCCTAGCCTTCATTATAGCATTCTCATTTGCATCTAGAGTCCTTTGAGGAGTTCTAAGAGGTGTATCTGCAATCTAGGAGTTTGCTCATAATTTGAGAACATGTGAGTATCCATGTTGTGTACATATGATGGCTGCAAGAGACCGGCCATATACAAGCATATCATGTATGGTAACTTGTAAGCCAACGAATCAAACTATTAACAAATTATGACCATCGGTAGAAGAGGGAGTAAAGTGAGTATTGAAGCTCTGTTGGATTAACCTTGACTCTAATTACAAGCACAGTACACTTGTTCTTTTTCCAATCTAAATCATACAACTCTCCTCAAGGAGCCTAGATCAATTTGTTGAGAGAGAGAGAGAGAGAGAGAGAGAGAGAGAGAGAGAGAGAGAGAGAGAGAGAGAGAGAGAGAGAGAGTAATGAAGGACCTTATCGCCCATTAGCACGCATTCGGTGGCTAATTTGCTTTTTAACCTAACTTTGTCATCTAGAGCACAACAGAAGACAAATATGTGCAACATGACCATTGAAAAAAAAATATATATATTTGCTCTCACTCTCTCTACGTGAACATTGGATCCCAATTTAGATTTGAGGTTCTTTGTGGCTCTATTTTCTCCTGTTTTCAAGAGGTCCTCCTGAGAATAAATTAGTATTTGTGATGTTTAATGTATTGATGGATCTTTTGCTATGTAGCAGTAGTCTAACTTGGTTGAGGAAAATGTGGGCACCATCTTCAATCTCAACACTACTATTGTTGTTGTAAGGATCTAGTGAAAAATTAGTGTACACAATTTGATACAATAAACTACAAGGATGACAAAGTTACATGGCTTTCGACGGGTATCACTTGATACAAACTTCTATTAAAATCTTAAAAAAGGCAAGCCTGTAATTTCTTTGTATTATACAATTAAAATGAACATGTGGGTTTTTCAAATAGTGTTTAGATATATTTCATGAAAGCTACCCTTGAATGTATGGGCAGGCCTCGTGATTTTATCACTTGTTATACTCCTCATTGAGTGTAGCTGGAAATTTCTTTACCTTCTTGGAAAAGATTATTCTCAAACCTACACTTAAAAAAATGTTTTATTATCCTCTAACCTAATTGATTAGTTTTTACTGTACAAAACTCGTCAATCTTTCTTACTGGTTCCTGGTCCAAACGGGTCTCACTACTAACACACGCACATAGGACATCTCTCTCTCTCTCTCTCTCTCTCTCTCTCTCTCTCTCTCTCTCTCTCTCTCTCTCTCTCTCTCTCTCTCTCTCTCTCTCTCTCTCTCTCTCTGCTTGGCTTCCTCCAATGATTCAAAGTAATTACTACCTAAAAGGTAATAATTACTAAAATTCAAAGAAATTAGTACCTAAAAATAGTACATAATGAAAGAGAAAAATCCCAAATATAGACCAAGCTATAGTGCATGAATAATCTCTCTGGTCAAAAAAGATACATAGTTTCTTTCAAAAGAAAGTTAAGAGATGATGAACCACCAGTGGCACATAAAACTTGGAACTTCTACTTTGCTCCAAGAAGGACAAAAAAGCAGAGGTCTCTTTTTATATGCTTTCAAGAGGTTTTGTGAGATTTTGGCATGTGCCTTGGCATGTGTCTATGCTAGATAAGCTGCTGATAAAAGGGCTGCTTGTTAGTTTACTTTTTTATGCATGCCCACAAATCTTTGCATGTGTGTAAAGGCTATAACGTGCTCCCAAAAGGATAAGAAGACTATGTGGATTTGATGTGTGTTTTCATACCTTTAGAGTCAATTATATCGATATGTTCTTCTTGTATTTATGACATTGATAAAAAAACTGCTATCATGGTGATACCTATCTTCCTACTGTGTCTGACCAGTTTTGACTAGCATGTTCCTTTGGATGGTGGTAGGTAAAAACGTAACAGTTTAAATACTGGTTGCAACTTTGATTTTTTTTTTTGCCTCTAAAATGTGTAAGATTTTTCTTGACTACTATATTTTGTTAAATAAAATCGAGACATGTATATACAAGCGTAGCTTGTCACATCATATAGTACATTTAAGACACAATATGTTTTGTACCAAACTATCATGTTGTGTTGTGTCAAGATGTTATGTCACACCACGTTGCATCATGTGTGTTGTTATGTCCCAACATGACTTAGCACGTATAAAAGAATAGTCTTGTTTCAATGATTATAATGTGTCAAAACAAGTCCAATTTTTGGGGTTATGTCTGTTGGGGTATAGGCGCCTGTGCCTTGCCCGGCCGCCCAGAGTCTGGGCGCCCACTGACTTGTATACCTTATACATAGCATAAGTGTATAGGGGGCTGCTCACTCTTCTGAGTCTCCCCACCCATATCTGTGTTGTGTGTCTCCTTCTCTCTCTCTCTCTCACTCTCCGTCTGTGGTGCTCCCCGATCCCCTTCAATTGGTATCAGAGCTATTGGTGACCGCGGAGAGCACGACGGCTTTGAGAGCTTCGAGGCGATAGCTCGCTCGCTCTCGACGGTGGAGTTCGATCGTGGAGTTTCACGGAGAGAGATTTTAGCTTGAGGAGCATTGTCTTTGGAGCTTAGGAGCTTGGTGTGGTCAAGCTTGGTCGAGGAGGCGGTTGCGGCTTCCTTGGTGAGAGGAGCTTTTGAGCTCAGTGGAGCTCGTTAGAGAAGTGCTCGGCGGAGGAGAGCTTGACATTCTAGTGCTTGGATGCTGTTGTGGCAGAGCTCTTGTGTTGGAGCTTGCATTGAGAGGACATTGCATTACGCAGAGTGGAGCAGGAGCAGGTTCAAGACCGTGTGCAGCTCGTTTTTGCCATTTTCGGGCTCTAAAACGCAGTTTTTTGCGTAGCTCCGTCATACAGAGTCAGATCTACATGATCCAGGAGTCTAGGTCAGGGTTTTGGTACGCTCCAGACGCGATGGTGATGTCTATTTGCTGAAATTATGCTTTGAATTACAGAAGGTACAGCAGCAAGTTTATTTGTGCACTCTCGGGTCCCAAAAACACTGTTTTTGGCATAGCTTTCACACCCGGACTCGGATACATATGATCCAGGAGTCTACCTTGGGGTTTTGGCACGCTCCGGACGCACTCGTCATATCAGAATTGTAAAATTCTGAATGCTGAATTTTCTGCAGCAGCAGTTGTTTATTGTGTGTCGAGGATTCCACACATGGTTTGCTCTCAGATGTGAGAGTGATATTTGCTGCAAGTTTCCTCACAGGTGGGAGGATACGATGTATGCCTTATGTGGTTTGATGCTCAGGGAGACTAATGTGATTGCATTTTGAGCTCGGCAATGTATGCCTCGAGCATGTTTTTTGGCAGTCACAGGTAGAGCAGATATTTGTGTACTAGATTTGCAGGTGTTTGCAATGATGTATGCAAAGTGTGGAGATTGGTGCATGCATTTGGAGTGCGGTTTGATGCGCTTTGGTTGCTCATGGTTTTGAGCGTGCAGTCAGTTTGGTTACTAGTT
Organism: Adiantum capillus-veneris; assembly: GCF_014529385.1. Lineage (NCBI taxonomy): Eukaryota > Viridiplantae > Streptophyta > Polypodiopsida > Polypodiales > Pteridaceae > Adiantum > Adiantum capillus-veneris. The sequence goes on along the minus strand of NC_140940.1, from coordinate 144,166,873 downwards.
TTGTGGCCGTTTTACTGACGAAACTCTGGCGAAATTTTCCCAGGAGTTTTATGCGCATCATTTATGCGATCTAGGTAGAGATTGCGGGTTGCACTCAACATTTGCGTGCGGTGTTCTCTGCAGGTGGGAGATTTGTGCGCGTGTATGCATCGATACCGCACAGTGTGGGCTTGGTGATTAGCTCACGGGTTTGACAGGGGTACAGTTATCTTGGCACACTCACAGGAGTGAGTATTGTGATGTATGCTTGTGTGGCTACGAGCTAGGTAGCCGGATTCGAGCACTAATGGCTTGAGGTTTTTCAGCAGGTTTCAGCTACAAGTTTACAAGTTTACAGGCAGGTTTGAGGGCTTATTTGGGCGCTGAATTTTCAGCCATTGTTTCCTCTTTGCAGGTGTCCATGTATGGCTGAGTTGTAGGCTGATCTGGGACACATTTGTGACTTGTTTATGCAGCTGTTTAAGAGCTGAATTTTGGGGCTGTTTTGGGGCTGATTTGTAGCCATATCTTACAGCCATATTTGCAGACTTTTGTTTGATGCGATTCGAGCCAGTTTAGGGCTGATTTGGTTGACATTGCGGGAGCTCTATTTTGGAGTGTGTCTCACAGATTTTACATTGTGTTTCTGGCCATATTGGTAGACAGTTTCCAGGTGTTGTTGGTGAGGTGGTTTCGCTTTCTAGTTTGCTACATTGTGCTCATGACAGAGACAGGTGATCGATCAGATTGTGACCTCTCACAGATGCGCATGCTTGATGGGTCAGACTTTGCGGCATGGAGAGAGTGTATGCTTGATGCATTGACACAGCGAGGGTTGCATCGACCATTGAGTGGTGATGCAGGTAGACCTTCAAACATGTCTGACGATCAGTGGCAGGAGCTAGAGGAGATGGCACTATCTACACTCTCTTTGCACCTTGCGGAATCTGTATATGCTCTTGTTATGTATGAGACTACTTCGAGAGCACTTTGGCGCAGATTACATGATATGTATGATAGATCTGAGTCATCACGGACTCGTGTGAGACATGTACATTCACGAGCACGCCGACAGATGACATGTTGGTATTGTGGTCATTCTGGACACGTTAGACGGCGCTGTTTTCGTCGTATGCGACATCGTAGGAGACATGGCAGTCTCAGAGATGTATGTAGTGATGCCATGGACTCAGTTGCTTTGACAGTTGAGGCACATGTAGTGTCGGAGTATACTAGTGACGGGGATGTCACTTTTACCTCGAGCTATGCACGAGATGCTATACATGTGGATAGTGCACTCCCTTCGCAATGGTTGCTAGACGCAGATGCTATGTTTCATGTCACGCCGCATCGTGCATGGTTTTGTAGCTATTCTAGCGGGATACTTGGCAGTGTACGTTTGACCGATGGATCGGTGCATGCGATAGCAGGTGCAGGAGATGTGAGACTGTCATTACCGAGTGGTGCATCTTACTTGTTACGACATGTGCGCTATGTACCAGATTTGACAGTGAGTTTGATCTCGATTGGTCAGCTAAGAGATTGTGGATGTCAGATTTCGCTACAAGAGCAAGATTTTGTGATGCATTTGGGTTCGCTAGTGATTGCGAGAGGTGCCAGGAGTGGTACACGTTACCCATTGCATGTGGATCACACGAGAGACGGTGTTGTCTCCGTGATCACGCAGCCAGGTAGAGAGCGAGAGAGCAGGCGAGTCTCTTTTGCTTGTGCGTTGCAGGATGCTTTGCATGGAGTGCAGAGTAGTGAGCTCGTTGTGCACACAGTTGGGGCACGACTTGAGCAGTCACACAGAGAGGTGACAGACTCAGACATGCATGCTTTGCTAGTGACTGAGCAAAGCAAAGAGTCAGTTGTGCGAGATACTTCTATGCAGGATAGACAGGTAGAGCGGTCTTGCTCTAGTGAGTCACGACAGGAGGACGTTGTGCAAGAGTCTATGCATACGGAGTTAGAGCATGAGAGCTCTAGTGAGTCACAGCAGATTGAGTGGTCATGTTTGCAGTGGATGATTGCAGAGGAGGCTGAGATGTCAGCGATTATGCAGTCATTCCTTTCTATGCTCGACAGTGAGCATGGGGATATAGTTGTGCAGGATATGTCTTCCAGCAGACACCTAGAGCAGCTGGTTTGCTCTGAGGTTGCACGACAGGTTGATGCGTCTTTTGCGGACAGTCAGGAGATGCATGTGGCTGACACGCCTTGTCAGTCAGAGATGCCTATTGCCAGGGACATATATGTTGATGCATGCTCCGTAGAGCTAGCAGGGCCCACTAGCATTGCATCGGCATTCGGTGGTCTCATGTATGAGATGCTGATCTTGAGACCGGATATCGCAGCTACAGTGGGAGCATATGTAGTTGGGGTTGTCAGTCGTTTGTTGACTGATGATGGCATAGTGCACGAGGCAGATATGCAGGTATTGTGTACATACTTGCAGTACGTGTGCGGTACGTCTGGTGGTGTATGGACTTACACGGGAGCAGGACAGTCGGATGCACACGATCACAGCCAGCCAGTGGGCATCGGTTGAGAGCGGTTTTCTCTCACCTTTTTTAGTCTTTAGACTAGGTTCCCTTACTTAAAGGCACAGTCGCCTTTAAGTGGGAGGTTGTTGGGGTATAGGCGCCTGTGCCTTGCCCGGCCGCCCAGAGTCTGGGCGCCCACTGACTTGTATACCTTATACATAGCATAAGTGTATAGGGGGCTGCTCACTCTTCTGAGTCTCCCCACCCATATCTGTGTTGTGTGTCTCCTTCTCTCTCTCTCTCTCACTCTCCGTCTGTGGTGCTCCCCGATCCCCTTCAATGTCACCTCTACACACACAGATGCATATATACATGTACATATAACTCTCTCTATCTCTCTCCATTTATTTTAAATGAACGTGTTTTAAAACTCTTTCAAACACGTGTTTTAAGTTATTTTTCTATATTGATGTCATGAGTGAAGGTATTCTAACAAGCATGGATAAAGAGGATCAGAAATTACATTGAGTGAATCGAGAAAAGCAACAAGGAAGTCACGAACCTATTTTAATTAGGTTGATGTAGAAAAGATTTTGAGTGCAACCAAACTTCTCTATAATGATGCACAGGATTCTTGTCATTTTTTTGAGTGAGGAGACACTCAAGATCCTTACTGATCAAAGAGGACCAACATTAATGTACAAGGAGTAAGTAGAATTGTGCGCTGAAGACTTATCAAAATAATTAGATATTTAATCAGTCGGGTAGAGCTAAGAATCAAAGTCAGCACAAGCTTTCAAATTTGGCACATGTGGATATGGCAAGAGTGCTTTTACAAAGACACGCGTCGGTGTACAAAAGATGACACCATACTACAATCAAGTGGCCACTTTTTTTGTATAGCAGGTCTATTAGTTTTATATACTACAATGATAAGTCGGCTGAAATTATATACCTAATTAGACGTCATTAGTTATGAGGGAAATTCATAGAAAGTAGAGGCAAGAAGACACATGGTTGGTAGTCCATGCAAGAGAACTCTTGCCCTTCCATAAGAAGATCAAGCTACAATGGATACTCTTGATGAGAAAGGTCAATATTTTGCATAACTTAGAGTGAACACAACTAGTGTAATACAAATTCAAGCTACAATTATAGCACAATAGCTATAATAGATACTTTGAACAACAAGAAGAGATTGATTAGTGCTAGAACATTGGTCGAATATGGCTACCGCATATGCTTAGGCAATCATTCATGGAAGGTGTGCAAAGGATATCTTATGGTTTCAAGAGGGCTAAAGATTGATACGTTGTCTTCTTTGCATGTGTCTAGTGTGTGAGATTAAGTTATCTATGTGACGGTGCAACCATAGCATCATTGAAAGAGGCATTTAGGGTTGTTTTCCCAAGATATACAAGCTCACATTTTATAAGATGAACATTTGGGACATTAGGATGCTTGAATTATGCAAGCATTTAGACGTTCGAGTATCACTCCATCTTTTGATCCTATCATGCTACCAAGTTGTGGCGAATTTTCATGCTTTGTAGATGATGTGTCTAATGGTGAACAGGGTAAGCAAGAGAAGGATATGTAGTTAAAGATGGATTCTTTGGGGCCAAGTTTATGGCAGGCTAGGTGCTGTTGTAGATCTAGATTTACAATGGGCTAGGTTATGTTGGTCCAAGTTTTTGGTTGTAGCGCGGATAATGTGTTGTGCTCTCAACAGTGTGGGTGCCCCTCAGTGCAATGTGCGTGACAATCTCACTCAAACAAATGGAAACTCTCTCAAAGAGAATGAAACACAGTAATGAAACACAGGAACAATGGATAACAACAGAGACACAACAGTGGACCAGAACATGTGGACTCGACTAGCTCAAAGAACCATGTACAGACTCTGGCGTGGCAGCACACTCAGCTCCAGCCCAGGACTCACAGGTACAAATGGGGTGTCGAGGCTCAGATGTGCAGGGATGGTGAAGCAGTGCTCTGTGTAAGACTCGCTCCAGATGACTACGTACAAGATAATCATGTGAAGCAGATGATGATAATGACCCAACGGCCCATAAATGTCAGCCACCTAAGCAAATCTCCAAAGTGAGTGGTGGTGGTGACCTGGCCACGATGTCCACTAGACCACCGTCCGTATCCTGCCACGTGTCACTGCCCAACCCAGCCCAAGAGAGTCCGTCCAGTGTGAACCAGACCCGACGGTTCACACCAGACCAACTTTACTAACTGAGTGTCTTGTGAAAGTGACACTGTAGCCTGCTACATTGGTAGGCCAAGTTTATGGGGGATGAGGGTTGTGGAGGGCAACAGTGAGCATCATTAGATACTTGGATGGGACAAGGATTTAGTGCACTTTCTTTGGGCTAAAATAATGTGTATGTCATGGGCTTTAGGGTGTCTATGGTATCGTGTGATGTGTCACTTCATCATGGAATCTCTTGAGGATGAGCAGATTCAGCTTCTTAGAGTTCACATAGATGATAGGCATGCAAGTCAAGCTTATCTTCCAGTCGATTTTGATGGGCATTGGTTCATATATCCACATTGGTTCTTCTCTTTCCCTTAAAATCAATTGTCCTTTAAGTGGGAGATTGTTGGAGTAAAGTCAATCGGGCACCCCACTTATATGTATATTATTACATTCATATATAATTGAGGAGATAAGAAGATTAGGGTGAACTTGCACCCACAACCTCTCTCTCTCTCTCTCTCTCTCTCTCTCTCTCTCTCTCTCTCTCTCTCTCTCTCTCTCTCTCCAATGGAGAAAGGCCCGCAAGGAACATGCAGTTTATTTTTCAAAAAAATTCAGGTAGGCAAGGAAAACATAAACATGGAGATTAGCATCTTGAGGAGGAGTATGTGCCCTCTAGGCACATGAGGCACCCTGCAACATCAAGCCTCACCACTGCTTATGAATCTTTTTATTTATAGCTTTATTTTAAGAATTCACTTTGGGCATTTACACACCATGTGATCGCCCACCAAACCATGCAATAGATGGTTGGGGTGGGTTACACATAAGCCATCCTCTAAGAATAACTTTTGAAAAAGTGTGTGCATTGTCATCACGTGCGATGTAGCCTAATGGTTCTCACACTTAATAGTTGACATGGGGTCTATGGTTCAACCATTAGGCAATGCCTTACAGTTTTGAGTGAGGTAATTGTGCGGTCCAAAATTTTGGATGCGGCCCTTTTTATGGAGCAAATCAACAACTCCCATTTATTCTCCATGCAAGCACACACACCTAGCACCCATATATATGGCGCATGGTGTGTAAACACCCTTAGCCTCTTGCCTAGCATATATTATCATGGGTTGAAAGGTTGACTTTTTATTCGACCACCAATGAACACATTTACAAAGTTTCTTCTCATGCCATTGTTAAATTGCTCTAGAGCTCAAAGGAACGACATCAATATGGTCAAGTCCAAGTTACAAATGCAATGAAGAGTTTTTGCAAAAGAGGCTTTGCCTTATTTGAGTTTTTGAAAGATTGCATTATCAATAAAATTACTGCAGATTTCTTTATCACTTAAGCCTCTGAGTTATACAAAATGCTAGTCTCTGATCCATGCCCCAATACCTAGTGAGAAATGCTATGCAAGCTCAGAGAACCATGTCACTGATAGGGATAATATAACATTGCCTCTTAACCTCATCTCAAGCTATGTTTATGGTAGTATGTGATTTGTTTTTGGGGGGCCAGGGATGGGGTTCAAAAAAAGCATAAGACTTGTATTAATAGAAGAGGGCATACAAAATGAAGGAGCTCACATAGGGGGGAGTTACATATCCCGAGCGAACAAAACTGAGCGATACATTTTTTTGAGCAAATCTTGTCAAAAACTTGACACAAATGTGTACTTGCTTAAGTTATCTAGGCCAATAAAATGCACTAAAAGTAACATACACAAATTGGCCATCAAAGGTAGGAACAAATTGGGCATCAAAGGTAGGAACAAAATTTCAATCCATATGGGATTGGGGAGGCTTGAAGAGTGAGATGATTAGTGTGGTGAAGGAGCCTTGACATGGAGATAGAGGTTCCATTTGCATGCTCACCGACTCCAACGTAACGGTAAGTTAACAAAACCACATCCAAAAGTTGGCCCATGGCTCATCACAAATGTGGTCTTATCCATACGGGTAGCTATAAAAGCAACCTAATGTCCAGCATATGAGCAAAGAAATAAATACCAAAAAGGGTGCAAGACTTTGGGGCTAGTGCATCTGGAAACTCTATTACTACAACTTGCGACAAGGATCTTCTTTGCAACACGTTCGTGGCTTGGCATCTACTGGGTGTATGTATTACATAAGGTCCGTGAGCATTGTTCATGAGATTCATTATGAGAACCCTTTGTATGGAAATGGCCTATTAACTTTGGGAGTAGCAAAAATTAGAGAAAGTACTTTTGGGAAATTACTTTGAGAGCATAGCAGGGAACTTAATTGATGGTAGCATAGCATTTAGTTAACTTGGCATGAACAATACTTTTGCAACAGAGAGAGTTTAGAGAACATGACAATAGTTGAGGACATGATTTATGTGGATCCGGTCCCCCCTCCAAGAGGCATTTGTATTATAGTTTCTCCCATCAATAGAGACATCTTACAATACAATCTTTGTGTTCCTTGTGACCTAGGTAATGCAATGAATATGGAAATATTCATGCATCAAGAGCATAACATAAACTTTGTGAAAAACATTAACTATCCCAAGCCTCAGCCCCAAGACCTCAAACACCTTCGAAGGTGGAGAGAGCTAGCAGCAGGGAATGAGGGTAGGGAAGAGGAAGAAGAAACATTTCATAGGAGAAAGAATTAATTACTCACTTATCATCACTCTTCTTGATAGATGGAGAAGATGGCAAGCTTAAGCATTGAAGCATGGCTCTTGGTTGGATTTGCATTCCATAGCCAAGAGTGTTGGTGTAGGCTCTCAACCTCTCTACTTGCTTGGAGAAGGAGAGGGAGCTCTTGCACTTTGCATTTCCCACAATGAGAGTGTGTGTGGGAGAGTATACCCCTCAAGCAACCCCCTAGCATGCTTTGGTTGACCCCCCCTTGTAGCTCATGCTTGAAGCTCATTGGACTCCTCCATGCCTAGTCAATCACAAGCAGGGGCATATCAAGCAACAAGGGTAGCCTTGGGACAAGTGTCCCCCTTTCCCCTTTGAGAGAGAGGACTTGATAAATGCTAAAACAATCAATTAAATTAACTAATTTATCATTGGACCCTTTGAGAGGCCATCCAATAGGCTTTAGGCTCACCATGAGGACAACATGAAGAGGAGATTAACAAGTGTCCCTTTTGCCTTCTTTGTACCAAGCTTGCCTTGTGTGAGGGTGTGTGTGTTCTCTCTCTACCCCCCTCTTGTAGGGCTCACCCCCTCCTTGTAGGAATAGATGTTGACTTTTGCACACCGTACCCCCAAGCACCTTAGTCAGCAAGCATGACAAAGCACCTCAAGCCTTGGTAGTGTTCCCGCAAGCACCTCAGGCAAGCACGACAAGCACCTCAAGCTTGGGCCGAGTTCCCACCTCAAGCTCAGCCCTAGCTTACCTAAGATCAAAGGACTTTTTAACACTACCTTTGGAGGTCTTTAATGAAGTTAACCCTAAGGTCTTTTAAGCTCCATTAGCTAGTCTTGCTCTTTGATAGACCGTGGACCCCTTTACCATTGGCCCCATGTTGAGATAGATCTGAGAGCACATTTCTATATTCTAACCCTTGTTCCCGTTTATTCTCCCACGTTTAATGATCAGTTTAATATGAGAAAAGCATTTGGGTTGGTTAGATATTAGATTTTATGACATTATCTCTCTCTTGAAATCATAGTCATCCTCGACTATGAGGTAGAAGAGATAAAGCCTTAGTCATTAGTCAATCTTGCTTAGCGGATAGAGGATCCCTTTTTACCCACGATGGATGACTAATCCATTTGGTGCTTGGGAGACATAGTTGCCGCAAGCATGTTGGCTCCTTAGTCCAATTCATTCTCCCAAAGTAGAGAGACAAATTCTACTTGGTGTTTGAGAGATGTCATCATCGCAACCATGATTCTAAGCATGCATACTATTTAAATTTGTGCACAATAAAAAGAGAAACTAGTCTTATAAGACAAAAACATTAGTCATTTAAAAGAAATTTGTACATTTACTTACTTCAATGAAGCATTGTAAGCATTGACAAGGTTCATACCATCCTTAAGTTGTATTCCTTGCATCCATCTAGCATCATTAAAAGGATAATTTTTGAACTTAATAAGATACATCAGATGATCTTACCATGTCGTAGTACCTTGTCTTCATGCCAAAGGATAGCTTCCGATTGTAGCACCTCTTCTTGGTCTTCAACTTTGGGAGGGTCTTCAATAATTGGTTCACTTGGTGGCTCTCCTTTGTAGGGCTTAAGTAGGCTCACACTCCTGCTCAAGTTTTCCACCCATGTATAAACCTTTATGAATCACTAAATCATTCCAAAAAAAAGAAAAAAGATTTTGAGATTGTCTGCTCATTAATTTACTACCATGGCAAGTGTCCCTTTTCTCACATTCAGTGGACAAGAAGGAAGAAGACATCACCACTGATTTTTTGGATAACTTTGACATCGCTTGTGTGGTTTCCAATAAGGATGACAACGCCTCGCGGCTACGAATCTTTCCTCTACTGATGAAAGTAGAGGCCAAGTCTTGGTACAAATCTTCGCCCCAAGCTACCAAGGATGCATGGGACTTACTACGTGCTGCATTCATGAAGAGGTTAAGTGGAGGCACAACCTCCTCAGAAAAGTTATGGTAGTTGCTGACATAGTTAAAGCAGGGAGGTCTGCTAGAGTATGCCACTTACAAATCCAAGTTTGTGGATTTGTGGGAGTGATGGGTTGCTTCATTGGAGAAAGGTGAAGGAGCACATAATTTCCTGAAGTAGGACCATTTCATTGTTGGCGGAGATTCCCTGCAACGTATGAGTTGGCAGTGAAAGTAGAGCCACCTTAAATACAAGAAAATGTGCATGCAAGCAAGAGTCAACAAGTTAGAAGAATCAAGATCAGTTCGATTAACCCCAATTACTACAACAACCACTCAGAGGACCCAACCACAAGAGGCATCAGAAGAGCAGCAAGACCTATTGAGTCGCATCATTACTCATCTTGATAATCTGTTTGTGCATTTGGTGCAACAAGGCATGCACACAACCACAATCAAGAGCAAGGGAGAGGACAACAAAGGCAAAACCAAGAATACCACTGCTACAATTGTGGAGAAGACTGCCATGGTATGTATTACTGTCCACACCCAAGGAGACAAAATTTCAACAGAGGAGCCAAACAAAACCAGATTTCACCACCAAGAGCAAGACCACAACCACCAAGGCCACCACAACAAGCACCACCCGTGCAAATATATTACAACGACCAGTGCAACCACAACCACCACCACTAGTTGGCAACTAGGTGGTGAGTGTCATCAGTCTTGACAAGATGAGAGTGGAGAAACACATCAAGGGAGTAGAGGAGGGTAAGACCAATGCTGAAGAGGTAGACACCATGGGAGGTAAGCACTCTAAGCCTGAGGAAGCTTCAAAAAAGGAACAAAAGAGAAAGTCTAAGCCACGACAAAAAACTGGCATTTTAGATTTCACAATTGGTGAGTCTACAAAATCTTGTGATCTTGTAAATGATGTTTCTATGAAAAACTCAAAGGTCCCTAAGGAGGAGAGCTACCCAATTATCCCAGAGAGACCATGGCTCATGGCCATGAGAGCAAAGCAATATCTAGACACGGGAGTTCTCAAGATGCAAGGTAGAAAGGACAAGGACATTCTATACAACACGAAGACCGGTAAGCAAAAATGGAAGGACCTAGAGACTACTACATATGAGCTCTTTAACATTTCTACTACAGCATTGGAGGAAGAATCTACAACAACGAATGATAGTGAAAACTCTCTTGAAATCATGGGTCTCATTCTCACAAACCACAACAAGCTGGATCCACCAGATATACAACTGCAAGAAGGAAGCATGAAGTCTTTGGCACTACACCAATCAAAGGAAGAAATTGCAGACCAAACTGGAATGGTTATTACCAAGCAATGGGATTGTGAAGTCCACCCTAAGGAGATTCTTAACCAAATGGATGAATTGGCAATTTCTTGGCAACCTAGATATAGAGATTATGTTTGATCATATTGTGTTAGATGCATTTAAGAAAAGCTTTAAAGAACCCTTGCCACAAGGTATGGGCATAAGGGTCATAGAAAATGGATCCCAATGTGAGAAAGATGGAAGTATGGTCTTGCACGCATATAATCGAAAGGAAGTGTTTTTCAACATGTGGATTGCAGCCTATCTTTTGTATATGCTATGCACTTTGGCACAACATGTATCAAGATTGTCTTTAAGCTACAGGGTTGGTGGCTTATTACCAATGTCAAGAATGGAAATGGACCTTTTTGACAATACTCAAGAGGATAGTGACTCTTTTGCTTGCAAGGAGGCCATAAATGGAGGACCCTTGGTACAATCTTGGGGATCATGATTCTATGTATTGTCTTGGAAGGAGCTACAGTACTCAATTATCCTTTCACTTACAGTGGTTACAGATACTTTCCTTTTTTGCATGAGGCAAGAAGTCTTATTGTTAGGACATTGCAGGTGACTATCCTATTCTTTACTTAGGATCCTGGAGGATATTGACACAAAATTTTGGAAGCCGTAGGCTTCCCATTTACTCAAAGGCTGTTTGAGTTCTTGATCATTGATGATGCTCTAGCCAGGGAGCCTTGTCAGGACGTATTTCTTTTCTCCAAAACAGGTGAATGGTCTAGAGATCTCACTAATGGCCAAATACAATGGCTAGTTCAAAAGGCAACTAGATATCGACTTCTTTGTTGTAGTCTAACTCAAGTATGGACTAGAGGCATGAATGCCTCTAGTTTCAAGGGGAGGGCTAATGAGGGCCGCTTTTCAAATTTTTGGTCCACCTATCTCTTGGTATGCACTTACACGCTGCGTGAGATGGCGTACCTCACGGCTACGATGCACTCAGTGCCCATTTTCAAGAAATTGGCACCAACCTACAGACAAATATAGTGTGGCCCAGTGCGCCCAAAGTGCAGAATAATGATCTATCGAGGGTGGCAGCACGGCGCCGGTAAGGCCACATTCGCGAGAAAGTGCAGGATCTGCTGGACATGGCGTCCGTGCTGGAAGAGGCTGCCCACTACATTGGCTTCCTCAAGATGGAAGTGGAGGCGCTCAAGCGAGGCAACGGCGCGTAGGCTCTTCTTCATGGAGCTGTCTCCTTAAAAATATAATTTCGCCCAAGATCTTTATTCAGCACCTGTGCTAGATACCCTCTCGGGAGAGGGGATCAACGACGCCAACCTGCGGCCAAGCGGCCAAATATAATGTGGCCCGCCGGTGCACCCAAAGTGCAGAACAATGTACTATCGAGGGTGGCAGCACGACATCGATGAGGCTGCAGTCGCGAGAAAGTGCAAGCACTGCTGGGATTGGAACAGCTAGACACGATGTCCATGCTGGAAGAGGCTGCCCACTACATTTGGCTTCCTCAAGACGGAAGTGGAGGCGCTCAAGCGAGGCAACAGCGCGCAGGCTCTTCTTCATGCAACTGTCTCCTTGAAAATATAATTTTGCCCAAGATCTTTATTCAACATCTGTCCTAGATACCCTCTCGCGAGAGGGGACAAGAATGCTCAGCCCAATATATCTGCTGAGCATGGTGACAGTCCCAAAGACAAGGACGAAGAAAATACTCCCTGCTACGAGCTCAACCCTGGCCTCAACTCCTTCCTGCCTTGGTTGATGTGAATCACCATTTGTGTGTGTGTGTGTGTGTGTGTGTGTGTGTGTGTGTGTGTGTGTGTGTGTGTGTGTGTGTGTGTGTGTGTGTGTGTGTGTGTGTGTGTGTGTGTGTGTGTGTGTGTGTGTGTGTGTGTGTGTGAGAGAGAGAGAGAGAGAGAGAGAGAGAGAGAGAGAAGAGATCCATCACCCGAGTGCTGCATTTCACGTCATGGGTTTTCTGAGTCTTTGAGGTGGTTTATGATCTATCGCTTTCTCTTGCCTTATTAACTTGTGCTTCTGAACCCTAAACCTATTCAAGGTGCCCTGTACAAAGGAGACCATGTTGAGAAACCAAATATCCTACAGGTCAATTTAGGGATGATTGCAAAGTCTTAGAGCTTTTTACTTACCAATGACCCTATGCAACATCAGATCACCGAGTACGGTTTGCAATTTTTGGAGGAGTTACGTGGCTAGGTGTTGAAAATGTAGCCAAGTGGGTAGGTACTCGATACATCACTTTTTTGATGGGCAAGACTTTTTTCTAGAAAATACTCGGATGTCAAAATTTGTCTGTGGTGGTGCCTTTGTCAGAGTTGTTTGGTGTATCTAATGTACTCGGTAGGAAATGTGAAAAATGTGAAATTTTTGGTGCTTTCACAATGGTAATAATCAGACTGGTAAAATTTGGCAAACACATGGATTTTTTATCCAATGATCAAACGCCATTAGGTGTTGAGAGAGAGAGAGAGAGAGAGAGAGAGAGAGAGAGAGAGAGAGAGAGAGAGAGAGAGAGAGATTGGAAGTTCAGCTAAATGTGCATCTCTCCTCTTTTTTTTTTTAATGGGTGTCTAGTGAGCAACCATAAGATCTCGCAGGCTTTGGAAGTTGTAAATCGCCATTATGTGAGCTAGGACTAGAAATTCTTTCAATCTTGGCATGTATATCTTGGAATTACATGATCTCTATGTGTGCCATGACCTTGGGTGTTTTCAGCGATGAGAGCACTCCCAATATATGAGCTTTTACAGAATTGTTACTTCATGACTTTATCTCTGCATCTAGTAGGCAAATACACCTGAGACTTGCATCTTTCCTATGCAAAAGCACTTGCATTTGGATCTAGATTGTATCACTTCTATTTACTACTCAGATAGACTCTTTAGGCAATAAATTTTCACTTTCAAGCTTCCATTATAGAACCTCGTTGTCTATACATCTGTTTGAATAAAGGAGACTTTAGGTCACAATTGAGCAAAGCAATAGCTGAACATCTACCTATTTCACATGCGCCTCATAGAATGGGCTCTAATTGTCTTGTATTCATAGTAGATTTGCAAGTCAAGTCTAGTAAAAATAATTAGATCAATTATACCTCCAGAATCTCATTGAGATGGTTATGAGGAGGCAATTGGATATGCTTGAGCTCATCATGCATTGGGCACATCACTTCATCATCTCCACTACATAAGCCATTAATGTAGTTGCAGCGGGTGCATCCATAGCTTGTTGCTCTCATTTCCTCCACCATTTCAGTTTTGAGCTAGCAAGGGGAAATGGATGAGGGCAGCATTGTTGCTCTTGTATCAATTTGCTCGGATTTGTCTTCGCTCGATTTTTTTTGCTCGGTGATTAGAAACCCCCGTGTATATATGTGCTTCAATTTGCATCACACACACAATCAATCTCAACTGAGGTTCTCATTATTTCTTTAAACAACAAAAAGAGGAATGTGGAAGTTTGGGCATAGGAAAGAGGCTACATAAACTCGTTCAACATCAATCACTTAACCTCGACTCAAAGAGCAGTTTAATCAATCTTACCATTGACATTTAAAATCACGTACTTATAATGTCGTTAGTTTGCCTCTCTATAGTGTTGCCTTGTGTGTTCATAACATGAGGGAAAAACATTTACTCCCCCTTAATGCAGATGTCTGCATAGAGGTTAGTGAGAATTTTGGTGCCTAGTACCTTGATATGGTTATGTGTATAGTACTTTCATTTATTTTATATTGAATTATGCACGCTAAATAGTGTGTGTTGCGTATACGGTGTGTGCCTTGGTGGACATGAAGTTTGAATTGAGCCAATTTTCACATACCTTGTAGACTTCTTGAAGTCCTTGTCCTTTGACTTGGTTGGTCACCCAAGTTCTTTCTTGGAGAGAGGAAGCAAAGTCTGTGTTTGCAAAACATTTGATCTGAGTCAATAAGTCTTCCAAGAAGTGATAGCCTTTGAATCTTCTTTATCTGCTCAAAACCTCCAAGTTTTTCTGCCCCTTAAGCTTACAAGAAGATCAAGAGGCACATGTCATTATCTATAAGAAGATGATTCATTGAAACAACGTAATTGAAACCCTATGAGACGAGAAAAGTAGATTACATAACTACATAACACTATCAGATATATTTAGGGAAGAGAGGTGTCATAGTTAGTTGAATTATTTGATTTTTCTATGGAGTGTTGTGCCCAATGAGGACGTGACGGTGCCTATTGTGTGGATCACTCTTCATGAGCTGTCAGGAAATGCCTCATGGGGTGGTTGTTGGAGATATAATATTGGTGGTCATGGAGAGAGAGCATGAAGTCCCGCGCGGTCATCTACAACTCAAGAAATACATCTCAATCTTCCCTCAAAAACCAAGAAATGCATTACAACTCTTCTTTTTCACACACCAATACTTTCGCGCACACATGGAATATGCTAAGAAATATATGTTCTACACAAGTTCACTCCAACATTGAGATGAAAATGTATTTTCCCTCATGGGCTTGCTGGAGAGGTCACATATATAATACAAAGTTAAATTTAGCATCGAGTACTTAACCTTGACAGAATTGCATTTTTGCCATAGACAGACTGCACATCTACTTCAAGTCTCTCAGAGCTCGTGCTATAGTTGGGCAAATTTGTTCTTCAAGTTTCATAACCCCCAAAGCTCTCAACAACCAAAATGTCAAAGAAGCACTCAATAGACTTGAAGCATCTCAATGGCAATAAGTCTTGACAAAACTAGGTGGTGGTGACATGAAGCAGAGTTATTTGTTATTTCTTAGTATTGTTGTGCCTCATGCATGATCACGTGGGCATTCATATGCTAATCTTTTTGCAACTATATGAATTTTAGTATGGTTCCACTAAATACACATAATACATAATTGGTGCCCACATGAGCACATCCTTGCACGCCACCAACTTTTGAACGCTTGTGCTGCTACCTAGTGGTCACTCCGTGAAAAGTTCAAACTAGATGGCACAAGTGAAAGGCTAACAAATTAAGCATGTTGCTCTTCTATACCCTGAGAGGTACTCTTCTATACTCCATTTCATTGCACTAGTGGCTAATTATAGATTGCTTTTACACCAAGACCTATTGTGCATGGGTGTTCAAAGGTGGAATGCTAGATGTTTCAACCACCTTGTATTGTAAGCTAAGCACATCCAATTCATGTGTCGGCTACATGAATCAACACAATACTAAAGAGTTCGGGTATTTTTAATTAATTTGAGAGTTTGCTCTCTCTACCACTGAGGTAGAG
This sequence comes from Adiantum capillus-veneris, assembly GCF_014529385.1. Lineage (NCBI taxonomy): Eukaryota > Viridiplantae > Streptophyta > Polypodiopsida > Polypodiales > Pteridaceae > Adiantum > Adiantum capillus-veneris. The sequence continues at coordinate 144,151,031 of NC_140940.1, read as the reverse complement.
TTTATTTTTGTTACCTTGTCCTTCTAAGCAGTCATTTGTCTCAATACTTGCTCAAATATTGCCATCATTTATCAATCCCAAGTTGTATCCGTGTCCATTGATAACAAAACATTTATTGTTGTAGCTCAAGGATCAAAGCTTGCCACTAAGATTTTCCAAGTCAACATGAGGTATCATTTTTTTGAGAGGTACTAGAGGAAGAGCTTAAGTACATTCCTTCCTCTAGGTTCACTCACCAAAGCAGTCTCTTATATCAAGCATGAGATAAAGATGCAAATCCTTTGCATCTTCTAAGGAGGAGAAATTAATAAACACTGTGTTTTTCTCATGTCACTACTGGTTACTTGAACATGTATTTTCATTTACTCTTGTTGTATTACCTTCCACCATTATTAGGGTGCTTTGAGGGGGCATGATAGACGTGTGAACCTACTACCATGGATATTTGGACATGTAGAAGGAAAAATAATTAGGATATTTGGAACTTTAGATGGAAAACTTTATATATAGGTTTACATGGTGTATAGCACAACAAGTGCACTTTCTTCATTGTTCACTTTCTCAATTCAATCAATCTAGTTCATCCTACTTTCATCAATGATTCTCTCTCTCTCTCTCTCTCTCTCTCTCTCTTTCTCTCTCTCAAGCTAGTTATAAGGTTGGGGAATTCGTTTTCCAAAGGAGTTTGCCATTAGGTGATCAGTTTTCCAAAGAAAGGTAAAAGAGCATAGATTAAAAAATGGATGAAAGAAGAAACTAGTATGAGGGAACCATTGTGTTCTTAAAATCAAGAACAATTACTAAAGCCTGGAACTAACATAGCCAAAATGACCAAAAGAGTTTGGACCAACGTGGGTGCATGTCAATATGCACTATGTTAAAGCCCCTCCAAGAAAGGTACTTCGAAAAGTGTAAAGGGCATTGATTCAATGAGGAAGAAGTTTGTGCTTTGGATAACATTAACATGTTCTTACCCCAAAACAATTGCCAAAGCTTGGAACTGAAGTAGTTGGAACAACCAGAAGAAGTTGCACTATGTCAAACCCCCGTCTCTTCATACTATTTTTGGTTGATTCAAAATCTTCAAATTTCCAATTTAAGGAGTCTGTTTAGGGATTTTTGACCACAACAAACACAATGGTAATGTCGGAAGCACTGTTCCCCTCAAATGCTATTTGAAAAGGGTTTGTTTATCATCATACTGTGGTTTAAATACATTTCATAGTTTGAAAAAATATATTTAAAGTCCCTAATCTCAATAGTAATGTTTGTGCTTCATTCCCGGAAAAAAAAGCTTCGCTTCTCTCGTTGGTCTCTCCTAATGTGTTAGACGTTATACAAGGGACGTTGCCCTCAAAAAATGCATAAATGGTTGCTTTTTCTTGTAGAATCATTGATGAAGAGGGATCTTAATGAAATGCATGCATTGTTTCAACATGCGTACATCACAATGGTCATGGGTGAATGCTTATACATGGCTCTTGCTACCTGCTTTTTTCTGTTCTATGTACTTAAAACTTTCCTAGATAAATTTGAGAAAGTTGCTTTCAAAACGTTCATGTCACTATGATTGAGAAATGCATCGAGCAAAGTCAAGAGCTGGAGTAAATATGTGGGCCATTTGGCATTTGTTGCTTAAATAAGGTCTAGAGTTACACTCTTTTGGTGTTAATTTTGCCATAACAGTGGACGTGTAGTTCTAGCCATGGGTTCTAGTGTTTAATTATGGTGCCATGGTCGTGCCCAATCCATTGAAATTTGTAAAATTTTGTGACCACTTGTGCATGACCTTCATTGTGATAATAAGATCAAGTAAGGCCAATGTAGTGATAATAAAATAACATAGTTCAAACCAAGTAAGATCAAGTAAGGCCAATGTAGTGATAATAAAATAACATAGTAGTAGTGCCACATGGGGTCTAATTGCAAAGCATATCTTTGTGGAACACAATAGAGCGCAAAATTTTGAGCACTTATAGAAATTATCAAAATAGGTTCATTTTACATATTTTCAATGCTTTTTTAATTGAACAAAGACTTAAGACGCGTGATCTGCAATATCTTCCTCTACCAAGCTACATTCTCTTGCCAAGGACATATCATAGTTGATTATGTGTGCCGCCTCCGGCATGAGTCACGAGCTTTAAAAGCAACAAATGTTGAAAAACATCCACCTTTCAAGATCCTGGGTCCTATTGTAGTGTTCAAGTAAGACAAAGAATGCAAGTGTCTCTCTCTCTCTCAACTATCCATAAGTCGTCTGAAAATATGCATCATTCAAGTACCAAATCTATAAAAACTGACAATTTTGCTTTGAAAATCCAACTTTCACCTGCTCTTGTCTGCATTATGGCTCAACATGCATTCTAACTCAATATACGACACTTAAGCGCCATTGTCAGAAGTATCAACTTGAAGCCAAAGTTCTCTCTTTTATAGACTACAAGCCATAACCAGTACATTAGTGACAAAGTTTGGTAGCAAGACAAAAGACTCTCACCATGTACACGCCCACTAGTTAGTATCCACGCCCACTAATGTACATAACCGGTACATTAGTGACAAAGTTTGGTAGCAAGACAAAAGGCTCTCACCATGTACACTCCCACTAGTTAGTATATCATGGCCAATAGGCGAAAGATCCATATGACAACCACACCAAACTTACAGAAGCAACACGAGAAATATACCCTCTTTGTAGGCAAACTTGAGGTATATACGGTGGGTGTCACACTGGGGCGGGAAAGGTCTGGCCATGCCGAGGTGGCAGCTCGCCATTTGCCAAGGAATAAGCAAAAGTTGGCCTCCAGCCCATGTCACAGGGATGGGCTAGCAGCCTCGGCCAAATTCTCCAGGCAGTGGCCATCTCAAACGTGTACACTGGAAGGGAGACGATGGGGTTTGAACCCTGACAGCACTAAAGGTGGGGGTTTTACCACTTGTGCGATTTCGATTTGTTGGCAAGAATGTGCAGCTTACCCGGTGTGACAGCACCATGGCCGGCAACTTTCAGAGAGAGAGGGGCAGGCACCCCAGTGTGACACGGGCCTAAGAGTAAGCTCGAGGCAATTGAAAGTGGTGCAACGGGTCCGCATTTACAAGAAGAAACAAAGAGCTGAAGTCACATGTAAAGAACAGATTGTAGGCATAATCCAATGTGGTCAAACAACATTAGGAAAATACTAAACGGATAAAAGTGATTAAAAAGCAGCATAATTCCCATTAAATTACTTCTTTACACCATTCACTGCATGCCATGCAAAAGACCTCATTCACTCGATCCAAACTCTATCGAATAAAAGACTCAAATTTTACAGTACAAACATGTACATAATCCACGTCTCTTCAGCCTATTCTACAACTGCCTGTAAAGATCTTCAAAATTGAATCTGAAACCTATGTGTTCAATCTCATCCTTTTGTTTGACAATTACAATGTCTTTAAACTTCTTGTTTTAGCAAACAGTTCATACCCCTACTTACAGGGTAATCTCTGCTTTATCCAAAGTGCGCACAGACGTGCAAAAGCGAGACGCCAGCATCCTATCTGTCAAAAGCAGTCAAAGTCTTAACATAGCAAATCTGTGCAGAATTGAGTTCAACAATCAATTTTTAGAGAGAGAGAGAGAGACATTTTCTTGCTTGGAGAGGAGACAAAACAGGCTTAGGAGTACGAGACTTTACCATTAGGATCTGGCATCACCAAGTTCTAATTAATCTTGCTTTTGATCTATCTTGGTATCATTTTCAACCTTCTGATCCTTCTGCGAGTCCACTGATTTCTGTTCTTGTGCTGAGGTTGACTCGTCAAATGATAAAAGCTAAACCACCAAAGCAAGAGTAATTTAGACAAAAAGGCACCTCTCTCTCTCTCTCTCTCTCTCTCTCTCTCTCTCTCTCTCTCTCTCTGAGGAAGCCCCCAGCACATGGATGCCTTCCAACGCAACTGAGATGAAGCTAGAGAGGAATTTGACTGCCATGATCAGCAACAACAAAAAAACAACCGAAAGACAGTTCAATATCATCGATCAGGATGTCCTCACTAAAGCACACAAAATTCGACAAGGAGATAAGAGGAATGAAGGTAGTGATGTGTATGGCTTTAGCCTTGACCTCCTCTCTATGATATGATTCCCTATGTTATATGCTTCTGCGTGTGTACCCTCTCTAGCCCACTAAGATGCCAATGTGGCAGAGGTCATGTGATAGACCAAATGTGGCATAGGTCATGTGAGAGGATGTGGTCAATTTCCACCTAGGATGATGATGTATAGGGTGAGGTGTCACCCCATAATATCACACTTATATAAGAGGCTTATATTCTCTGGTAGAAAACCAGAGAGAGCCCAGCTTACATGTCACAAGGAACCTCAAAGTTGGTACAATTTTTCCTGCTGCTTTCACTAGGGTTTTGGCCCCTTCTGTCCGGGCTTTATCCTCTAGGCCATGCCATGTCATCTGCCGAGTGGGCCAAAGGGGGTTAACCCACCCAACTTATGGAACCGGCAACCCTTGTAAAAATAAAAGTCAAGCAACATACATACAGCCCATAGGGCGCTTGCTTTTGGAGCCAAGGGCCTTTAGAATTGCAGATTTTCATGTGCCTGCTTTTGAGCTTGGCCAAAGGCCTTTATAAGTGTGCCCAAGGCCTCCTCTTTGCTCAGATTAGCTTGGGAGCGAGAGGAGGACCTCGGACATTGTGCATAATAATAAAGAAATATCGATAAGGGCGTTAGTCTTTGCTTGGATAAGCTTGGGAGCGAGAGGAGCAGGACCCTCGAGCATTGTACTCTGTGAAGTAGAATAATAAAGAAATATTGATAAGGACACAGAAGTACGCCGTGCCATGTCATTTCTCTCTCTCTCTGTCACAAACTACTAACGTGTCAAAGCCCTGAAGAATGGAGTCAACTTGCAGATCCTGGCCGAGGGGCCTAAACCCTAAGAAGAACAAGTAACCAAAGAAGAAGTCCTACCAACTTATGGGGACCCCATCCGATGGGGCCCCAAGTGACATAAAGGATTAAAATAAAACAGCACCCACGCGCACACTCACGCGAAAAACTGATGACATGGTAGTTGTACCGAAATTTCGGAAATTGCGTTAACGCGATGACGTGGCGGACTGTACGGATTTCCGCGTTTTGCGCTGACTGCTGTACGGAATTCCGTGATTTGTGCTAGCAACTTTTTTTGGCATTGCTTTTGGACCAGAAACTTTTGAGTTTGAAGGCTTTTAATGTAAACTGCTTTTCATAGGCCAAGGGCCTTCAAATATATACTGAGGGCTCATTCTTTGGTATGCTTCTTGGAGAAGGTGTAGAGCGTGGAGTACCGGCTTGTATTGTGTTGATGCAATATAAAGAAATACCGAAAGGGGCGCCAAGGTTTGGGGCCAATACTCTCTGGGGTGAAATTCTGCCACTCCGTGTCGCGTGTCGTCTCTTTCTTTCAGTTCAGTTGTTATTGTAGTGCTAGAGGTTTGCTCAGTCTGTTCTTTTCTATTGGCACGTGGTGCCCGTCTTGTGAAAGTGGTATTAGAGCATCAGGCGTATGCTTTTCTGAAAGCATACCGGTCCTACAAAAGCGCAAACAGAGCTATTGGAATTTTACTTGAAGTATCTTCGGGGTCCGGACCCCGGACTTATTTTACTTATTTTTCTGAAAGCATACTGGTCCTACAAAAGAGCACACAGAGCTACTGGAATTTTACTTGAAGTATCTTCGAGGCCCCGACCCCGGACTTATTAGGCACTCCCACCCTTACTTCATCGCGCATTGGGCGCGCTCCCGTCTTCATCGCTCTGTCTTACAGGGCATAAGCTATAAAGAACCCAATACATAGAATTCATGGATTCAACAGAATATTTCCAGTTTCTGCTCGACGAGCTTCACGACATTCTTTCGCGGCATCCTCAGCAGAATCTTCTGATGTTGCAAAGTTTTCAACAATTTTTGAACAACATGTTACCCCCTCTAAGAAGAATCCAAGATTTCTCGAGCAACGGGATTTCTTAAAGATAATGCTATGCAATGGTGGTATTCAATCGCGACACAACCGCATGCTCCAAGGACTTGGTAAGCTTTCAAGACAGTTTTTGCGCGTAGTTACATGATTTCGATCTTTGAAGTCCGGATTTTGGCAGAGTGGGGCAACTTGAAAATGCTTGCCACCGAAACCATGGACGACTATAACCAAAGGTTTCTCGACGTGTACCTTCCAGTGTCCTTCTCTAAGTTCATCTCCTTGGAGGACCAATGCGAGCGCTACACCATTGGACTACCATCACCATTGCAGGAATATTGTCTCTCCAAGCAAGTCTCTACTATGCAAGAGCTTATATGACCATGCCGCGGTCAGCTACAAGCTCGTGAAACGAAAGTTGGAGTTTACCACAGAAGAGCCTCCGGCCACTAACCAGAACTCCCGGCAACAACGAACAAATTCTCGGGAATCCCGTGAAAACCAACCTCAAGGGCCTCGTCTGACACAACGTCAACGAGACACCTTGTTACAAGAAGGCCGATGCTTCGAATGTTTCCAAACAGGGCATACGTCCAATACATGTCTTGAGCAAGCCTCAACGTCCTCAGTGCAACCTTCTGCTCCCACGTAAGAAGGCTAGACATGCTATTGGACTAGTACCCGATAACGGCTTGAAAGCCCTTATTTTGTTTGACCCCGGAGCTATGGAGAACTTCATCCATCCAGAATTCTTGAAGCAGACGCACTTTGATTTAAGGTTGCATCCGTACATACGTACGGATTCTATCTGTATCGTACGTCCGTACAATACGGTTCAGTACGTACGGATAGGTTCCATACACGTTTTTCTTTTCTTTTCTTTTTTTTCGAGGCTGTTGCTCTATTTCAGCGGATTAGGCCTCTCTTTTTGAAAAACGCTTTGCTGCAGCTGAGAGCGACTAGTTTTAGCAGAGATATAGGTACAGTGCAGCGTGTGCTCCTCTCTTGCAGTTGCCAGCTTTGAGTGCAGGTGCGGTTTGTAGTACTTACTACTTATTAGAGTCAGGACTTCAAACTGCAGTCTTGGATTATGATGATTCATTATGTATTTATTTTGATGCTCTTAGTGTTTATGTGACCATGACAGCAGACATCTGACACTATTTGGTTAGCTAAGCTCGGCTTTGTGTTTTCATTGTTCCATTAGTCGTGGACTCTAGTTTTTGGCATTTGCAATGGCCTATTGTTGATTTGCTAGTCTTTATTAAAAGTCTTGGTGAATGCATATATAAATGTATTAAGTACTCTCAGTTTTAGGCTTTGTGACAAAAAGTACGAATTTTTACATACCTGAAAACTCAATCCATTCTGTACTACGTACCTTACGAACCGAATTTGTACCGAACACTACGTACCTAACTACCTTGCTTTGATTATGATGCAGAGGGTGGAGAAATTGAAGCTGAGCTAGCCACGGGGCAAACTCAGAAAGTGGTACCGCTCATTGGTGCACTTCCAGTGACTATACAAGATTATCATGGAAAAGCTCATTTCCACATTATGAAGTTGGGCAATTGCGATGTTCTCTTGGACATGCCCTGGTATAACAAGAATGATGCAACTCTCCAGGTCCGGAACCGAACCATCACCGTGATGCAGAAGGGCAAGCCAATTGTCCTCAAAGTTCAGTTGTCCGAACAAAGCCTTGAATGACCTCTCTAGTTGTTTTCTAGTTAGATACTTTTGAACATTGTTTGAGAAAGTATTGTTTGAAATTTGTTTGAAATGGTGCTATCTGTTTTACCTGTCTTGGTGCCGATTTGAATTGTTTCACTCTGGTTTTCAATACTGGTTTCAATGATTGGTGATTTTATTCCTGGGTGGAGAAGTGAGGACAACTGTTTTGGTATTGTTTGAACCTCCAAATGACATAGGTCGATGCCTGGGGAGCGTTCCGTTGTATGCTAGAAAACCTCCGAACGAGGCAGGCTGATGCCTGGGGAACGTTTGGTTGTATGCTTGAACCTCCAAGCGATGCAGACTACGGTCTGGGGAGCGTTTCATTGTGAGCTCATGGCCCGGACCTATTTGCGAGGCGAGTGACGAGGTAGTCGTTAAGTAGCTTCATACCGCAGACCGTTAGTCTCGGGGGAGTGCTCAGCGACGTTGTTTGTTGTGTCATGTAACATGCATATGTAAGCATTTGTGTTGCATTGTGATGTGCCAACCACTGAATATTCCTAATTCGATGAGATTGCCTGGATATGTAATTTTAGTGCATCAGGACACTCGTGGAAGATCAGTGTGGTCTGGGTGTGATGGCTAATTTTCCTACGCCGGAATATCAAGAGTTCCGATCTGGACGAGAGGAGAAGCCAACTCCTTGATCAAAAGAGCCGAAAGGAGAAGCTAACTCCTTAACAAAAAGAGCAAACTGATTGTCCCTCGGAATGTCCCTCGGAAATTTTTGAGCTAACTTGAATTGTTCTACAGATATGCTGTAATCGCGGACGATTACTTTCTTTCAAGAAGGGGGGATGTCACAAACTGCTGACATGTCAAAGTCCTGAAGAAAAGAGCCAACTTGCAGATCCTGGCCGAGGGGCCTAAACCCTAAGAAGAACAAGTAACAGAAGAAGAAGTCCTACCAACTTATGGGGACCCCGTCTGATGGGGCCCCAAGTGACACAAAGGATTAAAATAAAGCAAGACCCACACACACACTCACGCGAAAACTAAAGCCATGGCAACTGTACGGAAATTCCGAAAATTGCGTTGACATGATGACGTGGCAGACTGTACAGATTTCCACGTTTTGCGCTGACTGTTGTACGAAATTCCGTGATTTATGCTGGCAGCTTTTTTGGCATTGCTTTAGGACTAGAAACTTTTGAGTTTGAAGGCTTTCAATGTAAATTGCTTTTCATACGCCAAGGGCCTTTAAATATGTACTAAGGGCTCATTCTCTGGTATGCTTCCTGGAGAAGTTGTAGAGCGTGGAGTACCGGCTTGTATGGTGTTGATGCAATATAAAGAAATACCGAAAGGGGCGCCAAGGTTTGGGGCCAATACTCTCTAGGGTGGAATTCTGTCACTCCGTGTCGCGTGTCGTCTCTCTCTTTCAGTTCAGTTGTTATTGAAGTGCTAAAAGTCTGTTCAGCCTGTTCTTTTCTATTGGCACATGGTGCCCGTCTCTCTCTCTCTCTCTCTCTCTCTCTCTCTCTCTCTCTCTCTCTCTCTCTCTCTCTCTCTCTCTCTCTCTCTCTCTCTCTCTCTCTGTATGTGTATGTATGTCACAAAGTGATGACAGGGCTGCCCGTGCCCGGAAGAAAAATGCTGACGTAGCGGCTGACCTGCTCGCTGCAACGTAGATCGTGGACCTCCCAGCGGAAATTGCGGAGGCTAGGAAAAGCAGCCAGCGGCAGTTTTTTTTGGCTGATTTTTGGCTACGCTGAAAGCTTTTGAATTGCTTTATTTTTACCTTAAGCAAGAGAAAGAGGGAGAAAGGGCCTTTGCTTTATTTTGAAAGCCTTTAGAGGCAGTTTTTATGGGCAGCTTTTTAAAGAAGCTTTTGGAGCTCTGCTTTTGGTATCCCATGTAACTTTTAAATAAACGGGCTGGCCTCTCACAACTCAGAGCATCTGGACGCAGAGTCCGAGTGTGAGCGCCTGCCCGCACTCTTGTACTTTGAACACAGATTAATACAAAAAGAAATACCGAAAGGGGCACCAGTCTTCGAGGCCAATATCTCTAGGCACGGAACTCTGTTGGGCCAGTGTCGAATAAATTGTGAACTGTGAACTGTTTTGAAGTGGTTATTTAGTGCTGTCGTTGTAGATTCTTGACTTGGAGTGTCCAAGTCTGTTACATTGGTATCAGAGCATGGCCAATTTCTCTTCTATGGGAAATCTGATCCCAATTTTTTTGTTCCGCGGGTCTTACTCAAATTTCCAAGGCTCGATGTGATCCCTCTACATCCGGAGATGCAGGAAGGGATCACAACGAAGATTCCGGCAAGGAGTATGGCCCGCCTCGGCCTACTTAGGCGGAGCGTCGTCAATTGATTGGCGATGCAACAAAGATGATGCTAAATTTTGCGAAGGACCCAAAATTTGTAAAATATATGAGCGAGACTTCTTTCCAGGAGGTGCACGCACAGTGGCAGAAAACCACACCACCACCTCCAAAACCCGCTCTCAAGAAACCTTCTACTCACAAGAAATATACAGAGAAGGAATTACAAGAGGTGGTTGATGCACGAATTGCTCAGCTTTTTGACACGCAGAACAAAGCTAAAAAGCACGGCAAAAAGCAGAAGAAAGGCACTGACTTCCCGGGTTATTTGGGTCGTCATTCGACTTTTGAAAAGGCAAAGAAACAAAAGAAGTGTGTTCGATTTGAAGAAGTACCCAGATCTTCTTCTTCTTCTTCTTCTCATAGTTCTTCTAGCTCATCTGACTCGAGCGAAGAAGACCGAAAAAGCAAAAAGCAAGGCAAGAAGCAACGCTTCGGAAAAGCAAGAAAAAGGCAAAGAAGTCTAAATCTCGCCCCATGAGTGACAGTTCTATAGAGGACTCGTCTATAGACAGTTCAGACTCTGATGACAGCAACTTTTATGCAAAGAAGAAGAATTTTTACAAAGCCAACGAGTATGACTTTTTGGAAGACAAAAGCAAGAAAGTCCGAGAGTTTAAGGAAGGTGGATAGTCAATTAAATTTGACACATTTTTTGGTTATAGAGATGCTTCGAAGGCTTTGTCTTTGTACAGCAGTTTGACATCGCTTTCGCGGGAGAACGCTACTCAAAGCACTCTAAGATTCAGAGAGCTGCCTCTTACTTTAAGGGGAATGCTCGAACTTGGTGGTCCACGCTTCTATTAAGCAAGACTGCGCCAGTTAAATGGCTGAAATTCAAGAGGCTTTCTTCTTGGCTGACGCGAGAGTATGAACGTGATATACGAACTACTTGGAACCATCTTCGGATGACCAAGAAGGATACAGTGGACGATTATTGCGAGAGATTCTGGAGCTCTTTTCTACCCGCCTATTCATTTAAGAAGATCTCGTTCAAGGAACAGATTGAGCGGTTGACCTTGGTCTACCTACAGAGATCTGAGATCACTGCTTGGAACAGAAGTCAGCTTCTATTCAAGAGTTAATGAGTCATGCAAACGGGGTTTTGCCATCCACTCTGGCAGTCTGACCTACCCCACTGATGAGATCATGACACAAAGAGCCGAACAGACTTCGCAAAATGAAAGTAGAAAGAGGAAAAGCAACCCAGAGAAGAAAGATGCATGACCCAAGCTTACTCCTCACGAGAGAGCTCGCTTCATCGAGGAAGGGAAGTACTTTGGATGCGGGGAAACTGGACATATCTCCGCGAAGTGCCCTAAAAAGGCACAGAAAGAACAGAATGACAAGAACGACGAAAGGCCTGAGAGTTCGAGAGCAGCTGAGGAACGTGGAAGAAAAGGCAAGATGAAAACAGGACTGGTTCCAGATTGCATGGGCATCGATCCCAGCATGTTGGACGAGAGTACAGAACTTTGCCGAGCTTGGGACAAAGTGAAAGACCAAGAGGCCCTGCTCTTCTTTGATGGAGGAGCCAAGGCCAACTTCATTTCACCGGAATTGGCGGCACGGCTCGAGATCATCACTCCCGATAGCTCTCCCAAGCCCACAGCCTCCAGTGGCCAATCTCAACAGCTGCTGGGGTGGGGTTGGGGTCTATGCCACAAGTCCTCCCACAGATGCCCACAACTCGGATCCTCTGAAAACAGCACTCTGCAACCTGTGGGGCCTCAACTGAAACTCGTTGTAAACGACCCTCACCCTATAGCTCGAAAAACAGGGTAGGTACAATCTCTGAACAAGCCCGAACTGCGATGAGGACTCCAATCGTGTGAAGGCCCCCATCCATCTCGGCGTTGCTGACTCGAGAGGTGTGAACCACTCAGCTGGTATTGCCTCTGTGATGTCCTAGCACATGCTCTGCACCCCTCTCATGCCATGTAGCTGGATGCTCTGAAGCTCCTCTGACAAGCCTAAGAATTGTAGCCAGTCACCTAAGGTGCGTGTTGGACCCTCTACCATGGGACCCCAAGAAACATGAGGCCTACTACCAACCAAGTGGCCTCTCCAAGTGCTAACCATGGGGTTCCAAACAAGGGGCTGTCGCAGATGCTCCTCCGTGCAAGTAGGCTGGTGCTGCTCCAGGCCTCTCCTCAACTGCTCCACTCGGAGCAAACTCACAACAAAACAGTCCTCCAGACTCCTGCTCAGGCCAACTCTGCGCATCTCTGTGAAAATCCATCTAGTCGAAGGTCTCCAAGGGCCTCCAACCTCAGGCACTCTAGCACTAAGTAACTGAAGCAAAAACTCCTTCCAAGGCTCCTCCCCTGGAAGCAATCCTCTAACAACAAACTTCCCAAGAAGGGCTCTACTCTACTGTACTGGGTCTATGATCCCCAACCCCCCCCTAAGAAAAGGGAAGAGTGATGACTACCAGGCCACTTTGGCCCGGGCTATCTGAGTGTCGCGCCCTGACCAAAGGAAATTCCTGATCAGCCTCTCTACCTGGCTGATGCAGGAACTCGAAAAGATCCAACAAGATTGATGTACCACATAGTAGCCAACACCACCTGGTTGGCCACTACAACTCTGCCTGCCAGAGAAAGTCATGCGGAGCTCCAATGCAGCAGCTTCCTCCTGATGGATAGGAGGGGTGCAATCTGCTACTCAGGAGACAAGTCCGGACCAACCTGACAGACTAAGTATCGAACTACAGTTCGTGGGGGAATCCATCCGAAACCCTCACCTGGCAACCAATCACGCGTAGGAGCACTACCAATCGAGAAAGCCACAGTCTTTATCCAGTTGATCCGTGCGCCTGATGCAAAACAAAAGGTCTCAAGAGCCTACTTACACATGTGAAGGTTGGCTCTTGGCCCTCCAAGTACAAAGCTGAGTCGTCTGCAAACTCAGCTCCAGTAACTTGTCGCCCCGAATAGGGAGCCCTAAGCCACATAGATCAACCTGCTGTGAAACCAAAAATCTACTCATTGCCTCAACATAGGAGAAAGAGGAAGGGGGCAAGAGGGCAGCCCTGTTTGACCGAACATGTGAGCATGAAGCGATCTCCTCTTCCCTCTTGCAAAAGTACCTGTTTGTGTGCCTGTCTGTAGAGAGTTGACACACCTCTGATCCAGGCATCTGAGAAGCCCATCCTGCGTTGAGTGCCCCCACTCAACTCTATCGTAGCCCTTCTCAAAATCGAGAAGAAGTATCACCAGATCCTCACCACGAAGACGAGCGAGGCAGGTGCCTCCCAAAACGTAAAGATATTGTCAAGGATAATACGCTCCTTGACAAAACCAGTTTGCATCCCATGTATATGCTCTCTAGAAGTGTCCGTGTCGTCTCTCTCTTTAAGTTGTTGTTATTGAAGTGCTAAAAGTCTGTTCAGTCTGTTCTATTCTATTGGCACGTGGTGCCCATTTTGTGACAGTGGTATCAGAGCATCAGGCGTGTGCTTTTCTGAAAGCATAAGGTCCTGCAAGAGAGCAGACAAAAGCTATTGGAATTTATTCGAAGTATCTTCGGCCTCCGACCCCGGACTTATTAGCCAAGGATTGGGGCCAATACTCTCTGGGGTGGAATTCCGCCACTCCGTGTCGTGTGTCGTCTCTCTCTTTCAGTTCAGTTGTTATTGAAGTGCTAAAAGTCTGTTCAGTCTGTTCTTTTCTATTGGCACGTGGTGCCTGTTTTGTGACAGTGGTGTCAGAGCATCAGGCGTGTGCTTTTCTGAAAGCATACAGGTCCTACAAAAGAGCAGACAGAAGCTATTGGAATTTATTCGGGTATCTTCGGCCTCCCACCACGGACTTATTAGCCAAGGTTAGGGGCCAATGCTCTCTAGGCTGGAATTCCGCCACTCCGTGTCGCGTGTCGTCTCTCTCTTTCAATTCAATTGTTATTGAAGTGCTGAAAGTCTGTTCAGTCTGTCCTCTTCTATTGGCACGTGGTACCCGTTTTGTGACAGTGGTATCAGAGCATCAGGCATGTGCTATTCTGAAAGCATACAGGTCCTACAAAAGAGCAGACAGAAGCTATTGGAATTTATTCGAGGTATCTTCGGCCTCCGACCCCGGACTTATTAGCCAAGGTTTGGGGCCAATACTCTCTGGGCACCAAGGTTTGGGGCCAATACTCTCTGGGCTGGAATTCCACCACTCCGTGTCGCGTGTCGTCTCTCTCTTTCAGTTCAGTTGTTATTGAAGTGCTAAAAGTCGGTTCAATCTGTTCTTTTCTATTGGCAGGCGGTGCCCGTTTTGTGACCGTGGTATCAGAGCATCAAGCGTGTGCTTTTCTGAAAGCATGCAGGTCCTACAAAAGAGCAGACAAAAGCTATTGCAATTTATTCGAGGTATCTTTGACCTCCCACCCCGGACTTATTAGCCAAGGTTTGGGGCCAATACTCTCTGGGCTGGAATTCCGCCACTCCGTGTCAGGTGTCGTCTCTCTCTTTCAATTCAGTTGTTATTGAAGTGCTAAAAGGTTGTTCAGTCTGTTCTTTTCTATTGGCACATGGTGCCCGTTTTGTGACCCTGGTATCAGAGCATCAAGCGTGTGCTTTTCTGAAAGCATACAGGTCCTAAAAAGAGTAGATAGAAGCTATTGGAATTTATTTGAGGCATCTTCGGCCTCGGACCCCGGAATTATTAGCCAAGGTTTGAGGCCAATACTCTCTGGGCTGGAATTCCGCCACTCCGTGTCACGTGTCGTCTCTCTCTTTCAGTTCAGTTGTTATTGAAGTGGCCATGTGCCCGTTTTGTGACAGTGGTATCAGAGCATCAGGCGTGTGCTTTTTTGAATGCATACAAGTCCTACAAAAGAGCAGAGAGAAGCTATTGGAATGTATTCGAGGTATCTTCGGCCTCCGACCCCGAACTTATTAACCAAGGTTTGGGGCCAATACTCTCTGGGCTGAAATTCAGCCACTCCGTGTCGCGTTTCGTCTCTCTCTTTCAGTTCAGTTGTTATTGAGGTGCTAAAAGTCTGTTCAGTCTGTTCTTTTCTATTGGCACGTGGTGCCTGTTTTGTGACAGTGGTATCAAAGCATCAGGCGTGTGCTTTTCTGAAAGCATACAGGTCCTACAAAAGAGCAGACATAAGCTATTGGAATTTATTCGAGGTATCTTCGGCCTCCGACCCCGGACTTATTAGCCAAGGTTTGGGGCCAATACTCTCTGGGCTAAAATTCCGCCACTCCGTGTCGCGTGTCGTCTCTCTCTTTCAGTTCAATTGTTATTGAAGTGCTAAAAGTCTGTTCAGTCTGTTCTTTTCTATTTGCACGTGGTGCCCGTTTTGTGACAGTGGTATGAGAGCATCAGGCGTGTGCTTTTCTGAAAGCATACAGGTCCTACAAAAGAGCAGAGAGAAGCTATTGGAATGTATCTTTGACCTCCGACCCCGGACTTATTAGCCAAGGTTTCGGGCCAATACTCTCTAGGCTGGAATTCCGCCACTCCGTGTGGCGTGTCGTCTCTCTCTTTCAGTTCAGTTGTTATTGAAGTACTAAAAGTCCATTCAGTCTGTTCTTTCCTATTGGCATGTGGTGCCCGTTTTGTGACAGTGGTATCAGAGCATCAGGCGTGTGCTTTTCTAAAAGCATACAGGTCGTACAAAAGAGCAGAGAGAAGCTATTGGAATTTATTCGAGGTATCTTTGGCCTCCGACCCCGGACTTATTAGCCAAGGTTTGGAATACTCTCCGGGGTGGAATTCGGCCACTCCATGTGGCCAGTCGTCTCTCTCTTTCAGTTCGGTTGCTATTTAAGTGCTAAAAGTCTATTCAGTCTGTTCTTTCCTATTGGCACGTGGTGCCCGTTTTGTGACAGTGATATCAGAGCATCGAGCGTGTGCTTAGTGTTACGGGACCCTGAAGAGCGGCCCGTAAATGGGACTTAGGGGCGACGCGCGTTCGCCAATTCTTCACCTGAATACAAGTTAGCCGACTTCACAACACTTTGAGCAAGTACTTCAAATGGGACGCACGAGACAAGAATTGGAGAACAAGCCTGTGACGGGCGCTTTTGTATTGATTCCAAAAAGATGATTACAAAAAGGGACGGAGGCCCCTCCAGCGCCTCTGAAGACTGGGTTAACCTAACTCCAACCTAATATGGGTAGATGGTTTTATAGATGTGAGGATTGCCACCCCGGCTCCGGTTAAACAACCGGCCCTCTCTCAGCTACCCCGGCAGGATGCGCACGGATCACCAAGAGTGGAGTACTACTCCCATATAAGTACTTCAATTCGGGGCACTCAGGCATAACCGCCTAAGCCCCAAGTCTTTGGGATAGAAATCCCTCTCAAGAATCACCCGTCGGTCCTATCAGGGAGCCGCGGTTTCAAAAACTGTGAAAAATGCCGAAACGGCCCCGCGGGCGCTTCTCGGGCCAATTTGAACCACGGGACCCCAAGGACCCGGCCACCGCCCAAGCGGGGCTCTCACTTTGCAAAAAGCCTTTCGAGGGCTCCCGGAGCCATGGTGGTTCGCGGGAGTGACGGGTCCGGGGAGCATGGCCGCGGAGAGAGGCAATTTCACCGAAACGGGGCACCATAGACCCGGGGTCCCCCTCAAGCACCCTCCACGTTGGGATATGAGGCTAGAGGCCCATAGGTGGAATGGGAACGTGGAGAGCTGGCGGGCATGAGGGACAGCCCACGCATGAGGCACATGAGTCAAGGTGGACCGCGGGAGGGCCGTCGGCCGCCGGGGAAAAAGCTCCCTCTCACGAGGATCCCAACATTCTCCCCCCCCCCCTTAAGGAACTTGACGTCCTCGTCAAGACTCAGAACATTTGACCACATAGTGCTTACATCGCATAACTGTCGCATACTGCATATTTATTGTGCTGAAAACTGAAGCATAACTGCTGAACTAATGCATCCTATTACTACTGCTTATTCTGATGTACATGTTTGCTAACTTCTATGCCCTTGTGCTTGAGCTCCGGGATTCTGTAATACCGAAGCAATAGCTGCTTGTCCATTGCAATGACTCTGTCTTCTGGCACCCAAGTGCAATCTGACATAGGGCGCCCTCGCCATTTGACATAGAATTCCAGGTTATTGCGTCTGAAACGGTGTTTGATAATGATCTTTGGCTCAAAAGGATTCACTCCTTTGTCTAATAGAGGCACATGGCGGCCGTATTTCCCATCAACTTGAAATCGTTTGAGTAAGCTGAGTGGACTTCATTGTCGGGCCCATGGACTCCTACGATATGATGTTCGGCCTAGTCTGGTATGACTCCTATGTGATGGGATTGTATGCCAAGGGCATGAATCAACTCATACTGGACATGAATGGAAAAGGGGTGATTGTTCCGATCATTCGACCAATGGACACACCTCCTGCCCGCAAAACCACTCAAGCTAAAACTCCTCCTAAACCACAGCCTTACATACCACCTCAAGCCCGAGGGCAAGTCAATGTGGCCCAGACTAAACCAAGCCGCTTGACACCGACACCAACTAGAGCAGAAAAAGGAAAGGCTCGCGTCAGTTGGGACGACCTAGCCCCAGACTCGATGTGGATCTCCCCAAAGCAAGCAGAAAAGGCTCTCAAACAAGGGGCTCAGATTCACTGTTATTAACCATGTCACAGAGATGTGGCAACTGCTAACCTTGGTTGTTGGTTTCTTTCCAATGGGGTTTATTTTATTTGTTTAAGACCCTCTTTTTGAAGTAGCAAACGGTCGGACATTGTATGGCCAATGTGAACGGTAGATTCACCCGCAGACGGGAAGGGGTCGGCACTGGAATTCGTATGGTAAGAGGATGTCTAGGCTCAGAGCAAGATCATATAGGTCCCCCCGTCGCACTTAGCAAGTTGGTGGATACTAGGAAGTGAACTCAATTAAGGCGTAAAGTCAAGGTGGGACTACCAACAAAAAGTATCCGACAGTTGGGCCACATTGCATTTTTGGATGCGGTCCCAATGAGGATAGATGGTCAGAAGACCAGTGGGAGCCCAACGGAAGCATCTCCTAAAATTTAGGGAACTGCTAGTTTGGGCCACGAAATGTGTTCGCGTCATTACCTTCGGTATGACTAGGGGAACACTTTACAACTCTGCCGCGAAGTCAACTGACGCACCATTTGAGATATTTTTAGCAGGGAAAGCCCAAACTCGGAAACTGGGCGACGTGTCAGCTTGTGAGCGATTCTGCCACTCTGGGAGGCAAAAACGAGCTGCATATCATCAAAGGGGGCGCCATTTTCAGCCACAGGCGGATTGTAACAGGTACAGAAGCTATGGAATGCTTACCTTGCCCTCTATGCACAGTATGGTGACGGGAGTGATGCCCCGCACGCTACATACTGTTCTCTTTCTCCCCTACGTGCAGTTATGTGATGCCCCACAAGAGGGCTACTCATTTGACTGATGTACAGTTGTGTGGGTTCATGCTTTTGTGCTGAGGCAAGAGCCTCCTTGAGCAGGAACAGGGGTAGCTAACTGCTGCTCCAAAGCAGGCACTGGTGAGGTTCATAACCTCATCGTACAGGTGCAAAATCAGCGCTGTGTATGCGCTGTAATTTGACTGTTTTTCAGCCATACGGACGCCAGGATCATTGGGAATCGTGCCCCACTGGCAAAGGATAGTTAGGGGACTGTTTGGGGCTGAAAACAGGGCAAAAACCAGTAAATACAGCGTGCTGAATTTACTGTTTTTGGACAGGAATCAGAGGGTATACGTCAGTGCAAGCGAGTTCCAGCAGGGGAATGGGTTTCGCGCAAGTTTTGGGGCTGTTATGCTGCCGAAATTTGGCCAAATCAAATGGTATCTAGGTGGATACACGTGAAGGATTCCCATGACCTTACCTTGTAATTTACCCTCCTAAAGAATAAAGAAATACCGAAAGGGGCGCCAATTTTGGGGCCTACAGGTTGTCGGCGTCTGCTCGGAGCATTCTAGCTTCTGAGCCGTGTGTGTATTCAAGTGTTAACTCCCGTCGCAGGTTTTCTTTGCAAAGTGCTCTGTGTGTGTGCATAAAGTAAAGAATTTCGGGTGAAAGCCAACGCCTACCGCCCTACGGGCCGGTTTCATGGTTCCATTGCCGGGACATCAATCACTTTTTCCTCAAAAAGTGAGCCTGGATTGTTCAAGGTAAAGACACACAGTGCAAGAACGCGGGGATTACATTATGGCCGACAAGGGGAAGGGAATTATGGAAGAGGGTTCCTCTCCAAAGGACAGGCAAGAGATTCCTATGGTTTTTGAGATTGGCGAGAGCTCACGGCCACGTCAGTCTGTACCTCCTGTCAACGTGAATGTCCCTCCAGTAGTACAGGGCTTTATGACAGGGCAACTTGAGGATGATGCGTTTAAGACTCAGTTAGTTGCCGCGGTGAATGTCTTTTCGCAACTGGTGCAGAATCCGAGGTTTATGGAATTCTTGCAAGCGCCACCAGTGCAACAGCAAAATAGACAACCTACGCCGCGTACGGAGCTTGTTGAAGCTCAAGCCCAGGTACTTCATGAGGCGTAGGAGGAAAGGGAACACTCGCATGTTGCGGAGTCAGGGGCTCCAAAGCAGGTTCCTCCCGTGCTTGAACAGGTGGCTAGAACGCCTATTCCACAGGTTATGCCAGTTCAGCCCGCCACCTTTCAGAGCCAGCATGCTGCCTTGAATGGACAGGGAGCTAGATACCAGGCTATGCACTCAGTTTTTCCACCACCCACGGTACATCCTGGGTATTTCGGGGGTGGATCAGTGTTCCAAAGTATGGCTGGTTATGCGTCTGGAAGTCAGCCGTACATGCCAGGAACAGTGTTCGGGGGTATGCAAGGCATCATGCCAAACCCCATGTATGGTACTATCGGCATGCAGCAAGGTTTCCACGGCAACCAGGGCCAGTTTGGGGTGCCACAGGGTCATTTTGGCATGGCTGGTTTTTCTGGACAGCAGCCAGATATCGCACCTCTGACGCAAAATGTGAATGGCCAACACGTGCCGATCATGCCTAGTACAGTGCCCATGTTACAGACCATTCCGTATGACAATTTGGGGGCACTAGAGAAGCCGAAGGCTTACAAAGAAGGTGGTGCAGCGGTAAAGTTCAGTACCTTCAGTGGTTTCGAGGACAAGACAAAGGCACTCACTTTCCTCCAGCAGTTTGATACAGCTTATGCGGGAGGGAATTTTACAGAGGCCTCGAAGGTTAGGAAAGCTGCCACTTTCTTAAAGGACAATGCGCTTACATGGTGGACGACATTGTTAATGCAAGGACAGGCACCCGCCACTTGGGTTTACTTCAAAAAAATGTTTGCATTTGCTTGGCTATCAAATGAATTTGAAGCCGATGTCCTGACAGATTGGCACCAGCTTACGGCAGCTTTGTGCAAGAGCTTGCTGGAGTACAATAGGAGGTTTTGTAAAGCATTACTCTCAGTGACCTCCTACAGATTTGTGCCACTGACAGAGCAGATAGAGAAGTATTGTTGTGGGTTGCCTAAAGGGCTTCGCGATTATTGTACAAAGAATAGAGTGGCTACCCTTACTCAGCTTATGGAAGTTGCGAACACTGGTCTTGCCCTGTTGAAAGGAGAGGACAGTGGATTTCCAAGCAGTGATAAAGGAGGGCAGCAGAAGAAAAATTCAGCGAAGAAGCCCTTTGTGAAAACGGCTCCTGATGCGTCACAGGGGTCTGAACAGGCCACCAAAGACAAGGATTCAACTAGGACTTCTGGAGCGCAGGCAAAGAAACAGAAAAGGAAGCCTTTTGTGCGCAAGTCGCTCGAGGAAAAGAAGGTCCTAATGGCTGAGAACAAATGCTTTATATGCGAGCAGCCTGGTCACTTTTCTATCAATTGTCCACAAAGGAAAAGGCCAGCTGACTCAGAGGATAAAGAAGACCAGAAAGGCAAGAAGCCAAAACCCACGGCAGGTTTAGTGCCAGACATGGTGGGTGACAGGCCCAGCACAGATGCCAGTGAGTTATGTAGGGCATGGGGTAAAGTTAGGGATCAGACGGCACTCATCTTCTTTGATCCAGGTGCCAAAGCCAACTTTATCTCACCAGAGTTAGCTATGAAGCTCGGCATCAAAGCTGAAGAGATGGGGTACACAGCAGAGGCAGGGTTGGCATGTCCTGGCCACTCAAAGTGTGTTACTCCCATCATTGGAAAACTGCGTCTGCATATTCAGTCGTATGTGAACACTGAAGAGTTTTACATTATGCCGCTGGAAGGTTGTGACGCCTTGTTGGGGATCCCGTGGATGTTCCGAGTGCAGGGAGTCTTGGATGCCTACAACAAAAAGATCACTGTACAGCATAGGGGCAAAACTCACATCTTGGATGTAAAGCTTAAAGGAGAGTCAGTCCCTATTGTATCTGCTTCTGCTATCACTTCTGTAATAAAGCATCATCTTTCTGTGTACTTGATTTTTGCACGTGATGTCTCAGATAGGGATCAGTCAAATTTATCTGTGTTAGATAAAGAAAGGTCAGCATTTTTGCAAAAGTTTAGTGACTGTTTTTCTGATTCATTACCGTCGCAATTACCGCCAGAGAGACCTGAGGACCATCGGATAGATTTGGTGCCAGGGTGTAGCCCACCAAATAGACCTCCCTACAGGGTTAGTGCGGCGCAGCAGAAAGAGATTATGGGCCAGGTTGAGGAGTTATTAGAGAAGGGGCTGATTCAGCCTAGTTCTTCACCCTTTTGCTCCCCAGTGCTCCTAGTGCAGAAGAAGGATGGCTCATGGCGCATGTGTATTGATTACCGTGCGTTGAATAAGAATACCATCAAGAATAGGTTTCCTATTCCTCGCATTGATGATATTCTCGATCGTTTAGAGGGTGCTGCAATTTTCAGCAGGATAGACCTGAAGAGTGGGTACCATCAGATTCGTATACGCCCAGAGGATGTGCACAAGACTGCGTTTAGAACGACATTTGGTCTTTATGAGTTTCTAGTGATGCCGTTTGGGCTAACAAATGCTCCAGCCACGTTCAACAGAATGATGGACCGGATTTTCCGCTCGCATCAACAGTTTGTTGGAACATTCTTCGATGACATGATTGTGTATTCGAAGAATGAAGAGGAGCATAGGCGTCACTTGACCATTGTGTTCGAAGAGCTGCGCAGTCACAGGTTACTTGTCAATCCTAAGAAAAGTGAATTCTTCCTTGAAGAGATCCACTTTCTGGGCCACATAGTCTCAAAGGATGGTGTTAGAATGGATCCCGCAAAGGTCGAAGCTATCAAGACATGGCCAGACTTGAAGACTGTGCACGATGTCAGAAGCTTCTTGGGATTGTGTTCCTACTATAGAAGGTTTATCAGAAATTTTGCAGAGATAGCATCGCCTCTTCACGCATTGCAAAAGAAAGAGGTCACTTTCAGATGGACCCAAAAAGAGATTTCAGCTTTTAGTCTCTTAAAGGAAAAGTTGACTTCAGATCCAGTTATTGTTTTGCCAGATCTCAGGAAGTCATTTGTGGTCCAATGTGACGCGTGTGGCAGTAGCATCGGAGCAGTGCTAATGCAAGATGGACGGGTAGTAGCATATGAAAGCCGAATTTTGCAAGGGCCAGAGAGGACTATGCAAGTCTATGAGAAAGAACTCTTGGCCGTTATTCATGCGCTTTCTAGCTGGAAGCACTACCTCTTAGGTGCTGATTTTGTTGTCCAAACAGATCATCAGACCTTGCGATACTTCTTGACACAGTCAAAGTTATCCGAAAAGCATATGCGATGGGCAAACATTCTTTCCATGTTCCACTTCCAGATTATGCATGTGGAAGGCAAGAAGAATGTTGTGGCTGATGCGTTATCAAGAAAGCCACAAATTTCAGCTGTGTCAATTCCTTATCATCATGAGTTAGATGACATGAAGGAACAGTATACTGCTGATGAAGATTTTGCAAGGATCTTTGAACAGTTACAAGAGGGGCAACATCACGAGCACTACCTCCTCAGAGACGGTTTTATGATGATGCATGGCAGACTTTGTGTCACTAGGCCACTGCGACATAAGGTCATGGAAGAGAGTCATGTCCCACCGTATGCAGGGCATCGTGGCATTGATGCAACAGTTAAAGCGGTAGAGACGTTCTTCTATTGGCCTACCTTGAGGAGAGATGTGGATGCCTTTGTGCGAGCATGCATAGTTTGCCAAAAGGTCAAGTTTGACAGGCAAAAGGCACCAGGGTTGTTACAACCACTGCCGATTCCGGATAAGCCATGGGAAAGCATTGCTATGGACTTTATCTTTGATCTTCCAAGGACGCCAACAGGGAATGATGGTATATGGACCATTATCTGCAGGTTCAGCAAGCAGGCCCATTTTATCCCTGTCAGGAAGAAGATAAAATCTGATCAGATGGCACGCTTGTTCATGTACAATGTGTTTAAGTACCATGGTATGCCACAATCGATTATCAGTGATCGTGATCCTCGCATGACCAGTTTGTTCTGGAGAGGATTGTTTGAGAACATGGGTACTACGCTCAAGTTCTCGTCTTCGTTTCATCCACAAACTGATGGACAGTCAGAAGAGGCCAATTCTATTGTCTTAGATCTGCTGAAATGCTATGTGTCAGATAATAAGGGCAAGTGGGAACAGTATTTGCCTATGCTTGAGTATGCATACAATAATACGGTGCATTCGTCTACTGGCAAAGCACCTTTTGAAATTGTTGAAGGCGGCAAAAAGGTTCCTCCCATTTTGCACACAAAGGACAAGATCTTTGAGGCAGATCGATATGTTGAGAACATGGATGAAATGTATAAGAAGATTAAAGTTGCCTTGGAGAAGACTCAGGCAAAACAGAAAAAGGCTGCTGATCGTCACCGTCGTGAATTGCTACTATCACCTGGTGATTGGGTTCTCTTAAGGTTCGAAAAGGCAAGATTAAAGAAGATGAAGGGCAAGGAACGGCTGTTTCCTAAGCTCAGCATGCGTTACTATGGGCCTTTTCAAGTGCTTGACAAGATCAGCGATGTGGCTTACAGGCTGAAATCGCCTGATGCGTGGAAGATTCATAATGCGTTTCACGTGAGTCTTCTAAGACCCTTCGTGGGTGATGTGCCAGAAGATATGCCAGTTGAGGATCAGCCAGAAGTTGAGGAACTTGATGAGATCCTGGTACCTGAGCAAGTTTTGGCACATAAGGACAGAAAAGTTACAGGACAAGTTGCAAGACGCTATTTGGTGAAGTTCAAGAACTATCCGCCTATGGATGCAAAGTGGATGGAAGAGCATGAACTGTCAGAGTCACCAAATGTATTGCAGCTTTACCTTGAAGCCTTTGGGTTACAGCCTACTTATGCCCCAACCCAATGTGTGCAAAGGAGGGGTAATGATAGAGCTAGTACATCAAATGTACATATGAATTCAGTGCCATAGATGGAAATGGCAAAAGTATGAAAGCCTCATTAAGTCATTTGTATCTATGTATGTTACGACCTTTCTTGCGGATACATGCGATGATAAAAGAGTGTTAATAGCACAAGATCATCAGTGGCGTGTATTTATGGTATGCAATCGAGGACGTTTGCGATTTCAAGAGGGGGGTATGTCACGAGGACGTGGCAGTTATTAACCATGTCACAGAGATGTGGCAACTGCTAACCTTGGTTGTTGGTTTCTTTCCAATGGGGTTTATTTTATTTGTTTAAGACCCTCTTTTTGAAGTAGCAAACGGTCGGACATTGTATGGCCAATGTGAACGGTAGATTCACCCGCAGACGGGAAGGGGTCGGCACTGGAATTCGTATGGTAAGAGGATGTCTAGGCTCAGAGCAAGATCATATAGGTCCCCCCGTCGCACTTAGCAAGTTGGTGGATACTAGGAAGTGAACTCAATTAAGGCGTAAAGTCAAGGTGGGACTACCAACAAAAAGTATCCGACAGTTGGGCCACATTGCATTTTTGGATGCGGTCCCAATGAGGATAGATGGTCAGAAGACCAGTGGGAGCCCAACGGAAGCATCTCCTAAAATTTAGGGAACTGCTATTTTGGGCCACGAAATGTGTTCGCGTCATTACCTTCGGTATGACTAGGGGAACACTTTACAACTCTGCCGCGAAGTCAACTGACGCACCATTTGAGATATTTTTAGCAGGGAAAGCCCAAACTCGGAAACTGGGCGACATGTCAGCTTGTGAGCGATTCTGCCACTCTGGGAGGCAAAAACGAGCTGCATATCATCAAAGGGGGCGCCATTTTCAGCCACAGGCGGATTGTAACAGGTACAGAAGCTATGGAATGCTTACCTTGCCCTCTATGCACAGTATGGTGACGGGAGTGATGCCCCGCACGCTACATACTGCTCTCTTTCTCCCCTACGTGCAGTTATGTGATGCCCCACAAGAGGGCTACTCATTTGACTGATGTACAGTTGTGTGGGTTCATGCTTTTGTGCTGAGGCAAGAGCCTCCTTGAGCAGGAACAGGGGTAGCTAACTGCTGCTCCAAAGCAGGCACTGGTGAGGGTCATAACCTCACCGTACAGGTGCAAAATCAGCGCTGTGTATGCGCTGTAATTTGACTGTTTTTCAGCCATACGGACGCCAGGATCATTGGGAATCGTGCCCCACTGGCAAAGGACAGTTAGGGGACTGTTTGGGGCTGAAAACAGGGCAAAAACCAGTAAATACAGCGTGCTGAATTTACTGTTTTTGGACAGGAATCAGAGGGTATATGTCAGTGCAAGCGAGTTCCAGCAGGGGAATGGGTTTCGCGCAAGTTTTGGGGCTGTTATGCTGCCGAAATTTGGCCAAATCAAATGGTATCTAGGTGGATACACGTGAAGGATTCCCAGGACCTTACCTTGTAATTTACCCTCCTAAAGAATAAAGAAATACCGAAAGGGGCGCCAATTTTGGGGCCTACAGGTTGTCGGCGTCTGCTCGGAGCATTCTAGCTTCTGAGCCGTGTGTGTATTCAAGTGTTAACTCCTGTCGCAGGTTTTCTTTGCAAAGTGCTCTGTGTGTGTGCATAAAGTAAAGAATTTCGGGTGAAAGCCAACGCCTACCGCCCTACGGGCCGGTTTCAGGACCACAAAATCGAACTGGTGCCTGGCCATTCGCCGCCAGCCCGTCCACCCTACAGGATGGATGCCACGCAACTACAGGAACTGAAGAAACAACTGGGGGAACTACTTGAAGCTGGATTCATCAGGCCCAGCAAGTCGCCTTATGGGGCCCCAGTTCTATTTGTCACAAAGAAGGATGGCTCGTCCAGGCTCTCAGTAGATTACAGAGCACTGAATAAAATAACTATCCGGAACAGATACCCTCTGCCGCACATGGATGATCTAACAGACAGGTTGGCGGGGGCAAAATTTTTCACTAAAGTCGATCTGCGATCGGGATACCACCAAATCTTGATTGTAGATGAAGATGTACACAAGACAGCTTTCAGAACCCGCTACGGAGCTCATGAATGGCTAGTGCTCCCCTTTGGCCTCACCAACAAAGTGGCCACCTTCTCAACAGGAATGGATACAGACTTCGGCGACATGCTGGATGAATTCCTTATTGTGTATCTAGATGACCTACTGATCTGCAGCAAGACTTATGAAGAGCACGTAGAACATGTACGCCAGGTGCTCCGCAGACTCAGAGAATGTAAGTGGTATGGAAAGTTGGAAAAATGCGTCTTTGCAGTACAGGAAGTGAAATTCTTGGGCTTCTTGGTCACTGCTGATGGGATCCGAGTGGATCCTAAAAAGATTGAGGCTGTGGTAAACTGGCCTGCTCCGCGAACCGTCACCCAGGTGCGCGAGTTCGTGGGCTTTACTCAGTACTGTCGGAAGTCCATCAAAGACTTCACGAAAATCATGGCTCCTATCACAGACACCACCAAGGGTTCACTGGCTTTCAAGTGCATAGAAGAAGCCCAACGAGCTTTTGAGCACATCAAACAAGTAATGTGCTCTCTACCAGTACTCAAGCTCCCAAAGTTCGATAAGCCATTTGAAATTCATACCGATGCATCGAGTATTTCCCTGGGAGGGGTGTTAATGCAAGAAGAAAGGCCAGTGGCCTACATTTCGAAAAAGTTTTCAGATCCGCAGAAGCGATGGGCTACACACGAGCAGGAGATGTATGCAGTGGTGTATTGCCTTGATCAATGGCATCACTACGTATTAGACAAGCACATAAAGGTATACACAGATAATGTCTCTCTGAAGTATTTTCAGACGCAGCCTAAGCTCTCGCACAAACAGAGCCGATGGCAAGATCAGCTAGCAGAATATGACATAGAGATCGTTCATAAGCCGGGTAAGCTGAATGCGATGCCAGATGCTCTCAGTCGCATGCCCGAGGTTAATGCAGTCTGCATAATAAGCAGTGAAGATATATTGGATCAGATTCCTGAGGCCAGTAAGACAGACCCCGCAGTGTTACAGATGATGCAGAGTTGGCGACAAGGCAAGACTTCAGTGGGGCTGTTCGACTTGCGGGATGGGCTATGGTATACTCATAACCGCGTGCATGTACCAGATGCTCCAACACTCAAAAGCAAAGCTACTCTGGGAAATCCACGACTGCAAAGTTGCAGGTCACGGTGGGCAAAAGAGATCTCTTGATAAACTAAGCCATTACTTCTTCTGGCCAAAGATGAAAGAGGATGTGGTTGAGTATGTAAGCACTTGCCCTACGTGCCTACTAGTCGAAGCGCAGCGAATAAAGCCGCAGGGCTTTTGATGTCTATGCCTACACCATCTCGACCTTGGGATGTAATCAGCATGGATTTCATTGTCGACTTACCAGAAAGTCACGGATTCACTACCATCTTCGTGATAGTGGATTACTTTTCAAAGCAAGCACACTTCATTCCCGCAAAGACGCCGCCTGAAAGCATACTGGTCCTACAAAAGAGTAGACAGAAGCTATTGGAATTTATTCGAGGTATCTTCGGACTCCGACCCCAGACTTATTAGCCAAGGTTTGGGGCCAATACTCTCTGGGCTGGAATTCCGCCACTCAGTGTCCCGTGTCGTCTCTCTCTTTCAGTTCAGTTGTTATTGAAGTGCTAAAAGTCTGTTCAGTCTCTTCTTTTCTATTGGCACGCGGTGCCCATTTTGTGACAGTGGTATCAAAGCACACGCCAGCATCACGCGTGTGCTTTTCTGAAAGCATACAGGTCCTACAAAAGAGCAGACAGAACCTATTGGAATTTATTCGAGGTATCTTCCGCCTCCCACCCCGGACTTATTAGCCATGGTTTGGGGCCAATACTCTCTGGGCTAGAATTCCGCCAATCCGTGTCGCATGTCGTCTCTCTCTTTCAATTCGGTTGTTATTGAAGTGCTAAAAGTCTGTTCAGTCTGTTCTTTTCTATTGGCACCTGGTGCCCGTTCTGTGACAGTGGTATCAGAGCATCAGGCGTGTGCTTTTCTAAAAGCATACAAGTCCTACAAAAGAGCAGACAAAAGCTATTGGAATTTATTCGAGGTATCTTCGGCCTCCGACCCCGGACTTATTAGCCAAGGTTTGGGGCCAATACTCTCTGGGCTGGAATTCCGCCACTCCGTCTCGCATGTCGTCTCTCTTTCAGTTCAGTTCTATTGAAGTGCTAAAAGTCTATTCTTTTCTATTGGCACGTGGTGCCCGTTTTGTGACAGTGGTATCAGAGCATCAGGCGTGTGCTTTTTTGAAAGCATACAGGTCTTACAAAAGAGCAGGCAGCAGCTATTGGAATTTATTCGAGGTATTCTTCTGCCTCCGACCCCGGATATATTAGCCAAGGTTTGGGGCCAATACTCTCTGGGGTGGAATTCCACCACTCCGTGTCGCGTGTCGTCTCTCTCTTTCAGTTCACTTGTTATTGAAGTGCTAAAAGTCTGTTCAGTCTGTTCTTTTCTACTGCCATGTGGTGTCCGTTTCGTGACAGTGGTATCAGAGCACCTGGCGTGTGCTTTTCTGAAAGCATACAGGTCCTACAAAAGAGCAAACAGAAGCTATTGGAATTTATTCGAGGTATCTTCGGCCTCCGACCCCGGACTTATTAGCCAAGGTTTGGGGCCAATACTCTCTGGGGTGGAATTCCGCCACTCCGTGTCGCATGTCGTCTCTCTCTTTCAGTTCAGTTGTTATTGAAGTGGCCATGTGCTCGTTTTGTGACACTGGTATCAAAGCATCAGGCGTGTGCTTTTCTGAATGCATACATGTCCTACAAAAGAGCAGAGAGAAGCTATTGGAATTTATTGGAGGTATCTTCGGCTCCGACCCCGGACTTATTAGCCAAGGTTTGGGGCCAATACTCTCTAGGGTGGAATTCCGCCACTCCGTGTCGCGTGTCATCTCTCTCTTTCAGTTCTTTCAGTTCAGTTGTTATTGAAGTGCTAAAAGTTTGTTCAGTCTATTCTTTCCTATTGGCACGTGGTGCCCGTTTTGTGACAGTGGTATCAGAGCATCACGGGTGTGCTTTTCTGAAAGCGTACAGTTCCTACAAAAGAGCAGACAGAAGCTATTGGAATTTATTCGAGGTATCTTCAGCCTCCGACCACGAACTTATTAGCCAAGGTTTGGGGCCAATACTCTCTGGGCTGGAATTCCGCCACTCCGTGTCGCGTGTCGTCTCTCTCTCTCAGTTCAATGTTATTGAAGTGCTAAAAGTTTGTTCACTCTGTTCTTTTCTATTGGCACGTTGTGCCCGTTTTGTGACAGTGGTATCAGAGCATCAGGCATGTGCTTTTCTAAAAGGATACAAGTCCTACAAAAGAGCAGACAGAAGCTATTGGAATTTATTCGAGGTATCTTCGGCCTCCGACCCCGTACTTATTAGCCAAGGTTTGGGGACAATACTCTCTAGGCTGGAATTCCGCCACTCCGTGTCGCGTGTCGTCTCTCTCTTTCAGTTCAGTTGTTATTGAAGTGCTAAAGTCTGTTCAGTCTGTTCTTTTCTATTGGCACGTGGTGCCCGTTTTGTGACAGTGGTATCAGAGCATCAGGGGTGTGCTTTTCTGAAAGCATACATGCCTACAAAAGAGCAGACAAAAGCTATTGGAATTTATTCGAGGTATCTTCGGCCTCCGACCCCGGACTTATTAGCCAAGGTTCGGGGCCAATACTCTCTGGGTTGGAATTCCGCCACTCCGTGTCGCGTGTCGTCTCTCTCTTTCAGTTCAGTTGTTATTGAAGTGCTAAAAGTCTGTTCAGTCTGTTCTTTTCTATTGGCACGTGGTGCCCGTTTTGTGATAGTGGTATCAGAGCACCAAGCGTGTGCTTTTCTGAAAGCATACAAGTCCTACAAAAGAGCAGACAGAAGCTATTGGAGGTATCTTCGGCCTGCGACCCCGAACCTATTAGCCATGGTTTGGGACCAATACTCTCTGGGCTGGAATTTCGCCACTCCATGTCGCGTGCCGTCTCTTTCTTTCAGTTCAGTTGTTATTGAAGTGCTAAAAGTTTGTTTGCTCTGTTCTTTTTTATTGGCACATGGTGCCTGTTTTGTGACAGTGGTATCAGAGCATGAGGCGTGTGCTTTTCTAAAGCATACAGGTCCTACAAAAGAGCAGAGAGAAGCTATTTGAATTTATTCGAGGTATCTTCGGCCTCCGACCCCGGACTTGTTAGCCAAGGTTTAGGGCCAATATTCTCTGGGTTGGAATTCCGCCACTCCGTGTCGCGTGTCGTCTCTCTCTTTCAGTTCAGTTGTTATTGAAGTGCTAAAGTCTGTTCAGTCTGTTCTTTTCTATTGGCCAGTGGTATCAAAGCATCAGGCGTGTGCTTTTCTAAAAGCATACAGGTCCTACAAAAGAGCAGACAGAAGCTATTGGAACTTATTCAAGGTATCTTCGGCCTCCGGCCCCGAACTTATTAGCCAAGGTTTGGGGCCAATACTCTCTGGGCTGAAATTCCGCCACTCCGTGTCGCGTGTCGTCTCTCTCTTTCAATTCAGTTGTTATTGAAGTGCTAAAAGTGTGTCTAGTCTGTTCTTTTCTATTGGCACGTGGTGCCCGTTTTGTGACAGTGGTATCAGAGCATCAGGCGTGTGCTTTTCTGAAAGCATACAGGTCTTACAAAAGAGCAGACTGAAGCTATTGGAATTTATTCGAGGTATCTTCGGCCTCCCACCCCAAACTTATTAGCCAAGGTTTGGGGACAATACTCTCTTGGGTGGAATTCCGCCACTCCGTGTCGCGTGTCGTCTCTCTCTTTCAGTTCAGTTGTTATTGAAGTGCTAAAAGTCTGTTCAGTCTGTTCTTTTCTATTGGCACGTGGTGCCCGTTTTGTGACAGTGGTATCAAAGCATCAGGCGTGTGCTTTTCTGAAAGCATACAGGTCCTACAAAAGAGAAGACAAAAGCTATTGGAATTTATTCGAGGTATCTTCGGCCTCCGACCCCGGACTTATTAGCCAAGGTTTGGGGCCAATACTCTCTGGGGTAGAATTCCGCCACTCCGTTTCGCGTGTC
The DNA here is from genome assembly GCF_014529385.1 of Adiantum capillus-veneris. NCBI lineage: Eukaryota > Viridiplantae > Streptophyta > Polypodiopsida > Polypodiales > Pteridaceae > Adiantum > Adiantum capillus-veneris. Next base: position 144,119,616 of record NC_140940.1, on the reverse strand, counting down.
GTCTCTCTTTTAGTTTAGTTGTTATTGAAGTGCTAAAAGTCTGTTCAGTCTGTTCTTTTCTATTGGCACGTGGTGCCCGTTTTGTGATAGTGGTATCAGAGCACCAAGCGTGTGCTTTTTTGAAAGCATACAAGTCCTACAAAAGAGCAGACAGAAGCTATTGGAATTTATTCCAGGTATCTTCGGCCTCCGATCCCGAACTTATTAGCCAAGGTTTGGGGCCAATACTCTCTGGGATGGAATTCTGCCACTCCGTGTCGCGTGTCGTCTCTCTCTTTGAGTTTGGTTGTTATTGAAGTGCTAAAAGCCACTCCCACCCTTACTTCATCGCGCATCGGACGCGCTCCCGTCTTCACCGCTCATGTCTTACAGGGCATAAGCCATTAAGATCACTTTCAAAGAAGGATCTATTATTTGTTTCGAGTCACTGTTTTTCTCAAAAGCAGTGCCATGCAGATGTTGATGTCTACAGCTACCAAGAAGCATACTCCAAGTACTTGGCAAGCTTTGAAGAAAATTTTTGCCCTAAGTTATATGGTTTCTTACATCTTCCTTTGGAGTGCAACTTCTGGCAGAGTGGGGTATCCTGAAATGCTTGCCATGGAAACTCTAGCAAATTATATCTTGAAATTTCTCGACATCTCTCAGTAGATGTCTCTTCACGAGCAGATGACCTTGGAGGTTCAGTGTGATTGCTATCTCTCGGGACTACCATCACCGCCAAAGAAACACTATTTATCCAAGAGCTGATGGACCATGCTGTGCTCGGCTACGAGCTTATGGAAGAAACCTAACCTTAATTTTTGGTGCCGGTTTCAGGATGGAAAGTCAATTGACTTTTCGAGCTCGACTGATGTTGAGATTGCTTTTTTAAGTTTGAAATCTGTTTAAGAATTTGTTTGGTGATCCTGTTTGGAATTTGTTTGAAATGGATGATATCTGTTTTGAACCTGTCTTGGTGCCGATTTAAATTGTTTGACTCTGGTTTTAATATTGGTTTCACTGATTGGTGATTTTACTCCCGGGTAGAGAAGTGAGAAATACTATTTTGGTATTGTTTAAACCTCGGAACGACACAGGCCGATGCCTGGGGAGCTTTCCGGTGTATGCTAGCAAACCTCCCAACGACGCAAGCCGATGCCTGCGGAGCGTTTGGTTGTATGCTTCAACCTCCAAGCGACGGAGATTGCGTTTTGAGGAGCGTTTGTCTCGGGGGAGTGCTCAGCGGCGCTGTTTGTTGTGTCTTGTAACATGCATATGTAAGCATTTGTGTTGCATTGTGATGTGCCAATTACTGAATATTCCTAATTGGATGAGATTGCCTGGGTATGTAATTTTACTGCATCAAGACACCCGTGGAAGATCAATACGGTCTGGGTGTGATGGCTAATTTACTACGCCGGAATATCAAGAGTTCTGATCTGGACGAAAGGAGAAGCTAACTCCTTGATCAAAACAGCCGAAAGGAGAAGCTAACTCCTTGATCAAAACAGCCGAAAGGAGAAGCTAACTCCTTGATCAAAAGAGCAGAATGAAGAAGCTAACTCCTTGATCAAAACAGCCGAAAGGAGAAGCTAACTCCTTAATAAAAAGAGCAAATTGATTGTCCCTCGGAATGACCCTCGGAAATTTTTGAGCTAACTTGAGTTGTTTTGCAGATATGCTGTAATCGCATACGATTACTCTCTTTCAAGAAGGGGAGATGTAACAAACTGCTAACGCGTCAAAGCCTAAAGAATGGAGCCAACTTACAGATGTGGCCCTAAAACCTAATTTCTGTCGGAAACCCTAACTGCTGAAACCCTAATTCTGGAAACCCTAACCCTAAAACCTGTAAACCCTAATTCTAGAAACCCTAACCCTAAAACTGCAAAAACCCTAACTCTAACCCTAAGGGCAACAGGGAGATTTCTGAAAATTGCACTGGCTGATGACGTGGCAGGCTGTACGGATTTCCGTGATTTACATTGGCAACTTTTTTGGCTTTGCTTTTGGACCAGATGCTTTTAAGTTTGAAGGCTTTTCACTGTAATTGCTTTTTAGGCCAAGGGCCTTTAAATATGATGTTAGGGCTCATTCTCTGGCATGCTTCCTGGCGAAGGTGCAGAGTCTGGAGTACCGACTTGTACTGTGTTGATGCAATATAAAGAAATACCGAAAGGGGCGCCAAGGTTTGGGGCCATTACTCTCTGGGGTGGAATTCCGCCACCCCGTGTCGCGTGTCGTCTCTCTCTTTCAGTTCAGTTGTTATTGAAGTGCTAAAAGTTTGTTCAGTCTGTTCTTTTCTATTGGCACGTGGTACCCGTTTTATGACAACCTCCAATCCTGTCAGAGGGGTCATCCAACATGTTGAAGTCACCCCCAATGCACCATTGCTCTGCCTGCAGCAGAGACTCAACAATATGAGACCAAAACTCTGTACGTGCACTCGCCACATTGGGTGCATAGATGTTCAGGAAGCCCATGAGGCAACCCTAAACCTGCATAGTGATCCACTAAGCCTTGCCTGGCACAATAATCCCTCTACCCACAATGGCCTGCTACAAAGAATCCGCAATAGTCACACATATCCCTCCCTGGATGCCTCCAGGTCCAAATCAAGCTGACCAAAACGTCTCGTAGCGACCAAGCAGAATCTGACCACACCGTCCAATGCGGCTCTCACAAAGATGATGCTCCTGAAGCATAAGAATGTCAATCTCACCACCCTCAAGGCATCTCTGAAGCGCAGCCGACCCCTCTGGCGCTGAAACTGGGGCTCTCCTAATCCCTGCACATTCCATGACATGATCCTCATGGAGTCGGTGAGAGAAAACAGATGCTTCCATAGCAGCCAACCTCGCTATCTTTGAGGCCGGTTTGGATGGGGAGTGATCCGCATCCGAATGACCTCTAGACAAGCCCAAAAGGAGTGACTGTCCCGCCCAGGCCCAAGCCGAGCATGCAGCCTGAAGGGCTACATCCTTTGTCCAAGAATCCTCATGTACAAATACATAACAAGGAGGGCTTTGAGTGTCAGCAAACAAATGCACCACAATGTGCCTGCAACCCGGTGCATACGGAGGCGTCACGCTGAGCTTGGCAAGAGGCCAAAGTGTCTGCACCAAATCTGTCACCCCTAAGTCCCCTGTGTGGTGTGAGAACTCAATAGCCTAAATCTCGAGCCAGTCAAGAATTGTGTGATAGGTCCACTCTTTGAATTCCCTACCACACAGCGGAAAGGAGAAACCCACAGTTGTGTCCAAAGCCTCAATGCCTCTAGTTGTAAGAAAGAGGACATGGACTCGAAAGCAAGCCTCCTCCAGGTCAGGAGAAGAGTCACCTAGGAACCGTGTGAAGCTGTAGTCGAAGAAATCCCAATGTCTACGAATGTCAAAGCTAGTCAAATGCTGCAAGAAGTCTGCACCAAAAAAGGTGGCCTCATGTGGGGCTCTCTCTCTCGAGCCACACGGCTCGTAGCAAAAGCACTACCAAGAGATCGCCCCTCCCTGCCCCCCCGCCCACCCCCCCGGCCACTTGAAAGAATTGTAATCACCATGATTACGCCTGTAAAACAGCCAAGAGAGAGAAACTTTCTTCAGTAGACACTAATTCTTTGTATCCATGCCACCAATCCAGCACTTCTACAAAGGTATTAGTCACTAGTTTCTCTTGTACTCTCGGCCATTTCTTTCCAGTTGGGCACGCCACATCATCACTTTGTGACATCCCCCTCCCCCCTCTTGAAAGAGTTGTAATCACCATGATTACGCCTGTAAAACAACCAAAAGACAGAAACTTTCTTCAAAAGACACTAACTCGATGTATTCATGCCACCAATCCAACACTTCTACAAAGGCATTAGTCACTAGTCAATCACATTCTATCGAAGGTCTCAGATACAACTCGTGATCATTGTAACCTATTAGCAATCACATCTAGACCGCGCTGATCTTTTCACGGATGTGTTGATCTACTAAATCCTGTTATTATCAAATTGTTATCCTTTCTTCTCGCATTTCAATCAGGTAAACCATGCCCATGACCATCCCCACAAGACAGTACATCCACATAGCATGCAGTTCACAAATCACACACTTAGTTCACACTAGACACTTTTGTTTCAATCATTCAATCTAGCCATCTCATTCCACCCGGAACCCTTGATGCACCTAGATCATTGTGCAACCATCTCATCCTTCCGGAACTCTTGATGCACTTACAACAGTATCCAGTCATCTCATCTAGATAGACATCTTGATGCACTAGAATCTCATTCAATTCTCATTCACTTAACCATCACATCCAGATCTTGTTGATCTCTAACAGATGTCTGGATGCACTAAGTTCAAATCATTCATCAAGCAAAATGCTGCAAACAATTCATCTTTCTCTATACGTCTCTAGCAATACAGACATGAAAGAGCACATGTCTTAAGTTCAATCAACGAAATTTCCAATTCAATGCACATATTTTCATAAAGTCATTCCTCAACATACTGTTAGCCTACGAGTATCCCTAAAATCTCAAAGAGAAATTAATGACTTTATTCAATCTAGGCAATTTGTGACATAGTGAAGTGGCTCCCCTCTTGTGCAGTACAGATTCAACCTGTTGATTCATAGGTAACTTTTAGCATAAAAACTACTAATAATCCAAAAGCTTCAAGGTACAGCTCATACTGAAGAGAATTTGTGATGTTCTCGTCCTCCATCCGCTTTGCATTGAGGGCCAAAAAGTAGCCTTGACCAAATTATCTGATGGACCTAGCTTACCTTTCAGTTCTTTTCTTGTGCACTGCGACTTGTTAGTAGCCCAGCTGGCCTCCTCTGTTGACTGGCACCTCAATCGTTCGAATTCTCTGATGAACCATCACTAGATTCCCTTGCTCCGTCAAAACCCTTGGATGCACTATCATCTCATTCCCTTACTTCTCCAGAATCCTCTGATGAAATTTCAATCAGTTCCCTTCGTTCTTTCTCCTCAGTCGAAGACTCTTGCCCTGTTGAGGTGGACACTCGTTTGTCTCTAGGATAGGTCAATGAGCTGGCATGCATACAAAAACCTTGTTTGGCATGTCCCATAAGTCTCTGAATGGAGTCAGACTTCTGTTGCAGACAATACTCAAATCTATTTTGGCAAACCACAACAAAACCGCTCAATTCGGTCCTTCAAAGTGACCCTCCGATACGAGGACACTGGCAAAAAGGTATCCCAAAACCTATAATAACAGTCATCCAATGTATCTTTTTTAGTCATTCTACCAAAACCTTGTTTGGCATGCCCCATAAGTCTACCTCAAATCTATTTTGGCAAACCACAGCAAAACCGCTCAAACCAGTCACATTAAGTGACCCTCCGAAACGAGGACACTGGCAAAAAAGGTATCCCAAAACCTCTACTATCAGTCATCCAACGTATCTTTTTTAGTCATTCTCAGATGATGCCAAACCCTGATGACATCTTCTTCATGTTCTTCCGTTATCCAGACAGAAGTGAAAATTCTCTTGAATTCTACCCACTTCTTAGGTGCTTCTCTGCGTAACAACAGAGTAGACTACCATGTCTATGCATTTCCTTTCAAGTAAGATGTCGCCCTCGGCGTTCTGAGAAACGACCTCCCGAAAAGGCGACGTGAAACTCTTGTATGAACTCAAGGGCTCGATGGGTATCCCAATAGCCTGAAAACGTGTCAAACATGACTGCTTGGCCCCATCCTTGAACTCCTTGGTCTTCTTGTTTTTTTTCTCATTGCCAGAAGAGGACGAGCTCTCCTCCTCTGAACTGCTAGATCGCCTTCCATAATCTGCTTTTCTTACTTTTCTAGATTTTTTTCAAAAACTTGGCAAACCTACATATGTGAAATTTTAGAGGTAAATTGGCAAAATATGAAGGTTGTACACCAAATTACACGCCTTTCCTCGCCATCTTGAGTGAATCTCATCAATCACGTGATTCACATATTTCAAATCTTTGGAGTACTTGATCAATCTTTTCACACACGTGTCACCTGCGGTTGACGTTTGTACTCCATTCATTCCCTACCCAAAATTTGTCAAAATCTCCGTCGGTTTCATATGTTCCCGCGTTGGGTTTCAGCTTTCTTATCTCTCCACTGACCAGTAGTCGAAGGGGTGCCTCCTCTATTGGATTCTCCGCGAAAACCCATGTGTGCTAGCGGAAAAATCGGATCCTCCATAGAAGAAGAATCCTTATGAGCTCTGGTACCACAAAGTTACAGGCTTGGATACTCCAAGCGAGAAATCAATAGCAACACACAAACGGAAACTGCAAAATATTGAACTTATCTATATATATATATATATATATATATATATATAGAGAGAGAGAGAGAGACAGAGAGAGAGAAAGAGAGAGAGGAGGGTCGACATGGCACGGCACGGCAGAGTTCCAAGCCAAGACAAACTGGTCCCAAAGACTAGTACCCCTTTCGATATTTCTTATTATCACTCTTCATAAAGTACAACTCCTGAGGGTCCAACTCTCTTCGAGACTCTGCGTCCACATGCTCTGCGGAAGAGAGTCACAGTTAGTATGGAAACTGCAAAAGCAGATACGTCCAAATCGAGTCTCCTTTAGGTTTTACATCAAGAAGGTCCGTACCCTCATGCTTCGAAAGCTTCCCAATCAGAGTACCAATCATGATATTGTTCTTGTGATGCCATGATATCCCTGAAAGGACATGACCACCCTCAAAGAAGCATAATATGAAAGTCCAGTTGAACATACCCTCGGACACACAAACAAAGTTTGCTCTTCAAAGGGGTCACTACCTTCTCATGCCTTGGCACTGCCAAAGCTTCATCCAATTGTAGTCCCAGGGCCATCACCTCAAGCTTCACTTCAAGGCATGTTGCAACCTCAAGCCAAATAAAATTTGCCTTGGCTCCATTGCCAAAGAAGATAAAGAGTCTCCTAGTCTCGACTTTTCCACATGCTCTAAGAAGCTCCAAAGGAGAACGGACTCCCTCTCATTGCACTAGCAGGTCAAACTTCTTTATCTCGCATGTTCCTAACTCCCACTTCAATTATCAATAACAATATTGTATAAAATCCTTAATGTCCTCAAACCATGTATTCAATCAGCCTAAAATGAAGGCCATGATACTAATTGCAGGCTTCAGGTTCATGGTGTAAGCTATGCCCTAAGGGTTAACATATGCTCCTACCATATTCACTAAAATGATGGAAAGAACTTTTTGCCCGCACGGGCTTTTATGAGAGTATTTTTTTGCCATCTAATAGTTTACTGCAAGTCCCTTGGTGAGCATGACGAGCATCTCAAGGTAGTCTTTCAAGCATTATGAGATAATAAGTTTTCTTTCAATCGTAAGAAGAGTGAGTTTTCTTAAGAAGAGATTCAATATTTGGGCCATATTATCTCAAAGGAGTGTATCTGTATACTATATAGATCCTCAAAATTTTGAGGTAATAAGCACGTGGCTTGAAGAAACGAATCTACATGAGCTAAGAAATTTTGTATGAATATTTCCTCTATAGCATGCCCATATCATTACAAGGGTAATATTCTTGTGCGTGCGTGCGTGCGTGCGTGTGTGTGTGTGTGTGTGTGTGTGTGTGTGTGTGTGAGAGAGAGAGAGAGAGAGAGAGAGAGAGAGAGAGGTGCACCTCCTTTGTCTCTCCCTTAATAATGGAGTGTATAGCCAAAAATCCAAGGACTCCAGGAACAATATAGAGCAAAGCTGGCTGCAACCAACACCAAAAATGCAGAGTATTTTTTAAAATACAGTTAAAAGTTCAAAAGGCTAAAACTACCGTATCCCACCTGAGCTGCTTGAAACCAGTTCATAATGACGATGGTTATCCCCAACCCAGCCACATAGCCAGCAAAGGCACTCCTGAAATAATTTGAACCTTTTCCGCGAGACACATCGAAGCGTAGTGCCAAAGCCACAAAGATCCCTGAAACTCACTCAAAAGGATTAGCGCAGCGCCTGAAACAGGTAAAAAGCTTCTAAACACATATAGATTACTCGAAACTCTGGTCTTGTCAACACTTCACAGGCTAACTGGATTAGATTGGAAAAATGCTACGATGTTTTGCAGTCAATTTTCTGCTTTGTCAAAAGTATATTGTAGTTCAATTAATACACACACAGACATAAACACAGATGGTAATCATACAGCATTTAACAAAAAAATACACTTTGAAAGTATGTGCTAATGAATGTGGCTAGTATAAAGAGTCAACCATCCTAAGACCCATGCCTTATGCATCACAAATGCATACTAGGCATGCTCTACTAATGAAGTCCCGATCCACCCCAAAGACGTGTGGGTATGGTCAGCATTACAACACTGATGAAAAGACACCCTTAACATTGTTGCTCTCAAATGTAACAAGCTGCTTACAACACCTGATACTCAGCCAAAATATTCTCTTTCCATCTTTCTACAAGGTGACACAGAAGTTTGCTTTAAACCAAACTACATGACAATCTCACACTAAACATTCAAGGGACCAATGGGCATGTCACACAATTATATTCTTTTGCCATAAGCCAAGTATGACAGAGCTGTTAAAACATAGAAAAACCAATTCCATCACCCAAGCAGCCAAATAAATTAAAAGAACACAAAAACACAACACAGTTGTTTATCTACGCTATGAGCTTTACCTGGAATGACAATATCTCCAAGTCCTAGCATGGAAAACGGACGTTCTGCGATTGATGTAGGGAATAATAACTGCAAAAGAGAAAGACAAACCATATCGAATGCCAAAGGGAATTAGCAATCTGATGACTCAAATAAACTCTGAAATTCATGTTTCTCTGTGAGTTTAAAACTGTAGAACTCAATTTTGCAGAAAAAACGCAGGAACCGAGGATTACCTTGATAGGTGCATCAAAGGACTTTGCGACACTGACCATAACTGGTGTGCAAAACACCCAAAAAATGTCGTAGAAAAACAACCCAACCTGAAACGGATCATCATCAGTCTCCTTGCCTTTGAAATCTAAAACTTTGCATTGAAATTTGAAAGAACAGCAAAATGATCCACTTGGAGCTGAAATGACTTTCAACATTAGCTTTAAGCCAGCCATTTTGGTGGCTTCCACCACAGTAAATGGCTTAGGGTCTCCCCAATTCAGCACGCAGCACAAAGCACCATGAAACTTCTTATGTGAACTTTAACAACCAGTATTGGCCATGCACACAAACTTTTCCTTGCCGCTCATAACAGGATGATTGTCAATAAATATTTGTCCAGCTACATATCACACTCAACTATTAAATATCACTACTGCTTTTCGAACCATCCCCTGCACTCTTCCAAAAATAAGAAGTAATCTAGCGTTTGAATGGAGTGACCCTTCAGGCTGGCATCAAAACAAGCACTTTATCTCTTACTACACTCCGCTTGTTTTATAACTGTGAGAAGCCATCCATCTAGAGAAATGTCCTCTAACCATTCAACACTTACCAACAGAATAGCACCAATCTTGAAGGTTCCCAATGAGATCAATTCTATACCCTGATCCATAAGACAGAACAAAGAAACTCATTTTACTTCAACGAAAATCCCTGACAGTTCAGCATAAGACATAAAAATCATCAAGCCAAAATACTTTAGCGTATTTCTAAGTCGCTAGATCAACTCAGTAAAAACCCAAATTCACCTATAAAGCAAAGTGTAAATTATAGACTCATGGAAATCATTCCACATACACATTGCCATCAGCTCCAATATGCATAGCAGCTAAATATCAATCTGTTACATGCAGGAAAGCACACTTTATTTTCCAAAAGTACCTCTATAGAAAAGGCGAGTCCCAGGATGTTGTTTGCAAGCCAATGCTTTTTCCAAACATACAACGAGCAAAAGCCTATTGCTGGTACCGCTGCCAACATTTCCGCAATGGATAGCTGAATACCTGTTTTCACACAAGCACTAGGCCTGTCATAACTCAATGAGCTCCCTTGACGGGTAAAATTTCAACAAAAACGAAAGAGTTGAGAGAGAATCAGCACTTCAAAACAGCCAGTCCCCACATCCGCTAAGCATAATGATTCACGTACTCTGAATAAATGGAACATTGATTGTTAAGCAGCTTTCTTTGAACTTCTTGGGAAGAATTGGTTCAAGATATGGTAGAATAGTCGCTCTGTAAGACAAACACAAAGACTCAATGCCAACGACCCAGCGGTTACCTTGTGAGTAAAAACAGTAGACAGCATATTGAACTGCTTACGAAAAGGCCAAGACCCCCAAACAGAAGAAATAGGCAGCAAGAATGCGGTTAACCAATTCCTTAGGCAAGAACTTGAAGACTAGAAATAGAGAGAATAAGACGGCGCTCCCAATGAAAGGGAAGCGTATTGCATGTTCTTTAGAGATTGTCTCCTGCAACAAGGAACCGAACCATTGTAAGCTGATGATAGAATAGTGTGGTTCAACTGAGAAGCTCAACAATGTTTTAACAATTTACAAGCCACCACATATGCCATTAATATGCAAAAATCACAGGTATCAAATTGGTTTACACCATAAACGTTGCTCTCAAAGTAAGATATACCTTCTAAAAGCATTTCTAAAAGCGACATCAAATGTATTGATAGCATTTCTAAAAGTAACATCTCCATGGCAAGCATTTCAGAATACCCCACTTTGCCAAAATCTGCATTCTGAAGGAAGATGCCGAAAAGCATGTAACTTCGGGCAAAACAATTCTTGAAAGCTTGCCAAGTCCTTGGAGTGTGCGGCTTGGTAGCTATAGACATCCACCTCAACATGGCACTGCCTCTAAGAAAAGGGCGACTCGAAAAAATCTTTAATCCTTCTCTTGCAAGTGATCTTTACGACTTATGTCTTGTAAGATAGAGCGATTAAGACGGGAGCGCGCTCGATGCACGATGGAGTAAGAGTGGGAGTAGCTAATAAGTCCAGGGTCGGGACACAACGATTCTTTAATATACTTTCATGTAAACTTTGGAAGCGCGCGGATGGGTTTCTCAGATGCTTGGATCAGAGGTGTGTCAGCTCTCTACAGACGTGCACACAGTCGGGAGCCTTTGGCGGGAGGTAGAGGAGACCGTTTCATGCTCACACGCTCGGTCAAACAAGGCTGTCCTCTAGCCCCCTTCCTCTTTTTGTTCTATGTTGAGGCAATGAGCAGATTCTTGGTCTCACATCAGGTTGGTTTGTGTGGCTTAGCGCACCCTATTCGGGGCGATGAGCTACTGCTGTCACAAACTGGTGACATGGCGTGCCACAACACACATACTGCCGGATAGAAGCTGGCAGCAGGGAAAGGAAATGCTGACGTGGCTGTACCCGAACGGAGGCAGTGCCATGTGGCAGGCTGTACGGACGCCAACGCAAAACGCGGTGCAGATTGCAGAGTTCCGTACTGCTGACGTGGCAGCACTGTACGGCAGTTTTTGGCAACTTTTGGGCGATGCTTTATTCCACGCAAGGCAGCAAGAGAGAGAGAGAGAGAGAGAGCTTAACTTGCTTTATTTTATTAAAGCATACGTAGAGAGAGAAGCGTTTTGCTTTATTTTATAAAAGCTTAAGAGAGAGAAAGAAAGAGCCTCTGCTTTATTTATCAAAGCTTTTGAGTTTAACAGCTTTTGGGCTCTGCTTTTGGCATCCCTTGTAAAACTTTATAATGGTCTCTGGGCTCTCACAACTCAGAGCATCTGGACGCAGAGTCTGAGAGTGAGTCCCGGGCGACTTACTTGTACTTTGAACATAGATTAATACCAAAAGAAATACCGAAAGGGGCGCCGGTCTTTGGGGCCAATAACTCTAGGCACGGAACTCCGCTGGGCCAGTGTCGAATCAATTGTGAACTGTGAACGGTTTTGAAGTGGTTATTTGTGCTGTCACGGTAGATTCTCGACTTGGAGTGTCCAAGTCTCTTACAGTGGTATCAGAGCACGGCCGATTTCTCTTCTACGGGAAATCTGATCCCAATATTTTTTCCGGCGCCACCTATGGCTTCAGCCAAAGATCAATTGATTCCCTCTGCATCCAAAGATGCGAGAAGGGATCACAACGAAGATTCACGCAAGGAGTATGGCCAGCCTCACAGCCTGCTCAGGCGGAGCGTCAAGAGATGGAGCATCAATGATTGATCGACGATGCAACAAAGATGATGCTTAAATTTAGCCAAGGACCCGAAATGGCAAAATATATGAGCAAGACCTCTTTGGAGGAGGTGCACACGCAGTGGCAAAAAACCACGAAACCACCCCGAAAACCCACTCTCAAGAAACCTCCTACTCCCAAGGAGTATACAAAGAAAGAATTAGAAGAGGTGGTTCATGCACCAATTGCTCAGCTTTTTGACGCACAGAACAAAGCTAAAAAGCACGGCAAAAAGCAGAAGAAAGGCGCTGACTTCTCGGGTTATTTGGGTCGTCAGTCTACTTTTGAAAAGGCAAGAAAGCAGAAGAAGCGTGTTCGATTTGAAGGAGTACCCAGTTCTTCTTCTTCTTCTTCTGACAGTAATTCTAGCTCATCGGAGAAGACCGAAAAGGCAAAAAGCGAAGCAAAAAGCAACACTTCGGAAAGGGCAAGAAAAAGGCAAAGAAGTCTAAATCTCGCCCCGTGATTGACACTTCTACAGAGGACTCGTCTACAGACAGTTCGAACTCTAATGACAGCAACTTTTATGCAAAGAAGAAGAATTTTTACGAAGCCAACCAGTATGACTTTCTGGAAGACAAAAGCAAGAAAGTCCGAGAGTTTAAGGAAGGTGGACAGTCAATTGAATTTGACACGTTTTCTGGATATAGAGATGCTTCGAAGGCATTGTCTTTTGTACAAGAGTTTGACATCGCTTCTCGGGAGGGCGTTACTCAAAGCACTCTAAGATTCGGAGAGCTGCCTCTTACTTTAAGGGGAATGCTCGAACTTGGTGGTCCACGTTTCTATTAAACAAGACTACGCCAGTTAAATGGCTGAAATTCAAGAGCAGAATTCTTTTGAAGACTCAAAGAAACTTGCAAGTCTATGAGAAAGAATTGTTGGCAGTAATTCATGCTCTCATTAGTTGGAAACACTATCTGCTAGGGGTTGATTTTGTTGTCCAAACAAATCATCAAACCTTGCGATATTTTCTCACACAGACGAAGTTGTCTGAGAAGCACATGCGATGGGCAAACATCTTGTCAATGTTCCATTTTCAGATTGTGCATGTGCAAGGGAAAAAGAACGTGGTGGCTGATGCATTGTCACGAAAGCCCCAAATTTCAACAGTGTCAATTCCGTACCATTATGAACTAGACGAAATGAAGACATAATATACTGAAGATTCAGATTTTGCAAGGATCTATGACCAGCTTGTTGATGGGCAACATCATGAGCACTATATGCTTAAGAATGACTTTCTCATGATGCATGGAAAGTTATGCGTTACTAAACAATTACGGCCAAAGATTTTGATGGAAAGTCATGCTCCACCTTATGCTGGGCATAGTGGAATTGATGCGACAATGAAAGGAGTTGAGGCATTCTTCTACTAGCCAGCTCTGCGTCAAGATGTTGACACATTTGTAAGATCATGCTTAGTTTGCCAAAAAGTCGAATTTGACAGGCAAAAGCAACAGGGACTGTTGCAGCCATTGCCGATCCCTGATAGGCCATGGGAAAGCATAGCAATGGACTTTATCTTTGATCTTCCAAGGACGCAAACAGGCAATATGGGATTTGGACTATTATTTGTAGGTTTAGTAAGCAGGCCCATTTCATTTTTGTGAGGAAGAAGATAAAGCCAGAACCCATGGTCAAGGTAATATCTTTTAAATATCACAGGATGCCTCAGTCAAAAGTCAGTGAGACAGGGATCCACGTATGACGAGTCTTTTCTGGAAGGCATTGTTTGAGAATATGGGCACTACGCTAAAGTTCTCTTCTTCGTTTCATCCGCAAACTGATGGACAGTCTGAAGAGGCAAATTCTACTATCCTTGATCAGCTCAAATGTTATGTGTCAAAGCACAAGGCAACTTGGGAGCACCATCTCCCATCTCCCATTGGTTGAATATGCTTACAATAACACTGTGCATACATCAACAGGTAAGGCACCATTTGAGATAGTGGAAGGAGGGAAGAAAGTCCCGCCCATTTTGCAGACTAAGGACAAGATATTTGAGGCAGACAAGTATGTACAATATGTGGATGAAACATACAGGAAGATAAAGATTGCTCTTGAGAAGATGCAAGCTAAGCAAAAGAAAGCTGCTGATCGTCACCATCGTGAACTTGTATTTTCACTTGGTGATTGGGTGCTTTTGCGCTTTGAAAAGGCCAGGTTAAGGAAAAGGAAAGGCAAGGAACGTTTGTTTCCTAAGCTCAGTATGCGATATTATGGTCCTTTTCAGATTTCGGAAAAGATCAGCGATGTAGCTTACAGGTTGAAGCTACCAGAAGGCTAGAAAATACATAATGCTTTTCATGTCAGCCTTCTAAGACCTTTTATTGGTGATGTGCCAGAGAATATGCTTGATGAGGAACAACCCGAAGTGGAAGAATTGGATGAGATCCTTGTTCCAGAACAGATATTGGCACATAAGGAAAGGAAGGTTAGAGGAAAGGTTGCAAGACGCTACTGGGTGAAGTTCAAGAACTATCCATCTTTGGATGCCAAATGGATGGAAGAGTCTGAATTGGTTGATTCACCTCAACTGTTGCAATTGTATCTTGAAGCCTTTCAAATGGAACACGCAGTGACTTGATGTAGCCTTTTTGAAACAAGGCAAGAGCATGGTTCATGATGCTCAAGAGAGTAGTTAAGCAATTGTATCTACTCTTTCCATACAGAATTTAGCTAGAGAAGTTTGTGCTTGAGAGTACACTAGAAGACTTCTATGCTTGATATATGTGTCGTAGCCAGGTTGGTGGGATTGTTTAATCGTCCAACGCTACATTTCCAGAAGCATATATATCTTGGATTCCGATCATAGAATATTTTTATTTATTTTTATTTTGACTTGTTTTCCGCAAAACCCTTGAAAAGGTGCAAGTGGACATTGCATGGCCAATGTGAAACGGCTGCGGCCGAATAGGTTTCTCACATCGGGAGTCTGGGTCAGTCAGTCGGGGACTGGTTGGGCCAATTAGCACTAAATTCTGAGGAGTA
The DNA here is from genome assembly GCF_014529385.1 of Adiantum capillus-veneris. Lineage (NCBI taxonomy): Eukaryota > Viridiplantae > Streptophyta > Polypodiopsida > Polypodiales > Pteridaceae > Adiantum > Adiantum capillus-veneris. The sequence goes on along the minus strand of NC_140940.1, from coordinate 144,104,503 downwards.
TGGAAGCTTGTGTGCACCAAATGAAGTCTGGGCCACTCGGAAAGTCACTTGCGGGCCGCCATGCTTTTACAAAAGTCTCCCTCTCTCTCTTTCATTATTCATATTAGAATCTCTCTCTCTCTCTCTCTCTCTCTCTCTCTCTCTCTCTCTCTCTCTCTCTCTCTCTCTCTCTCTCTCTCTCTCTCTGTGTGTCACCAGCTTGTGACTACTATCTATCCTTTTTGTTGATTTCTTTCTTATTATCTATTTACTTTCACTTTTTGGAAACACCCCTCAGGAAATCTAACTGCCCTGCATTCCATAGCCAGTGTGGAACTATCCAAAGGGAGTCCAGGCCTGAGGGCAAGAGAGCACTAAGGTTGGACAAGGACTATGGTTAGCTAAGTGGGGTCATTGACTAGCCAAAGTGGAATCCTTTGCTACAGAGGCTACATTTCAGTTCTGGATGTGGCCGCAGTGTACAAAGAGGGTCGGATGACCTAGAAAGATACAATGGCAGTATCTCCTAAAATTTAGGGAATTGCTATTTTGGGACCTGAAAATGTGTTGGCGTCATTACGTCCGGAATGACAAAGGGAACATTTTCTTACTCTGCCGTGAAGTCAACTGGGCAACCGGTTGGGAGATTTTTAGGCGGCAACCCCGAAACGGGAAAATGCTTATAAATGTGCCAAGTGGCACCTTCTAGTGCACTTTCCTCATGCAAGAGAAGGGGGCGCTGAATTTTAAGCTGGGAGAGGCTCATTTTCAGATTTTGTAACAGGTTAAGAGCTATGGAGTGCTTGCTTTCCCTCTTATGCACAGTGCGGTGCCAGGAGTGATGCCCTGCACGCTACGCACTGCCCTCTCTCCCCCCTATGGCAGTATGTTATGCCCCTCTAGTGGGCTTTTCATTTGACCAATGTACAGTTGTGTGGGTTCATGCGCGATTGCCAAGGCAAGAGCCTCTTGCACAGGTCGATTAGCTAGCGGCTAATCCCCCGCAGGTACAGCTGATTCGGAGAGGTTTCACGCTCGAAATCTCGTCCGATTCAAAGGGCAAGTAGCCCTACAGGTGCGGGAGCTCGAGGACTTGCTACGGATGCGACCGGCACGCGGAACGGAGCCCGAAACAGTAAATTACAGCCTGCTGTATATTTTTGCAGGTTTAGGGTTTTGGCCCTAAACGGACCCTAATACCCCCAGGAGGTTCGGGGACGCAAGGGGACCGCTGTACAAGCGATCTGGCGCATTTTCAAGGCTGAAAACAGAGAATTCAGCATGCTGCAGATTCTCGCCAGGTTTTGCAAAGTGTCCGTATGCGTCGGGAAAGTCATTCAATGCGTGGGAATACTGACCGTGAAGGGTTCTAGTACAGTTATGCTGCCGAAATCAAGCCAGAACAGTCAAAATTCAGCCAAGGTTGTGCGGGGCAGCTTGGAAAGAACCACAGCGTTTATTCCCTCTTTTAAACAATAAAGAAATACCGAAAGGGGCGCCAAAGTTAGGGGCCAATCTGGTGTCGGTCTACTCATACAGGTGCAATCTAGCAGCCTGTATCCCTCTCCCCTTTGTTGTGTCTTGAAAGTACAGGTAAAATAGACGACTAATAATGGGTGAAAGCTAAATCAAGGTTTAAATTAAAGTCTACCGCCCTTTTTGGATTGAATAGGCCGGTTTTACTCTCTCTCTCTCGTACCCCTCCTCGCTCGTCTATACTCCCTCCGGCGGGCCACCATACCACACTCTCACTCTCCCCTCTCGTCCACACTCCCTCGACCTCACTCTCCCCTACCTCTCTCCCCTCTTGTCTTTCTCCCTCTGGGGGGCCACTCACCCAAGCCCTCTCACTCTCATATACCTCTCTCTATCTCTCACTCTCTCTCCCTCCCTCGTTCTAACTCTCTCTCGCTCTCTGTGTGAGCGGCCCCGAAGGCGCATCATAGCAGCTCTCTCTCTCTCTCTCTCTCTCTCTCTCTCTCTCTCTCTCTCTCTCTCTCTCTCTCTCTCTCTCTCTCTTAGCACCCGGCCCACACACACACCCTTAACCCTCAACCTCACCCTCATCCCCCCCTCCCCCCCTTGGCCCGCTACCCTCCCACCCCCGTTGACCTCTGTCGGCCAGGCAGCCCGAGGCCGCGCTCTCTCTCCTTTTCTCTCGCGCTCTCTGTGTCAAGCCCAAAGGCGCAGTACAGAAGCTCTCTCTCTCTCTTATTCACACCCCACACTACCCTCTCGTTCACACCCCTCAACACTCCCTCCCCCCATCTCACTCCCGCCCTCTCTGTCTCTCTCCCCCCTTGCAAGCCCGAAGGCGCAGCGCATCACCGCTCTCCCTTAGTTCAGCCCCACAAGCGCAGCAGGTTAAAACACACACACCCATCCCTCTCACCCCCCACCCTCTTGTTCTCTCCTCTCTCTCTCCCCCCCCTTCGTCCATGCACGCCATCTCTGTGTAAGCCTGCACTATATATATATATATATATATATATATATATATATATATATATATATATATATATATATATATATATATATATATATATATATATATATATATAACCATCTCTCCCTCGTTCACACCCGCACACACCCTCGATACTTACACAAACACTCACACACTCTATACATACACACACAACCCATGGCACATACACCCGAACACACGCCTACACGCACGCATATAAACACACAACACACTCATGCCATTACGCCAGAGTTACCGGGGAACGCCATCCCATGGGCAGGGAACGCCGGAACGGCGTTCCGGGGGGGTTACATGGTTCGGAACGGCCAGACGTTCCGCAGGGACTTTTGATACCGAAACGGAAGGCCCGGAACGGGACGGCCCGGAACGGCTGGGAATGGGCAGATTTTCAGATTTTTGGTGATTTGTCTTGTGAGCCTTCCATTTGCTAAATGTCCCTTCCCCCACCCCTTACCTTCACTATGCACACAAGCTTTCAAGAGCCAAAGCTAAAGATCTACCCTCTCGACTCTCGACTCTCAAGCTCTAGCCTCTTTCAAGCTTTGAAGTCTAGACTCTAGAGTCTACAAGGCTAAAAGCTCTCCCCCTCTCTCTCAAGCTCCCTCCCTCTCTCTCTCAACTTTAAGCTCTCTCTCGAGTCTCTCCCCCCTTCCCTCTCTCCCCCTCTTAAGCTTTCAAGTCTACACGACACACGTTTGTCATAGTAAGACTGAATGGTCTTCAAATCAAGTGTTTTGTGAGTGTTAAGAGTCAAAGGACTCTGATACTACTTCTATTCAATCACAAAGAGCTTGAAATTGCATTATTTGGGTGTTTTTATGCCTCCCGTTCCGGGCCCCTCCCCGTTCCCCCGTTCCGCGGGGGATCCAGTCGCCGTTCTCGTTCCGCGTTCCGGGTAACTATGCATTACGCACACACAAGGGAAAAAAAAAACGAAGAATCGACATCGACACCCAAAGAATAAAGACGATCGAGTCACGCGATGGCGACATCCAATCAAGGAAAGACGCCGAAGGCATGCCCCGCCGGCTCCGAAACTAGCGAACACGCTACACCGACGCACCAACGAGGCCCGCCGTTCGCCGACATCTCATCCATGACGCATCTTTGCAATAATATCCGTAGGTTATCATTATTTTCCAGTTTCAAGCCAAAATCTTATAAAAAAACCCCATTTGTAAATTGCTACCTCTCTAGGTGATGGTCACAAAGGCCCACCTAGGAGATTTCATTTTTAAATTCTCCTAAGACAAAGCAAGGGTCCACCATCTAGGACCCAACTCCTTGCTTTGTCCCTCCTGATTAGGGCCCTAAACCTAATCAGATTACCCTAACCTAATGCAACCTGCACCTATAAAAAGACACTTAGAGGTCACTATCGGGGGTCAGCACTTGGTAGCATTTTAGTGGGAGAGATTGGCAACACTTGCATCAAGAGAGAGAGGATTTAGTGTAGCATTTTGAGAATTAGCACTATGTGAAGAAGCCATGTCTACACCTTGACTCCAATGGTCGCCACACACTCACGATAGTAGAAATCTCCGTGTTTGTGAGTCACCTCTAGAGAACGCACTATAGGCTCACCATCTCTCTCTATCTCTCTCTGTCACCATGGTTGCCACCTCGCCGAAGATAAGGTTGCTGTTAATATTGCATTAAATCAGTTTTCCCTCACACCCCGAGGGGTTTTCATCACCTCTCTCTCTCTCTCTCTCTCTCTCTCTCTCTCTCTCTCTCTCTCTCTCTCTCTCTCTCTCTCTCTCTCTCTCTCTCTCTCTCTCTCTCTAAGTGTGCAGAGTTTGTGTTATTTCAAATCACCGTTGATCCGCGTCCTAGCCGCTCAAAGCTAGGTATTGCACCATGTTCATCTCACCGTGACTAGCTCGGCGTGCATCGGCTCCTGGCGTTTAGAGGCCGTCGGGGTCCGTGTCGCGCTTTGCACTCGTCAGTGTCTCTTCGTCTCCTATATAAGGAGCCTATTGTACTCAATTTTCAGGCATTCATTCATCAATCAAACACAAAGTCTCGTCCCGGAGTCATGTTCAAGTTTCTTAAGTCTTAATCATAAGTTTAAGTACTTAATTAAGGATTAGTACCTAGAATCCTTACATAGTGTTAATGATGTTGCCTATCAACAATTTGATCATAAATCCTTGTAAAATCTGAATCTTCAACATAATGTGTCTTCATTTCGTCTACTTTACAATGGTGCGGAATTGACACTGCTGAAATTTGAGGCTTTCATGACAACGCATCAGCCACCATGTTCTTTTTCCATTCCACATGCACAGTCTGAAAATGGAACATTGACAAGATGTTTGCTCATCGCATATATTTCTCTAACAACTTCATTTGTGTGAGAAAGTATTGCAACGTTTTATGATCTGTTTAGACAACAAAATCAGCCCCTAGCAGAAAGTGTTTCCAACTAGTGAGAGCGTGAATTACTGCCAGCAATTCTTTCTCATGAACTTGCAAGTTCTTTTCGGGCCTTCAAAAGAATTCTGCTCTCATATGCGACTACTCGGCCATTCTGCATTAGAACTGCACCAAGATTGTGGCCACATGCATCACATTGAACCACAAAAGGTTTCAAAAGATCTGGCAAAATAATTACCAGATCTGAAGTCAGCTTTTCTTTCAAGTGTTTGAAGGCTAGAATTTCCTTGGTTGTCCACTTGAAAGTGACTCCTTTCCCTTATAGTGCATGGAGTGGAGAAGCGATCTCAGTAAAATTTCGGATGAACCTCCTGTAATAGAAACATAAGCCTAGAAAGCTTCAAATGTCATGTACGGACTTCAAGTCTGGCCATGACTTGATTGCTTCCACTTTGGCAGATCCATACATACCCCAATGAGACATGAGCATAGAACAATTGTCCGAGACAATTACTACGGGGTGCAATGGCCATGTGCTTTAAATGACTGCCATGACATATGGAACACTATATACATGCATACATTTCCCTTCATTATGATCCAGAACATATTATAGCTTACAGGTGTAAGGCAAGTTTAATGAGATAAAACGATTTCTGCCTAGTGAAGTCATTTGACTCTTTAGGTTCCTATTAAGTGACCCCAAGGCTGTAAACAATGCTGCTGCTTGTGGGATCCACTAAAATGTTCAATGCTCGAGTGCCCGAGCTTCTAAGTTATCATGCCAAGTGTAAAGTTCGTGATCAAAGCTCAAAATGAACCCAAAACTCAAAAATTTCCATCTACATAGATACGAGCATTAATTGTCTACATTTCTTTAATGGATTTATTTGGCCAGCTTAAACATTAACTTCATTACCTCCCTCCCTCCCTCTCTCAAACTTACAGAAGGAGGAGCATCCTTGACTGACCGTTTGCAACCAACAAAAACGGCCAAGCAAGCAGTCAAAACACAATTCCAATTGGGATCCACTGGTATAAAGAGAGGGGCAATAGATAGGCCTGAAACCAACAAGGAAAAGCTTAGTCTTCACTGTTTTCTGGAGAAACGGTGAAACTACACAACTTCACCCTAAAAAAGAAGAACTTGATAAAATATTGAAAGGAAAATACATATCCTTGAGACTTATTCAATACAGATCAATAATGCAATAGCATCAGAAAATGCCAACTTTTAATGTAAATGCCTTTCAATGTATGAAACCAGTTCAAGTAATAGTCAGAGACAATCAATGTCATGATATATCATGCCTGAAACCGTGCAGAAAAGCTCAATATCACCTAACTGTCCATTTTCATGAAACTCAAAATCCGAAGTAACATAACCATCCACACAAAACTCACAGTGCCCATGATTCGGCCTTAAAGATCTGCTCTATAAACTCAAAAAATACACCCCGTAGTTACTGTTTTGAGTGCAGCAGCGAAGGCGAGAATGACTAAATATTGTCTAGCGGTGCTTAAAGCTGTTGATCCTATCGCTTCGTGACTATGGTCTTCCGCTGCTGGATTATGTGTATGGTGGTGTGCGTGCGTTCGTGCGTGTGTGTGTGTGCGTGTGTGTGTGTGTGAGAGAGAGAGGTACACACCAAAAAGGGCGAACGATGCAAGCTGCAGGGCGGACGCCATGGCAGCTGTTGGGGATCAAACGAAGGACTGCGCGCAGATCTTAATTTTTAGCTCACCGGGGAAGTCGCCTTAAAGAGAGACAGGAAATTGAGTCGGAAGTAGCAAGTGATAAAATCAGGAGGCGTAATCAACATAAAGCGCAAAAAATTGTAGGGAAAATTACCAAAATACCCCTCTAATTTGTGGAAATCCCTTCAAATTTCAAAATTTCCAAACGTACCCCTCTTTTGTCATAAATTCCCAAAATGCCCTTCAAATTTTCCGAAATTCCCAAAATACCCCTAATTTATCCAAAGATTAAAAAAATTGTAGATTTTCATAAGAAGACTAATTGTCTATCAATAGGAGATACTAAAACTAGAATTTGAGCTACTTTTGTAGGCTTTAAAGATGAATTGCTTCATTATTTTTAGACATAATTGTCTTTTTTTGGGAGGTAATTTGTGACAAATTACATGCTAAGCACTAACCAACGGATCTCTGTTGTCAAAAATAAATAAAGATTAGGAAATCATGAACAATCCAACTAAAATAGATATAAGGGTATTTTGGGAATTTCCACAAATTAGAGGGGTGTTTTGGTAATTTTCCCAAAATTTGTATTAGGAAGAGAACAATGTGTACATTGTTGAAATGCAAGGAGAGGATTCAGAAGAGGTTAGAGGGCTCGCCCATAGGCCCTTTAAAAGTGCCTTTGAGGGACTAGATGGCAGTGCCCCATAAACCTGCAATGCGTTGAAGACACCCTCAACCAAGCAAAAATCGTCAACCGCCTAGAAAGCGGAGAAGACTGCTGCTTTTTAGCTGGGGGGGTGCAAGCACCACCCTCAATATGTAATGGAATTTGCCTATTCAATTTGAGAGTAGCGGAATTTAATGAGAGTACTTTCAAGAAATGATTTTGTGAGCATAGCGGGTTGACATAATTGAAGATAGCAACATAATCATAGCAATTAGTTAACTTGGCATAGACAATACTTTTGCAAGAGAGAGAATTTAGAGAACATGACAACAGTTGAGGACCGGATTTATGTGGAGCCGGTCCCCCCTCCAATAGGCATTTGTATTATGATTTCTCCCATAAAGAGAGACTTGTTACAATACATTCTTTGTGTTCCTTGTGACTTAGGTGAAGCAATGAAGATGGAAAGCTTCATGCATCACCATCATAGCATAACCTAAACTTGAAGAAAGCTTTAACTATACCAAGCCTCAGTCCCAAGACCTCAAACACCTTCGAAGGTGGAGAGAGCTAGCAAGGAATGAGGGTAGGGAAGAGGAAGAAGAAACATTTCATACGAGAAAGAGCTAGTTCCTCACTTATCATAACTCTTGTGCTAGCATACATAATAGCATAGTAATGAAGAAGAAATAGATGGCAAGCTCAAGCATTGAAGCATGGCTCTTGGATGGATTTGCACTCCATAGCCAAGAGTGTTGGTGTAGGCTCTCAACCTCTACTTGCTTGGAGAAAGAGAGGGAGCTCTTGCACTTTGCATAGTACACAATGAGAGTGTTTGTGAGTGTGTGTGGGTGAGTATACCCCCTAAGCACCCCCCTAGCTTGCTTGGGTCGACCCCCCCTTGTAGCTCATGCTTGAAGCTCATTGGACCCCTCCAGGCCTAGCCAATCACAAACAGGAGCCATTACAAGCAACAGGGATAGCCTTGGGACAAGTGTTCCCCTTTCCCCTTTGAGAGAGAGGACTTGATAAATGCAAAATCAATTAATTAAATATCCTTTATTATCATTGGACCCCTTGGGTGGCCAACCAATAGGTTTCAGGCACACCATGAGGGCAACATGAGGAGGAACTTGACAAGTGTCCTTGCTGCCTCTTCAAGCTGGGGCTTCCCTTGTGTGTGTGTATGTGTGTTCTCTCTCATCCCCCCCCCCCCTTGTAGGCTTGCCCCCCTCCTTGTAGGGATCTTTTTGACTTTGGATGAGCAAGCCCCTTAGTCATCAAGCATGACTAAGCACTTGAAGTAGGGGGTGCTCCCACAAGCATCTCAGGCAAGCTTCTCAAGGCACTTCAAGCACCTTAATCATGCACCAAGTCAAGCACCTCAAGCATGGAGCCAGTCAAGCACCTCAAGCATCTTAATCAAGCACCTCAAGCAGGACAAGCACCTCAAGCACGACAAGCACCTCGAGTTTGGGCCGGGTTCCCACCTCAAGCTCAGTCCTAGCTTACCTAAGGTCAAAGGACTTTTACACACATTATTGGAGGTCTTCAATGAAGCTAACCCTAAGGTCTTATGCTCCATTGGTTAGCCTTGCTCTTGATAGACCATCTCCCATTTGGGCCCCTTTACTATTGGCCCCGTGTTGAGATAGATCTATAAGCACATATCTATATCTTAACACTTGTTCCCGTTTATTCTCCCACATTAAGTGATCAATTTAATATGAGAAAATCATTTGGGTTGGTTAGATATTAGATTTTATGACACAATAAAAGAGAAACGCCATTATCATTGCCTACATGCAATCACTGGCTCCTTGCACAAAAAATTTACTGGAACAATGCACGTACAGGCTCATATTTGAAGGTGGAAGGGATTATATGGGGCTCCATCTGTGCAGCAAATGGACCCTTTAATTTTTGAGGACCCTTCATACAAAAGGGTGCTAAAGCGGCCCTATGGGGGGGCGCTCTTACTTTATAAAGCCTCAAAAGGCACATTCGAAAGTCACTTTCTTCATAAACCATGGACTACTTCTCCAAATTAAAATGTACTTTATAATAAATTCAAGAAACAAAGCTCTAGAAATTTATTGGAATGTGCCAACGGTGTTGTTCCCCCTATGAGCACCCTAGTCAGTTGTTTATAGGACCTCGCACATACTTAGTAGCATGCCATAATTACATCAAAGGCTAGGATAGATATTGATAGGAAGGGTGTTGTTCATAGTAAATTACATGTGCATATGCAAACCATTATGATACTTCTAGCTACCATTCCTAGCAATGAGGGTTGACACACGTCAACATATGTAACAGAGCCTTTCACACATGTAACGAAACCTTCACACTCGTGCAACAAATATGTGTTGCAAATTTTGATGTAATACCCAGTTACCAACAAATGACAAGTTTGTATCGCTACAATAAGGAGGAAAGATAGATAATGTAAAGATTTGTGCTTTTATATCTCATCAACACGAGACACAAAGCAATATGTGTGTCCTGAATGTGCAAAAAAATAGTGGATAAATATTAATTCAAAACACACACTTAACATGAAATAACCTCTTTTGTTTTACCATACTCATATTGTGATTGGATGAATTAATTTCACCATAAAGGGACATGAAATAACCTTAATTAACAAACATGAAAGTAACTAATGAATCGTAGCATCATGTTTGCAGCACATGAGTGAAATCTTTGAAAGAAATAAAAAGACCAAACCTTGTTGTCAAAAACAATGTAAGAGTGGAGAAATCTAAGAATGGAAATAAGGGTAGCAGCATAGATATGAAAGAGTATACTTTTTTTTTTCAGTACTCTCCCAATAGAGAGAGTTGAAATATATACTATTACCAAAAAGAATTACATAAGTCCCCTACTCTACAACTCACAGCCAAGGGAGCTAACAACACCACTCGCAAGACTACGACCTGAACAAGGTAGGCCAACCCTTGCACAAACTTATATACAAAAGGTATCTAAGAGCATAAAAACTTATAAACAAAATATATCTAAGAGATTTAAAGATTTGTTGAGCCTTGTTAAACATCCTGGAGGAGAACTTTGACTCAACAAAACATTATCGTCAAGTGATAGAACTTGAATTCAAAAGATAGAAAATATAAGAAACCTATGATTTCACTTGTGTCTTTAGTGGATAATTGCCAAAGGGTGAAAATGTTGTGCATGGCAACCCCTCTCGGTAATCTAAACCACCATTAAGTGCAAGTACGTATAATGGATGCCAACCTTCAAATATGGTGGAATCACGCTGTACATACCAGTTAAGCCACACTTCTTGTTGTTGCACTTGGATGCAGAATCACTTTTGCGAAGGGCAAGAAGCAATACGTCAGTTGAGAATGGAACAGTAGCTTGGCAAGCTTTGATCAAGGATCAAATGGTGGAAGAATGCAAGTAGGCATCCGTCATGGGTAGTCGAGCTAGCCGTCAAGTAGGACTTCCAAGTTTTTCTTACCTTGCAACGTCTTTACGATGCAATATGCTACTACATACTTGTTTGCATAGGGGATCTCACTATCTAGAATTAATCATGCAATATACGGATTCTCCTTGTCCACCAATATAAAGTTATGGGCATTCTGGGTGAGGAAATCTTCAATGAGTATGGCACTCATTGCCGTACACTTGTGTAGCACCGTAGTACCATGCTTTGAGAATTGTGTGTGAGAAACTCAAAGAATCAATGGTCCCAAGTGGCTCTAGTAGTGCCACAAGGAGCTATCCTTACCGGTGGGGATGTTGCAAGAATCTCTAGTTTGCATTACAAACTTACCACCATGGTATGTGTAATGGAATTGGCCTATTTAACTTGAGAGTAACAGAAATTAATGAGAGTACTTTTGAGAAATGACTTTGTGAGCATAGGGGGTGAACATAATTGAAGATAGCAACATAATCATAGCAATCAGTTAACTTGGCATGAACAATACTTTTGCAAGAGAGAGATTTTAGAGAACATGACAACAGTTGAGGACCGGATTTATCTGGAGCCGGTCCCCCCTCCAATAGGCATTTGTATTATGATTTCTCTCATTAAGAGAGATTTGTTACAATACAATCTTTGTGTTCCTTGTGACCTAGGTGATGCAATGAAGATGGAAAGCTTCATGCATCACAAGCATAACATAAACTTGAAGAAAGCTTTAACTATCCCAAGCCTCAGTCCCAAGACCTCAAACACCTTTGAAGGTGGAGAGAGCTAGCAGGGAATGAGGGTAGGGAAGAGGAAGAAGAAACATTTCATAGGAGAAAGAATTTAGTTCCTCACTTATTATAACTCTTTTTGCTAGCATACATAATAGCATAGTAATGAAGAAGAAGGAGATGGCAAGCTTAAGCATTGAAGCATGGCTCTTGGTTGGATTTGCACTCCATAGCCAAGAGTGTCGGTGTAGGCTCTCAACCTCTACTTGCTTGGAGAAGGAGAGGGAGCTCTAGCACTTTGCATAGCACACAATGAGAGTGTTTGTGGGTGTGTGTGGGTGAGGATACCCCCTAGCTTGCTTGGGTCGACCCCCCCTTGTAGCTCATGCTTGAAGCTCATTGGACCCCTCCAGGCCTAGCCAATCACAAGCAGGAGGCATTACAAGCAGCAAGGGTAGCCTTGGGATAAGTGTCCCCCTTTCCCCTTTGAGAGAGAGTACTTGATAAATGCAAAATCAATTAATTAAATCTCCTAAATTATCTTTGGACCCCTTGGGTGGCCAACCAATAGGCTTCAGGCACACCATGAGGGCAACATGAGGAGGAACTTGACAAGTGTCCCTTCTGCTTTCTTTGTTCCATGCATGCCTAGTGTGAGTGTGTGGGTGTTCTCTCTCATCCCCCCTCATGTAGGGCTCGCCTCCTCCTTGTAGGGATTGAATATTTGACTTTTTGACACCTCAAGCCCCTCATGCATAGGCCCAGTTCCCACCACAAGCTTGGCCCTTAAGCACTTTAAGCTTGGGCTGGGTTCTCACCTCAAGTACAACCCTAGCATCTCAAGCATGTCAAGCACCTCAAGCATCTCAATCATCAGGCACCTCAAGCATCTCAAGCATCTCAAGCACCTCAATCATCAAGCACCTCAAGCACCTTACTCATCAAGCATGACAAGCAGAACAAGCACCTCGAGCTAGGTCGGGTTCCCACCTCAAGCTCAGCCCTAGCTTACCTAAGGTCAAAGGACTTTTACACACATTATTGGAGGTATTCAATGAAGCTAACCCTAAGGTCTTATGCTGCATTGGTTAGCCTTGCTCTTTGATAGACCGTCTCTCATTTGGGCCCCTTTTCTATTGGCCCTGTGTTGAGATAGATCTATAAGCACGTCTCAATATCTTAACCCTTGTTCTCGTTTATTCTCCCACATTAAGTGATTAGTTTAATATGAGAAAATCATTTGGGTTGGTTAGTTATTAGTTTTTATGACATTACCTCTCTCTTGGAATCATAGTCGTCCTCGACTATGAGGTAGAAGAGACGAAGCCTTAGTCATTAGTCAATTTTACTTAGCGGGTAGAGGAACCCTTTTTACCCTACGACATCTTTCAAAGATGGATGACTAATCCATTTGGTGCTTGGGAGACATAGCTGCCGCAAGCACGTCTGCTCTTTGGTCCATTTCATTCTCCCAAAGTAGAGTGACAAATTCTACTTGGTGTTTGCGAGACGTCGTCATCACAAACATGATTCTAAGCATGTATACTAGTTAAATTTGTGCACAATTAAAAAGAGGACTAGTCTTATAAGACAAAAAAATAAGCCAATTAAAAGAAATTTGTACATTTGCTTACTCTAATGTAGCATTGTAAGCATTGACAAGGTTCATACTATCCTTAATTTGTATTCCTTGCATCCATCTAGCATCTTCAAAAGGATAATTTTTGAACTTAATAAGATACCGTCGGATAATCTTACCATGTCGTAGTACCTTGTCTTCATGCCGAAGGATAGCTTCGGGTTGTAGCACCTCTTCTTGGTCTTCAACTTATGAGTGATCTTGTGCACACTTGCCACGTAATGACTCCAAAAATCCACTCTTTAGTTCCGTAAAAGCAAGTGAATTAATATGAGGCATCCAACTTAGTGCATCTGCTACTACATTATATCGCCCCTTGCAATATCGTAGCTTACAATCATAATCTTGAAGGATTTCTGCCCATCTAGCTTTACGGCCCTTCAAGTCTGTTTGAGTAGTAAACCATTTGATACTCTCATGGTCAAAAACTACTTCAAACTCGGCACCATATAAATAGTGTCGCCACTTTCGTAAAGCGTGAATTATGGCATAGAGCTCTCTCTTATAGACAAAATAATTTTGTTGAGCTTTATCTAACTTTTTACTTTCAAAGGCTATAGGTCTTCCCTCCTGGAGAAGTACCTCACCAATGGCTTTATCACTAGCATCAGTCTCTACCACAAATGGCTTAAGTGGGTCGACGATTGCTAGGATGGGAGCAGTGGCTATAGCTACCTTGAGCTGTTCGAAACTGCGTTTTTGGGCTTCTTCCCAAGAAAAGGTCTTACATTTTGCTTTAAGTTGATCCGTCATAGGAACAGTGATTTTGGCATAGTCACGGATATATTGTCGATAAAATCCAGCCATGCCTAAAAATATTTGAAGATCCTCAATCGTGTTGGGGTGTGGCCATCGAAGAATGGCAGTGACCTTGTCAGTGTCCATCTCGATGCCAGAATAAGAGATCACATGACCGAGGTAATGTATCTCATTTTTAAAGAAATCGCACTTGCTTTGCTTAGCATACAGCGTGTGAGCTCGTAGTTGTTCAAACACTAATCGTAAGTGTTCTATGTGTTCATCTTCAGTCTTACTGTAAATGAGACTATCATCAAGAAAAACCACAACAAATTTTCCAAGATAGGGACGTAAGACACTATCCATGAGTGTCATAAATGTAGTTGGAGCATTGCTTAGACCAAAAGGCATAACCAAAAATTCAAAATGCCTGAACCATGTTCTAAAGGAAGTTTTGGAGATATCTTGCAGTAGGATACGTATCTGGTGGTATCCTGAACGAATATCTATCTTTGTATAGTATTTTGCCCCGTGGAGTTGATCAAATAACTCATCCACTCGAGGCAGAGGATACTTGTTCTTGATGGTTATCGCATTTAATCCGTGATAATCTACGCACATGCGCATAGTACCATCTTTCTTTTTTACCAATAGAATTGGTGATGCCCAAGGCGAAGTGCTAGGTCTAATGAAACCATGAGCGAGGTAGTCAGTCAACTGACTCTCAACCTCCTTGGCTTCTTTAGCACTCATACGATGAGGTGGTTTACTCACCGGTTTGGTGCCTAGCAAGACATCTATGCCATGCTGCACATCACGTGTAGGGGATAAACCCGGTGGTAAATCACTTGAGAACACATCACTATACTCCGTGAGTAAGTGAGTCAGCTTTTGCCGTGCAAAAGGAGAAAGTAAACTAGAGTTATGCTGGGATGGAGAATCTTGTAATTCCTGTAATGTTTGTTTCACAACAGTTGCATGTTGATCTATAGAATTAAAATTGAGAGCACTTTGCTTGTTAGATTTGTTAACACTTTGTTTATCAGTAGAATTCAATGCACTTTGCAAACCATTACTAGAATTCACCGCACTTTACTCTTGAGAATTCACAAGACTTGGAGACAAGCAGTAACACAAAAAGACTTCATCTATTAAATTTGCTTTCTGCAAAATAGAAAGCTCGGCTGTACATATAAGAGGTGCAGATGGTATATTTTTCTCACCAAGCAAAAGCACATGTTTACCATTGGCCATAAAGGATAAGGAGTTGTGTTCATAACTAGTGTGCAATGTGTTTCCTAAACCATGCAGCCACTCCCGTCCTAAAACTACATCAGCACGATCCATGTTCATAACTTGGAAGTCAAGGGTCATCGTATGATCTTGAACAATAAGCTCAACCCCTTGAACTATCGTGTCCCATACTTCTTTATCATTCCCAAACATTTGCTCCACCACATACTTGTGAGAGCAGGGAGTCTGTGTAAGCTTCAATTTCTTGACTAGCTTATAGTTCAAGAAGTTATGAGTTGCACCATTATCCACTAAAATACGAACACGTTGTCCGTTAATAGTGCCATGCATGCGAAAAATCATGGGGACCAAAGGTGGGCTGCCACATTGAAGCAGGCACACAACACTTGTGCTTTTCTTCCATATGAAGAACCTCTACAACACAATATTTGGGAGATGAATCTAATGTGAGGCGTTGCACCGTGTGCATGGCCTTTTCTTTGCCTTGCAAAAGAGGACAATCTTTCTTGTTATGTTGGTCCGAAAGACATCTAAAACACAAATTGTGTTTCTTTGCATGCTCAAAATCAACAGTGCTTAGAGATCCACGCAGAGTATCTCGTGATTGCTTAGGCTTCTTAGCCTCTTGGGGCATGGAGAGGTAGATTGTCTCTTATTCCTCTTGGAACGTGTGGGAGATGTACCTCGCCATTGGCTCTTAGCCACATTGCTCTTAGCAAAAGTATTCTTAGAGTAGGGAACATTTCCTTTCCTCTCTTGATCATCATCATATCTTTGTGCATGACTAATGGCTTCTTCCAAAGTTTTTGGAGGTTGGGTCTTAACATGAAGACGATAGTCTTTGTCAAGATCCTTATTAAAACCCCGTATCTTTTGGAATTCATCTAGACCTTGTAGTTTTAATATGATTTCTCGATACTTGAAAGGTACTATGTGAGAGAGAGGCCAGACATGCGGCATGCATCCCATGCTAACCAATTCTTATCTTCTTCATTGGAGTCCAAAAACTCTTTGGAGAAAGAAGCTTGAAATGCAGCCCAAGACGAAGGACGAGCATCTATTGGAAATGTCATCCACCACTTATACGCCTTGCCTTTAAGAGATAGACTTGTTTTCACATGCGTCTTTATATCCGGGGTGTGTCTCAATCTATGAATATCACTCCATTTGTGTAAGAACGTATTGACCGCATCCTTGTTGCGATCACGCTCTTCCCCGTGAAACTCAGGAATGGTGATATTCTTAAGTAATGCATTGCTACCTTCTGCATCTTCTGCAGCACTTGTCTCTTGGACTCCTTGAGTCGTGTGAGCTTGGTTCCCTTGAACCGTGCCACTTGTGGCTCCTTGAGTTGTCTATGAATTCATAAATTTCACAAGTAACTTTATAAGATTGGTAACATTTGCATTGAGTGCAAAGAGGTTTCTTTCAAGTACGCTTTGGCGATGTTCCAAAGTCTTGAAAGAAGCCATATCTACAAGCCCATGATCTCCTCGATCATCATCATCATGCATATTAGTGTCAGCAACACCCGTGGTGCCCTGATTTTGATCTGCGTGCTCAAAATCAAATGTGTGTGTAGGTGGGATATCCTCACTCGCCATGATAAACACACACTAATGCAAAGAGAGAAAAAGAAACGACAACTTGTACCTTGAGAAATTGAAGTCTTTGTGTTTTGTATGCTCCGCGATTTGCGTTGCATGCGAACCTCGCCTTGCGGAAAGTTGGGCCCTCCACTTGTCGTTCCTTGTAAGAACACCTTTGATGATTCTTCACAAAAACTCGTCGTTTTTGTGAAGGCTTTTCTTTACTTTGAAGCTACCTCCTTGAGGAAAAAAGAAATTTTGGAGGAAAACTTGCCTTACTCCAAGAAGTGAAAAGGAAGGGTAAAGCTACTTCCTTGAAGTTTGAAGCTTTCCCTTTCCTTCTAGTTTTCCTTTCAACACAACTAGATTATCTTTCCTCGTTATGCACAACAAGGGCCAATAGCTTAATGGTAAAGTGTTGGCCTCTTACCCTCATGGGGTGGGTTCAATCCTCCTTCATGCGAGGGTTAAAAGTGCCTTCCTACGCACGTAGCCTTCGAAGCATCGGTGTTGTTGAGTTTGCCTTGGTCGAGCGTTGTGGAGGGCATAAATGGGGCGGTGGCGGTGGTGGTGGTGGTGGCGGTCGGCTCTCATTGTTTGTCCACGCGTTGCTCGCACAGAAAACTGTACTTGTCTTCCTTTTGCTGCACAGCGGAGACAACGTTGTCTGCAGAACGTGGGGGAGAAGCAGGGCGTCGCACGCACATGCAAGCCGTTGTTAGCCTCCTCCCAAAAATATCCCGGATACCAGTGAAAGGGTGGTGGTAATGCGTGTGCTAGTCTCCATCCAACCGTGCTATCTTATAGCCTCCCCCTAGCGTACACACTGTCCGACCGTGCCGATGGCCTTGCCCATAGGACCCATGTCCTTACAAAAGCATGACTAGATATTCATAAAGACCAAACGTTGTGCGAAACGCGGTCTTTAGGATATCTTCATCCACTATCCTTATTTGATGATAGCCACTCTTAAGGTCAATCCTACTAAAGTAGGTAGAGCCTTGTAGTTTATCAAACACTACAAGAGGTACTTCACATTAGCAACGCTTGCAATGCGACGCTCAAAAGTGAAAATTCACGGCGTCGCTATCAATGTTGCTATGCGCGTCGCTAGTTTATTTGTTACATAGCAATGCCCATAGCGATGCATATAGGGACACCGACAGGGGTAAAAAAATAAACAGAGAGCGCCCAAAAACTCAGATCTGAGATCTGACTTTTCGGCACTCAAGCAAAGAGGTAACTCGTGCTCTCTCTCTCTCTCTCTCTCTCTCTTTCTTCTCCACACACACACACACACACATACACGAGGAGAGGAAGGAGAGCCAGGTATGTTCCTTCCTCTCCTCTCTCTCATATTCCCTTCCGCTCTTTCTCTCTCTCTCTCTCTCCCTCACACACACACACAGTGTTTTTGAGAGAGAGAGAGAGAGAGAGAGAGAGAGAGAGAGAGAGAGAGGAGAAAAGAAAGAGAAAGAGAGAGAGAGAGAAGAAAAAACCAAAGAGAGAGAGAGGGGGAGAAGATAAAAGAGAGAGGTAAGGGGAGAAAACAAAGAGAGAGAGAGAGAGAGAGAGAGAGAGAGATTATGTTAAGATTTAAATTAGATTAAGTTAGATTACATTTAGATTTATGTTTATGTTGAATTTAAGATTATGTTACATTTATATTTACGTTAAATTACGATTAGGTTAGATTTAAAAACAGGAAAGTATTAAAGATTAGCTAGCTATGTTAGATTTAAATTAGATTACGTTTAGGTTTAGGATTTAAGATTGGATTAGATTTAAGTTTATGTTGAATTTAATATTAAATTAGATTTACATTTAAAATTAAGACAAGATTTAAAATTAACTAGATTAAATTTAGATTTAAGTTAGATTACATTGAGGTTTAAGTTAGATTTAAGATTAGATTAGATTTAGGTTTATTTTGAGTTTAAGATTAGATTAGATCTAGATTTATGTTCGATTGACTAACTTTTCTTAGATTTAGGCTAGATTTTAGTGCATGTCAATGAAGGCGCGCTTTGCCCAAAGAGCAAACACTAGTTACACAACAATATGTATATCCCATCAGAATTTGACACCTATTAACTCACACACTAACCATATTCAATTAACCGTGAATCACCACATGTTCAATTAGGTTAGATTTAAGATTAGATTTTGGATTGAGTTTTTATATTAAAGTCTACCTTCGGGTTTACGGTAAAAAAAATTAGAGTTAGACGAACGGTGATCCCTCTCTTCCTCTCTACGGATGTGACCTTAAGTTGGAAAGCTTTCTACGGCATGATACTCAGATTGGAGGCCAACATATAATGTGCTAAGTAATCCCTCGAACAAAGATCTACTATGAAAAGATGTTAAGATGTTGTGAAATGCTACAGCTAGAGAAGAGGCAAAGGGTTTTGTCCACTACATGCATTATCATGTAGACGTGGGTGTGTAGATTTCTCGTACCCACAAATATAGGCATTGATCAATAAAGACGAGATTATAACCTGGTGGTTCTGATCTCCGTGCACCTCTAGACCGAGGTGTGCGAGGATTGGACATGACTAGAGAATGTGAGATAGTTTACAGTGTGAACAAAGAGAGAGAGAGAGAGAGAGAGAGAGAGAGAGAGAGAGAGAGAGAGAGAGAGAGAGAGAGAGAGAGAGAGAGAGATAAGACGGAGGATGCCAATAGAAGTTAAAATTTATGTCCAGGTTATAAGGTTTTAACCCTCATTATGAGTAGTGACAAGGATGTGGGGCCGTCCAACCGAAACACCTATCTCTCAACGAGGATTTTATGTCCTTGTAATCAATGCAAGCATGCTGTGCGACGGACAAGACACATTTCTTTGTAGCACGTTCGCGAATTTGGCGAGTTCGATCCATCTATTATAGATCGAGTTGTTGCCAATTATAAGTCATCGGACTCTGACGCTGGTCAATAGGCAGCAATCTTGCAACCCAATAGACGTGTTCAATTGTAGGCGCTTTGGTCAAGCAGCATATGTGAGGCCACAAGATGTAGCCTCTGATAGCTCGGGGGATGATCATGCAGACTACATTTCCAACGAGGCAATGTTTGAGCCCAAGATCGATGAATGACCGAGACGATCTGGATTCAGAAAGGCTTATCTATGATGATATGAAACGTGAAGCCGATACGCCATTGTATGATGGAGCACGTGTGTCTAGATTGAAGGCGCTCCTGGTTCTTCTCGACATGCAGACAAAGTTTGGATGGAGTGACACTAGCGCCACATCGCTTTCAGGTGATCTATTACAATGTGTTTACATGAATAAAAAACTCTAGATGTATAATGATCTGATAGATTACTTACACAATTGTACCGCATTTTTTTCGTTGTGTAGATTGCTCAAAGAGCACATACTGCCAGCTGATAATGTGATGCCAGATTCCAGAGAGGAAGCAAGAAAGATGTTGCAAAACTTGGGGATGGATTACAATTTGATTCATGCTTGTCCTAATGACTGCATTCTTTTCAAGAGGGGAATACATAGACATGGAGAAGTGTCCGAAATGTGATTCCGAGGGATATCAAGTAGATCTCCACGGAACAAA
Source organism: Adiantum capillus-veneris (assembly GCF_014529385.1). Taxonomy (NCBI): domain Eukaryota; kingdom Viridiplantae; phylum Streptophyta; class Polypodiopsida; order Polypodiales; family Pteridaceae; genus Adiantum; species Adiantum capillus-veneris. The sequence goes on along the minus strand of NC_140940.1, from coordinate 144,084,308 downwards.
AATTCCACAAAAGGTTTTGCGACATTTTCCTCTGCTTCCTCGCATCAAGCATTTCTTCGAATGTAAGTCCATGGCCGCCCTAGCATCATGGCATGAGGAAAATAAATCTTCGGATGGTATGCTACGGATTCTTGCAAATTGCGCAGCCTGGAAACATATAGACGAAACATGGTCGGATTTTGCCAGGGAAGCTCAAAATTTGCGCCTAGGCCTGGCTATGGATGGCGTAAATCCATTTGTTCAAAGATCAACATCTTACAGTGTATGTCCCGTTGTCATCGTCAACTACAACATTCCCCCGTGGTTGACTACGAAGAAGGGGCACCTATGGCTAAGCTTGATTGTGTCGGGGCGGTATAAAGTGAAGAATATGGTTGTGTATCTTCGTCCACTATTGGAAGAGCTACAATAACTGTGGATTGGCATAGAAGTGGTGGATATGAGCCGACACACAGGTCGACGGAATGCTTTGATCAGAGGCATTCTAATGTGGACCATGCATGACTATCCCGGACTAACAGAGTGCTCAGGTGATTTACACTCAAAGTCAAACACTGTAAATCTTGGTTTTTCTCAAGCTTATCTATTATCATGTGTATACATGTAGGGCTTTAAACAAGCGGATACAGAGCATGTGTCACATGTGGACCTAGACTAAATGCACGCCGGGCGCCCTCATTGAAGAAGCAAATCTACGAAGGTCATCAAGCGTATCTTCCAGAGAATCATGTGTTACGCGATGGATTTTTGGGAAGAGAGCCACCGAGGATGTCTGCACAAGCATTGTTAGAGCAGAAGGAGATGTGTGATGACGGTTTGCCCCTAGGGATGAAGAGACTCTCTCTATGGTACGAGTTATATATTGGTTCCGACACATGATCAATCACTTGCTCGATCCAATGCACATATTCAAGAATGTGGGTAATCTGCTCTGGGACCATCTGACCGGCAAGAAAGATACTTTGGGAGCCAGGGTTGACCTTAGAAATGTAGATCGTATGGAGCAATATTGGCCGCAAATTTAGTGGCGGGGCAAGCAGCATCTATCGGCAGAGACGGATCACCTTCACGATTGCAGCTTCAGTCTCAATCGCACTCGGAGCGCAGTGCTTTTACAAATTCACAGAAATTCAACGAAATCTCTCTACACATGAATCCCTCCCCCTTTATGAGTCCTCTCTCTCTCTCTCTCTCTCTCTCTCTCTCTCTCTCTACTTGTCCATGTTTTCTTCTCCATTCATTCAATATTAAGATTAAATGTTCGTGTGTTTAATGCAGCTATGGATGATGATGAGTTTCTTTCTTATTTGTCACCCCAGCAGAGGTAGTGGTACGTGGATTGTCATCGCTCAGGAGCACCATCATGCGTTCCTACTCCTTTAGCATCTCCCTCTGTTTCAGAGCATTCAACGCGCTCCGAAGCTTTGATGTCGATGAGACGATCTTCACACTCGTCTAGGCACCGACTCTCTAGTGGTGGCGACGGTGGTTGTTGTGGGGATGCCGCCGCCGATGCCTCGACACCGCCTCGTGTTCGACGAGGATCTTTACCCTCCCCTTCTTTGCCCGCCCCCACACCATCCAGGGCATCGCCATCTACGCTAGGTTTTGCGCGGCTGACAGCCGTTCCTAGCAGCTACACACCACTACCTACTCCTCCAAGAGTCACCCTAGTCGACACTCCTCGCTTCGGGGCCCAGACTCCACTGGAGACACCTGACGTCCGTACCCCCATTGACACGCCACTAGAGAACCCTTGCTGAGACACCCAGGTTCATGCGTCACTGGCGAGAGGGCTTGCCTTACTTCGTCGACTTCAGCGGCGGCATCATCTTGGATGATGAAGGCAAGAAGGTGATCTCGCACATGCGAGGTCTTTGCTCTCAGGTGTTTAGACACTACATACTAAACACATGGAGTGAAGTACCAAGTGATTTAAAAGACAGAGTCATCATCATGCAGCATGACGAGTTTCCCGTTTCAACACGGGATGATCGCTTCAGTGAAGACTTGATGAAGGTTTGAACGCGTGAATACTGCAAGCACAAGCGTTCTGAAGTGCAAAAAGCAATAAAGCATGGGTGGAACAGACCAAATTGGCTGGCCAAAGAAGATTGTCAGAATGCGAAAAGCAGCGTGCGAGAATCCTAACAAGTGGAAGCAACAAAAGGAGGCAGCCAAAGCGTGAGTAGAGATAGGGAGCTTGCACCACTTGGGGAGCGACAGGTGGGCATCATTTGAGGCAGATTTTGTAAGTGTCTTCGTATTGCTCTTTAGGTTTGCTAGTTTAGGGTTTAGGGGTTTTTAAATTCTAACATAATGGATTCTTTGTATGTTTTGACAGTGGTCGATGATGACAGGACGTGACCCCACATCGTACGAGCGCGAGTACGCAGGCAAGAAGAGTTTAAACGCTCTGATGGACATTCTGAGTTCTCACGGCAGCATGGTTAGTATTAGGGTTTATTCTTTTCTATTTGTTGTATTGTCCTGTAAATTATATGTTTATACTTACAGAAAGCTTTCTTATTGTTCTTTTTTGTAGAATCCGACAGATACGCTGCTTAAACGTGATGAGACGTCTGATTAGACGATGTCAGTCTAGCCGTAGCTAGATAGCATTAGTTTCCTTTTGTCATAGCATATGTATCATGAGATGACGTGTATACGTCTTTATGTAATTATTGGAAAACCATGTATATTTTCTCAATAATACAATGGTGTTGTAACTATTACATTTGCAAAGTTTAACAATCAACTGATTTTGCCTATGATGTGTACAATTGTCATTGATTTACTTTCATCAATTTACTTGTCAGTTTTGTATTTTTATTCTGCAAACAATACTATGGATGATGGAGTTAATGGTTATATTGTCTTGTGGGTGACTACTTTGGGTCTATATCTAAGCTTGCACTTTCTTTCAAAGGTGAATCTGGCTTATCTTGGATTCATTTAGGTTTACTCTATTATTGAAACATTCAATGCCCTACCACCAAATTTTTTTACTCTCGGGCGTCGTTATAAGCGTCGCTATATAAGGCTTTGCAGAGTCGCTATGAACGTCGCTATAGGTGGCCTGTAAGCGTCGCTATGATCGTCGCTATATGCGTCGCTATATAGCAATGGCTATAGCGACGTTCCCATATCGACGCTGTTAGCGACGGTCTTAACGACGCCGGGGAGTATAAAAACCCAATGTATTTTCGTCGCTAACATCACCACAAGTGCAGACAACCTCTTGTAGTGAAACAGATCTTCGGCACGGGAAATCTGTTTTTGATAGTGATATGGTTCAGTGCTCGATAGTCCACACACATATGGCATGTACCATCTTTCTTTTGCACTAAAAGAACTGGAGAACAAAAGGGAGAGGAACTAGGCCTCACCATCCCTTTGTCTACCAATTCCTGTACTTGCCTCATGATCTCCTCTTGTTGAGCTTGTGAGACTCGATAAGGAGGCTTGTTAGGCGGTGAGCTTCCTAGAAGGAGCTCTATGCGATGGTCATCATCCCCTCATTTTGGAGGTAAGTCTATAGGGATATCATCGATGAACACATCTTAAAATTCTTTTAGAAAATTAGACAAGTCTAACTCTTTTTTATTCTTATCATTTACATTTGATGAAACATTAGGATGCTTTAGAGACTCTTTGACAAAAATAATGTACGCAAAAACTGAGCTCTTCATTGACTTATCAAAAGCAAAAGGCTTCAAGTGGAATAGTGCAACCACGCTCAGTAGCATCTATATACATGTTCTTTCCCTTGTAGGTGAAGTAGATTCTCCTTTCAGGAAACTTCATATTGGCAGCCATGCGATCAAACCATGGCGCCCCTAGGATAGCATCCTCATGTTGGAGAGGAGAGATGAAAAAGTCTTCTTTGTCAACATAGCTTTGGACATGAAGCCTCAACTTCCCAATCAAGGGAGTAACTGAGGCTTGCTGTCCCTTGAAAGCTGCATCAACCATTACCATATCTCCCATCTCGAAATCTTGAATGCCCAGCTTGGTGGGCAACTCCCTTGATATGAAGTTGTGAGTAGAGCCAGGGTCAAACAAGATGAAGGCATCATGCTCTCTTACCTTTCCCCAAGCATAGGAAAGTGATGATCCTTTGCGATGAGCATCCTCTTTTGGAGCTTCGATGGTGGAAGCCCTAGGAGTCTCATTACAAGTATTCTTCTTGGGTGAAGAATGATAGCCATGTGCTTGCTCCCCACACTTGAAACACTTATGATACTTGTGAAAAGCTTCAAGCTCTTCAGGAGAGAGTTTGTTTTTTCCTTTGTAAACTCCCTTCTCCTTGGACCGATTGTTATTGTTGTTGGTAGTGCCTTGGGAAGAATTTTGAACATTGGTTTTCCCCTTTGCATCATTTTTGTCTTTGTTTTCCATGGGCTTGACATTCCGTCTAGCCCCTTGATGGAAATTGATGCGTGAAGCAACCATGGTGTGATAGATTACTTCACTAATAGTACCAGGCCGTTGAGAGTTGATGTTGATACCATGGGGAATAGTAGCCCTATCCCCACACACTATAAGAGGAAAAATTAAGAACCGTCGTTATTATCACGGATTAACAAATGAAAATGGACGTTGGCGGTAATAGACGCGGCAGTAGGTGCGGCAATGGTTTCACAGCAATAGATGCAGTAATAGTCGCAAAAATATATCCGAAACTATCACCGCATTTATTGTCGTGCCTATTATCGCAGATATTACTGCCATACGGCTTTTTAAAAATAATGGTGCTCATTTGAGCCACCCAATTTTGAGTGGCGCAAATGAGCACCTTTAATTTTTACGTGCATAAAACATATGAAACATCAATTGTATTTTGAAAAGTGTATAGAAAAAAATAAACAATAGACTTTGAATATACCCTACTTTGACAATTTAAAGTACAAAAGAGCAATACTTTTAAAAATTTACAAATAAGATCAAAATTTTAGTTGATCACCCTGACTCTACATTAACTGAAACCAAATTAATAACTTAAAACAATTAATACAATATAATTTGTCCACACTTATCGCCTGTAGAGATCCGACTGCTGAGTCGAATTGCTCGCAAGGGATGTGATGGTTCTCCAACAACGATCACCAATCGAATTCTATGTGCCACTCTCGATACTTGACCATCTCTCTGGTCGAGCGACTCATAGTGATCTTTTCCTAAGTTACCAATAACAAAAGAAATTCATAAACTAAAACATATTTTAAACCGGTGTAGGCTCCAATTCAAAAAAAACTTACATATTTGTCCTTCCAAGCTGCTTTGCCTTTCGAACCATACTGTATCCGTCTGTGGTCTTTGCAAGCCCAAAAATGCTTCAAATTTAATGAAATTTGACCCATATGATTCCTAATTCTGTAGATCACAAGGGTGCACTCAATTGTGACTTTTGACCTTAGATCTGGCCTCTAAGACATCATACGTCTATGATGTCTAGGTCTACCCCAGGTGCTCCTTGGTATGTAGAACCTGAATATGTGCTAACAACAAATTTTAAAACTAAAAAATGCACAAAATCACCACTTTTTGACAAGGAAATCCCTTGAAAGAGTAAAATCCCCTTAACTATAAGCCCAAATGAAATGAAATTTGGTGTATGTGCTCAACACAACATGCAAAAGATGGGTATAATGTCAAAAGTTCATTTTTGCTGCCAGAATCACCCTTGAGATATTATACACGTATGATGACTGCTGATGACTTTTTGGACAGAATTCATTCACAAGCATCCCCAAGTCTCTAGCACTAGCTTTCAAGCACTTCTACCAATTTTCATGCAAAAATGTGGTCAAAATCACAATTTTCTCTCTTTTTTTGTTTTTTGACACTTCGTCTTTTGCCTTTTAGGTGTCAAGAGTTGGTCAAACTATAGTCTCAAGTTTCACTTTTTTCTCGTTTTGACACTCTATCTTTTGCCTTTTGGGTGTCAAGAGTTGGTCAAAACTATAGTCTAATGTGAATTTAGGGTAAAACACCCCTTTTGAATACCTTAGTGCAGTCATATTTTACAAATTTGGTCTCTAGAAGCCCCTTGAGACATCATACGCATATGATGTCCAAGTTTATAAATCTTTTGTACAGAACCCTTGAACATGCCCTCTTATATGCACAACATCAATCAGCCATGCAAGAATATCAAAAGAAATCTTTTTATTACATTTCTTTCTCAAAAGTAGACTTTTTAGAGATTGTAAATATAGACAAGCACTTTATCAAATAAATTAGTGATGAATGGCTCTAGATCAGAATCAAATCACTTACCTAAAGCTACTCCAACACATCATATGGGGTTTTGCATTTATGAGTAGAAGAAACGCTTCAATGCCACACATGGACTAGCAAACTCTTTTAACACCTCACAAATCACTCGATCACCAACAATTGCTCTAATCTACAACTAATACTACAAATTCTAACTAAATCTACCTAGTCGAAGACCCTCGATAAGACACACACTTCCTCGCTATCCACTTGATCTCAGAATAACTTCCGGATCCACTTAAGAAAAATTATTTATTTCGCCAAAACTAAAGCAAGCAACCATCACATGAGTGTTAATAGGATCCCCTACTCAAGTCCTTATGTCCTCGACAGCGACGCCAATGTTGCGGGAGCGAATCACACCACCTATAAAGTGCATGCAGCACAACTTAGATCAACATAACGTCAATTGAGGACACATATGACACAATAGGTGCACGGAGATAATCTTTTTAGCTTGTCAGGCTGAGACCATCCCACACATAAACACTCTGGAAGGCTAACTAAACCACAATCTAAAATCTCACTGCTCTCAACTACACCACCCAACCACATACACACAAACAGAAGGAAACTCACTAAACCATACCAGAGTCGTATGAAACTTAAGGAACACCATCCCCTCACTAGGATACACCTGTCCCAAAGCCTCTACACTCAAAACCCTCACTCTAGAGCCATCTGCGAAAAACACATATGAAGACATAGCCAAAATTTTGAAGCATCTGAAACTGAAATCTATGAGTACCGATGTGTAGCTTACGTTGCCACAATTCTAATGACTACTTGCACACAGAAAATAGACATCATTTGATATACTTACGACCACAAATAGCTTGTAGATGCATTAGCGCGTGTGCTCCGTTCCGCAAGGAATGCTAGGTGTTGATGTGTAGCTCTTGCTGAGCCTATCGCGATGGTGCAATCGGATCTCCAATGTGATGAACGAGTGGGGAGTTGCATGAGGAAGAAGCTCACGCTCTCTCTCTTTCTCTCTCACACATAGTCAACGGCAGCTTCAAAACTTGATTATGATAAAAGTTCTCCTTTTTACAAAATGACATAGGTACCTTATATACTAAGGCTACCATAGGTTAAACCTAAAATAGAGTTCAAGGGATAAAATGGCTTTGTATTTACAATTTAAAAGTGCCATTGACACGCCTTGTGCAACTAGACTAGCTACTTACACAAATGATGTTTCTAACCATAATCTACAACATTTCATAACTCTCTAAAAATAAGGCTTTGTTGAGTTATGTCGTGCTATTGATCCATGGGTCAACACCAACTTCAATGCAATTAGTGTGTGTTTTGGTCATGATTCTCGTGTTGATGATGTGCTCTTGTGACTCGAATAAGATTGGCAAGTCTGACTTTGGTGGGCTTGATGCATGTAGGAGTTGCTTGATTAATGACTAGAGTGTGATCAGAGTTACTCTTGCCATGGCTACTTGCATCAAAGAGGCATTCTCTTGAATCCTCTTATTCATTGTATCCGATGAAGCTCTCACATTTCAATGTGTGATATTTTCATGCTCTAGCCGGGTGATGCTCTCTTCGGGGTTGATGATTTTATCGGAGTTAGTCTATGCTACGACTACCTCCTTACATTTTTGTGGACTTAAGTAGCCATATTAAGATAGAAATACTTTTAGAAGGTTATAAATTAATATTCATGACATTACCTCTCCCTTGAAATCATAGTCATCCTTGACTATGGGTTAGGAAAAATAAAGTCAGAGCTAGTCATGTTACTTTGGATAGAGGATCTCTTTTTACTCATTTACATTCTTCCACACTGGTAACTAACTCCACTTGGTGCTTGGAAGGCTTAGATGTCGCAAGTATGTCTTTACTTAGCCCTAATCATCTTTCATAGTAGATTGGCAAGGTCTACTAGATGCTTGAGACACTAAGCTGCCGCAAGCTTGATTCTTATTATGTGTTATGCGTTGTCGTGTTGTGGCACGTACATAGTGGGAACGAATGTAAGGAGATTTATTTTGTAACTTTTTAGATGCATGAGTATATTTATCATAATGTACATATGCATGTATAAATATAAAATTAAGTTTCTTATTTCATCCTATTATCTCAAAGATAATCTACTTTTACTTTACCATTAGAAAGTATTATGGGTAAAGGTGTCAATAGCTATGCCTCTTTAACTTGGGAGAAAAAGCATTGGTTATTTCTTTCTACTACCCCATTATCACCTCACACTCTAGCTAGATCCTATAGCTAGTGTAATTTTCAATATATATATATATATATATATATATATATATATAAAATGTATTTTTTATTTTTCTTATATTTCTTTTTTATAGCTACTAGGAAGGCATCAAATCCTAGTGGGACACTAACTTGCATAATTCTCAAAGATGCACCTATTTTAGAGCATTATTGCAAGGATGCTTACAAAACTTTGTTAAAGAGCAATGTCATGCTTTCTTATTGCATGAGGTGTCCATTGGAATCAAATGAAAGTCTAAGCCAAAGGGACCAAGAAGAGTTTTGCTAGATACCCTATTTTGATGATTTTTTAACACATGGTTCTCATTTGAAGTGGAAAAGTATATAAAATGGGGGTCGTAGTTCATGACCTGAAGTTTTTGTTCCTATTTTTAGTTTTTTATTTGGAGCCAGAGTTAAGGAGATATGCTCAAAATGGTAGAGCTCAGTCTGCCCATATCATGCAAGGACAACCCATTTCAAACTTTGCCAGCTCCTCTTCACACTGGCTCCTCTCTTTGTTGTGTAACCCTTGGGGTTTCCCTTCACCTATAAAAAGAGACCTCTTCTTCCTTGAAAAACATTCATTAGAGAGTGAGAGGATTAATGCCTAATTGTACTTAGCCATAAACATAAGCCTAAGCCTACAATTGCTCCTTGAGCAAGACTAGCCAATCTTGTAAGAAATCCTTGGCAGATCAACTCTAATAAAAAAAGTTCTTGAATTTGGTGTATTCATCAAGGCTGAAAGTCTTCCATCATCTTCTCTCTCCATCAAAATAGCAAAAACCTCCCGAAGGGTTTGTCAAGTAAGATTTGTTTTACTTTGAGATTTTGTTGGTTTCGTGTGGTTTGCTTTTTCATCTCCAATCCAACCTATATCTCCCTCTCTAACTAAATCTGTCTCTCTCTCCCTTACATCCGTTGCTAATCTATCTCTCCAACTATCTTGCTTCATAATCACCTATCTATTTCTACATAAGCCTCTATCTCTATCTCTAGCTACCAACCATAACCAAATCCTTTTCTATATGCTTATATTATCTTAAATGAATAACCCACACAATGCAAACTTTCACCATTTCCATAATGTGCAATCTCTTAGGGTTAATGTGTGTTTAAGTCAGAAAATACAATTCCAACAATGTATAGTGTTTCTCTTTGGTCCAGAAAGGCTCAATGAAATTTTTCTTTCACTGGATCCCATCATACTACCCCTTCTAGACTATAACTTTTCTTTTGATATAAGTGTAGTTATTTTTCTATGAAGCAAGAGGAGTTTTACACACAATTAATCCCAATCACTATACAAAACATATATAGCATAGTAAGCACAAAACTACAGCTCCAAAGAATAATTTGTAGCTTGTTTGGTAGGCAAAGGTTGAATGTCATTAACTCATCTATTAACCCTTTCATCCTACCCATGATAAGATATGACCAAAGCCTTGACGTTTTCATCTTTGTGTTGTTTTGATTTTCTCTTTTGTGTTCTTTCTTTGTATGTGTGAGTACAAGAGAGAGAGAATGTGGCTTCTTTGATTGCACTCTCTACCGAAGTCTAGACTTCATGACATCTATGGCGTAACTCCTTCATATAGTTTTTGGAGTTACCTCACAAATTCTCACAGCAAGAAGCCCGGTGCTTTCTTGGTAAGACTGCAAACTTCTCGACAACGTACACCAGGAACTTATGAACATTTAAAAGAAATCTTAGAGTCAAAACCACAAAATATTTATGAAATATACTTGTTTGTACTTGATTCTTACCTTATGCCAGAGTCATTATAAGTATTTACAAGGTTTACATTGTCCTTTAGCTACATGTCTTGCATCCAACTTGCATCTTCAAAAGGATAATTCTTTAACTTGAGAAGATATCATTGGATAGTCTTACCACTTTGTAAAACCTTGTTTTCATGTCTTAAGATGCTCTCTGACTTCAAAATCTCCTCTTGATCCTCAAACTTAGGTGGTTCTTCAATTACTAGTAATTTGGGTGGCTTGCCCTTATAAGGTTTCAAGAGGCTCACATGAAAAGCATTATGAATGGGCCAGGTACTTGGTAGCCTTAGCTTGTAATCTATTTCATTAATACGCTTAAGAATTTGAAATGGACCATAATATCTTTTTGCGAACTTAGCATAATATTTTTGATGATCCCTTGGGCGTCCTTGTGTTCCCTTGTTCGTAGCGTGGCTTAGGTGTAATGGAATTGGCCTATTAACTTGAGAGTAGTGAAAATTAATGAGAGTACTTTTGAGAAATTACTTTGTGAGCATAGCGGGTGAACATAATTGAAGATAACAACATAGGCATAGCAATTAGTTAACTTGGCATGAACAATACTTTTGCAAGAGAGAGAATTTAGAGAACATGACAACAGTCGAGGACTGCATTTATGTGTAGCCGGTCCCCCCTCCAATAGGCATTTGTATTATGATTTCTCCCATTAAGAGAGACTTGTTACAATACAATCTTTGTGTTCCTTGCGACGTAGGTGATGCAATGAAGATGGAAAGCTTCATGCATCACAAGAATGACATAAAATTTGAAGAAAGCTTTAACTATCCTAAGCCTCAGTCCCAAGACCTCAAACACCTTCGAAGGTGGAAAGAGCTAGCAGGGAATGAGGGTAGGGAAGAGGAAGATAGGAGAAAGAATTAGTTCCTCACATATCATAACTCTTCTTGCTAGCATACATAATATCATAGTAATGAAGATGGAGAAGATGGCAAGCTTAAGCATTGAAGCATGGCTCTTGGTTGGATTTGCACTCCATAGCCAAGAGTGTTGGTATAAAATGTGCTTGCTTGCTAAACCGGTCTACTATTGTCCATATTCCCAAGCATGAATTTTGGTCATCCTAAGATGAAATCCATGGATATACTTTCCCATGGGGAATCAGGTATAGGCAATGGCTGAAACAAGTCAAGGCTGCTTCCCTCTTTCACACTTTGTCTTTTGACATACAATGCATTTGGCACATAGTCCGGTATGCCTTCATTGTTGGCCAATAAAAGTAAATCTCTACTCCCTTGGGAGTGGCTTGAACCCCTCTATGTCCTGCATAAGGTGGAACATAAGATTCATAAATAACCATTTCTTTCCAAGTGCAATAGCTGACATTACATCTTTGTAGTGTGGATCTGTAGTATACTCATCTATCATAGAGGATAGATCATTGTGAGTAGCTATTGATACAACATTAACTTTTGGCCTTTGTGAAAGTGCATTCGCCACTTGGTTGTGCTTATCAACTACGTGAGCAATATGAAAATTAAATTGTCAGAGAATGTTTGCCCACCTCATTTGCTTATCACTTAACACTAGGTTGGTAACCTAACAGGACATAAAAGTGTCCTTTCAAGGTTTTGAAAAAAACCTCCAAAACCATAGTAGATCCACTCATTTTGTAAAATCCTTTCATGAGGTTATAGTTCAAGGCCTACTAAACATGGAAAAAATAAAAAACTTGTAAAATTTCTCATCTTTTGGTCACACCAAGCCTCCAAAGTTGATGGACCAGTGAATTTTCATAAAAACAGTCATTTCTTACGTTTTGTTGCATAAAAATAAGATTAGGGATTTTTGTAGGACTTGAGATAAATTCCCTAGTTAACTTCAATGGGTTGGTGATGAGAACATATGATTGCTTCTCACTCACTATTTTTTGTTTTGCCAAAATAAATAGGTACAAAAAAGTTGAATTTTTACCATTCTGCAAACCTATCATCAAAGTTTCAATAGCCATGCTCAATACAAATAATATATGCATGTTTTCTTAGTTCCCTATTGTCCTTTATGTTCATAAGGAGCCATGGAGCATGTCAAAAGAATAATACATCTCTTACCAAGGGGAATCTTGGGGACAAAGATGAAGTGTTAAATACAGCAAACCTAAAAAAACTGGGTTCAACATTATGAGTTGTAGAATCCCATAGAAACTATTCAATATCTAGCCAAATTTGATCCTTATGACTATATATGGTTATTACCTACAAAATGCATGTAGTTGTCACAAGAAACTAACAATATTGAAAAAGCTATACTTGATATACTAGAATGTTTTGTTTTCTTCTATAATTGAAAAAACCAACCATCGTTGTGTACTATGCAAAATAGGGTATTAGGTGCCCCAAAACTCAAGGAATGTTAGCTTCATGTTACAATATGCGACATAGAAAATAAAAAATGCATTTGGATATCATGAAATCCACTAAAAAAATCATAGAAGAGCTAAAATTGGCTAAAAAACAGGATTTGACAATTTTTGTAATTTGGTCATAACTTACAACTTTAATATTTATTTCTCCCTAGAAGCATCAGGACATGTTGAGGACTACTAAAGATAGTTCTCTAGCATTATAGACCTCACAAACATGAATTCTATAGTGGTATAGTTGCAAAAAGTTGAAAAAAGCCAAAAACAGGACCCGTTTTTTCACACAGTTTAGGTTGTGAAATGTTGTGCAAGGACAATGTTAAAGATGGAATTGATGTTCCAAAAAAATGTCGAGTTTTTTTCAGCTCATGAGACAACTTTCTAGATAGATAGCACCTCAAAATCCATTTTGAAACTCTTGACATAATTCAAGGAAAATGGTCACTTAACAGGACATAAAAGTGTCCCAGGACATAAAAGTGTCCCATTACCAACATAGTGTTAATTTAGTTTGCGTCAAAAAGTAGTTAAGACTTTGATGACCTGTACACAAAATAAATGGAGTACCTAGGAAATAATGCTTCCATGCAAACAACTCTTTTTTATATATGCCTAGATTTTTTTCTTGCTCATCCAATCTCCTATTGTCATATGCTATGGCATGCCCTTCTTGAAGCAAAACAACTCCAAGGCATTGTCTACAAGCATCACACTAGACTTCAAAAGGCTTTGAAAAGTCTGGTAATTGCAAGTAATCAAAGCTAATTTTTGAGTTATGAATATCGTAAACCCCCCAATTTCACTAGTTAAACTAAAATTGAGTTACACACACTCAAAACCGATGAAATTAGTAGTGAAATCACTCTATTCTAAACATCCTCTTCTCACTAGCTTAGGTTATTGATCGTTGGCAACCGCACCAAATGTTGGGGGTCATCTTAGCATCGCCATAATTGCAACCCACAAGACCAACAATTTGTGGATCGACAACCTGGCTAGAGCTTGGAGGCTTGAACATCATCAGATACATCAAAATAGAGGATTTGAGAGAATGCTTATCCAATGCAAGTAGAGATTAGCCATGAATCGACTAACGCTAATCACACCCTAATCATCAATCAAGCATCACCTGCACACATCAAGCCCACCTAAGTCCGATTGCCAATGTATTGAATCTCAAAGCACCCTCTTGACAAGCACACACTAGTTGCATTGCACCCACAACACAATGTACATGAATAGTAATAGGCACTGCTAAGTGCAGGGCATGCACTCAAATAAGTGCCAATAAGTATTCAAGAAAAATCACAGAACCAATTCCTTGTACGAGGAGTACAATGCTCTCAACACAACAAAAAGACTCTCAAGTGCTAGTCACACTTAAACCATATGCATCCAAGATCCCATTAGAACTATAATGGCTATTACTACCAAAGATGCTCGCAAATCTATTGTGTCAAGAGAATATGTGATTCTTCCTGTGCATGTAAATATGTATATGAGAGATGTCTATGAGAAGCCATCAATGGCTACACATAAGCAATACCACATAGAACATACATCATGGCCAAACACGCATATGGAAATAAAGATTGCTCTAAAAAACGAGTAGAATTGCAACTAACAACAATCTGTAATCTGCCTCCCACTGCTGACAAACTCTCTCCCTATCTCACTCTCTACAATGCCAGAGAGTGCGTGAAAATTTGTAGTAGATGTCACCAAAGTCGATGCCGATGTTGATGCTAGGTGTCACTCCTCTATGTAAGAGGCACCTCACTTGTGCACGTCAATGTTGGAAGAGGAGCTGTGGAAGAGAAGTCGATGTTGCAAGCCGAGAAAACGGGTTGTTGATGTCGAATTCCACAAGTGGATGGAAGTGTCTTGCCTCCTTAAAGATGTTGGAGTCACCGACGCCAAAAATCGGCGTGTGTGTGTGTGTGCGCGATGCCAAAAACATTGACTAAAAAACATTGGCTGAAAACTACCTTCTACTGTGCTACTCAAATGGAGATTCTTATAGCATAAATGACTTCAAAAGAGGGGTAAAACCTCAAGACGCCACCTGTTGGAAATACTGCTAGGACGAAAAATTAGCTAGCAACACAACGAACTTCAACCTAAAATTGTGCATGTGTGGATGCAAATTTTCAAAGTAATCGTATAATGCTAATTATGGATACTACTTTCAACTACTCTGGCTGATTCAATTTGTTTGTTTCTCTTGCACTATTGGGAAAATCCTTCTTCATCTCTGAGTTTATAAAGTTGGTTCAGAGGCTTCTTTTTGGAAAATGTTTCCTGCATTGTTTGTGATCAGATTCTAACTCCAGTGTCATGACTTTTCTAGATTGCTAATTGGTATCATTGGCTTGTCTTTTGTAGTGTTCAGGTCTAACAAAATTGGGCAATACTCGTTTCATGAATTTTGTTCTTCAATGCTTAACTTATACGGTTCCATTTACCAACATAATTTTAGATTCTCAACAGAGACTTTCATGTGAGTCTCTCTTCATCCGAATCATATTGCGTGCTTTTACTACCTGAGTTGTCTTCGGTTATGCATTATATTCATTGGTTGGACTGCAAAAAATACTGATGTTTTTAAACCAATAATGATACATTAAGTCTCTACAATTTTGAAATGAAAAGGATGGAAGGCTCTTGCATGTGAGAGCTCTAGTTACTTTTTCTAAACCAGCAAACAATGGGAGAAAACTTGTGCTCCTCAGCTTGTCATATATAAGTTATTGTAGCTTTTGTAGGAAAGGCATGTGAAATTAAGATTGAATTTAATGTATTGATGTGCTGGAAGGGACATAAGACATGCTTCTGTCAAATAAAGACTTTGGTGATGGGGTGCACGCAGCAACTTATGAGGAGCAAAAAGCTAACGATAATGCATTAGGAAAGTGTGTCTAAAAGCTGTTCTAGGATTTGGGCTAATACATGCATGGGCTGATTATGGAAGGTTTTATTGGCGTCTTTTGGGAGAACGGTGTCTCCTACCTTTTTGGCACGGAATCTTGCCTGTATCCTATGTATTATTCTTGATGTGTGTCAGTCATTTCTGTGATAACAAATAGCATGTAAGCATTCCAATCTTGTTCAAAGCTTGAACCATCTCCTAGAGATATTGAAGTCATTTGTTCCAGGGAAGCAACATGATGCCCACGAGTTTCTGTTTTTACTTGGTGAGCCTAACGTGCTTTTGCCGATTCCTGAGCCGAGAAGTGGTCACTTGGCATGATCTAAGCCATTGGCTTTGACCCAAATTGCACGGCATGGCCCTCCTTCTTTTTATCGCGCACATGAGCAACAACAGATCCCTGCGGCCTGCCTTGATTTGTTTGGCTTTTCTCGATTGCGCACAACAATGTTGCTTTTTTTTCCCCGACTTGTCGCACGGAGTCACGGACAACAGCTCTGAAATAAACTCAATAGCCCCTCCACAGCTCGTGAACTCTCCAAGACCAACCCTGCACCATGCCTTGATCAACATTCGTCCATCCTGCAGGTCCCATGCTCCATAGCACCCAACGCCAATTTGCAGAAGGTGAGGAAGGTGTGCAGCCCGTTGATGGCAGGTCGGGGCTCAGTGAATGCACGTCTATACAACAAGTGTGGGGCATCGGAGTACAATGAATTGAGTAGGCTAGAAGGCGATATTGACGTAGGCTTGCACAAGGCAAACCCGCGTGTACTGCAGGGAAGATGAAGGTTTCTTTCTTAGGAACATGAGTCAAGAAAGGTTGAGCCAACGGCAGCAGGTGGCTCTGAAGCACGACAATATCTTCCTCCTGGTCTAAGCGTCAGTCTGTCTGCTCCTAAGCTGCCATCCCGACACTCTCTTGCAATATGGCCCTCAAGCCTCTCGAACCTGCTCACTTCGGCTCCCTGTGTAGCAGCTCCATCTGGCATGTTCTATGCTTGTTCATGTTTTGCTTGTTCACACCGCCCTTGATCACTTCAATGTTGCATCTGGTCTGGATTAGAAGCGTGTTTAAATTGAGGTTGCAGACACTCTTTGCCAGACGACAGTAGCCTGCCACAGATCCAAGGATAGTTCAGTTAAACTTACATGCATAACAATATTAATAAGCACATATGCAATGTGGATGTTGGGCTTTCTTGTTGTGCTGCTTATGTAATCAAAAGCCAACCTAGCAGACCAAAAATCCCAACGGCCTAGAGAGAATAACCACTTGTGTGGAGTAACAAATAGCATCCTAGATGACGATGAGAAGGCACGTGTGGAGTGATGAGCCAGGAGCAAATGCCATTGCTCTTTCAGTCCATGAATGCCATTAACTACCATGCCCTCATTGCCACCTACCTCCATCGTTGTTCGCATTTTGCAACAAAGCGACTGTTAGAGCCGACACCGACTTCATCGCAGGTGACAAGACCGTCTTGCTTTGCTTTTTTAACATTGCTATGAATTATTGCATGATCGAAAGTATGCCAAGCGGACCGTTTGATTTTGATTGGGGGTAATGGCCTGGGTCTCGAACTAGCTCACCCTCTTTAAAGGACACACTCAACATGGCTTTGGCAATAGCTCTTATTGATGAGTGGCATATATGACCATGAAGTGGACAGCAACGTGGTTAGCACACTTGGAACCCAACATACCTAACAATCTTCTATAGTAGGGAAAAAACATTGTACGTCTGTCGACTACACCTAAGCAAAACAAACATAAATGATAGTGTTCAACAGTGCATGAATTCATGGAATTGAAGTTTCCATTTGGTGGTCAAAGAATTTAATAGTCTTGAGCATGGCCAAAGTTCAAACTCAATAACAACATGGGAAGTCTCCAAGAGGAGGGCAACTCCTCCTCTTCTAAAGCAGTCTCCTTTCACACTACGAGCAAAGAAAGAAAACACCAAGTAATGATATTCTTGACATAGAGCTCCTCCTGTGCTCCATATCCAAGCGCATACTAGCTACAAATAATGCATACCCTAGAAATCAAACCAAATCAAGACATAAGAATGTACCTAAAATGGTATTGATGGGATTTATGGCGATGTAATTCTTGGCTGTGTCATTGAGAGACGCTCAGTTTCAGTGAAGGCCACATAAGAAGATGTGGTTTGGTTTTCTTGGTTGCATCTGCTCCATAATTGAACATTTTTGCACAATTGAGTATACCACAAGGTCAAGCATATCAAGTGGACTCCACATCCACATGATCATCATGCCACACACCTACGCAGGAGTATGTGGTACCCAAGTTGATGCCACAGATGTCAGTGGGGTCTATAGCACCCACCCTGCCTCCACCTTTAAAGCTTGGTCCATAGCTGGTCAAAAAGAGTTGACGAGCGTGGTGGAGGTGCTGCTAGAGCACTCAAAAACACTACACTTGCCCTCCTAATTTGGCCAGGTCCAGCACCAATCACCTCTTAGTAACAGCTACATTTTTTTGAAAGAAGACAATTGCTAATGATTGAGATATGTAAATTTGCAAGTTATAAGATGGCTCATGGCAGCAACATGCTTCACTAGGTTCCAGTGGGGCTTTTGAACTGAGAACTCATTACTAAATAAACCCTACACCATCTATGACGTACAACATAAAGTTATCTTTGGAGATCTCTAAGCTTAATCAATATCCTGTATCTTTTTGGTTTGCCTTGATTCTTGTTTTGTCTCTGATAGAGAGGATATATATTCACAACAATGGACGTTTCAACTGCACAGGCATGATCCAAGATCAACAACCTTGCAAGGTTCATTATCTTTATCCAATTCCATATGCGTATATGTTTGTTTGGTGCAACATATAAGGACACGCTTCCGTTTCTTATAATTTTTGGAGAGACCACAATGCTAGGTCTCCACCGTACTTTTGTATGGCACTTCTGCATGTTTCACTTTGTGTCGAGCTGCAAAATGAAATGTTTAACTATTCACATTGTCACGTGCACATCTAACCCTATGTGTACGTGGACAAGCTACTTCATGACAAGGGTTCAATTCAGTTCAGTTAGCCTAGCTTAGGAAGTTTTCAGGCACTTTTGTGAGTCTGTTCGCAGACCGTGCATGTCTAGACACTTAGAGTAGATGCATATCCTCTGGTTGCACACAGCATGATCATCAGATTATAGTCATAACCCATCACAGACCTATTTTTCCTATTTTAGCCATTTTTCACTTATTATTATTGACTTTTGTTGGGAAATTGGGTAGGGCAATTTAACCAGGCCAGTATATAAGAAAAGCTAGCGCTAGCACATTCTGGTAGACGAGGCAGCAGGGACCAGGTGTCCGACATTGCACCTTCTTAGCAAGACTCTCCTAGCAGGCAACCTAGCATTTTCAGCCAACAAGGACTAGCGTTTTCAGCATTTGCAGATCAACCTAGCGTTTTGCAGTTGCAGATCATGCTTGGTGATAGCAAGACACAGCAAGATCCACAACGTTTTTGCACCAGCAAGTCAGCCTAGCGTTTTGCAATTTTCAGTGTCAGTTCAGATTTTCTGCATCAACGTTTTCAGATTTCAGCATTACGACTACGCCGCAGTCCCCAAACCTTGCATATCTTACCTTCTCGTAGCAGATCCTTGCCGCACGATCAAATCAGCCAGCGTTTGCAGATTCAGCTCGCTATTTGTAGATTTTAGCATCTGCATTTTAGCGTATCATCATCGTCGTCATCATCGACATAGAGTCAAAATTCAACAGATACAAGACTTGCACATTTCAGCCCATAGCGTTTTCAGATTTCAGCCCTTCTCGTCGTTGTCCTCATCGTCATCGACATCGTCGGCAAGTCCATAGCATTGTAGAGATTTGTGCAATCAATAGTAGAACGCTCTCGCCATAGAGAGTGGGGCCTTCAAAGGAGCTTTGACAACATTCTGGTGTCGTATTCGTCTCTCTCTACCTCTCAGTCTCAACACCTTCATTCACAGTGTTTCCACTTGTTTGTGACCACTTGCACTCTCTCACTAAAGGAGCGAAAGGCTATCCCTTCCGTAAGTAAAAGAAACCTTGAGCACAACTCAGAGCACTCATCTTGAGCAAAGTTCAACATTCACTTCCGCTGCGCCTTACACACATTGTTTCTATGTAGCTTTATTCAAATATTGGCCTTCGACTTGGGGGGGTCACTATATATAAAACCTATATATCACGTGCGTTCAAGGACTATTTATATGTAACAAACTTGGACACTCCAAGTCAAGATTGTACCGTGACACAACAAAGATTCACTTTAAAACAATTCACAATTTATCTGACATGGCCCAACGGAGTTTCGTACCAAGAGGTATTAGCCCCAAAGACTGGCGTCCCTTTCTGTATTTCTTTTTGTATTTATCTGTGTTCAAAGTACAAGAGAGTGGGAGGGTTCTCACTCTCAGAGTCTGCGTCCAGATGCTCTGAGAAGTGAGGGCCCTGTCGATGTATTTAAAGGTTACACGGGATGCCCAAAAGTAGAGCCCCAAAAGCAGGTAATGAAAAGCTTTTAAATTAAAGCAACTGAGCTCGAAGCAGCCAGTAATTTCAGCTAGCGTAGAATCAGCTTTTTCGTACGCTTTGCCATGTCATCAGATTCGCAAAAGCAATTTTTTGTACGGATGCCACGTCAGCACTGTCTCCACGTTTTTCGCCAAAAAATCTAGGACTGCCACATCAGCACTGTCTCCGCATTTCAGCTTGTTGCCAGCCACTGTGGGAATAGCTGGGCATGCCACATCACCGGTTTGTGACATTATAAATCCCCCTAGCTATGTAATTTTCACCAATAAAAGAAAGCCTTCTCCTATTCAATCTGTAAATTTTTTCAAGATCATTTTTTCAACACCCTTTTGTATGTGAGTCTGTGAGAAAATATAGAATAAAACAATTCCTACTATTAAACCTATGTGATAGGTATTTTTTTATATTAGTGACCCTCCCCTCCTCCCCCCCCCCTGCGAGGCCTCCGGCTCGCACAATTGGATGACACCCATACACGATTACCAGGTTAGTAGTGCATTTTATTTTTTAGTTTGTTGAAGCTTTCTGTATTTTTTGAGTTTGTCAATGCTTCCTTAAGTTTAGTTTAGCCACATGGTTTTCTCAATAGTGTATGCTCAATCCCGATCATTGAATCTATATATCAAAATAGACATGTACTTCTTTTGTCATAGTTCGACAATTCAACTTATGTATTATAGTACTCAATGCACTCTGCACATGTTTATTTTATTCCTAGGTGGTTGATGTTAATCTACGAACGTCTTTGTTTGGCAATGCATCTTATATATATTGCAACCTGGCATTCTTCTTTGCATAATTATTATGTAGTGCGAGGACAACCATTTGTCCTAGCATTTTTTTCCTCAAATATGTTTTGCACTAGGTTGTGTGATCGACAACCAAGACTCCTTGCTCCCTCCGACTACGACAATAAGTCTCTCTGTCTCTCTCTCTCTCTCTCTCTCTCTCTCTCTCTCTCTCTCTCTCTCAGGTTCTATGAGAAATAAGAGAAAATTGACTATGCTTGATATGGAGAACAAATACACATGCATTTCATTTTTAAAAGTTTATCCAAGTTATGAAATTGGATTATCTTATAGAAAACTATGAAGGTAATTAGTCCTCATATACGCAATTCTTTTTAAAAAATTTGCCAATGCATTCACTTCAGTGCTAGATGGTTGATGTGAATCTGCGTATATCCTTTTAGGTTCTATAGCAACGCCCACCAAGCAAGACTAGTTGCTGCTTGAAGGCATGTAGGAACACTGCAAAATAGAAGAGAGCTGCTAAAGTCAGAGGCCAGAGACTGGCCTGGTGTTTGATATATTTATGGGGCAAATGAAGAGCCAGGTAATATGGAGACATTATATATCTATATTATTATATGTAATTGTATTCAATGTATTGGATATACATATATAAGTTTGTTATATATATTAATGTGTGTGTGTGTGTGTGTGTGTGTGGGTGCAGGCGCATATGCTAAATTAAGAGAATGTTTGCTATCTTTACTTTTACATGTGAAATGTAAATCTTGCTCACACTTATTTAGATTCTAAGTTTAATGATTTTTTTAAAAATTGTAGGGACATACTACTAAGTGGGATGTATGTCATAATGTACTTGGGATTTACTGCACGAGAGTAAACATAGCATGGTAGAACATTTGCAAATTGCTACAAGCTTTGGGAGAAATAGGCATAGGATGACCAAAAAAGAGAAATTTTTCTAGCCATAGGGGGACCGTTTTGCCCTTTTAGTTGTTTAAGAGACATAGAAAACTCAGAATCTCTTGGAAACGACGTCATTCTTTCCTTGTCTCTTGTTGTTGCTCCCCATCATATTGCATGAGATTTTGAAATTAGTATCAATGTTCAAAGGAACTATCAAAATTTCTAAATACAACAATATTTTGAAATTAGCGTCAATGTACAAAGAAAACTATCAAAATTTTGAAATTACTGTCTTTACAAGGGAAACTATATTAAAGAAATTTAAATGACAATATTTACAACATGTATATACATATTACAAAGGGGGTCAAGTTGACTATACAAGCACCGTAGAAAGGGGGGTATATTGCTTTAGAATTTATAGATAGGGGGTTGGGCTAGTGCTATGGGGTCCGTAGATAGAGGGTTTTTCCCATATGGTTGCACACATGTGACATCCCCCCTTGAGTATAAGTGAATCTGCCGAGGATCGAGCACATAATTTGAAAGTTAAACTAAGACACATTGAGGGTACATCTAGTTATGAATAGAAGTGGTTATTTAGTACGTTGTCAGTCACTATGCTACACACTCTTTGACTAGTTTTACTTAGTTAGATCATGTGAGACCTACATTATATATGTAAGATAGAGGTATGATAGTTTTCTTCATTTATTGTCGTATAAGTGTAGAAAGGGGGGTCATATTCCCTAATATGAGTCGTATATAGGGGTTTTATCAAGGTCGTCTGCTCGCAGATGGTGTCCCCTTTTTTGTATATAGAGTGAATCCCCCGGGCTCAAGGGACACCCCTTGCTCAAAGAGGCATATGGGACACATGTCAAGCTCCTAGCTAGGTTGCCTCCATAGTGTGACTAAAGCATATTGGTTGACTTTGAGAAAGGTCCAATGAGCATTTAGTTTAATTGAATAATTATCTAGGCATTATCAAGCCCTCTCTCTCAAAGGGGTAAGGAGGAAGACTACCCATGTTGCTTAATATGCACTAAGCATGTGATTTGCTAGGATTGCAGGGGTCCAATCAAATTCAAGGATGAGCTACAAGGAGGGGTCGGCCAAAGCAAGCTAGGGGTGTGCTGGAGGGTATACTCTCTCTCACACATGCTCTCATTTTCTCACTTTGTAAAAGTGCAAGAACTCCATCTCCTTCTTCAAGCTTGAGAAGTTGAGAGCCTACACCAACAACTCTTGGATATGGAATGCAAATCCAAACAAGAGCCATGCTTCAATGCTATGCTAGCTATCTTCTTTATCTCCATTGCTATGCTAATCTTTATGAGTAATGGCATGAGAGGACACTATTTCTTTCTCATAAAGAGTACTTTTTATTCCTCTTCCCTACCCTCATTCCTTGCTAGCTCTCTCCACCTTCGAAGGTGTTTAAGGTCTTTGGAATGAGGTCGAGGACAAGTTAATGCTTTCATTTAGCTAAGTTACATGCATCTTTGTGGTGCATGAAGCTCTCTATCTTCATTGCATAATCAAGGTCTCAAGGAACACAAAGCTTGTATTGTACCAAGTCTCTCTTTATGAGAGAAGCTATAATACAAAAGCCTTTTGGAGGGGGGACCGGCTCCACATAAAGAAAAAAGAAAGAAAAAGACAAGAAAGAGGGCATCCTCTTCTCCTTCTTCTTCACCTTTCTCCTCTTCCGACAAAAGCAGCGGTATTCTCCTAGAGAATACAAGAGGAGAGGACGTTGCAAATCGTACCTTGCTTGGAAAAGGTCCCACAAGCTTGAAAAGTTGAAAGAGGGAGGAAAGAGTATCCCTTTTCTCACCTACGATGGACCTTTGGTGCTACTGACAAAGTATTGGCCTTCATCCAACAATTTGATGCGGACTTTGGAGACGAGGGCTTCATTGAATCCTCCAAGCTACGTCATGTAGCTATGCACTTTCAAAAATTTACTCGTCAATGGTGGGCTAGCTTTTGTGGCAACGGCGAAGCTCCAAAGACATGGAAAACTCTACAAATTTGTATCATGAATATGTAGACAAGTTTTGGGATTTACATCTCAAAGCTCTAGTCTTTCAAAAGATAGACTTTGTCTAGCAAAATGAACAATTTTGTATGGGAATACCTAAAGAAATGGCCGAGTATGTCAACTCCCAATGGCTTGGTTCTATCACAGACGTCATCCACCACACTATGTTTGCATCTCGTATCAATTTCCAACAAGGGGCTAAAAGAAATGCGAAGCCCATGGAAAACAAAGATCAAAATGATGCAAAGGGGAAGAACAATGCTCAAAGTTTTTCCCAAAGAAATTCTAACAACAACAAGACCAAGGAGAAAGGAGTTTACAAAAGTAAAAAAAAACTCTCTTCTAAAGAGCTAGAGGCTTTTAGTAAAGATCACAAATGCTTTAAGTGTGGGGAGCAAGGACATGGTTATCGTTCTTGCCTTAAAAGAAATGCCCGCAATGAGACTCTAGAGCTTCCACAATGGAAGCTCCAAAAGACGGTGCTCATTGCAAAGGGGATCATCCCTTTCCTATGCTTTGGGGAAGGTGAGGAAGCATGATGCCTTCATCCTATTTGATCATGGCTCTACTTACAACTTCATGTCAACGGAGTTGGCCACAATGCTGGGCATACAAGCTTTTGAGATGGGAGATACTATAACTGCCGATGGGGATTTCAAGGGACAGCAAGCCTCCATTAATCCCTTGATTGGGAAGTTGAGGCTTCATGTCTAAAGCTACGTCGACAAAGAAAAATTTTTCATCTCTCTTCTTCAACATAAGGATGTTATCCTAGGGGCACCATGGTTCAACTGCATGGCTGCCAACATGAAGTTCCCTGAAAGGAGAATCTACTTCACCACAAGAAAAAGAGCATGTATATAGATGCTAATGAGTCCGATCGTACTATACCACTTGTAAATTCACCTGCTTTTGATAAGTCAATGAAAAGCTCAGTTTCCTCGTACATGATTTTTGTCAAATAAATGATGCTAATGTTTTAACAAAACAAAGTGGTAGGAATAAAGAAGACTTGTCTAATTTTCTAAATGAATTCCAAGATGTATTCATTGATGAAATATCTATGGAGTTACTGTGAGGTCCCCACCCCGCCGTATCAACCAGCGGATGTGATGGTGAACCTGGTGGCCACTAGATCTATTGCGGAAGCAAACAAAATGATTCAGGGTTCGACTAGCGGACGATCTCTCATCACGAAGTGAGTCGAGTTCGAGCCTACTAGCAGGGAGATCTAGCTCCACCTCGCAGGGAAAGCGTACTTAAACTATCTAGCGATCCTAAGACCCACTTTCCAAGAGGAGAGAAACCCCGAGTGACTTTTTCCCCATGTTTCAGAGGCATGTACTCTCGAGAATTCCCCACTCTAGGGGCAATGAGCATTACTAATATCGAGTAAGCACTATGGGAACAGAGAGTTCCCGACCAATCGGGACCACCCATCTCGTAGGCATTGGCAACCTGAGCTAAGCCCCCACTTTCCACCCCCATACTCACACTTCCTTGTGTGACCTAATTACTACCACAAAGGTTGTTCAACATAAAGATTCCTTGCTTAATTCCGAATCACATTGTTCGTTAAAACAGCCCTTCAACTAGTATTGCAAACAACACCAAGACAGAATTCTAGTAAAAATTCTACTCAAACTTATTCATTAAAATTCCAATGTTATGGAGGTACAACATCTCCCCTCCAGCGAGAGTTCACTCCTCTCGTTGTGGCCTAGTTGCCCATACAACCAGGTATGTCCACCGCATAGAAAGCACGTCATGGACACTCCCACCGCATAGAAAGCAAGACGCGGGTTCCCACCGCATAGAAAGCAAGTCGTGGGTATCCACCGCATAAAAAGCAAGTCGTGGATTCAAGAGCCCTTAACGAGGAACTCTGCCCCCTGTGATCAGTAGGGGGGTCAGGACTGATTCAACATTGGAAATAAAATGAACATGTCGAGCTAAATTTTCCCTAGCAGACATTCTTTCCTATTGCAACCAGCATACCCGTCAATCATTTTTTTCCTACTTTAGAACTTAATGTACGATGAATTCAATGTTGAGGTTTTCATCGGATTTCTCCAACATGTTTGGGGATATGTTCATTCCTAACTAAATGTGTGCAATGTCATATTAAACAACTTGAATGAAATTATGACCTACCTCTTCCATTTCTTCGTCGATGGCCCGTGAGATGGCCGGTAATTGTTCGTCCATGGGAGCTTTTCCCTTCCCGTTCACCTTGCTCGTTCTTGCCTCGTGGTCGTGGGCTCCACCAAAGCGAGTCCTCTTAACCGGGGCCATTTTAAACTCACTACCTTAAATAATTAACTTGGAGAAAAGAGCTAAAGTCTGCAAGCGTCATAACAAGCCAAATGATAGATTAGCAACATCAAACAATGCTTGCTACAAGAGAGGTTTAGATTTTTCCATATAGCAATCATTATGGATGATACATAATCCTATGGGAACCGGCTCTAAAGATAATTACTCGGCTTACATGATTAAGAATAATAGGATTTCACTAATGGAATTACCAGAGAGATGAATTAAGCACGATTAATCTCTTTCCTAGCAACTAGATGATGCAGATTTATCTTATGCATATGTGTGAGGAAAGTCAACTCGTAGAGACTTAATGACAGATTAATTTTTCCTTAATTACACCTTAATGCATAAAGGAAATGAATTTAATTTAGATACAGTATTAATAGGTGATAGAAAAAGTGATTCTCTTCAATCTACACAATTACTAGCTTACCGACTAATTACTATGCTACCTAGAGAGGGAAAGTTCTAATAATTATGCCCTAATCATTAATCGAGAGTGATGAATGGCTGATAGTTCAGCTATGGAATGATGATTACATAATAGAATATGATTAAGGAGAATTTAGAGAGTAGTTAGAGAGAATTACGACTAGGAATAAGCATAATAGACGAGGAATTTAGATGGTAATGAAAAGGATTTGCAGAAAGCATTAATTAAATCGTGGTTACCGTGATTAAGGGCTTATAATCCTCTCGATTCTCTGATCTAATCAAGCTTCTTGAGGCGAGAATACGACAACACCTCCCTCCTTGCTTCTCCTTCAAAGGTGTGTGTTCCGGCAGCACCTTCCCAGAGTGTGTGTAGGTGTGTGTGTGTGTGTGCACTGTGTGTGTGTGAGCATATGTGTGTGTGTGTGTGTGTGTGTGTGTGAGCATATGTGTGAGTGTGTGGGTGTGTGCAGGCCTTTAAATAGGCTCCTACAGGCTGAAAATCGACCAGCCTTGCTAAATGCAACTGTAGGAGCACTCAGTCTCTGCATTGGCAAGTCCAGTTCCCCTACCCACCAAGTATCAAGTTGGCTTGGTTAACTGGCTCTGAGACTTAGTTACTGGCTTGGTAGCTTCCCCAGGACTCCCACAAGACAAGAGGGCGCCCCCTAGCTGCTAAAGCTGGTCTGGAGTGGCCTGGAACCTGTTCCCACATAGTCCCGGGCCCCTGGTGCCTCCCCGGACAATTTTTAGGAAATTTAGTTCTAGGCTAAAACGGGTCATACGAGTCGGATTTTGACGCCGTAAATTGCTATACGGAGCTCTAACTAAGACGTACTGGACCGAGTACCTGCCATATTTAGCAGCCCCCGGGGTCCGAAATTGCATTTTTTGAAATTCGGGGTGCGGGTGCAGTTTTTCGAGACGGTAATAACTAGACGGGTTGGGTGACCAAAAACTTACTATTTTTGGAAAATTTTCACAAAAATTATTTTAATTCACATTTTGAAGCTTTATAACATTCTAAACATCATGGCACTGACAGAATCTGGAAAACTGCTAAAAATAGTAACTTATTCCATTGTATTCATTTCATTGTACAAGGGTGCTCTTTTTTATCGGGGTCAGAGACCTTACAGCTACCTCCAAAACGAGGGGATGATGACCATATAATAGAGCTTCTACATGGGAGCTTACAGCCTAATAAACCTCCTTATAGAGTTTCTCAAGCTTAAGAGGAGGAGATTATGAGGCAAGTGCATGAGCTGATAGACAAAGGGGATGGTGAGGCCACACTCCTCTCTCTTTTGTTCTCTAGTCCTTTTAGTGCAAAAGAAAGATTGCACATACCGCATGTGTGTGGACTATTGAGCACGAAATTGTATCACTATCAAAAACAGATTTCTCCATATTGCAGGTAGAAGATTTGTTTGATAAGTTACAAGATTCGACCTACTTCAGTAGGATTGACCTTAAAAGTGGTTGTCATCAAATAAGGATAGTGAATGAAGATATCCTAAAGACCGCTTTTCGTACAACGTTTGGCCTTTATGAATATCTTGTCATGCCTTTTGGTTTGACAAATGCTCCACCCACATTCAACCGCTTAATGGAGAAAATATTTAGACCCTACCGCAAGTTCACTGTAGTGTTCTTCGACGACATTATCATTTAGGAGCATAAGCAATACCTCCAGGTAGTTTTTTAAGCTATGAGGGAGAATAAGCTTTTCATTAACCAAAGAAGAGTGAATTTTTCTTCTAAGAGATTCAATACTTAGGTCATATTATCTCTCAAAATGGTATCCATATGGATCCAACCAAGTTTGAGGTAATAAAAGGATGGCCTAATCCAAGGAATGTACATGAGCTACGAAGCTTGATTGGTATGTGTGCATACTATAGAGGCTTCATAGCTAAATTCTCCCAAATAGCGGGACCAGTACATGACTTGACAAAGAAAAAGTTAAGTACATATGGATTGCTAAAGAGAAAAGTGCTTTTGACAAGCTTAAAGAAAAACTTACCTCTCAACCCGTGCTTATACTACCGAATCTCTCAAAACCGTTTGAGGTTGAATGTGATGCTTGTGGAGATTGCCTTGGAGCAGTTTTGCTTCTATAAGGGATTGCCATAGCATATAAGAGTCAAAGACTCAGTTCCGACGAGCGAGTATTGGGCATCTACAAGAAGGATCTATTAGCTATCCTACATGTCCTAGACACATGGAAGCACTATCTTTTGGGGACTCCATTCATCCTATGCACGGATCACCAAAGTCTTAAGTACTTCATGACGCAAACCAAGCTTCCCAACAAAGAAATGAGGTGGGAAAATTTTCTTTTGCAATTCAATTTTCATATTGCTCACATTGCTAGCAAGCACAATAAATAGCTGATCCACTATCACGACGGCCAAGAGCCAATGCAGTGTCCATAGCAACTCATAATGATCTATCTTCTATGATAGATGAGTATGCTACTGACCCCGATTTTAAAGATGTAATTTCAGCCCTTGCCTTAGGGATAAAGAAGAACCATTCACCTTGAAGGATGGTTATCTTCTTGATGGCAATAGGCTATGTGTTACTCAGTCTCTTTGTGAGAAAGTGATGTATGAATCCCATGCTCCTCCCTATGCGGAGCATCAAGGGATTCAACCTACCCTTTGTGGAGTAGAGATGTATTTCTATTGGCCTACCATGAAGACGGACATACAAGACTGTGTCAAAATGTGTGGTATGCCAAAAGACCAAGCATGATAGGGGGAAGAAATTTGGATTGCTCCAGCCATGGGAGAGCATATCCATGGATTTTTTCTTTGGATTGCCCAAGTCCATCCATGGGAATATGAGATATGGACAATAGTAGACAGGTTTTGTAAACAAGCACATTTTATACTTGTCAAAAAGACTATTAAGGCACACCAAATGGCAACCCTCTTCATATTTCAAATTTTTAAACACCATGGCTTGCCAGCATCAATAGTGTTGGATAGAGATCCTCAAATGGGCGGTAATTTTTGGAAGGGTCTCTTTGAGAATCTAGATACCATGTTTAATTTCACTTTGGCCTATAACTCACAAACGGATTGCCAAAGTGAAATAGCTAACCTGACGATTCTAGATCTACTTAAGACCTATGTTGCCAAAGTAGATCAATGTTCCCAATGGGAAAAGTACCTACCTCTTATAGACTATGCGTACAATAGGAGTGTCCATACTACTACGGAGAAGGCACCTTTCGAAATCATTGAAGGAAGACCCAAAATTCCCTTGCTACTTAAGGTACATGGGAAGATCTTTGTTGCCGATGAATATAGCCAAGACCTACAAGAATCTTTCCAAAAGATTAAGGAGGCTATATCCATCTCGCAACAAAAGCAGAAGGATGTTGCTAACAATCACAAAAGGGCCTTAGCTTTCGAGGAAAATGATTGGGTTCTACTCAAATTTCCCTAGTCTCAATTGACGCAAACACATGCAAAAATCCTACGGGCCACCAAAAGTATTATGTTAAACTAGCAAAAAAATATTATGGTCCTTTTCAAATCCTAAAACCAATCAATAAGATGGCCTATCAACTCAAGTTGCCCAACCATTGGCTCATTCACAATGCTTTTCATGTGAGCCTACTTAAGCCTTACAAAGGAGAGCGACCACAAGAACCAATCATTGAGGACCCGCCCGAGATCGAAGATCAAGAAGAGGTGCTTCAACCCAAATCGATTCTTTGACATGAAGACAAAGTATTAAAACTTGGTGAAATTATCCGACAGTATCTTATTAAGTTAAAAAATTATCCTTTTGAAGATGCTAGATGGATGCAAGGAACACATCTTAAGGATAGTATAAACCTTGTCAATGCTTACAATGCTACATTAGAGTAAGAAAATGTAAATACTTTCTAAATGAAAAATGTTTTTGTCTTATAAGACTAATTCTCTTTTTATTGTGCACAAATTTAAGTAGTATGCATGCTTAGAATCATGTTTGTGATGACGACGTCTCTCAAACACCAAGTAGAATTTGTCACTCTACTTTGAAAATATAATATGGACTCAAGAGTGGACATGCTTGCGGCAGCTAAGGTTAGCAATTGCCATGTCCTCGTCCTGACAGGAGAAGTCATGGAGAACTGGATAAGTAAATGTTGATCACATAAATATAATCTGCCACTAACCAATGAGCTACTAGAATGAATGCATGTAGCAAAAGAACGCAAGAGCAAGCATCAATAGGTCATCGATGAAACTTAAAAAGAGACTTGCATCAAAGTATTGAAGAGAAAAGCAACAATGCAATCGGCCCAAGAACTCATATTGGAAGTTCAAGCTCTAGACTTTACTCAAGCCTTAGTAGAAGACGAGGTAGAAACAGATGATGAATGGTTAGATGGATTTAAGATGAGAATCATGGTGACATTGAAAGATGGACTTAGAGTCAATGACTTAGTAGATACATGTGCTAGGATAAATGTGGTAAGCTATTTCACTTATAAGAAGGCCACGACACAACCCTTGGAGTACTACAGAGCAAAAGTGAAAGCGTGTCACAAGGAATTCAGTCCAACTTTGGGTATGATTAACCTCAACCTTCTAGTGCATGGATTTTCCTGCCTACACACTTTTATATGTATTCTATAAGAATATATAAACAAAGACATGGTATTGGAAGTTTCCTAGATGCGGACAAACAAAGCAGTTGCGGATTTAAGCACTAAGGTCTTGAAACTCTCTCTTAAGGGTGGACAATCGAAAGTACCATTTGCCTATAGTAAAGAGGAATGGAAAGCTTAACTACGAGCTTCTAATGTAATGTGCAGTAGAAATGATTGATGGTGTAAGCTCAGGATGAGTGATTAGTGAGTGCTCAAGGTTCCTTTTACTTAGTGGAAGGGAGAGCCTTCCTTACTTAGAGAGAGAATGTGCAATGACAAAAAGAAGAGAGTGGAAAACTGTGAGTGCAAAGTGCATGAGAGTGCGAGAGAGAGAGAGAGAGAGAGAGAGAGAGAGAGAGAGAGAGAGAGAGAGAGAGAGAGAGAGAGAGGAGACGACACCGATGGGGTCCCAAACCCCTCTCCAAGGGCCCCCCTTTCTAGCAAACATTGTGAATTCCTTGAATGCAAACTCTTTATCTTTTCTAGAGTGATCTGCATACATCAGTGCTCATCTATGAGTGAATCATGTGCATCGTGCAATACGATATGCCTATGAAACGGTAACACATAAAGACGGGGATGAAAATACAAGAGACGTTCACAAATGAAAGACTCGGATGATGCGTACTGATTAATCATGTGAATACAAAATACTTCTTAAGTGGGTTCTTTGGACCTTGACTCGAGAGCCAAGATCAGTCCTACGTGATTGATCGTATTTGCAATGAGGTTAGCTTTACTAGAAACACAATCATCCAAACCACCAAATTGCTCACAATACTGGAACCATCTAGATTGATGGTCACCCCATGTTGTACTCGATATAGATTGAAGTAACTTGAAGGCTTGATGATCCATACAAACTATCACATCTTTATCATGCAAAAATGGGTGTCGTGCTTAGGAGAAAGAATGATAGAAAGAGATTCCTTTTAATGCAATGACTGATTCTTATCTAGGATGTGGGATTGCGTACAGAGAGAGACTATGATACTGCGTGTTTTATCCTCTTTTGAAACATGAGAGTGAGAGATTAATGGCAAAGATGGAATGTTCTTGTAACAGCGAAGAACCATAGGAGGTGCTTCTTCAATTGTGTGTGTGTGAGAGTTTTCTTTTCAATCAATTTGCGGGTTATAGCCTTAAAACTACTTAATGCCAAAAATCAAATCACATCCTTTGAGAGGAGAAACCACAAACTTACGAAAACTGACATTTTGAACTAATAGTGTCACATCAAGGCATTCATGCATGAAAGAAGAGTGCATGCCAGGAGAAAAACCAAGGATCACAATGGGATCTATTGGGAGAGCTTCTAAACGCGCACTCTTCACAAGAGAGTCACTAATCACATCATGCATGCTACTCGAATCAAACAAGATCACAATGCGTTTACTATGCACATCCATAACACTGCATGAAAGACTTATCTACATGATCATGTGAAACTTGGGACACATAAGTGTTCTCAATGAGTGCATTGATAGAGGTTGTGGATTTTGTGGGTTTTGTAGGTGCTTTCTTAGGACAAACTCATTTAATGTGACCTTTAGTGTGACATTCAAAACATATTTCGTCTCTTTCATATTCGGCTCGTTCTTCTAGAGTTAACTACCTCCTAAGATTCCTTAAGCAGATTTTTCATCAGGCGTCACCTGAGGGGTTTCCTGAGTTTTAGCCTTTCCTTTATTATCATTGTGAGAATTATGTGATCTAGGTGGAGAAGAAGATTGAGAAGAAGAATTACTATTATGCTTACCATTGGTCTTACCGTTCTTAACATTCGGTTTGTCTTAAGGGGTACTTGATTTGTTCTCCTTCAGCTTACCTTTGTTGTGCTTTGTTTCTTATGCTAGAGCGATTCTAACGGTGTCATTGTAGTTCATAGGGTTGAAAACTTGCACATCGAACTTGATGTACTTGTTTAAACCAAAAAGGAAAGTCTCTTTTTGTTCGGCATCCAATTTGCACAATTGGATGCCAATCAACAAAATACGATTAGAAAAAATCATAACATGAGTGCCATTTTGCTTAAGACCATGCCAATCTTCTTTCAACCGATCTAGGTACTGCAGTGGCATGAAACAAGCCTTGAGCTTGTCTTAAAAGTTGCCCCAACTGAGAGAGAGGGGAAAACGACATCCGCGGCATGCTCAAGATGCTCAGCCAACTGTGACTCCTGCCAAGCTTAATACCAATTGATGGAATCACCCGCTAGATACATGGCAACAGTCAAAACTTTATTGTTACTTGTTTTCTTGTTAGTCGCAAAGTAAGCATTAAATTGATGCAACCAAGAATGAATCACAAAATCATACATCTTACCATCATACTTACTAAACATTAACTTCTCAGTGATTGGATTGTTGAAGTCGTTGCCTCTACTTGTGCTACGAGATACTTCACCGGCCTCCTTGAGTGGCTCTGTCTTTGGGGTAAGTACTTGTAGGATCAACTCCTGTAAGGCGTTGGTCCTGCTTTTCTTCGGCCGCTATGTGTTGAGCCTTGCCTGTTCGTTTAAGCTCAAGCTCCATAGTTGCCCTTCTTTCTTCGCTTGCTATGCATGCTTGCTCACACTCAAGCTCCATACTTGCCCTTCTTTCTTCCATGGTGGCACATTGCATCTCTAGTTGTAGCATCATCTCCATCATTGACTTGACCAAAGTCTGTATAGGGTTTAAAGCAATTTGTGGCATAGATGGGGATGAGGAAGGATCAACAAAAACAATCCTCTTGGTGTAAAAACTTTTTCTCCAACTCCTCTATCATCACCTTCACGCAAAGTATTTATTCCACTACAAGCACTGAGTACTTGGGTACTTGCGGTTCTTGAGGTTTTTGAGTACTTGGGTTCTTGAGGGTCTTGCATTAGGAGAAGTTTGAGGTCTCTTTTTTTGCCTTTTAACGTTAAGAGAGAGAGTGCTCTAAGCCAATGAGAGAGGGCTTCCTTTACAGAACCTTCTTTTTGAAAATTACATTTGATTTTCTAAAATGAAATTTTTTTGAGCTACTATCTGAGGTAATTCTCAAGTACATGTGTCTTTTACCTCAAAAAGGTCTCTTTCACTAACCCCAAAGATTTTTTAAAGCTTCTCACGATCTTTATTTCCCTCCTCTTCCCACCCCTCTTTTCTCTTCGGCTCACCTCCTCTTCCTACTGTCCGCTCCTCACCCTCAGCTGCTTTGCATCCTATTCTCCTTAAGCAATGGAGTCCACCCGATCCAAACACCCTACCACATCCATTGAACCTATCACCACTTATGCCACGTTAGATGAGCACAACCAATGGATCCCAATATCTATAACCAAGGACAACTGGATTGTAATGCAACAGAGTAGGAGAAGAAAAACCTTATCCAAGAACCCATTCTTTTCATGTTGGAAAGGGAGAGTGAAGTTTGAATGTAAATTCTAATGAGGCAAATGTACAGCCTATGGGGGTTTCTGAAAATGTTACAGATTAGCCTATTACTGATGCAGATGTACATGATGTACTTGATGAGGAAAGGGCTGAAAATGAGCAGGATAGAGGTATGCCAAAATGGTTGGTGCATACATTGCGTGATAGTAAACTGGATGCACCTTTGTCTAGTTGTACTCGTTCAGGTTCTCGCCATGCATCTTATGCATCAGATTGTTATGCTTTGGCTGTGTCTAGCTCACATGATGTTGAGGAAGCTCTGCCTTTTGATGAAGCACAAAATTAAAAAAATTAGATGGCTGCCATTCAATCAAAATTTGATGCACTTATAGAAAATGACACATGGACTTTATGTGATTTGCCTCCTGGCAAAAAGGCCATTAGTACCAAGTGGGTTTACAATTTGAAACGCAAGCTGGATGGTGAGATCGATCTCCATAAGGCTCGAATTGTTGCAAAGGGTTATGCACAACAAAAAGGCATAGATTATGAAGAGACTTTTGCTCCCACTTGTTGTAGACTTTCGACTTGTCGGATCCAAGAAGACAGTGAAGAGGTTTTGGTGCAGCATGTTTACATGCACAATGAGCTTCACCTACAATTTGAAAGCTCAAATCTTTCTCTGCACAGAGCTAACTGTAAGTGTTTCACACTTTTCTTCTTGTTTGTGGCTGGTTCTCTTCTTGCGGTTTAGATTGTTATAATTTTGGTTTGTGGTTCTCTACTCTTCTCATTACAGACATGTATCCCTCAAGCGTAGAGGAATGGCACTCAGTGGAGTCTATGATAGATATTTTAGATGTCTGGCATGGATCCATTGGTGAAGAGGTTTACAAAGGGAGAACACGTAGTTCTTTCGCACAAAAAGGGATATTATTTTATGCTCATTTTTATGTCTCACAAAAATCTATGAAGGATTGGGGCACTGTCACCAAGGTTATACTGTCGAGTTTTAGAAGTGGAGTGTGACCATTGCCAAGCTCAATAACAAGTGAAAGCTATAGGTGCAAGATCTTTTATGAAGTCTAAAAATGTCTAAAGGCCAACATTGCATTTAAGGTGAGCGAGTTTCAATGTTTATGCCCATTATTGTCTTTGTGGATTTCTTTGCAAAGCTTGTTGTGAAAATTTCTAGAACAATGATGTTGGTTAAGTGCTTAGAAAGTCAAGATGTGTTAGAATTTGTGATTGAGGGTTGGAGTAAAAAATTTGTGAATGGGGTCCTTTGCAAAGTGCAATTTGGTTCCATTACCTACAAATACATGATCCATACCCAAAAATTCATTATTTCATTCTTTTTATAGTCGATGGCATCATGTGGGGGGGGGGGGACTTGGTTCCTTTAGATCAAAACAAGAATGATTTCAATGAGAACCCCATTCAGAACATTGATGTATGGATGCACAATGAACACTCGGTAACATTGAAGATAAGAACTAAGTGCTTATTGTACCAAGTAAGATAGAACTTACATAATGAGGAGATAGATTTACCTTCAACTTTTGCTTTTCAGATAGTTGGAAAGAAGGTATGTAGGAAATAGTTTCTTTTTTTATGGTGAAATTTTTGTGTGATCTATTCTTACTTTTCCTATTTTCAATATGGATTGTAGATCCCAAAGAGGATTGAGAAGAAAGTTTTATGCGAAGAAGTGCCACAAGGAATAGTACATCTTCTTCCAAGCTAAAGCCTATTTTGTATCAAATTGCTAAGGTTGTATCAAACTGGCATTTTGTACAAATGCTGGTTGTCTCTTCTTGTAGCAGACTGACATTTTGTACATTGTCATATCAATGACAAATGAAATTTTGGTTCAGATGTCTTGTTTTATATCTTATTTATTTTCATACGACACCCTATCAAGCCTGTCATCCGTTCGATTCTGGTAAATGTTTTTTCTACCAATTTTAACATGTTGGGCATGTGCAAGATCTTCCTTAAGGGCATGCATTTGATTTTGAGCATCAATCACTCGATCCCCAACTAGCACAAGATCCTCTCAATGTGTCTACGAGATATGCCTATGAGGAAACACCTTTGGCAAGCGATCATGAGGGTTGATCACCATGATTTCTGTAACATTTAATGGCCTAATAACTTATGTGTAGCGGAAAATTAGCATGAACATAGTGGGCATTTCATTAGAATAGATTCCTTATGAGAATTACAAGAGTGCTTGGGTGGAGAGAGAGCAACAAAAAGCATAACACCTAGTTAGATAGCATCGACAATACTTTCAAAAGAGAGAGAAATTAAGCTATTGACAACAGTTGAGGACTGGATTTGCATGGAGCCGGTCCCCCCTCCAAAAGGCTTTGTATTATGGTTTCTCCCATCAAGAGAGACATTGTACAATACAATTCTTTGTGTTCCTTCAAGACTAGCTAGTGCAATGAAGATGGAAACTTCATGCACTAAGCAAAACACTAAACAAACACAACTTGAATTATCCCCGTTCTCGGACCCAAGACCTCACACACCTTCGAAGATGGTGAGAGCTAGCAGGGTATGAGAGTAGATTGAGAGGAATAAGGAATATCTTATGAGAAAGATGTACATCTCCTCACATAATCACTCATATGTAGCATAGCTTAGCTTAGTAATTAGCTTGGTAGAGGAGATGAGCATGCATTGAAGCTTGGCTCTTGGTTGGATTTGCATCCACATGCCAAGAGAGTGTTGATGTAGGCTTCTATCTCACAAGCTTGGAGTAGGTGATGAGTTCTCCATTAAAGCTTGGGAAGAGATAGTCTTCTCTTTCTTCACACATGAGCTTGTGTGAGTGTGTGTGTGAAAAATGCCTTGCAAAAATCAGCCCCCTCTCTCTCTTGGGCGAGCCCTCTTGCTAATTGCTCTTGCTGAAGCCTCATTGGCCCTCCCCAAGTCAAGCCAATTACAATTAAGCAGCATAAGTGATAGCCTTCTGACATGTGTCCCCCTTTCCCCTTTTGTGAGAGCTTTAGGTAATTAAATGATTAAACTAAACTCTCATTGGACCCCTTTGCCTCATAGCCAATAGGAATCAGGCAAGCCATGGGGCTCCTGAATGCTCATTGGTCCCCTTGAGAGACTGCCCAATAGTCTTCTAGGAGACTTAATTCTCATTGGTTTCTTTTATTAAATGTTTTTAAATTAATTAAATTAGATTTACTCTAGCTTAATTCTCATTGGTCCACTTTAAGGGTCATCCAATAGAAATTGGGTACACCTTGTGGGCATCTAGCCTAGGGAGCTGACATGTGTCCCTCATTCCCTTTGTGTAAAGGGAGCCTGTGTGTGTGTGTGTGTGTGTGTGTGTGTGTGTCGCTTTCTCTCTCATCCCCTACCTTTAGGGCTCGCCCCCTCCCATGTAGGGATGTGCAAAGACTTTCAGGGCACACACAAAGCATCCAATTTTCCCTAGGGTTGACCTTTGGACACAACCTTTGAATTTTGGAACCTTAGCATTTTGGAAGTCTTAATGGGCTGAACCTTAGGGTCTTTTTAGCCCATTGTTGCACATGGCTCTTTTACAGATGGCCTCCCCTTTGGATCCCTACTGTGGCCGGTCTGCTAGCTTAGTCAATATTCTAGCTT
This sequence comes from Adiantum capillus-veneris, assembly GCF_014529385.1. NCBI lineage: Eukaryota > Viridiplantae > Streptophyta > Polypodiopsida > Polypodiales > Pteridaceae > Adiantum > Adiantum capillus-veneris. The sequence continues at coordinate 144,046,018 of NC_140940.1, read as the reverse complement.
TTTCTCCCCTGGCACTTCCCCACATTAAATGATCAGTTTAATATGAGAAAATCATTTAGGAGAATTAGATATTGATTATTATGACAATTTCAATCAATTATTGCTTTTCCATAGCATGCTAGAGTATAATTTTACACAAGTGAATAGCAGTGCATTTGCATTAACTACAATATGTAATGAGTTTATGAGCATCCCATATTACACCTGCACCAATTCCAAACTGCTATGGGTACGCAAAGGAAAGGGGCTTAAGGAGTTCCATCTACTAATGCATCATGTGAGGGCATGCCTTCCTCTTCTTCCACATATGCTAGCAAAAAACTCAAGAACATGATGTTGATAGTCTACAAAGGGGAAGAGAGTGAGTGTAAAAAATGTTCCATGATTACCTTTCTCCATAAACAATGTGATATTCACAGGCTCATACCTGCTCCAGAAGATGCAAAAGGGGTAGAGACAAGTGTCTGTCTGAAGAGAAAGGCCTACAAATTTGTGGATGGGTCTTAAGGAGCCACATAAGTTAATCACTTGAGCATCTTTGGAGGCTTCATTTACCAAGGACTCCTTCCACAGAATGAGCAAGATTGGGACTAGGTTGCTTGGGATACATGTGTCAGATTGTATATCTCACCCTTACTCAGTGCATATCCAATTATCAAAAAATCATTATTAAGATGGAGATACTATTGAGCCTTCATACAGTGCGAGATTTTAGATGTGGGCTTGATCAAGTCAAAACCCATCACCCTAAACTTTTGAAGGTATTTAGCATGCAAAAATCCATGATGATATTGGGCGTAATGAGAGAGCAAAAACAAAGACACTTTTACAAGCATCTACACAATCACTTAGATCTTATACAAAAACAAAATCATTTACTCCTAAGGGAGAATCCTCCAAGAAATCTTTGGGCCCTTGCGGATGGCTCTCAAATGAAGAGTTTGAGAGAGCCAAGAAGAAAACGCTTTGCTTTAATTGTCTTGGAAAGCATGAAGAGAAGGATTTCCACACGAGAAGTCCCACAATGGGATGGATAAGTAGAAGGGAAAAGGAAATGCATAGAATATTTCCATTAACTTGTTCATCCAAGTAATTCCAAGTGGAGATTTCTCAGCGGGAGATCTCCATGAGCGTTGCTTGATGATTGCTTAGTGGCAATCTTCACCTTTATCAGCACCTTTGCTAGTGCTACATATCTTTCCTTTCCTCTTGCACCTTGTGTCATCTTTGGAAGACAAACCCTCAAATAAAACAACACAATCTGAGCCTACTACAAGAGAAGTTCTTGTTTGGAACCTGATCTTTTTATCCATTGAATAATCAATCCCAGTTTTCACCCTTGTTAGTTTGTCCTTAGACAGAGTTGGATTTCCATTTAGCTGACTCACAAGAGTACTCTTACACATTTTCTTGCCATCTATCTCTACAAAAGAACATACTTGGCTCTGAACTTTCTCCTCTTCATCAACTATCTCATCAAACACATGGCGTAACTCACATTCTGCGACTATCATGTCATCTTTGTCACATGTGCTCAACTCATTAGCACGTTCGTCTACCTCAAGAGGAACGTCATCAACAACTCCATAATCCAAAATTTGGTCATCTGCATTGGAAACCATTATATCTTCAAGATCTCTCTCTTGCCATGTGTCATGGGACCAAGAGATATCGTGAATGTCGAGTATGTTGCACACATCCTTCGCTTCACAAAAGCCCTCTCTTAAAGCTCGTATTGTGTCGTCATCACAAGATACGAACATGTAGTCACCAAAATTGACAAATGGAACGCCAAGTGCATGATTCATTACAGACCATATGCTTTCTTGCTTAGAGTGTGCTACTGGAAAAACAAGCATAGAGCTTGATTGAATCTCGGTGATCCTGTTTAGCACACAAGCACTGCTTAACAAATCAACTCCATTATAACTCCTCTCATTTCTAACCATACCGCCAACTTTGCTAAAGACATTTTCACAAGTGTTTGACCCCGTTGCAGACAAAGGAACTTCTAAATGTGTATACTTTTCTCTGACTAGCTTGATTAGAAGAACTACAAAGTGGCAAGAGAGCTGAATATCAAGGAATGTTTCTTTGCTTATGAAATTCTCCTTGAGAGTGTATATCGCTTGTTTCATGATCCAAGTGCGCCACATCCTGAGGAAACAACATTAAATATTTCTTTAAAAATGAATAACTATTGCCTTCTTTTAATGGCAAACATAAAGAATGACACCTTGTCTAAACACTGAGTACCTAGAGAAGAAGGAAACCTTGCCGGAAGCTTTCATTCTCTCAAATAATGGGAGAGTTGGAGACAAAAGAATAACAATATATGAAGCTACTATTGAAAGATACATTTCTGTTCCAAGTGTTTTTTCTTGCTGAAATTGACTTCCAATGTGCAAATTCTTCAGACACGCTTGTACCTCACATCTTGCCAATCTTTGGGCTAATCTCCAGTTTTGCATGTCCTTTCTCTCCACATCACCCTCTTGCAATCCATGCTTATCAACCTTAAAATGTTGATATACAAGAGCAATATGATTCAGTGTAGCAAAATCCTTGCCAAGGACAAGTCTTCGAGAAGCATTATCTAAAGGGTTGACCAACTTTTTCCCATTATGGGTGAAGTCCGAGTCATGCAATCCCAAGATACTTCCATCATAGCTGTTAATGGCCACCCCTTCCAAGGAATAGAGAATCGAATACCCACTTGAGAAGTGTAGTCATCTCGCATGGGTTTCCTTCTTCGAGCATCCCCATCAAAAGCATGACCAATCAAAGGACCTACAATGTTTTTTAAGATGCTGATTCCAAAGCAATGCTACTGCATCCCATTGCGCTTTAATGAAATTTGAATTAAATCGGTTACATTTCAGTTGGACCACCAGGACAAGCTTTGGTAGACAATGAATAAGTGGATTTGCAATAAGAACCCATGCCTAGTGAGCAATAATATTAGTGTGGAACGCCTCAACAACGTTGTTGTACCCGGCTTCACCAGAAACAACAACCACCACAAAATCTGGTACACAAGTGTGTTCTTGTTTCCTTCCACAAAAGCCAACAAGTCCATCATCCCTTGCATTTTCACCTAACCATCCTCTTTATAACAGTCTCATCTTCGGCAATAATAACAGGAACACTGCCCATCGGGATGTTGTTTCTATCCATTTGATTCTTGTAAACCTCAGCCACATGTTGAAATATATCCTCCACGACCCCTGTTTTATAACATATGGACTTCCTTGTTGCTCTCATGGTGGTTGAAATATGAGGTCCGCCAAGGTTCAAAGAGAGAAAGTTGTGCATTCTTGTACCTCCCCACAATTTAACAGCCTCAAAGAGACTCCTTGTTGTGTCAGAGTATCTCTTGCCTCGGGGATCTCTTCCAATGTTTTGCGAGATATACGAGAAATCTCCACAATGCTTGCTTTCCCTCAAACAAACCAAGGTTGTGCGCATTGATTATATCCATGCACATCTCCTCTTCCCAAGGCTTCGAAGACAGTATCATGAAGGTTCTTGAATCTTACACTCAATGCTGCAACTTGGTTTTTGTGAACCACATTTGCTTCTTAAGTCTTCGAACTAGGATACACCTAGATCGTGCTATGCCAAGAATCTCTGAGTTAGTCATGTAATCGAGTCTTCTGCCGAAACCTGTATCTCTAAGCCCTCGACTATGTGTTGCTTGGGATTAGCGATAGACTCTCATCCAAAAATCCCGTTCCTTGGGAATGGAGGTGCAATTTGAACACATTAGCCCATCAAATGGCATTCCTAGTATGCTTACTCTGCTACAATTTTTGTGACGAAAAGTTCCAGAGTTGTCGATGACAAATTGATCCTTATATAACGTCGCTATGGTGTTTGGTTCACAAAACCAATTTGCCCCCCCTCTACTATCATCTAAAAATGGTTTTAGATCAACTGTGTTTCCTCCAAATGTGAATGATTTTTGCCAAAATCCCAAACATAGTGTTGAATATATCTTTTCTTCTATTTGGAAAAAAGGGAAAACAAAGAACAACAAACTCTTGTTTTATCAAAAACTGCTTCAGAAGTGGTACAAGGAAAAGATAGAGAGGTACTTACAATGATATGCTTCATTTTTTTCTAGTGCTCTTGATGACTTCCTAGAACATACTAGCAAGGACAACACACATTCATCAAGCTTGTCAACAAAAGATCTACGAGACTAATAAAAATGTCAATAATGCAATTTACCTGAGATTGGTTTGAAAAATCTAGTCAACTCCTTCCGATGCTCATCAGGTATCAAGAACTTACTTGGATGACTAACCTTCTTTGTCCCTTCATGCAAACTTGGAGCACTAGCCTTAATATGCACCTTTTTCTCTATGTGCTCTATTGTGCATTGTTTGATAGACCTTGTCTTTGGAAATAGGAGGATCCATTTTCCATCAACATTGCACTTTATAAAGACTTTAGAGGTAGACTTATAGTCATCAATTGTCTCAAGCACCAATTCAAATTCTAATTTCCTCTCTTCTACAAATGCATTGACCTCCTCCATTGCCTCAACCACCTTCTCTTTATTTCTAGCAATAATCTGATCCTCTAGGCTTGCAGTGTGGGAGTCCGATCTTTGGAGCCCCATGGATCGCATGTGATTTATGGTCTTTAAGTGTGAATTCATAAAATTGTATATGGTATCTGGACCTCTCTGCCCATATGGGATCCCGCATTCTTCGCACTAGATTTGAAACGGAGCCCTCCGATCTTTATCCTTTGACATTAAAATAAACCTATCAGAATGCCCTTTGAATTGCAACTTCTCTTTGGCAGACTTCACATCTCGTTCCCACTTCTTGACTTGGGAGTGTGTAGCAAGAATGCTCTTCAGACAAACTTCTCCTTCTCTCTCTTCCACAGAAGCATCGATAGAAGAACTAAAGGGACATGTCTCACTTGTTGCTGCCTGATACGTTGGGGATCTCCCATCCACCTCATTGGATGCACCACTAGAATCTACCCTAGGGCGCTTTGAAGGGAATACAACACCAATTTTGTACTCTATTGTCACCTCATCACTGATCACCTTCCATATCTCCTCTTGTTTTTCACTTATTGGTAACATGTGTGAGCCTTCGAAATTCACATCTCGTTCCCACTTCTTGACTTGGGAGCGTGTAGCAAGAATGCTCTTCAGACAAACTTCTCCTTCTCTCTCTTCCACAGAAGGATCGATAGAAGAACTAAAGGACATGTCTCACTTGTTGCTGCCTGACACATTGGGGATCTCCCATCCACCTCATTGGATGCAACACCGCTAGAATCTACCCTAGGGCGCTTTGCAGGGGATGCAACACCAATTTTGTACTCTATTGTCACCTCATCACTGGTCACCTTCCATATCTCCTCTTGTTTTTCACTTATTGGTAACATGCGTGAGCCTCCCAGAAATCTAGTCATTTGAAGCTAAACCACCAAAATTAATCTCTTCTCTAAGCTCCCTCTCTCCCCATAACAAAACCAAGTGTGTTTGTTTGCCCTGTCCCTTCATTGAGGTTAATCACAATCTCTCTGATGGCCATACCCGAGTCTGCTTATCTGTAAAGACAAGCCCCATTCATGAACAAGAATACTTGCAAAGAAGAATCTCTCTCTCTCTCTCTCTCTCTCTCTCTCTCCCCCCCCATGGGTAGCACATGGCTCAGGTCACTTTTAGCCATGCTCAACATGCCATAGGTCACCTAGGTCACCTATCAAAACAAAACATGCACAAATCCGTTTGTAGTGCACCATGAAAATCTACCCTAACTAGCCTACTAGACTAAAACACACAACAAAATCCTTGCTTTACTGAAGATCTTACTTACCATGCTAGCACTATATTATTTAATGAGGCAGAAGTGGAAACAGGCTTGTAATGCTCGAACAAAGGATATTCTTGCAACATACTACAAGAAGGTGGGTCTTGATGTTGATCCAAAGATCAAAGCAGAGTGTACCAAGGTAAGTTTATTTCTAGTCTACACTCCATAGCATTTGAGAATGTTCACTTCTCTTTGGAAGTCAGGGGTTCTCATTTGACATGCCCATTCAGGCTGTGAAGCAAGGCAGTGAATTATTTTGAGAAAGGATATCTACAAGCGCAATTGACCAGTTTGAGAAAGTAATGCAGCAAATGCCATATCAAGTACAGTTGTTAGGTGCTTCTTATGGTCACTATTCTCCATTAAGCTTTCAAGTTGCATTGCTTATAATATCTTATTACTTGCATAAGGTTGGTCCTTCAGAAGCATGATAGGAATCTCTTTCACGTTTGATTAAGTAGTATACCCATGAATGCATCTCATATAAGCTGTCCATTCACACACACAACGTGATGCATATATATGTACATACATAATACATGTATATGTCATGACAACCTGGAGTAATCTCAATGCAATTTAAAAACTTCCTTTCATGCACTGCGTCCGAAATCCAAGCCTTGATTTGTCACAGCCTCTTGAATTTACATCCGAGTAACTTCTAGTTTGATCTTGGCTTTTTGGACTCTGCTTGCTTCATAAACATGTCAGTATATCTGCTTTGGGTGATTGTGGGCGGTCTTGTTCTGTTGCTACTTTTTTCTGCGGTTTGAACTTCTCGTCTTCGTACATTACTGCACTCTTGCTACACCTCAAATTCTTAACCTGCTGATTTTGGCAATGCAGCTTCCCTTTTAATATATCTGAGGAACTGGGTGAGTTCTTTGTTTGGGGTCAGGCAGGCAACGTCCCTATATATTATGCAAACATAGAAACGCTGAGATTTATTTTATTTTTTGTAACCAGTTTTAAGTGTTGATCAAGCCCTTCCTAGTTATGCAGCCCACAGAGTCCCGCCAATGCAAAGATGTAACACTAAAGATTGTGTGTCCGTTTTGTGGGTGAAATATCCCAATAGCCCTTCACTGGCTATGATGAATGTATTACTATGTGGGCAAATGCATTGGTAAGTGACCATTAGTATACCTGGACTAGGAAAGCTAGTGCTGCTCAAATCTATCAAAGAAAGTTATTTGAAGAGGCTTAATTTTTTTTTATGATTGCAGAAATTACTATTATCTGTGTCTGTTATGCACCTCCAAATGTTGGTTTTTCAAGCGCATGTTGCCTCCAATCGACTGGGTGGGTTTACGAAACACACACAAGACGAGAGAGAGAGAGAGAGAGAGAGAGAGAGAGAGTTTGGCCGGAATCATACCTTGCGAGCAAAATCCCAATTCCCTGCTAGCGCTTCACTTTGGCTGAGCTGAGTACGTGCAAGTGGAACGAGATGGCGGTCCAAAAATCACTAAAGTCTTCTCTGGCAAGGTATGGGATCCAATGGTGCCCTCCCCCACCTCTTTTTCGCGCAGAATAGCGCTGCAACACCCGACGTGTGCATTGCTTGCAAAAAACCTAGGTTGAGTGTTATCCCAAATTTTAAACTTAAAGGTGAGAAAACCTACAAAATTTAGAGAAACTTAGCATCGTTTGGTGTACAAACCTTCAATTTTAGTCAGTTTACCACTAAAGTTCTCATAGGAAGGTTTGCCAAGTTTTCAAAACTTGTTTTTCGAGTAGTGAACTTTTGTTAGTTGTAAATTTCTCGGTTTTCTTCAAGGCAAGCTCAAAATCTAGCCAACATTTTACAATTTCAATCGGTTAAAATACAATGAACCCTGGGTTTTTTCTAACACTGGAAAGAGAGAGAGAGAGAGAGAGAGAGAGAGAGAGAGAGAGAATTCGCACATCGTGTCATAAAAAAGAGAAAATTACCAAAATACCCCTCTAATTTATGGAAAATCCCAAAATATTCGTCAAATTTCAAAAATTCCCAAAATACCCCCAATATTTTGTCATGAATTCCCAAAATGCCCTTCAAATTTTCCAAGATTCCCAAAATACCCTGGTCGTGAGATTAAGTTTCTCTAAAGATAAAAAAAGTTTTTTGCTTTTCATAAGAAGAGTGATTGTCTATCAATACAAGATGCTAAAACTAGAATTTGAATTGCTTATGTAGGCTATGTTGATGAATCGCTTCATTATTTTTTAACATAATCGTTTTTTTTTGTGAACAAATTACATGCTAAGCACTCAAAAATGCATCTCAATTGTAAAAAAAGGAATAAAAATTAGAAAAGCTTGAACAATCCGACCAAAATAGATACATGGATACTTTGGGAATTTTAAAAATTTGAAGGGTATTTTGGGAATTTTGACAGATTAGAGGGGTTTGAGCTTGGCTTTAAAAAAACAAGGAAATTTACATAAGTTTTAGTGTAATTACCGACAAAAGCTTTCAATTAAGACAAAAAAAATGGGAGAATTTCAAGTTTGCCCTTATTTTCACTACGCCATGAAAGTACTCAACGATGCGGAGAGAGAGAGAGAGAGAGAGAGAGAGAGAGAGAGAGAGAGGCTTACTAATGTATTTAAGGTGGCTCAAGTGGTTGAATGTAGTGTCAATGTAAACCCCCCCCCCCCCCCCCCCCCCCCCCCCCCCCCCCCACCCCCCTTCCCTTATGTATATGGTATAAGTATGAAATAATGAGGGGCTACCCCTATTGTATACCCTTATGTATAAAATCCAAAAACCCCCCTATTGTACACTCACGTGGTCCGTACAGAAAAACACAGTGAATCCCTCGGGTGCATGACTTGATTTACACACTCAATATGACCATTAGTTTAAGGAGGACAAAAGCTCTTCTCCAAGTGGAGAGTAGTGTAAGGACAAAGGTCCTAGGCAAACAGGGCAACAAGCGAGGGGCCGTATCTAGCAAGGCTATATTCTACATCCAAGGGTTTTTTATATACTCAAGTCTAAAAGAGAAGACAAACCCTTAGCAACTAGAAAGAGAGGATGGGACCTTAGATTAGTGACGGCCAAGGTCTTATGGATACAGGCACTACTCACATCACCCAAAAAAAAAGAACCACATTGTGGGCACTATTAAGGCAAGAAAGAAATCTTGTCACCTCCCAAGCTTGTCAACTGTTAAGATATCATAGATTTGTGCATTGACCAACAAAGTAAAATCTGTATTTGATAGGTGATGTGTGGTGGGCCCCAAAATCTTTGGCACATACCAACCTATATGGCATATCTAAGGATTTCATGATGGAATTGGGTACGTTTTGAAACAAACGGTAGCATTTATTTGTAATGCTATATGGGTATCTCAATGCATGGTTCCTGAAGGAGTACGAGCAGAAGTGCGACGCGAGAGAGAGTGCGAGAAGAAGAGCACGACGATATGGTGAACTCGCTCTACTGTAATGTGTAGAGCATAGTGAGTTCTTATTAGGTTTTTACAAAAGAATATGTGTACATACCTGGCGGCCCGCCCACTTACCTGGGCGACCACATTGGGCTTTATACCCCAACAACCTCCCACTTAAAGTCCAATGTGCTACTTTAAGTGTGAGAGAAGCTACTATACAAGCTAATATACAAGTGATGTACTACCCTACACCTAACTGCTTGCGAAAATGCGCAAAGCTCTCTGAGGGAAGTCCTTTTGTAAGTAGATCAGCAGGATTTTCTGTGGTGTGAACTTTGACAAGCTGAAGTTGCTTATCCTCGAGCATTTCCCTGATGAAATGATACTTCACATCCACATGCTTTGTCTTTGAGTGATAAATTGGATTGCGAACCAATTGTATAGCACTTTGACTATCACAATATAACACAGGCATCTCTTCTTTGATTCCCAAATCTGTTACTAGTCGATTAAGCCAAATTGATTCTTTGCATGCCTCTGATGCTGCAACATATTCAGCCTCTGTAGTAGACTAAGTAACACAATCTTGTAATCTAGAACGCCATGATACTGCTCCACCAGTCAATGTAAAGACATACCCTGACGTAGACCTTCGGTTGTCTAAGTCACCTGCATAATCTGAGTCTGTAAAACCCTTTACACTTATCTCCTGACTCCCATAGCATATACGCATACTCTTTGTAGCTTTCAGGTATCTCAATATTCCTTTCACTGCCTCCCAATGTTTCTTGCCTGGGTTTGACATGTATCGACTTACTACTCCCACTGCAAATGCAATGTCTGGGCGAGTAGCAATCATTGCATACATCAAACTACCCACTGCAGACGCATATGGAATCTTATCCATTTCAGCCTGTTCTTCCTCAGACACAGGACAATCTTGTTTGCTAAGTTTCACATATGGTGGCAATGGAACACTCAATGCCTTTCCCTTCTCCATATTGAAACGTTGCAAAACCTTGTCAATATACTCTGTTTGAGATAACCAAATCAACTTCTTTGATCTGTCTCTCTCAATGCGCATACCAAGTATATGACTTGCCTCACCCATGTCTTTCATGTCAAACGATTTTGCCATCTTTGACTTCAAAGCTGAAATTTCTTCCAAGTGCTTGCCAGCAATCAACATGTCATCCACATACAAAATAAGGATCAGCCAACTGCCATCCTTAGCCTTCTTTGTATATAGACAGTGATCGAACTCACTACGTTTGTAGCCTTGAGAAAGCATAAACTTGTGGAATTTATGGTACCATGTCCTCGGTGATTGTTTTAAGCCATAAAGACTCTTTAACAACTGGCATACCCAATCTTCCTTGCCTTTCTCAACAAACCTTTCTGGCTGCTGCATGTAAATTTCCACATCTAAATCACCATGCAAGAACGCTGTCTTGACATCCATTTGGTGCAACACCAAATCTAATATGGCAACCAATGCAAGAAAGCATCTCAATGTAGTCATCTTGACAACTGGAGAGAAGACTTCATCAAAGTCAATGCCTTGTTCTTGCTTAAAGCCCTTGGCAACAAGCCTTGCTTTGTACTTTGGCTGACTATCATGAGAGGTGATCTTATACCTGTAAACCCATTTACAAGGTAGAGCCTTTTTGCCCTATGGTAATTTAACTAGCTTCCATGTCTTGTTTTTATGCAAAGCTGTCATCTCTGACTGCATGGCCAATTGCCAATTCTCGAAGTCCGTCATTTGCACTGCTTCCTTGTAACATGAAGGCTCATTGCAATCAGTCAACATGACATAGTTCATAGATGGAACAAACCTATCAGGAGGTCGCGTGACACGTCCCGATCTACGCACAATAGGTGGCTCAGGCTCAGCCACAACCTGTGGTTCCACTCTATCCTGTCCTTGCTCCTCTTGAGCCCTGACATTTTTTCTTGCACGTGCAGGTCCATCTTCTTGGAAGACAACTCTTCTAATCTCCTCAACCCTCTCTGGTTTAGAATGATATTTGGATTCATTAAAGTGAACATCATTGCTGCGGACAACCTTTCTAGATTCGGGATCCCAAAGTCTGTACCCCATCTCACCAGAATTACCATAGCCTAGAAAGAAGCACTTTCTACTCTTTGGCTCAAGTTTGTTCCTAAATTCCTTTGGAACGTGAGTATATGCCTCACAGCCAAAGACTCTGAGATGCTTGTATGAGGGCATTTTGCCTGACCATACCATCTCTCGCACTGAATCCTTCTGCAAAACCTTGCTAGGAGATCTATTTACAAGATGAACAGTTGTTGATACAGCTTCAGCCCAAAACCCATTTGGCAGTTGTGCATTAGACAACATACTTCTGACCTTCTCTTGTATGGTCCTATTCATCCTCTCAGCAACACCATTTTGAGGAGGATTGTAAGGAGCAGTAAGTTCACGTTTTATACCTTTTGACTCACAAAAGTCCTGAAAGGCTTTTGAAACATACTCTCCACCTTTGTCAGTGCATAAGCATTTAAGCTTCTTGCCACTCTGATTCTCCACAAGTGTCACAAACGTTTTGAAAACACTAAACGCTTCATCCTTGTGCTTGAGAAAGTAAACCCATACTTTCCTCGAGTAATCATCTATAAATGTCATAAAGTAAGAAGCTCCCCCTAGAGATAGGTTAGGCATAGGTCCACACAAATCACTATGAACAAGTGCCAACTGTGTATCTCTTCTACTGCTTCTATGCTTATGTGGCTGCTGTGTTTGCTTACCATACAGACAATGTTCACAGAATTCAAAATCATTAAATGAAAAGCTAGGCAAATAACCAGAACGAGACAAGATTTCCATTCCCTTCTTGGACATATGTCCTAACCGGCTATGCCACAAAGAAACGTTCGGCTGCTCGGTTACATTGATTACATTTTTAGAGACATTTGATACATAAATCATGTAAAGTCCTCCAGACTTTACTCCATGTGCTATTGTCATAGAACCCTTGGATATCTTCCACATGTTCTGTCCAAAAGTGGTGACGTAGCCAGCATCATCAAGTAAACCTGTGCTGATCAAGCTCTTTGTAATTGCGGGAACATGTCTCACATTCTTCAGCGTGAAAGAAGAGCCATTTTGAAACTTCAATTGAACATCTCCAACACCTAAGATCTCACATGTCTGCCCATTGCCTAGCCGAACATGATCTTTAGTGGTCACATAAGAAGTAAACCACTTCTTGTTTGGAGACACATGAAGTGATGCCCCTGAGTCTATAATGCAGTCACTCAGTGAATTTCCATCAGATGCTGTAAGAAGAGCTGAGTCCATTGTATTCTTCAAGAAGTAGATGTCTCCTGACACTAGACTGTCATCCTCTGCAACAGTGTTTGTCACATTTATTTCTTGAATTTTCACTGAGGACTTTTTCTTCTCACCATGGTCTTCAGCTTTCTCTTTGCCTTTTTCTGCTTTCCATTCTGTGCAGTCTCTTTTCATGTGACCCTTCTTGCCACAATGGTAGCATTCTATGTCACTCTTGCCTTTAGCACTGCGGGACTTGCTACGAGACTGATTCCTCTTTCCACCTTTGTACTTTTCTTTGGTCCTTCCCCTAACAACTAAGGCTGTTCCTTTGCCTTTGTCCATTGTCTTTCTATTGGTTTCTTCAGTAAGCAGACTTCCTTCTACACCTGCTATGTTCAAACCATCTGGAGGTGCAGAATTACTCAAAGCTGTGCGAAAAGTGTCCCAACTTTCCGGCAATGTGATCAACAGGAACATAGCTCTAACAGGTTCATCAAACTTGACACCTTGAGCTGACAAATGACTGTAGATTGTGTTAAATTCATTCAGATGATTGGACATAGGTGTCCCTTCTTTCATCTTCAAGTCAACAAGCTTCTTAAGCCAGTATACCTGTGAAGCTGCACTCTGCTTCTCATAAAGATCACTCAGCTTTAACCATGCTTGATAAGCCGACATCTCGTCTGCTACATTGAAGTAAACGCTTTCTGCCAAAGTCAACATAATGGTAGAAAGTGTCAATTCATCCATTTCACTCCATTCATCTTCGTCCATATCTTCTGGTTTTATCCTCTTGAGCTTTATAGGTTTTATCTGCTTCTTTTGTACCAACACGTGCCAAATCTGCTTCTTCCACAATGGGAAATTGGTTCCATCCAGCTTCTTGATATTGTAAAGAGCAGTGTCCAGTGATCCAGCCATAGCTACGCTTCATAGTGGTTTACTTTCCTGGGAAAAATTCGGCAGAGTTTCCCCTGTAAACTGACCTCTGAACCAATATCAACCTGTCAAATGAACCAAGAAAGCTTCAGATTCTGCATAAATTTCGGCAGAGTCTCCTTTGTAAAATGGCTCTGGTGTACTCAAAAACAGACCAAAAAACAGCTCAAAAAACACTATCTCTCTGACACTGTAAGCTGCGGGTAAACCTGTCTTGCACCTGTACTGTCTCTCACTGTCCTGTCACTGTCCTGTAAGCATAGACTGTGATAATGCCTCAATGGCAGTAAAGCAAAGATGCAATCCCAATCGTCTAACTCACAGTCAATACATCCTAGCTGCCTATCTAAGGGTGCTCGAGGGATCGGTCCAAGACCTGTATCACCGAAAGGATCTCAACATTCGAGAATCCCCCAGCTCAATAAAACCTCACTCGACCCTCAACAAAGGCTGCAGTAAATCTGACAGTACATAGACTTCCCACAAAGTCATACATCCACAAAGTTCCCACTATATGCTGTAACCGATGCGGCAGTTGTTTGCTGCGTGACTCACAGCCAGCAAACCCTCAACAAACATACATCATCTCTGACAATACATCCCATGTGGAAGTACCTGCAATGTCAGGATGAAATATGGAATATCAAGCAGCAAACACAAGCTACCTGATGAACTAGTAGATGTCGCCTACAGTCCGCGTGTAGATGCGTCCGTGTCGTATGTGACACGCCTCCAAGAACTGTGAGCCGTCCTTCGATGTGTAGACAGCCACAAATCAACACTCTGGGAGTGTCGATATCCTCAGCACCTGCAGTCGTAGGCCGAAAACCCCAAATTTACAGAGTCGGATCTGCACCCGCCGAGACCACGTAGTCGAAAATGACCTGCGCAGACCTTTGTCGAAGCCGAATGGTGGCCGAGATGACCTCAGAATGAAATTCTGAGAACACCAAACCCTTTGGGCTTTCCCACAGGATTTGGGGCCGTGTCTTCGCCTGTCGAATTTCACTCCAATCTGAGCTGGTGACTCTAACCTCCTGCAGTGCTGCCCCGAGCCTCGATCTGAGCTTTGATACCAGTTGAAGGAGTACGAGCGGAAGTGCGACGCGAGAGAGAGTGCGAGAAGAAGAGCACGACGATATGGTGAACTCACTCTACTGTAATGTGTAGAGCATAGTGAGTTCTTATTAGGTTTTTACAAAAGAAAATGTGTACATACCTGGCGGCCCGCCCACTTACCTAGGCGACCACATTGGGCTTTATACCCCAACAGTTCGTGCCCTAAAAAGAGGAGTGATCAAGCATATTTCAAACATACCCACTTGATTATTGGAGACTAATCACTATAATGGGCATACTTTATAAGATGTCATCCATTGTTATTTCCACGAGAAAACATCCACTTCCACAAAAAATTATTCAACTGGTTATTCTAGGTTGGTAGGAGGTAAATCTATTTATGGTTTTACTGTACTAGTCGAGATTGGAGGTTACGGATTGTCCTCTTTAGGATCTAAGCAAGATATGGCGTTTTCCTAATTGATTTTCCCGTTGCTTTTGACATTATTTGTTAGGGATTCATAGATGCTATCATGCATTAAATGGGG
Source organism: Adiantum capillus-veneris (assembly GCF_014529385.1). Classification (NCBI taxonomy): domain Eukaryota; kingdom Viridiplantae; phylum Streptophyta; class Polypodiopsida; order Polypodiales; family Pteridaceae; genus Adiantum; species Adiantum capillus-veneris. The sequence goes on along the minus strand of NC_140940.1, from coordinate 144,030,942 downwards.
ACTGGTTCAAGAATCTTAAACTCTATACTCTCTCACTGAAGATGCATTTTTCATAGTAAATCATAGTAAATGAAAAATCATATGAGACAATCCTGCCCACTTAGTCACTCTTGTTTGTTGTGGTCCCACGCCCATTGCTTCGCTTCTTGGCTTACATAATTCTTAACCATACATTCAAAGGCAGCTGATTGCAATGCCCATAGGCAATCTTGTTTGAAACATTTTCAAGCACCACTAAGTTTGCTGATTAGTTACAATATTAGATTCAAGTGGGGAACAAGATGTCTAAAAACATACTTGTAGGCAATCTCTTGCCCGAGCAAGTGAGAGGATGAAAAATCTATAGCAGAGACATCAATCTGACACCACTTCTGAATATTGATTTGCAAACATGCACCCATGTGGAAGAGCAATGTCTGCATTATGATGCTTTAAAGTTGATTGAAAGTCAATAGCAAAATCAAATGAATCATGGTTCACATCCAATGTTCTTCTTCCAATAGCAAGACTGGAGGACGCATAGCTTAGATTGTAAACTCTCTATTGCTGTGGGGCTAACCTAGTGCTGACCTCCGCGTGGGCGTTCAACTACTAGGCGTGTTTCCTAAACCAAGCACTGCCAAGAGGGGGGGGGGGGATTAAACAAAAAGTTAGGAAAATAGCGAAGGTTTTCCACTGTACATAGGCCAAACATTTCCCCGATTACACAAAAGCCTTCCTCCCTTTGCCAATAAACATGGCCATAGTAAACAAGAATAGTGAACTTGAAAAGGCTCTTCCACTATGTTAGTTTTGTTAGCAAAGGTGCGACATAGGCGATGAGTTTTATAGACGGCTTTACTTTCCATGTAAGTTTGTCTACGTCCCTTTAGTTGGACTGCTCAAGAACAGCCCCCTAGCGAAGTAACTTCATACTTAGAACTGAATGAGCACAACCCTCTGACAGAACTATTCCTTGTGTAGGAAAGTAGTGGCTCAAAAAAAAGATAAGTTCAGTAAGTCCATAGAGCAAGGAAAAACTAAGGAGAAAATGTTGTGGCAAAGCTGAAGAGAGGAGCAAGAGAATGTAGAAAGGCACACACACATTGCATACAAGTTACACAACCTTTTTAATTGCAGTGTACAATGACTCAACTTTTCATTTTCTACAATATCACCCTTTGCATTTAGATGTTTTGTAAAGTTTTTTTTCCCCAAAGACGTTGGGACCTGACCCTTCTATGTGCTAGCTAATGTAAACTCCTCTCATCAAAGCATTGAGGACATATAGGCCTTTCAAAGTAAAATCTGACATTGTATTTGAAACTCGAAACGATCTCATTAGAGAACAAAATGATGTGCAAAGTTACAGGACACAGGCTCTTCCAAAAGGTCAATACGGACTCTTTCTTAGTTTCTTGCGAGAGCTTGTCTTCATGACCAATGCTTTAGAAGCCCATGCATTGCTCCTTTCATCATCACTATCCCCCTCCGACCAACTGCACAGTCGACCATCTTCCCCTCCTGTCCAGCAAAACATCCCTCCGTATCCTGTTAAATTGTCTTTGCAATGTGAAGGAGACCAGACACTCCGCACGACGCTTGTGTGGCCGCCGTCAAGGACGGCACTTACAGGCCCTATCATTCCAGTATTGTTGCTGGCATTTGCTTGATTATCACTATAACTCAATGGAAAGTACCCCAAAGATCCTGAGTTGTTGCCGGCTATGAGCCAAAGTCTCTCCGCACCGTGCGAATAATGACAATCAACGAGGTAGTCAACCTGGCAAACCAAAGCCCAATGAGATTCAGAAAGCCCATTGACAGGAAATCTGAAACAAAATTGTATGTTTTGCTCAAAAACTAAACAATCCTTCTCAAATGTTGTCCTATACAAATAGGAGACTCAGACTTACAGATGGAAGTGCCCAATTTGCAGATGCTTTTGTTCTAGTGTCGTTAAAATCTGCTACTTTTGAGCCCTCCTCAAAATCCCATATACTGCTTTCACCAAAATTTTCAGTAGAGTCAACAAAATTAATATTTTTGTGCAGTGCTAAACAAAACAAAAAAAGACTTGCCTAAGAGTTTCTATATGCGTTAGACACCAAACAACTTCTTGCGACTTGCCAAAGAATCCAATCCTTCCCACAGAAGTGCCCACTCCCATCACCTGCAATGTTCAAATAAACAGAAGTAATTGAACATGATGAAATGGCACAAGGGCCTACATAAGACAATGAGAAAGAGTGTGGGCAAACCCACTACTCAATGTCCATCTCTCACATATCAACTCTCTCTCACATCGGCCTACGTTTAAAGAAATGATAAGACGGAGCTTAGAAAAAAGGTTTTCCATCATTAGCTTGCCAAGTGGCACTAATTGATAAGCTTTATCCAATGGTCCACAATTGCTCCCAAGAATTCCTAGGCCTTCTATAGGCATAAACATGATTATTGTTAAAAGGACAAGTTGAGAACTCTTTACCATATCCAAACCTTCATCATCATTGATTTCACCTAGTGTGTTGAAAACACACATGAGACCATCCACAGATGCTGAAACTAACTTTTCCTTCCTGGTCGGATGGAAGCGCACCTGCATCACCCAATGAATGTTTGCAATACTGCCATCTCACTGGATTTATCCATGCACATAAGCGTGGAGTGTCATGTCTGTATACCTGAGTAACATCTTCTGTATGGCACTCTTCCAAACAAGCCAATTCTTTTCGAGTACGCCAATCCCAAAAGAGCACCTGCAGGCAGCCTACTTATGCCAACTCAGAACTAGTGCACAATTGGATGAGAGATGCAAGATAAGCACTCAGCATGGCATTTCTACAGCGAGAACAGGCATAAAAATTAATGAGCTTGTACCTTAGCCTTGCCCCCTGAAGCAATTAGACTACCGCTTGAGCCACCAAAGCTAACACTAAAAAGCTCTGAAGATTGTTGTGCTTGTAGAAGGGTAACCTACATATAAGGAGCATGGCAATGTTAAGCATTATGCATACAAATCTCCATGATAATCTGGCAGCCAAAATTTCATATTTTAAACACCTGTTGGCGCATTCTCATGTCCCATAGTCTTACTGTGCCATCACTTGAAGAAGTACAGAACAGCTGCGGTACTTTCAAATCTGGAAAAAGCACTTCATTGATTGTATCCGTATGTCCAAGACAATCGCCTAGAAACTGTCCAGTAATTGGGGAGTACAATTTTAGAGCATTGGTTGACAGGGACACCACCATTACTGAATTGTCCTCACTGCAATGCCCGTTCAAGAAACGGCTTCACTCACTTCAATTATAATTGTTGCTATATTACCACCCAAAAGACCTCCCACAACCGCAAGGGGGAAAGAAACAAAAAGAAGGCCCACTCATTGAAGGCACAAACAAGGTTGCAGGACAACAGATAAAAAGTACATTCGGAAGAAAGTCGCGATGAAAAGAACTTTCAAAGATACTCACAGAACACACATTGTTACAGTAGTAACTACACAGCAATGGTGACTGCCAAGTAGACATCAAAAGTCATGGCTAGAGATCAACAGGATGCCACGTGTCATAAATGATAGAAGAAAAACAGTGAACTTTTCTCCTGCACAAAAGATTTTCAACAATTGTGGGCATAATTCCGATACCGACACTACAGTAGGAGCTATCATATGTATTATGAGTGCAACCTTGGGCAATAACAACTTATGAATATACAAGCCTCCTGAAGAGTCACGTCTTGTATGGGTAGAACAACCCACACGGACACAACTTATTCAATGACAAACCCATTTTTTCTTCTGTGTGCTTGTTGCCTACCTTGCTTTGTTGCACTTTCTTAGTTAAATGGCAAAGAGAAATTGTTAAAAGCATGTCCTAGTCAACAGACCCAGTCTGCTCTTCGGATTTAGCTATCACCGTGATAGACATAAATGGTCTCAAAAAGTCTCAATTTGCAGCATGGACAAGCAAAAAAATAGCCCAGTTCTGAAGCCTTACAGAATACATCCACATTCAGGAGCTCAGTTACAATACACAAAGCTCTTTTGGAAAAAAAACTCGAGTTCTCAGGGTCAAATCACCCGCGGTGACAATTTGCAACACAAAGGCCATAGCATGGTAAACCCTCCTTTACAGACTTGTTAAAAAAATTTAATTGTGTAGCATTCAGAGTGATGAGATGATAGACATGAAACCACACTGAAGGTCGGCCATGGCTTCAAGAAGCTTGTTTTGATGCTCATCGTATTCGCCCTCCACTGTTGAGTGAGCAACAAAGTTCACTTCCGCTGACAGAACGAAATGCGGACAACTCAAACAACGAATACCTGGCAGCGATGTCAAAGACATAGTCGGGATTGTTAGGAGCTCCGAAGCTGGCCTGAAGGGTCGTACGCAGCTTGAATCGCTTGCCTCCACCAGAGCTGCATGGTCTTGCTTCTTCTGGTGTCTCCATCTCCATCTCCGCCATCGCTCTTGTACAATTTTCTGTAGGGCAGAACGCTGACTGAGAGTGGGGAAACAGTTTTGAGCTCAAGACGTCTCCGAGAAAGAACAGAAGAAACTTTATTAAGGTCTTCCGCCTACGAGACTAAGAGGCTCCTTTAAACTAAGTTTAAAGGTGCAACTTGATACTTAGCGTTGTTCTTGTTGCGAAGGTCCGACCTTTTCATTGCGGGTGCTTCAACCACCCCCCCCCCCCCCCTCCCCCCCCCCCCCCCACAATCTCAAATCGCCATTTCAACAAGTTGAAGGCCGGTTTCCAGTGCATGCCACCGGCTGCTGTCGGGGGCCACATAGATTATTCGGATTGAAGAAGGGCGCCTTGGGGGCTATGGGTGGGGACTCTAGACGATGTACATGTGTGTGTCCTTTAGATACCCATAAAAAAACAACAGAAGTGTTGAAAACAAGGCGTCTCGAGACAGACATTGGCACTACCTTTTACTCCAAATTTTTAGAGAGAGAGAGAGAGAGAGAGAGAGAGAGAGAGAGAGAGAGAGACTTTACATTAAAGAGGGAGAAGCTAAATCACCTTTGAAAATCAGAAGGGTACTCTATTCTACATGGACTCAAACTCCATCGGCATAAACCCTCCCCTTCTATTGAAAGGCGGTGCCAATAAACGTGCTACAAACTTAAAGAGACTGACATGGGGGTCGTGTATATCTATAATGAGGGATGAGGAGATGGAGCTCTAATTCTAATGGATATAGAACTATATGCATAGGGGAGTACAACCATGATATCCAAAGGACTAGCTAGCCCCATCTGGCACCAATCTGGGGTTATAGTATGGCATGCATAAGTGGGCAGGAAATGAAGAATCCCCATAGCATAGCAGAAGGGCTTGAGAAGGCCTTGTAGCTCTATCTCCCTCTATTTGGTCTACTCATGTCATAGTCGGATCTTCTGGAAGGCATTGTGACATACTCTTTAGGCCGGTGCTTTGGGGGTCTACAGGCTCGAACAATCTCAGACTGATTACAAAGTTTTTCTAGATTTGGTGAAATCAAGCTTGAACTAAGAGGCAGTTTAGACAAGGAGAACTATGACAATTGAATTGGGTTGGTATTGGATCAAACACTCAGGTATTCAATTCCATTAAGCATTGTCGGTCTTTATGTACCTTAGGTCAGGCCATGTACTAGCAAATCAAGGGTAAGCTATAGAAACTTAGATTAGAGTGTCAAATGGTCAGGTATTCAATTCCATTAAGCATTATCTGTCTTCGTGTACCTTAGATAAGGCCGTGTACTAGCATTGTCATAAAATCTAATATCTAACCAACCCAAATAATTTTCTCATATTTAACTGATCATTTAATGTGGGAGATAAACAGGAACAAGGGTTAGAATATAGACATGTGCTTATGGATCTGTTTCAGCATAGGGCCAAGGTTGAAGGGATCTAAAGGAGAGATGGTTTGTCAAAGAACAATGCTACCTAATGGAGCTTAAAGACCTCCAAAGGTTAGTGTTAAAAAGTCCTTTGACCTTAGGCAAGCTAGGGTTGTGCTTGAGGTGGGAACCCAACCCAAGCTTAAGGTGCTTGTTGTGCTTGTTGTTGACTAAGGTGCTTATCGTGCTTGAGGTGCTAGGGTTGAGCTTGATGTGGGAACCTTCTCCAAGCTTCATAGAGTCGAGCTTGAAGTGAGAATCTTCCACAAGCTTGAAGGGTTCCAGGTGTTCCCAAAAGTTAACATGATCCCTACTCAAGGGGGGGCAAGTCCTCATTGTAGGAGCTAGAGAGAGAACACACACACCCTCACACAAGTCAAGCATTTTCTTTACTAGGACACTTGTCAAGTTCCTCTTCATGTTGCCTTCATGGTATGCCTAAAGCCTATTGGTTGGCCTCTCAAGGGGTCCAATGATAATTTAGCTAATTTATTTAATCGATTATGCATTTATCAAGTCCTCTCTCTCAAAGGGAAAAGGGGGACACTTGTCCCAAAGCTAGCATGGTTGCTTGATATGCACCCTGCATGTGATTGGCTAGGCTTGTAGGGGTCCAATCATCTTCTAGCATGAGCTACAAAGGGGGGGTCGACCAAGGAAGCTAGGGGCTAGCTTGGGGAGTATACTCCCCCCCCCCCCCCCCCCCCCCCCCCCCCCCCCCCCCCCCCCCCCCCCACACACACACACTCTCATTGTGTGAAGTGCAAAGTGCAAGAGCTTCATCTCCTTCTCCAAGCTTGTTGAGAAGTTGAGAGCCTACACGAACACTCTTGGCTATGGAATGCAAATCCAACCAACATCCATGCTTCAATGCTTAAGCTTGACATCTTCTGCATCTTCATTACTAGGCTATTATGTTATGCTAATCAAGAAGAGTGATGATAAGTGAGGAACTATTTCTTTCTCCTATGAATGCTTCTTCTTCCTCTTCCGTACCCTCATTCCCCGCTAGCTCTCTCCATCTTTGAAGGTGTTTGAGGCCTTGGGACAGAGGCCGGGGATGGTTAATGCTTTTACAAAGATATGTTATGCTCGTGATGCATGAAGCTTTCCATCTTCATTGCATCATCTAGGTCACAAGGAACACAAAAATAGTACTGTACCAAGTCTCTCTTGATGGGAGAATCTACAATACAAAAGCCTATTGGAGGGGGGGCGGCTCCAGATAAATCCGGTCCTCAAATGTTGTCAAGTTCTCTAACTCTCTCTCTTGCAAAAGTATTGTTCATGCCAAGTTAATTAAATGTATGGTTATTTTGCTACCACTAATTAAGTTCACCTTCTATGTTCTCAAAGTAGCCTCACAAAAATGCTCACTCTAATTATTTTAATTCCGCTATTCTCAAAGTTCATAGGCCATTTCCATTACATTGGTATTAGAGCTATTGGTTTCTCTTTTCTTGCTTAAGAAGAGAGGTCCTTAAGTTGTCCATGAAAGGTTGAACCTGTTCATTGCAATAGGGTAAGTGGGACATGGATCTATTATCTTGGTTGAGAAGGACTTGGTTCGAGATACAGCGTTGGAAATTGTAGTCTTAATAATGGAGTCTCTCTCGAGGCTTGCCTTTGGCTTAACCGTTATTGATCCATGAGCAAGCTCAACATGAACCATAATCAACCGAGCAATGTTAGACCCTCTCCACTAGTCTTTTCAATCCACAGCATATAAACCACGGGTGTGGCTGCTTGAGCTAATTTTCAAAGGTAAAGAAGAGTAGCGACTAAGGTTTTTGAGGGTACCAAGGCACAACGTAATTCTATACATAAGTTTAATTAGCATCGCTGACAATAACCAAGAGAGTAAAATGAACATTGATAACTTCGATTTCACATGAAGGTGCTAATGAACACGCCCCCATGTTTGTTAATTATCTTGTTACTAGGTTGCAACAAGCTATGGGCATCCTTGCTTTGCAAGCCAAAGTTAACAACTTCGTGCTTATGGGATTTCCCTTCCTCTCCAAGAGGAGGGAGAGCTTAGGAGGGATGGTCGAGTATGTCAACTCTCAACGGCTTGGTTCTATTACCAAAGTAATCCACCACAGTATGGTTGCTTCGTACATCAATTCCCAACAAGGGGCTAGAAGTAATGACACGCCCATGGAAAGCAAAGACAAAAGTGATGCAAAGGTGAAAAAAAATGCCCAAAATTCTTTCCAAGGCAATTCCAACAACAACAACAACAATCGGTCCAAGGAGAAGGGAGTTTACAAAGGTAAAAATAAACTCTCTCCTAAAGATCTTGAAGCTTTTCGTAAGGACCACAAATGTTTTAAGTATGGGGAGCAAGTACATGGCTATCATTCTTGTCCCAAGAGAAATGTCAGCAATGAAACTCCTAGAGCTTCCACGATCAAAGCTCCAAAAGAGGATGCTCACTGCAAAGGATCACTTCTCTCCATGGGGAAAGGTAAGGAAGCATGATGCCTTCATCTTGTTTGACCCTGGCTCTACTTACAACTTCATATCAACGGAGTTGGCCACTGAGTTAGGCATTCAAGCTTTCGAGATGGGAGATATTGTAACTACCAATGGAGCTTTCAAAGGACAGCAAGACTCCTTTAGTCCCTTGATTGGGAAGTTGAGGCTTCATGTTCAAAGCTACATCGACAAAGAAGACTTTCTCATCTCTCCTCTCCAACATGAGGATGTTATCCTAGGGGCACTATGGTTCAACCGCATGGCTACCAACATGAAGTTTCCTAAAAGGAGAATCTACTTCACCTACAAGGAAAAGAGCATGTATATAGATGCTAGTGAGTCCGATTGTACTATACCACTTGTAAATTCACTTGCTTTTGAGAAGTCAATGAAAAGCTCAGTTTCTACATATATGATTTTTGTCAAAGACTCTCTAAATGATTCTAATGTTTTAACAAAGCAAAGTGTTAAGAATCAAGAAGAATTAGACTTGTCTAATTTTCTAAATGGATTCCAAGATGTGTTCATCGATGATATCCCTATGGACTTACCTCCAAAATGAGGGGATGATGACCATCGAATTGAGCTCCTACCAGGAAGCTCACCGTCTAACAAGTCTCCTTATCGAGTTTCCCAAGCTCAACAAGAGGAGATCATGGGGCAAGTACAAGAATTGGTAGACAAAGGGATGGTGAGGCCTAGATCCTCTCCCTTTTGTTCTCCAGTCCTTTTAGTGCAAAAGAAAGATGGTACATATTGCATGTGTGTGGACTATCAAGCGCTAAACCATATCACTATCAAAAACAGATTTCATGTACTGTGGGTAGAAGATATGTTTGATAGGCTACAAGATTCAACCTACTTAGGTAGGATTGACCTTAAAGTGGCTATCATCAAATAAGGATAATGAATGAAGATATCGTAAAGATAGTGTTTCGTACAACGTTTGGTCTCTATGAATATCTAGTAATGCCTTGTGGCTTGACTAATGCACCAGCCACATATAATCGTCTAATGAAGAAAATCTTTAGACCCTACCGCAAATTTACTAGAGTGTTCTTTGATGATATGCTCATCTACTCCAAGTCCTTGGAGGAGCACAAGCAACATCTCCAGGTAATTTTTCAAGCTTTGAGGGAGAACAAGCTTTTTATCAATCAAAAGAAGAGGGAATTTTTTCTTCAAGAGATTCAATACTTAGGTCATATTATCTCTCAAGATGGTATCTGTATGGATCCATCAAAGTTTGAGGTAATAAAAGCATGGCCTAATCCAAGGAATCTACATGAGCTAAGAAGTTTTATTGGTATGTGTGCATATTATAGATGCTTCATAGCCAAATTCTCTCAGATAGCGGGACCATTGCATGACTAAACAAAGAAGAACGTTAAGTACTCATGGACTGCTAAAGAGCAAAATGCTTTTGACAAGCTCAAAGAGAAGCTTACCTCTCAACCAGTCCTTACGCTTTAGGATCTCTCAAAGCCATTTGAGGTCCAATGTGATGCTTGTGGTGATTGCCTTGGAGCAGTTCTGCTTCAAGAAGGGCATGCCATAGCATATGAGAGCTGAAGGCTCAATGCTGATGAATGGTTCTTGGGCATATACGAAAAAGATCTTTTAGTTGTTCTACATGCCCTAGACACATGGAAGCACTATCTTTTGGGGATTTCATTTATTTTGCTAACAGACCACCAAAGTCGTACTTCTGACGCAAACCAAGCTTTTCGATAAACAAATGAGGTGGGCAAACTTTCTTTCGCAATTTTATTTTCATATTGCTCACGTTGCTGGTAAGCACAATCAAGTGGAGGATGCACTTTCACGATGACCAAGAGTTAATGCGGTGTCTATAGCAACTCACAATGATCTATCTTCTATGATAGATGAGTATGCTATTGACCCTAATTTTAAAGACATAATGTCAGCCCTTGCATTGGGGAAGAAAGAAGAACCATTCACCTTGCAAGAATGGTTATCTTCTCCATGGCAATAGGCTATGTGCTACCCACTCCCTTCGTGAGAAATTTATGTATGAATCCCATGCTCCTCCCTATACGGGGCATAGAGGCATTCAACCTATTCTTCAAGGAGTATAGACATACTTCAATTGTCCTACCATGAAAGTGGACATACAAGAGTATGTTTCAAAATGTGTGGTATGCCAAAAGACTAAGTATGATAGAGGGAAGCAACCTTGTTTACTCCAACCTATCCATGGATTTCATCTTTGGATTACCCAAGTCTATCCATGGGAATACGGGAATATGGACAATAGTCGACAGGTTTAGCAAGCAAGCACACTTTATTTCTATCACAAAGACTATTAAGGAACACCAAATGGCAAATATCATCATATCTCAGATTTTCAAACACCATGCCAATATCCAACATGTCATATAGAGATCCTAGAATGACCATTAATTTTTGGAAAGGTATCTTTGAAAATCTAGGTACAAGATCGAATTTATCTTCGGCCTATCACCCACAAACGTATGGCCAAAGTGAGATAGCCAATCTTAGGATACTCGATCTACTAAAGAATTATGTTACAGAAGTAGATCAACGCTCACAATGGGAGAAGTACTTACCCCTTGTAGAGTATGCATACACTAATACTCTCCATACTTCTACGAGAAAAACTCCTTTTGAAATCATAGAGGGAAGACCTAAAAGTCCCTTGCTACTTAAAGTACATGGGAAGATCTTCACTGCCGATGAGTATAGCCGTGACCTACACGAATCTTTTCAAAAGATTAAGAAGGCTATATCCATCTCTCAACAAAGGCAAAAAGTTGTTGTTGACAAGCGCAGAAGGGCCTTAACATTCAAAGAAAATGATTGGATCTTACTTGAGTTTCCCAAGGCTTGATTGAGGCAAATTATGGGCAAAAATCCTACCAGCCATCAAAAGTATTATGCTAAACTAGCAAAAATATACTATGGTCCTACAAAGGAGATCCACCAAGTGAACCAATTATTGAAGACCCTCCAAAAATCAAAGACCAAGAAGAGGTGCTACAACCCGAAGCTATCCTTCGGCATGAAGACAAGGTACTACGACATGGCAAGATTATCCGATTGTATCTTATTAAGTTAAAAAATTATTCTTTGAAGATGCTATATGGATGCAAGGAATATAGGTTAAGGATAGTATGAACCTTGTCAATGCTTACAGTGCTATATTAGAGTAAGCAAATGTACATGTTTCTTTTAAATGACCAATGTTTTTGTCTTATAAGACTAATTCTCTTTTTATTGTGTACAACTTTAAGTAGTATGCATGCTTAGAATCGTGTTTGTGATGACGACGTCTCTCAAATACCAAGTAGAATTTGTCACTCTACTTTCGGAGAATGAAATGGACTAAATAGCAGACATGCTTACGAAAGCTACGTCTCCAAAGCACCAAATGGATTAGTCATCCATCTTGGAATGATATTGTAGGGTAAAAAGGGATCCTCTACCCACTAAGAAACATCGACTAATGACTAAGGTTTTATCTCTTCTACCTCATAGTCGAGGACGACTATGATTACAAGAGAGAGGTATTGTCATAAAATCTAATATGTAACCAACCCAAATGATTTTCTCATATTAAACTGATCATTTAATGCGGTAGAATAAATAGGAACAAGGGTTAGAATATAGACATGTGCTTATGGATCTGTCTCAACATGGGGCCAAGGTTAAAGGGGTTCAAATGAGAGATGGTACGTCAAAGAGCAATGATACCTAATGGAGCTTAAAGACCTTAAGGTTATCTTCATTAAAGACCTCCAAAGGTTAGTGTTAAAAATTCCTTTGACCTTAGGCAAGCTAGGGTTGTGCTTGAGGTGGGAACCCGGCCCAAGATTAAGGTGCTTGTTGTGCTTGTTGACTAAGGTGCTTGTCGTGCTTCCTGACTAAGGTGCTTGTCGTGCTTGATGACTAAGGTGCTTGTTGTTCTTGAGGTGCTAGGGCTAAGCTTGAAATGGGAACCTTCTCGAGGCTTGATAGAGTCGAGGTTGAAGTGACAACCTTCCCCAAGCTTGAAGGGTTCAAGGTGTTCCCAAAAGTCAACATGATCCCTACTCAAGGGGGCGAGCCCTCATTGTAAGAGCTAGAGAGAGAACACACACACCCTCACACAAGTCAAGCTTTTCCTTTACTAGGACACTTGTCAAGGTCCTCTTCATGTTTCCCTCATGGTGTGCCTAAAGCCTATTGGTTGGCCTCTCAAGGGGTCCAATGATAATTTAGCTAATTTATTTAATTGATTATGCATTTATCAAGTCCTCTCTCTCAAAGGGGAAAGGGGGACACTTGTCCCAAGGCTAGCATCATTGCTTGATATGCACCCTGCATGTGATTGGCTAGGCTTGTAGGGGTCCAATCATCTTCTAGCATGAGCTACAAAGGGGGGTCGACCAAGGAAGCTAGGGGCTAGCTTGGGTGGTATACTCTCCCCCCCCCCACACACACACACACAAACACACTCTCATTGTGTGAAGTGAAAAGTGCAAGGGCTCCATCTCCTTCTCCAAGCTTGTTGAGAAGTTGAGAGTCACACCAACACTCTTGGTTATGGAATGCAAATCCAACCAAGAGTCATGCTTCAATGCTTAAGCTTGCCATCTTCTTCATCTTCATTACTATGTTATTATGCTACGCTAAGCAAGAAGAGTGATGATAAGTGAGGAACTATTTCTTTCTCCTGTGAATGCTTCTTCTTCCTCTTCCCTACCCTCATTCCCCGCTAGATCTTTCCACCTTTGAAGGTGTTTGAGGCCTTGGGACTGAGGCAGGGGATGGTTAATGCTTTTACAAAGATTATGTTATGCTCGTGATGCATGAAGCTTTCCATCTTCATTGCATCACCTAGGTCACAAGGAACACAAAGATTGTATTGTACCAAGTCTCTCTTGATGGGAGAATCTATTATACAAAAGCCTATTGGAGGGGGGGTCTGCTCCACATAAATATGGTCCTTAAATGTTGTCAAGTTCTCTAACTCTCTCTCTTGCAAAAGTATTGTTCATGCCGAGATGATTAAATGTATGGTTATGTTGCTACCGCTAATTAAGTTTGCCCTCTATGTTCTCAAAGTATCCTGACAAAAATGCTCACTCTAATTTTGCGAGCTCTAGCGCGACCCTGAGTTATCTTGGGGCCATTTTGAGGTTTGGGATGACCTTACTATCTACAAAGTAAGGAATATAAAGTCGAGAGAAGCATTTTTGCGGTGATAGGCATTTCTTTATAAGATTCTTGTCTTTCTCGCCAAATTTTCTACCCTATTAGCGAGCTTATCAAAGGAAGACACTTGAGTGCACTCTGACTGCGTTTTTGATGAAGGTTTTAACTTCATTAAATTAGACCAAATCATATTCCACTTGTTAAAGAAAATTTAGATTACATAAGGGATACAATTTATAATGGCTTCAAAAAAATTAAATTCACTATCTTACATAGTGTCACTAAACTCTACCTACGTAGTGAAAGAAAATTCTAAGGAGAAAGAAACTCTAAAAAAAAGGTAAAGAAGAAGAAATGCACACTCGACCACTTTTTTTTACAAGGAGATGAAAAGTCTTTTGACTTTCCATTTTATGGGGCTTTTCATTTCCTAAACTCACCCTTCACTTATTCATTTGAGATGTTTTGAAAAGATTTTTACTTGGTGAGGCTAATGTCCTTTTTGAATTCCTCCACAGAAGACTGAGCCACGTAGAGGGGCAAATTCGCTATACGTAATTACTTCGTCAGCCCAAAAGCTTTTTTTTGTTTTGAAAGGAGATTCATAATCCCAGAATGCACAATCAAGAAATGGCCGAAGTTGGAAAGCGCTAGCCTTGAAGAGAAGAGCCTTTTAGGGCAGGGTGCTCCTTGCATTCTTGTCCAAAGCTTCGTAAAAGCAGCACTAGCAATCAAAACTTCTGAAGCAGGGAAACATAGGTGAGAGAGGAAAGAGAAAACTGCTCCCCTCATCATCATGCGTACATATAGTGAGGAATACATGGAATACATTAATAGCAGGTTATAGTCAGTATGGTTGCTAGCTCAAAACTCTGGATCTTTTTTATAGAATGCAAGTCAATAGTACATAGCCAAATGATGTTCTCCTTGCATCCATAAGATTAGTACAAATCCAGATGATGTTCTCCTTGCATCCATAAGAGCATCTAGGGATACAGGATTTATCGAGAATGTGACACTCTAGACTTGACTCGAAGTTCTCGATACAAGACATGCTTATTAGTATGTATGTCGAATGTGAAGCCTTGGATGATGGTTGCAGGTTGACTGACATGATACCTGCAAGGAGTTTATCTGCATGGAATGCTATCTTCGTATTTAATATCTAGCATCAGATGGCAGATGTTTCCTTCATTGTGAATGTTTTGAAAGCATGTACCAAGCTACAAGATTCATGTCAAGGCCAATTAATGCATACATGGATCTTTTGTTATGAGTTGCAAGGGACATTGACCATTCCTGGTGGAAGGGTTTATGTGAATCATCACCTAGCTTCAGTTCCTCCCGTTGCAACTGCAAGCTCATCAGTGCACACACTTTCATCCATGGCCCTTCAAGGTCGTGGTTTCTAACTCACTCGTTGGCAACGTTGGATTCCCATCCCCCTGAGACAATCATGGGCATGGTACACACACGTCCTCCATCGCCGCTGGCATGTTTGTACCTGATGCTAGCCTCTCTGGTGCTGCGATTGGCACCACTTCTGGCATGGCACCACATGCACGCATTGCAATGTACAAAGTCTACTGGAATTTGTCTTGCTTTAACTCTGGTATAATTCTTGCGGGGTTCGACGCAGCCATTCTCAATGATGTGGATGTCATCTCTGTGTCTATTGGTGGCACAATAGCACGTCCATTCTACAACAAAGATGCGATTGTGATAGGTGCATCCTCTGCAATGGAAAATGTCGACAAGTAATGCTAGACCAACACTTGGAGGAAGCACTAAGTGTGGCTCCGTGGATATTCAGCATTGCTGCAAGCTCACTTGACAGAGAATTCCCGGCCCCAGTAGTCTTGGGTAATGGAAAGGAGTACAAGGGCATGTACATCTAGCATACCAAAGTAAGGGACGACCTACTGGTCTATGCAGGCAGTGGTGGTGTCGGGTGGCAATGCATCTCTTGCCCGGAAGTGTATGTCTTCAGATGTGCTCTCATCTAATGCAGTCAAGGGGAAGAGAGTGCTATGTGCTGATCATGATGGAAAAAATGAGGAATCAAATGGGTTTGCATTTGTCTTTAAAGCCGGTGGTATCGGCATGATTCTCGGCAATGGTGTTTCCAAAGGTGACGACCTTACCTCTTTAGGTCACCACATTCTCCCCGCTACCTTGGTTGGGCACTCTTCGGTGAAGGAGATCCTGCAATACATAAAGTCAACCAAGAATCCAATAGCTCATGTACAGTTTCTAGGAACTAAACTTGGAATTAGGCCAACTCCAATGATGGCTGCATTCTCTTCATGCGGTACTAACCACCTAACATTTTGAATCCTATCATCACTGCTCCTGGCGCCAACATCCTTGCTGCATGGATAGGATTTCAAGCACCTTTAGTATTAGCTAAAGACAGAAGGAGAGAGGATTTCACTATCCTGTCGAGCACGTCGATGTCATGCCCACATGTGGCAAGTGTGACAGCACTTCTCAAGGCTATCCCACATGAATCGCGGCAGCAATACGATCTGTACTTATGGCAATGGCAAAGGTGACGGACAACACAGGACTGGCAATAGCAAATGCCTGGATTGGAACCACAACAGATATGACTGCTTAAGGTGTATGCCACATCGATCCAAGCATGGCTCCAAGACTACACCGACTTTCTGTGTAGTCAAAACTATACAGGGTGTGTTTTTGGGTGCAGGTATCCACAATAGAGAAAGAAGTCCAAACAAAATGGGCGATTTAAACTACCCTTCATGAATGAGGGCAACACATTTGAGGCTACATTCACAAGGACACTAACAAATAGTGAGAAGAAGGAAAGGTTTGCTAGAAGCATGGCAATTATGAACACATAGATCGAAGGGGGAACAATCGAGATGCAACCTCGACTTCAACTCGACAACACTTCAAGGTCCGTTATCTGCATCCAATCTCTCCATGCCTACGCTTTTGCATAGTTCAACACATAGAACATAAAGTTAGATGTGCTTTGCTTTAGCTTAATCAATATCCTCTATCTTTTGCATGTCTTGACTCTTGTTTTGTGTCTGATAGAGAGTACTATATTCACAACACTGCCGTTTTGATTGCACAGGCACGACTCCAGCTCGACAACATTACAAGGTCCGTTATCTAGATCTAATTTCCTGTGCTCAAACGTGTGCTTGGCGCAACACATAAATGCTACGGGGCAGGGCACTACTTCCGTTTCTTATTATTTCTGGAGAGACCACAGTGCCAACTCTCCACCATACTTTTGTATGGCACTTCTGCATGACGTGCGCTATATACTTAGCATTTTCAACCTGTGGTGCTTATTGGAAGACGAAATGTTTAACTATTCACATTGCTTTTTTGTAGGTCAACTCAACGATCATCGTGAAGCTTGCGCAATCGAAAAGCACCTGTGAAGCATTGCAGGTAAGTAAAGCACTTCATTTCTAATTGCCATACTATATATGTCCTCATTCTCCCATACTAGGTCTCAATATGAGGTAGGCCCACTGAGCAAGACTAGTTATTTTTCCAAACTAGGGGGCTGAACTGAGCTCTTTTTGTCATTTTTTCATTTTCTACTTCGTAGCATTGTACATTTTAATTATTTTTCACATTCCATAGGCTCTTAAGTACATTTATAAGTTCACCTTGTAATATGATCTCAAAATTTGGACAGGAGTTTTCCTTTTCCTCTTTCCTCTCAAGTGATAGTCATATCTATACTATGTATGAAGCAGCTTAAATTTTTCAAGGAAGGAGAGACACTCCATGTGTCACTCAGTCCTTTACTTAAGAGAAAACCTCTGTTCTAAAAGGCAAAAGTAAAGGGCAGGAAGATTCAAAATGCAAAAAGTGAATAGTAATATTGGAGGAAATGAAAAGACTTTTGGGAATGGAAAATCGAAGACTTTCTCCTTTACACAGAGTAATTTTACCAATTGAAGTACACATAACAAAAAGACTTTTGAAATTGTAAAGTCAAAAGACTTTCTACTTTACATAAAGTAAATGTTTCAGCTTAAGTGCACATAACAAAAAATTGACAATTGTTGTGGATATTTTATTATCTAATGAAAATATAATTTTTAAGGATAAATTTGGCTTTTTCTTTTCAAAGGGTTTTTTTTAAGACCAATAATGCTATCTTTTAGAAAACTTTCCAAGTGTATTTTCAAATAAAAAAATTTGGCCACACTTACAATAGTGAGTGAATGTATTTAAATCTTAAAGAAATTACAAAACGGCCTCAGGCTCAATCCGAGCCTTGAGGTACTAAAGATTACACATTTGTCCTTTCCCTGAGGCTACCAAGAACATAGTAGGTGTACTATAATAACAAAAGTTTACTTATTGCAGCTTGCCACCACGGCATGGGTAGCCCTATACCAGTGTATTTTGGAAACAACAAGTGTAATTTCAAAATTTTAAAAATAACTATAAAGAGACACTCTATAACCTTTCTTAAAGTGCTTGAAAAATTGTTGAACATTTGGGCACCTGTGTTGTTGTCCCTTCTCTCCCAACTTATCGATTACTATAGTGAGTGTGTGTCTGTATATACATGCACATGATAGAGACATTAATGAAAACTCAAACATTGAGTGTATTTTTATGAAGAGAGGAGGGCTTGCCTACTTGCCTACTTATGACAAAGCGCGGCCATCCATGGGTAGCTATGAATGCAACTTAAATATGTCACCGGAGAGTCGGAGAGAGAGAGAGAGAGAGAGAGAGAGAGAGAGAGAGAGTTGACACAGAGAGGAGTTTTGTGAATATTCCATTATTAGATTTAGCAGGAGTACATTTGCTAGTGTGAATCACCTTTTGGGATGGTTGATAGGCCAATTTCAACACACACAGATTTAGCAGGAGTACATTTACTTGTGTGAATCACCTTTTGGGATGGTAGATAGGCCAATTTCTACACAAAGAGATTTAGGAGGAGTGTAATTGCTTGTGTGAATCACCTTTTGGGATGGTAGATAGGCCAATTTCAACACACACGTCCCCGTGCACGTGCGTTCATGCATGCGTGCGCGTGCGCGCGCGTGTGTGTGTGTGTGTGTGTGTGTGTGAGAGAGAGAGAGAGAGAGAGAGAGAGAGAGAGAGAGAGAGAGAGAGATTAAAGGGGCACTGATCAATGAGAAGAAGAGAGTAGAGAGAGGTTATGTGTATGTGTGTGTGGGGGAGGGAGAGAGAGAGAGAGAGAGAGAGAGAGAGAGAGAGAGAGAGAGAGAGAGAGAGAGAGATCAAAAAGGCGTTAATCAATGAAACGAAGATATGGGAGAGAGAAAGAGAGACAAGGAGATCAGAGAGAGGTTGATTCTCATAACTGCTCAAGTTTAAACATCCTCAGTTTGTGGGTATACTGCCAAAGTGATACTTAACCGTGTAGAGGTCATTGAAGGGGAGGAGCTGGGAGCACAACGGAAGAAGAATACGCACGCACACACTCACACATACACCACCATAGCCACACACACAAGTTGAAGGGGGGAGAGCCAACGTACTGTGTCCCCCTTTATTTCTTCTCTTATCTTATGCACTAAGGCACAATACACATTGTACTTAGTGTTACCGGCTCACACAAGTGTATAGTTGTACACTTAGGGTTAGTGGCAGTCAGTGATGGGCGGTCGACCACATGGCCATTAAACCTAACATTCTCCCACTTGATGGCCAATTTGGGAGACTATAAGAATGGAAGAGAACCACTCTTCACCCAATGCCCATCAACTCACGATAGTGTTGAAACTGATGGCTGGAGAGACTCTTAGTGAGTGCATCCGCTGTGTTTTCTGACATAGGAATCTTCACTAAATCAAGGCTCTTGTTTGCTAGGCATTCACGATTGAAGTGATAACGCACATCAATGTGTTTGGTTCTAGAATGAAACACTGGATTGTTAGCCAAGGCAATAGCACTCTGACTATCACAATAAGAACTGTTGTACACTACTCCAATCCAAGATCTTTCACTAGGCGAGCAAGCCAAATAGCTTCTTTGCATGCTTCACTCAATGCAACATACTCTGCCTCTGTGGTAGAAATGGATGTACAATCTTGAAGAACAGATCTCCAAGAAATAGCAGAACCAGCAAATGTGTAACTCCAACCTGTTGTTGATTTATGACTGTCAACACAGCCTACATAGTCACTGTCTACAAATCCCTGAATGGATGACTCTCCACGACCATAGCATAACTGTCTATCGGCAGTGCCACTCAAGTATCTGAAAATCGACTTGACATCATCCCAATGCTTTTTACCAGGGTTAGACATAAATCTGCTGACAACTCCCACTGCATGTGCAATGTCAGGGCTTGTAGCCACCATGGCATACATGAGACTACCACAAGTTGAAGCATAAGGAATTTTAGCCATCGCAGCTTTTTCCTCAGCAGATTTGGGACAATCGTTCTTGCTAAGTTTTAAATATGCAGGCAATGGAGTACTCAAGGCCTTTCCCTTCTGCATGTTGAACGATCAAGAACCTTGTGCACATACTCTTTTTGAGAAAGGTATAACAACCTCTTCTTACGATCACGAGTAATGCGCATACCCAAAATGTGATTGGCTTCACCCAAATCTTTCATGTAAAATTGACTTTTCAGCTTGGTTTTCAAGACAGCAATGTCCTTCTTAGAATGACCAGCAATGAGCATGTCATCTACATAAAGGATAGGCATAATAAGTTGTCCATTTGGTTGTCTTTTCACGTAAAGACATGGATCCTCATTGCTACGCTTATAGCCTAGGGAACGCATAAATGCATCAAACTTTTGATACCATTGTCTGGACGATTGCTTCAAGCCATAGAGACTTTTCAAAAGCTTACAGACCAAATGTTCCTTGCCCTTGAGCACAAACCCTTCAGGTTGCTGCATATAAATCTCTTCCTCGAGATCACCAAGTAAGAAAGCTGTAATGACATCCATTTGATCAAGCTCCATATCTTCAGTGGAAACCAAAGCAAGCAACATTCTTAGTGTCGTCATCTTGACCACTGGAGAAAAGATTTCTTGGAAATCTACACCATATTCTTGCTTGAAACCTTTGGCCACTAAACGAGCTTTGTAATTCTCAACATTGGATGCAATCTTCTTCTTGTAAACCCATTTACAAGGCAAAGCTTTCCTACCTTTTGGCAATGGAACAAGTTCCCATGTTTTGTTCTTTGTAATACTGGATAGCTCCCTCTTCATAGCATGTTCCCATTGAACCTTATCATTGGCTAGCATAGCCTCTTTGTAACAAGAAGGCTCACCACTATCTGTCAGCAACACAAAGTCCACACCTGGAACAAACCGTTCTGGTGGATGTTAGACTCTTTTAGATCTCCTCGGCTGATCAGAGCTTTGTACTAGCATGTGTAGTAATTAGCTCTGGAGCTATCTGTGGAGGAGGTGATACATCGGAAAACATCACGGTCCGGAATTCAACCTCTTTCATTGGCTGCCTATGCATCTTGGTCTCATTGAAGACAACATCACTGCTATGGATTACTGATCGACTTTCCGAATCCCATAAACGATAGCCAAATTGATCATCTACACCATAGCCAATAAAGATGCATTTCTTGGACTTAGGGTCAAGCTTAGCACGCAACTCCTTGGGTACATGTGCATAAGCTTTGCAACCAAATGTACGGAGTTTTTTATAAGACAACTTATGTCCTGACCATAACTCCAAAGGTACACGAAACTGTAATGAAGCATGTGGTGATCTATTGATCAAATACACAGCAGTGTATAATGCTTCAGCCCAAAACGCTTGCGGTAAATTAGCCTGTGATAGCATAGACATAATCCTCTCTTGGATGGTCCTATTCATTCGTTCGGCAACACCATTTTGTGCAGGGGTATAAGGAGCTGTAAACTCGTGCTTAATTCCCCTACTTGAACAGAAGTCTGCAAACTCTTTGGAGACATATTCTCCACCATTGTCTGAGCGTAAAGCTTTCAACTTATCTTCAGACTGAGTTTCCACACTAGATAAGAACTTTTTGAAACAAGAAAAAGTCTCATCTTTAGACTTCATGGCATAAACCCAAACATGTCGTGTTGCATCGTCAATGAATGTAACATAATAAGACGCACTGCCATGGGATTTAGAAGGCATAGGCCCACATAAATCACTATGCACAAGCTCTAAGGGCTTTCTTTCTTTGTCAAAAGACTGTGTACGATGTGCTCGTGTTTGCTTACCATATTGACAGTGTTCACAAAAGGGAAAAGCAGAAAATGATAAAGACGGTAAGTAGCCCAAATGAGGAAGAGTTTCCATTCCCTTCTTTGACAAATGACCTAACCGGCTATGCAACAAAGCAACAATTGGCAGCTCGGTCACAGAAAGAACACTGTTCTTGTCAGATACATAAAGAGGATAAAGTGTACCAACTTTAGAACCATGGGCTGAAATAAGATGACCTTTCACAATACACCAAGACTACTGATGAAAAGTGACTTTGTAACCCAAGTCATCAAGACGTCCAACCGAAATCAAATTTCGTGTCAAAGCTGGGACATGACGCACATTATGTATGGTAAACCTCACCCCATTTGCCATAACCATAGCAATATCACCTATGCCCACAATGTCACAAGAGTAGCTGTCACCTAGCGTAAGAGTGCCAATGGTTTCCTCATATGTAGTAAACCAATGCCTATGAGGTGTGACATGCAACAAAGCGCCCGAATCAAGAATCCATGTATGGGACACTTCACCACTAACAAGTAGCTCTGCTGGCATAGAACTCTGCAAAGATAGAGTTTCTTGTGCATCATAAAATACATCATTATTTTCAGTCAACATATTGATGTCTTGTGCATCACAATCATCTTGCGCTATGTTCAAGTCTTCAATCTTAACCAAACTCTTTGGTTTCTCCTCTTTATTATCATTGTCTTTGCCTTTGCCTTTACCTTTGTCACGCTTCCAAGCATAACAATCCTTCTTTATGTAACCAAACTTATCACAATAATGGCATTGAACATTGCGATGAACAGGAGACTTTGATCTACCCTTTGAAGCATCTCGATTGCCCTCTTTCTTGGATTCACGATTCCAAGAACGACCTTTACAATGTTTTCTATCCTTTTGCACATAATGAGCTTTGCCATGATGCGAGCTATCCATAGCCTTGCGACACATTTCCTCTGACAAAAGAGAACTAGTGACATCAATGTACACTAGCATACCATTAGGAGCAGAGTCACTGACAGCTGTGCAAAAGATATCCCATGAGGGTGGCAACGAACAAAGCAAGAAGAATGTTTTCATCTCATCGTCAATATTGATCTGTTGTGCCCGAATCTAGGCAAATCAAGAATCAAAGTCATTAATATAACTGGCAACATTGGCTGACTCCTTCATGCGAAGGTTAAACAGTTTTTGCATCATGAAAACCTTATTACTTGCTGTATCCTTTTCATAAGTGTTGCATAACTTTTGCCATAAAGCATAGGCAGATTCACATTCTAGCACTGAAAAGTACAGTGAATTAGCAAGGTGCAATCTAATAGTAGATCTGCATAGCTCATCAAGCTCCTCCCACTGAACTGAGTCAAATTCATCTCTTCAGTCCGTGTCGCATAAATAATAGGCAATTTCTGTTTCTTTTGGACAAGCACATCTTGCATCTGATTCTTCCAAAGCTGAAAATTAGTGCCATCAAACTTCTTTATGTCATATGTCATAATAATCAATACCTAATTCTCCTAAATGATTTTCTCATGTTAAACTGGTCATTTAATATGGGGAAGTGCCAGGGGAGAAAAAGCTAGAATATTGGTTAAGCTAGAAGACCGGCCATAGGAGGGATCCAAAGGAGGGAAAATAGGGATCCAAAGGGGGGGCCATCTGCAAAAGAGCCATGTGCAACAATGGGCTAAAAAGACCCTAAGGTTCAGCCCATTAAGACTTCCAAAATGCTAAGGTTCCAAAATGCAAAGGTTGTGCCCAAAGGTCAACCATAGGGGAATTGGATGCTTTGTGTGTGTCAAAAAAGTCTTTACAATCCCTACTTAGGAGGGGGCGAGCCTTGCTTGTAGGGGATGAGAGAGAAATCCACACACACACACACACACACACACAAGCTCCCTTTACACAAAGGGAATGAGGGACACATGTCAGCTCCCTAGGCCAGATGCCCACAAGGTGTACCCAATTCCTATTGGATGCCCTTGGAGGTGGACCAATGAGAATTAGGCTAGAGTAAATCTAGTTTAACTAATTTAAAAACACTTAATAAAAGAACCAATGAGAATTAAGTCCGCTAGAAGACTATTGGACAGTCTCCCAAGGGGGCCAATGAGCATTCAGCAGCCCAATGGCTTGCCTGATTCCTATTGGCCAGGAGGCAAAGGGGTCCAATGAGAGTTTAGTTGAATTATTAAATTACCTAAAGCTCTCACAAAAGGGGAAAGGAGGACACATGTCAGAAGGCTATCACTTATACTGCTTTATTACCATTGGCTAGGCTTGGGGAGGTCCAATGAGAGTAGAGCATGAGCAAATATCAAGACGGGTCGACCAAGAGAGAGAGAGGGGGCTGATTTTTGCAAGGCATTGTCACACACACACTCACACAATCTCATGTGTGAAGCAAAGAAGACTCTCTCTCCTTCTCAAGCTTTAATGGAAAGCTTACCACCTACTCCAAGCTTGTGAGAAGGGAGGCCTACACCAACAACTCTTGGCTTTGTGATGCAAATCCAACCAAGAGCCAAGCTTCAATGCATGCTCATCTCCTCTACCATGCTAATATGAGTGATTATGTGAGGAGATGTACATCTTTCTCGTAAGAATACTCCTACTTCCTCTCAATCTACTCTCATACCCTGCTAGCTCTCACCATCTTCGAAGGTGTGTTAGTCTTGGGTCTGAGACCGAGGATAATTGATGTTGTCTTTGATAAGTATTTTGCTTAGTACATGAAGATTTCATCTTCATTGCACTAGCTAGTCTTGAAGGAACACAAAGAATTGTATTGTACAATGTCTCTCTTGATGGGAGAAACCATAATACAAAGCCTTTTGGAGGGGGGACCAGCTCCATGTAAATTCGGTCCTCAATTGTTGTCAATAGCTTAATTTTTCTCTCTTTTGAAAGTATTGTTCATGCTATCTAACTACGTGTTATGCTTTTTGTTGCTCTCTCCACCCAAGCACTCTTGTAATTCTCATTAGGAATCTATTCTAATGAAATGCCCACTATGTTCATGCTAATTTCCGCTACACACAAGTTTTTAGGCCATTAAATGTTACATTGGTATCAGAGCACAAGGTTTCTCTTTTCTTGCTCAAGAAGGGAGGTCCTCAAGCTAGCTATAAATGGTTGGTATTATCAATTGCCTGTGAGTAAGTAGAATAGGGATTTTTCAGCTTTGCAGTGCGCCTGCCTTTGTGCAGTTAACGGGGCATCACCGTCGAGAGCTATGGTCTTAATAGTGGAGTCCTACGGGGCTTGCCTACGGCTACCACTATTGAGCCATTAGAAGCTTGACAAGAGCCGGTGTTGTTTTGGTGTTGAACGACCCTCTCTTCTATTCCTTGCAATTAATGGTATTCGAGCCACGGGTACAGTAGCTTGAGTGCTTTTTCTAAAGGGGTAAAGAGGAGTAGCAACTAGGGCTTGAAGTGCCAAAGTACACCTAAAAATTTTACACCTAAAAGTTGTTAGAATGGCTGACAATAGTAAAGAGAGTGAAATTAATGTTGATAACTTTGATTTTGCTAATGAGCAAGCTACTAATGATGCTCCGATGCTTGTTAACTATCTTGTTTCTAGGCTTCAACAAGCCATGGGCAATACATCTCTCCAAAGTGAAGTGCAACGGCAGCTCCGTGCTCACGGGATTCTCCAAGCTCACCACCATGACGAGAGAACACCTAGGAAGCCTCCTTGTGAGACTTCCAAAAGAGGTCTCTCTCCGATTCGGGAAGAAGAAGAGAATCCATACGAAGGGCTCAAGAATTTACTTCTTAATGATGCATCTCCTTCCCAACGGAGAACTCAAGAGCCTCCACCAAAGGAACGAGAAAGAAGTGAGTCTCCCTCCACCTCGGCAGAGATGGCTCCACGAAGACGGCGGGCTAAACGCTCTCCATCACCACCAAAGCGGAGAAGACCGTCGCACCCTTCTCCACACCATAATTCAAAGAGGGATGATAAAAAGCAAGAGAAGAAAAAGGTGAGAAAGAGGACACCCTCTTCTCCATCTTCTTCATCCTCTTCCTCTTATGAAAGTGATGGTGAAGACGACGAAGATCAAGACAAGAAAAAGGCGAGAAAGAGGTCACCCTCTTCTCCACCTTCTTCAAATTCTTCACCTTCTGAAGAAAGTGATGGTGCAACCTTTGAACCATCAAAAAGAAGAGGCCATAGGAAATCCTATGCCGCATGGAAGAGGTCGTCCAAGCTGAAGAAGTTCAAAGAGGGAGGGAAGAGCATCTCTTTATTTACCTATGATGGCACCTTTGGTGCTACGAACAAAGTCTTCGCCTTTATCCAACAGTTTGATGCGGCGTTTGGAGATGAGGGCTTCACGGAGTCCTCTAAGCTACGCCATGTAGCTATGCACTTTAAAAAGTCCGCCGGGCAATGGTGGTCTAGCGTACGAGCCAACGAGCCAACGGTGAAGCTCCGCGAACATGGAAAGCTTTAAGAGCTTCCATTATGAAGCAGTTTTTGGCCAACGATGCCAAAGACAAAGTACTCACCGAATGGCGAAGCTTAAACCTCTCTCCCTATAAATCCATCCACAAACATGTAGACAAGTTTTGGGACCTACAACTCAAAGCCATTGTCTTCAAAAAGTTGGATTTTGGAGAGAAAAAGCAACAATTTTGTGCGGGCTTAACCGAAGAAATGGCGGAGTATGTCAACTCCCAAAGGCCACGTACCATATCGACGGTAATACACCATACTATGGTGGCCTCTCGAATCAATTTCCAAACGGGGGCTAAAAGAAATAATAAGCCCACGAAAAACAAGGGTTCCAACGAGCCTAAGGGGAAGGACAATGTCCAAAAGTCACCTAATGGCAACTCCAACAAAGCTAAAGAGAAGGGAGTTTACAAAGGTAAAAACAAACTCTCTCCTAAAGAGCTTGAGCGTTATCGCAAGGATAATCGGTGTTTCAAGTGCGCCAAACAAGGGCATGCGTACCGCGCTTGTCCCCAAAAGAACAACCGCCAAGATCCTCCTAGAGCTACCTTGGTTGAAATCCAAGAGGAGGAGCCTCACCAAACTCACCACAAAGGATCTCCTCTATGCCATGCTTGGGGAAAGGTAAGAGAACATGATGCATTTATTCTCTTTGACCCTGGTTCTACTCACAATTTTATATCTATAGAGTTGGCCACCAAGCTAGGCATACAAGCCTATGAGATGGGAGATGTTCTACCCACAGACAGTGCTTTCAAGGGGCAAGAAGCTTCAGTCACTCCCTTAATCGGAAGATTGAGGCTTCATGTCCAAAGCTATGTGGACAAAGAGGACTTCTTTATCTCTCCTCTCAAGCATGAGGATGTAATCCTAGGGGCACCATGGTTTGATCGCCTGGCTGCCAATGTTAAATTCCCTGAAAGGAGAATCTCCTTTAAGTTCAGGGAAAAAGACATGTATATAGATGCTAAGGAAATGGGTAACACTATCCCCATTGTACATACACCAGCTTTCAACAAGTCAATAAAGAGCCTATTTCCGTGTACATGATTTTTGTTAAAGATTCTGAAAATGAACCTAATGCTTTAGCAAAAGAAAATAAAAGCAACCAAAAGGAATTAGAGTTATCCAATTTTCTCAAGGGGTTTCAAGATGTCTTTATTGACGACATCCCTTGTGAGTTACCTCCTAAACGAGGTAATGATGACCATGCAATTGAACTTCTTCCAGGAAGTTCACCGCCTAACAAACCTCGTTATAGAGTTTCTCAAGCTAAACAAGAGGAGATTATGCGGCAAGTGCATGAGTTAGTTGAGAAGGGCATGGTTAGGCCTAGTTCATCTCCATTTTGCTCACATGTGCTATTAGTGCAAAAGAAAGACGGCACATATCGTACGTGTGTTGACTATAGAGCACTAAATAGGATCACTATCAAGAATAGGTTTATCGTTCCACGGGTAGAAGACCTATTTGATAAGCTACAAGGATCGACCTACTTCAGTAGGATTGACCTAAAAAGTGGCTATCATCAAATAAGGATAGTTGATCAAGACATTGTAAAGACCGCATTTCGCACCACATTTGGTCTTTACGAATACATTGTCATGCCTTTTGGCTTGACCAATGCGCCAGCCACATTCAACCACTTGATGTTCAGGCCTCATCGAACCTTCAATGGAGTGTTCTTTGATGATATTATCATCTACTCTAATTCATTAGATGAACACAAGCAACACCTCCAGGTAATATTTCAAGTTTTAAGAGAGAATAAACTTTATGGTAATCGAAAGAAAAGTGAATTTTTCTTGCAACAGATTCAATATTTAGGTCACATTATCTCTCAAGATGGCATCCAAATGGATCCATCAAAGTTAGAGGTAATAAAAGGATGGCCTAAACCAAAGAATCTTCATGAACTAAGAAGCTTTATAGGTATGTGTGCATACTATAGACGCTTCATAGAAAAGTTCTCACAAATTGCGGGACCATTACATGACCTAACAAAGAAAAGCGTTAGGTATACATGGTCTGCTAAGGAGAACAATGCTTTTGAAAAGCTTATCTCTCAACCTGTGCTTACATTACCAGATCTCTCAAAACCATTTGAGGTCCAATGTGATGCTTGTGGTGATTGCCTTGGAGCTGTTTTGCTTCAAGAAGGGCACGTCATAGGCTATGAAAGTCGAAGGCTCGACCCTGTTGAGCAAGCTCTAGGCATATATGAAAAGGGACTCCTTGCAGTTCTACATGCCTTAGACTCATGGAAGCACTATTTATTGGGGACTCCTTTCATTCTGCGAACGGATCACCAAAGTCTTAAGTACTTCATGACGCAGACCAAGCTCTCCGACAAACAAATGAGGTGGGCGAATTTCCTTTCGCAATTTCATTTTCATATTGCTCACATTGCTGGCAAGCATAATCAAGTAGCTGATGCACTCTCAAGACGGTCGAGAGTGAATGCGGTTTCCATAGCAACTCACAAGTATCTATCTTCAATGATAGATGAGTATGCTATTGATCCCGATTTTAGAGATGTGATTTCAACCCTTACATTAGGAAGAAAGAAGAACCATTTACTTTACAAGATGGTTATCTTCTCTATGGCAATAGACTAAGTGTTGCTAACTCACTACGTGAGAAAGTAATGTATGAATCTCATGCTCCACCTTATGCGGGGCATAGAGGGATTCAGTCTACCTTAAAGGGAATTGAAACATATTTCTATTGCCCTACCATGAAAGTGAACATACAAGAGTATGTTTCTAAATGTGTGGTATGCCAAAAGACAAAATTTGATAGAGGGAAGCAACTAGGATTGCTTCAACCCTTGCCAATCCCTAATTCACCATGGGAGAGCATATCCATGGATTTTATCTTTGGATTGCCTAAGTCTATCCATGGGAATACGGGAATATGGGCGATAGTAGACAGGTTCAGTAAACAAGCTCATTTTATAGCTGTCAAAAAGACTATCAAAGCCCATCAAATGGCAACCCTCTTCATTTCACAAATTTTCAAGTACCATGGCTTGCCAATGTCCATAGTGTCGGATAAATATCCTAGAATGACCAGTAATTTTTGGAAGGGTCTCTTTGAGAATTTAGGGACAAGGCTAAACTTCTCTTCGGCCTATCATCCACAAACGCATGGCCAAAGTGAAATAGCTAACCTAACAATTCTCGATCTACTAAAAGCCTATGTAACGGAAGTAGATCAAAGATCCCAAGTGGAGTATGCTTACAATAACACTGTACATACTTCCACGGGAGAGGTAATTGAGTGAAGATCAAAAAGTCCCTTGCTACTTAAGGTACATGGGAAGATCTTCGCTGCAGATGAGTATAGCCGAGACCTACAAGAATCTTTTCAAAAGATTAAGGATGCTATCTCTATCTCACAACAAAGGCAAAAGGCTGTTGTCTGCTGACAAGCACAGAAGAGCCCAAGCCTTTAAAGAAAATGATTGGGTCTTATTAAAATTCCTCAAGGCTCGATTAAGGCACACGACGGGCAAGAATCCTACGGACATCAAAACTACTATGCTAAACTAGCAAAAAGGTACTATGGTCCCTTCCAGATTCTTAGGCCAATCAATGAGATGGCCTATCAACTCAAGTTGCCCAATCATTGGCTCATACACAATGCTTTCCATGTGAGCCTATTAAAGCCTTACAAAGGAGAGCCACCTCAAAAACCAACTATTGAAGACCCACCAGAGATGGAGGACCAAGAGGAGGTGCTGCAACCCGAGTCCATTCTCCGACATTCAGACAAGGTACTAAGAGATGGTAAGACTATCCGACGATATTTTATTAAGTTTAAGAATTATCCTTTTGAAGATGCTAGATGGATGCAAGGCATACAATTAAAGGATAACCTAAACCTTGTCAATGCTTACAATGCTTCCCAAGAGTAAGAAAATGTACAAAATGTTAAAAATGAACAAAGTTTTTGTCTTATAAGACTCTCTTTTCTTTATTGTGCACAAAAATGAAGTAGTATGCATGCTTAGATCAAGTTTGCGGAGACAACGTCTCCCAAACACCAAGTAGAGCTTGTCACTCTACTATGGAAGATTGATAGGAATAATGTGCAGACATGCTTGCGGCAGTCTCAGGCTCTCAAGCACCAAATGGACTAGTCATCCATTGTGGAATGATGTCGCAGGGTAACATAGGGATCCTCTACCCGCTAAGAAAAGGACTCATGAATATGCTTTATCTTCTCTACACCATAGTCGAGGACGATTATGATTTCAAGAGAGAGGTAATGTCATAATAATCAATATGTAATTCTCCTTAATAATTTTCTCATGTTAAACCGATCATTTAATATGGGGAAGTGCCAAGGGAGAAAAACTAGAATATTGGTTAAGCTAGCAGACCGGCCACAGTAGGGATCGAAAGGAGGGAAAATAGGGATCCAAAGGGGGGGCCATCTGCAAAAGAGCCATGTGCAACAATGGGCTAAAAATACCTTAAGGTTCAGCCCATTAAGACTTCCAAAATGCTAAGGTTCCAAAATTCAAAGGTTGTGTCCAAAGGTCAACCATAGGGGAATGGGATGCTTTGTGTGTGTCAAAAAAGTCTTTACAATCCCTACTTAGAGGGGGCGAGCCTTGCTTGTAGGGGATGAGAGAGAAATCCACACACACACACACACACACACACACACACACACACACAAGCTCCCTTTACACAAAGGGAATGAGGGACACATGTCAGCTCCCTAGGCTAGATGCCCAGAAGGTGTACCCAATTCCTATTGGATGGCCTTGGAGGTGGACCAATGAGAACTAGGCTAGAGTAAATCTAGTTTAATTAATTTAAAAACATTTAATAAAAGAACCAATGAGAATTAAGTCCGCTAGAAGACTATTGGACAGTCTCCCAAGGGGGCCAATGAGCATTCAGCAGCCCAATGGCTTGCCTGATTCCTATTGGCCAGGAGGCAAAGGGGTCCAATGAGAGTTTAGTTGAATTATTAAATTACCTAAAGCTCTCACAAAAGGGGAAAGGGGACACATGTCAGAAGGCTATCACTTATACTGCTTAATTACCATTGGCTAGGCTTGGGGAGGTCCAATTAGAGTAGAGCATGAGCAAATAGCAAGAGGGGTCGACCAAGAGAGAGAGAGGGGGCTGATTTTTGCAAGGCATTATCACACACACACTCACACAATCTCATGTGTGAAGCAAAGAAGACTCTCTCCCCTTCTCAAGCTTTGATGGAAAGCTTACCACCTACTCCAAGCTTGTGAGAAGGGAGGCCTACACCAACAACTCTTGGCTTTGTGATGCAAATCCAACCAAGAGCCAAGCTTCAATGCATGCTCATCTCCTCTACCATGCTAATTACTAAGCTAATCTATGCTAATATAAGTGATTATGTGAGGAGATATGTACATCTTTCTCGTAAGAATACTCCTACTTCCTCTCAATCTACTCTCATACCCTGCTAGCTCTCACCATCTTCGAAGGTGTGTGAGGTCTTGGGTCTGAGACCGGGAATAATTGATGTCGTGTTTGATAAGTGTTTTGCTTAGTGCATGAAGCTTTCATCTTCATTGCACTAGCTAGTCTTGAAGGAACACAAAGAATTGTATTGTACAATGTCTCTCTTGATGGGAGAAACCATAATACAAAGCCTTTTGGAGGGAGGACCGGCTCCATGTAAATCCGGTCCTCAACTGTTGTCAATAGCTTAATTTTTGAAAGTATTGTTCATGCTATCTAACTAGGTGTTATGCCTTTTGTTGCTCTCTCCACCCAAGCACTCTTATAATTCTCATTAGGAATCTATTCTAATGAAATGCCCACTATGTTCATGCTAATTTCCGCTACACACAATTTTTTAGGCCATTAAATGCTACATCATAAATGTCACGGTCTTTGCTAGTAGACATGGTGACAAAACTACCGAAAGATTCTGGGAAAATTTCGGCAAAGTCTCCTTTGTATTTGGGACTATGTCAACCAAAATACGAGACAAAATGACCAAGTATGTCACTCACAAAGCAGAGAAGAGAGAAACGCCTCTCAAAAGCACACTGTATAGAGACCAACTGAGGCGCATAAACAGTCAAACTGACCATAGACTGCCAACTCGGCGTCAAAATCACTTATACCACTCTATACATGTCCTATGGCAAGGCCTCGTAAGGGATGCTCCACCTTCTTGTATCACCGAAGGTATCTACACATTTGAGAATACCCCAGCTCAATGATAACCTCACGCTATCGACCCTCAACAACGTAGGTTATGCAGCAAAAACGTATAGCCAAGTCTCAGAAATGGCTATCTTTCGGACTAAGTCTCAGAAATGGTCGGGACTGTCGTACTAGCCAAAAGATGGCTCCACAAAAGCGTACAATGGTAGTATCCACAAAGAAGTTCAAGTCTGTCAAGACGCTCAAACAGACATCAAAAGCATGTGCCTGCAACTAAACATCCCTGCGGGGAGTCAATCCGCTCTCAAAAGAGCTCAAACACTATCAAAAGTGTCAACATATGCATGTACGCGTAAACAACTTCTCCCACTGGAACCATAATATCGCAAGCACTGAAACTTGTAGCCTGTGAGTCAATGCCAATGTCGTAAGCCCGAAGCCGAAAGCGAGGTCAAGAAGCACAAACAAAGCTAACCAAGCTGCTCTATTTATCTGTACCTATATCTGTACCTGTAGTCAAAGAACACAATGTTGTCAAGCTCCCACTCTATGTGTGTGTATGAGGCCACTCCGAAAGAGGCTACACACTTCCGAATGAGCCGTAGCTCGAATGGGTTTTCTGATGGCTCGAATGGCTCCGAAAGGGGGGTAAAACCCTAGGACGCCTGATGGAAACGCTCTTAGGAAGCTGAACTTGACAATGGCGAAATTGGAATCCTGTTTGCACTCTTAAAAGTGCGCGCGCGTGGAAACGATTTCGGGAATGAAACCGCTCTGATACCCGATGAAGGGGAGGAGGTGGGAGCACAACGGAAGAAGAATACGCACGCACACACTCACACACACACCACCATAGCCACACACACAGGTTGAAGGGGGGAGAGCCAACGTACTGTGTGCCCCCTTTCTTTCTTCTCTTATCTTATGCACTAAGGCACAATACACATTGTACTTAGTGTTAGTGGCTCACACAAGTGTATAGCTGTACACTTAGGGTTAGTGTCAGTTAGTGATGGGCAATCGGCCACATGGCCATTAAACCTAACAGTCATTTGGTGCAATTATCTTTTGTTTGCTAAAAAATCATATGTTGCCAAATTTACATGGGACCATATTCGGTGCATTTCTTTATGTATTATGTGGCATTGTTATTCAAGTCTACAACTAAGTTTACATTTATTTTTATTCATCCCTTTGATAGGGTAGAGAGAGAGAGAGAGAGAGAGAGAGAGAGAGAGAGAGAGAGAGAGAGAGAGAGAGACCCGTATACATATATTTCGTGAGAAATTTATGACGTCATCAAGACCATTATATTGAGGTATGGAGAGAGAGAGAGAGAGGTAAGGGAATCCGGGAATGGTTAAGTCCAGAGCGAGAGAGAGAGAGATTTATTGAATGTAGAACTTAAAGTTAAAGTACCGAATAGTTGTGCATGTGATACAGACAGTATAAAACTATCGCAATGTTTCTCTCTTCTCTTGCACAAAAACCCAAGAGCTCTCTGCAAAGGTTTTTGTACGCACATGATATTGCTACCTGGTTTCATACACACAAACCTTTTTTCTCACACTCACACACACACACACACACACACAAACTCAAAGCAAACCGCATACACTCCACAAATTTGATTTTAGTTACAAAGCGGACGACCTTCCCTTACGTACTCCATTACATCTCCGAGTAGTTGCTTAATGCCTTCCCAACTGACGTATTCCCTCCAACAATTTTGGGTACGGATTCTTGATCATCCCTAATTTCATTTACCACATGATTTTTCGGGCTTTTTCTTGCGGGTTTTATATGTATGCTTGATCATGCCTCTTTAGGTCACCACATTCTCCCCGCTACCTTGGTTGGGCACTCTTCGGTGAAGGGGATCCTACAATACATCAAGTCAACCAAGAATCCAATAGCTCATGTACAGTTTCTAGGAACTAAACTTGGAATTAGGCCGGCTCCAATGATGGTCGCATTCTCTTCATGCGGTCCCAACTTCATTGCACCTGTTATTTTGAAGCCTATCATCACTGCTCCTGGCGCCAACATCCTTGTTGCATGGATAGGATTTCAAGCACCTTTAGGATTAGCTGAAGACAGAAGGAGAGAGGATTTTGACTATCCTGTCGAGCACGTCAATGTCATCCCCACATGTGGCAAGTGTGACAGCACTTCTCAAGGCTATACATCCCACATGAATCCCGGCAGCAATACGATCTGTACTTATGGCAATGGCAAAGGTGACGGACAACACAGGACTGGCAATAGCAAATTCCTGGATTGGAACCACAACGGATACGACTGCTTAAGGTGCATGCCACATCGATCCAAGCATGGCTCCAAGACTACACCGACTTTTTGTGTAGTCAAAACTATACAGTGCGTATTTGTGGGTGTATGTATCTGCAATAGAGCAAGAAGTCCAAACAAAACGGGCGATTTAAACTAACCTTCATGAATAAGGGCAACACATTTGAGGCTACATTAACAAGGACACAAACAAATACTAAGAAGAAGGAAAAGTTTGCTGGAAGCATGGTAGTTATAAACACATAGATTGAAGCGGGAACAATCGAGATGCAACCTCGACTTCAACTCGACAACACTTCAAGGTCCGTTATCTGCATCCAATTCTCCATGCCTACGCTTTTGCATGGTTCAACACATAGAATAGAAAGTTAGATGTGCTTTGCTTTAGCTTAATCAATATCCTCTATCGTTTGCATGTCTTGACTCTTGTTTTGTGTCTGATAGAGAGTACTATATTCACAGGTGTGGCCGTTTTGATTGCACAAGCACGACTCCAGCTTGACAACAATGCAAGGTCCGTTATCTAGATCTAATTTCCTGTGCTCATACGTTTGATTGGTGCAACACATAAATGCTACGGGCAGGGCACGACTTTCGTTACTTATTATTTCTGGAGAGACCACATTGCCAACTCTCCACCATACTTTTGTATAGCACTTTTGCATGACGTGCACTGTATACTTAGCATTTTCAACCTGTGGGCCTTCATTTTAAGACGAAATGTTTAACTATTCACATTGCTTTTTTGTAGGTCAACTCAACGATCATCGTGAAGCTTGCGCAATCGAAAAGCACCTGTGAAGCATTGCAATTAAGTAAAGCACTTCATTTCTAATTGCCATACTATATATGTCCTCATTCTCCCATACTAGGTCTCAATATGAGGTAGGCCCACCGAGCAAGACTAGTTATTTTTCCAAACTAGGGGGCTCAACTGAGCTCTTTTTGTCATTTTTTCATTTTCTACTTCCTAGCATTGTACATTTTAATTATTTTTCACATTCCATAGGCTCTTAAGTACATTTATAGGTTCACCTTGTAATATGATCTCAAAATCTGTACAGGAGTTTTCCTTTTCTTCTTTCCTCTCAAGTGATAGTCTATATCTATACTATATATAAAGCAGCTTAAATTTTTCAAGGAAGGAGAGACCCTCCATGTGTCACTCAGACCTTCACTTAAGTGTTCTAAAAGGGAAAAGTAAAGGGCAGGAATATTCAAAATGCAAAAAGTGAATAGTAACATTGGAGGAAATGAAAAGACTTTTGGGAATGGAAAATCAAAGACTTTCTACTTTACAGAGTAATTATACCAGTTTAAGTACACATAACAAAAGGACTTTTGAAATTGTAAACTGAAAAGACTCTCTACTTTACAGATAGCAAATGTTTCAACTTAAGTGCACATAACAAAAAAAAGGCAATTGTTCTGGATATTTTATTATCTAATGAAAATATAATTTTTAAAGATAAATTTGGCTTTGTCTTTTCAAAGGGTTTTTTTTAAGACTAATAATGCTATCTTTTAGAATTCTTTTCCAAGTGTATTTTCAAATAAAAAAATTTAGCCAAACTTACAATAGTGAGTGAATCTATTTAAATCTTAACGAAATTACAAAACGGCCTCAAGCTCAATCCGAGCCTTGAGGTACTAAAGATTACACATTTGTCGTCTCCCTGAGGCTACCAAGAACATAGTAGGCGTACTATAATAACAAAAGTTTACTTATTGCAGCTTGCCACCACGGCATGGGTAGCCCTATACCAGTGTATTTTGGAAACAAACAAGTGTAATTTCAAAATTTTAAAAATAACTATAAAAAGACACTCTATAACCTTTCTTAAAGTGCTTGAAAAATTGTTGAACATTTGGGCACCTTTGTTGTTGTCCCTTCTCTCCCAACTTATCGATTACTATAATGAGTGTGTGTCTGTATATACATGCACATGATGGAGACATTAACGAAAACTCAAACATTGAGTGTATTTTTATGAAGAGAGGAGGGCTTGCCTACTTACGACAAAGCTCGGCCATCCATGGGTAGCTATGAATGCAACTTAAATATGTCACCGAAGGGGGAGAGAGAGAGAGAGAGAGAGAGAGAGAGAGAGAGAGAGAGAGAGAGTTGACACAGAGAGGAGTTTTGTGAATAGTCCACTATTAGATTTAGCAAGAGTACATTTGCTAGTGTGAATCACCTTTTGGGATGGTTGACAGGCCAATTTCAACACACACAAATTTAGTGGGAGTACATTTACTTGTGTGAATCACCTTTTGGGATGGTAGATAGGCCAATTTCAACACACACAGATTTAGCAGGAGTATATTTGCTTGTGTGAATCACCTTTTGGGATGGTAGATAGGCAAATTTCAACACACACGTCCCCGCGCATATGCGTGCGTGCGTGCGTGCGTGCGTGCGTGCGTGCGTGCGTGCGTGTGTGTGTGTGTGTGTGTGTGTGTGTGTGTGTGTGTGTGTGTGTGTGTGTGTGTGTGTGAGAGAGAGAGAGAGAGAGAGAGAGAGAGAGAGAGAGAGAGAGAGAGAGAGAGAGAGATCAAAAAGGCATTAATCAATGAAACTAAGATAGGGGGGAGAGAAAGAGAGATGAAGAGATCAGAGACAGGTTGATTCTCATAACTGCTCAAGTTTAAATATCCTCAGTTTTTGGATATACTGCCAAAGTGATACTTAACCGTGTAGAGGTCATTTGGTGCAGTTATCTTTTGTTTGCTAAAAAACCATATGTTGCCAAATTTATATGGGACCATATTCGGTGCATTTCTTTATGTATTATGTGGCATTGTTATTCAAGTCCACAACTAAGTTTACATTTATTTTTATTCATCCCTTTGATAGGGTAGAGAGAGAGAGAGAGAGAGGGAGAGAGAGAGGTAAGGGAATCCGGGAATGGTTAAGTCCAGAGAGAGAGAGATTTATTGAAGGTAGAACTTAAAGTTAAAGTACCAAATAGTTGTGCATGTGATACAGAGAGTATAAAACTATCGCAATTTTTCTCTCTTCTCTTGTGCAGAAACCCAAGAGCTCTCTGCAAAGGTTTTTGTACGCACATGATATTGCTACCTGGTTTCATACACACAAACTTTTTTCTCACACTCACACACACACACACACAAACTCAAAGAAACCATATACACTCCACAAATTTGATTTTAGTTACAAAGCGGACGACCTTCCCTTACGTACTCCATTATATCTCCGAGTAGCTGCTTAATGCCTTCCCAACTGACGTATTCCCTCCAACAATTTTGGGTACGGATTCTTGATCATCCCTGATTTCATTTACCACATGATTTTTCGGGCTTTTTCTTGCGGGTTTTATATGTATGCTTGATCATGCCTCTTTAGGTCACCACATTCTCCCCGCTACCTTTGTTGGGCACTCTTCGGTGAAGGAGATCCTACAATACATCAAGTCAACCAAGAATCCAACAGCTCATGTACACTTTCTAGGAACTAAACTTGGAATTAGGCCAACTCCAATGATGGCTGCATTCTCTTCATGCGGTCCTAACCTCATTGCACCTGTAATTTTGAAGCCTATTATCATTGCTCCTGGCGCCAACATCCTTGCTGCTTGGATAGGATTTCAAGCACCTTTAGGATTAGGTGAAGACAGAAGGAGAGAGGATTTCAGTATCCTATCGAGCACGTCGATGTCATGCCCACATATGGCAAGTGTGACAGCACTTCTCAAGGCTATACATCCCACATGAATCCCGACAGCAATACGATTTGTACTTATGGCAATGGCAAAGGTGACGGACAACACAGGACGGGCAATAGCAAATGTGTGGACTGGAACCACAGCGAATACGACTGCTTGAGGTGTATGCCACATCGATCCAAGCATGTCTCCAAGACTACACCGACTTTTTGTGTAGTCAAAACTATACAAGGTGTATTTGTGGGTGCAGGTATCTGAAATAGAGCAAGAAGTCCAAAGAAAACGGGCGATTTAAACTACCCTTCATGAATAAGGGCAACACATTTGAGGCTACATTCACAAGGACACTAACAAATACTGAGAAGAAGGAAAGGTTTGCTGGAAGCATGGCAATTATGAACACATAGATCGAAGCGGGAACAATCGAGATGCAACCTCGACTTCAACTCGACAACACTTCAAGGTCCGTTATCTGCATCCAATTCTCCATGCCTACGCTTTTGCATGGTTCAACACATAGAACATAAAGTTAGATGTGCTTTGCTTTAGCTTAATCAATATCCTCTATCTTTTGCATGTCTTGACTCTTGTTTTGTGTCTGATAGAGAGTACTATATTCACAACAGTGGCCGTTTTGACTACACAAGCATGACTCCAGCTCGACAACATTGCAAGGTCCGTTATCTAGATCTAATTTCATGTGCTCATACGTTTGCTTGGCGCAACACATAAATGTTACGGGGCAGGGCACGACTTCCATTTCTTGCCAACTCTCCACCATACTTTTGTATGGCACTTCTGCATGACGTGCACTGTATACTTAGCATTTTAAACCTGTGGCGCTTCATTGCAAGATGAAATGTTTAACTATTCACATTGCTTTTTTGTAGGTCAACTCAACGATCATCATTAAGCTTGTGCAATCGAAAAGCACCTGTGAAGCATTGCAGGTCAGTAAAGCACTTCATTTCTAATCGCATATTATATATGTCCTCATTCTCCCATACTAGGTCTCAATATGAGGTAGGCCCACCGAGCAAGTCTAGTTATTTTTTCAAAATAGGGGGGCTCAACTGAGCTCTTTTTGTCATTTTTTCATTTTCTACTTCCTAGCGTTGTACATTTTAATTATTTTTCACCTTCCATAGGCTCTTAAGTACATTTATAGGTTCACCTTGTAATATGATCTCAAAATTTGTACAGGAGTTTTCCTTTTCCTCTTTCCTCTCAAGTGATAGTCTATATCTATACTATATATGAAGCAACTTAAATTTCTCAAGGAAGGAGAGACCCTCCAAGTGTCACTCGGTCCTTCACTTAAGAGAAAACCTATGTTCTAAAAGGCAAAAGTAAAGGGCGAGAAGATTCAAAATGCAAGAAGTGAATAGTAACATTTGAGTGCTAGCTCAGTTGATAGAGCAAGAGCCTCTTGTGTCTAAGGTCTTGGGTTCAAACCTCCTTGACAACTCGTGTGACATGAAGCCCTTAGGGCTGTTCCCATGGTCCATATGATGGGTTGGCCACCCTTAACTGGCTCTAATGCTCCACCTCACGGAGTCGGGTGTGTGCGTTGTAATTTAAAGTTCCTACTCTCTCAAAAAAAAAAAAACATTGGAGGAAATGAAAAGACTTTTGGGAATGGAAAATCAAAGACTTTCTACTTTACACACAGTAATTAAAGTAATTAAACCAGTTTAAGTACACATAACAAAAAAACTTTTGAAATTGTAAGCTAAAAAGTAAAGATAAAGTAAATGTTTCAGCTTAAGTGCACATAACCAAAAAATGACAATTGTTGTGGATATTTTATTATCTAATGAAAATATAATTTTTAAAGATAAATTTGGCTTTGTCTTTTCAAAGGGTTTTTTTAAGACCAATAATGCTATCTTATAGAAAATTTTTCAAGTGTATTTTCAAATTAAAAAATTTGGCCAAACTTACAATAGTGAGTGAATGTGTTTAAATCTTAAAGAAATTACAAAACGGCCTCAAGCTCAATCCGAGCCTTGAGGTACTAAAGATTACACATTTTTCCTCTCCTTGAGGCTACCAAGAACATAGTAGGCGTACTATAATAACAAAAGTTTACTTATTGCAGCTTGCCACCACGGCATGGATAGCCCTATACCAGTGTATTTTGGAAACAAACAAGTGTAATTTCAAAAATTTTAAAATAACTATAAAGAGACACTCTATACCCTTTCTTAAATTGCTTGAAAAATTGTTGAACATTTGGGCACCTGTGTTGTTGTCCCTTCTCTCCCAACTTATCGATTACTATAGTGAGTGTGTGTTTGTATATACATGCACATGACAGAGACATTAACGAAAACTCAAACATTGAGTGTATTTTTATGAAGAGAGGAGGGCTTGCCTACTTACGACAAAGCTCCGCCATCCATGGGTAGCTCT
Organism: Adiantum capillus-veneris; assembly: GCF_014529385.1. Taxonomy (NCBI): domain Eukaryota; kingdom Viridiplantae; phylum Streptophyta; class Polypodiopsida; order Polypodiales; family Pteridaceae; genus Adiantum; species Adiantum capillus-veneris. The sequence goes on along the minus strand of NC_140940.1, from coordinate 143,990,140 downwards.
GAATGCAACTTAAATATGTCACCGGAGAGAGAGAGAGAGAGAGAGAGAGAGAGTTGACACAGAGAGGAGTTTTGTGAATAGTCCACTATTAGATTTAGCAGGAGTACATTTGCTAGTGTGAATCACCTTTTGGGATGGTGGATAGGCCAATTTCAACACACACAGATTTAGCAGGAGTACATTTACTTGTGTGAATCACCTTTTGGGATGGTAGATAGGCCAATTTCAACACACACAGATTTAGCAAGAGTATATTTGCTTGTGTGAATAACCTTTTGGGATGGTAGATAGTCCAATTTCAACACATGCCCCGCACGTGTGCGCACATGCATGCGCGCACGCACGTGTGTGTGTGTGTGTGTGTGTGAGAGAGAAAGAGAGAGAGAGAGAGAGAGAGATCAAAAAGGCGTTAATCAATGAAACGAAGATAGGGGAGAGAGAAAGAGAGACAAAGAGATTAGAGAGAGGTTGATTCTCATAACTACTCAAGTTTAAATATCCTCAGTTTTTGGATATACTGCCAAAGTGATACTTAACCGTGTAGAGATCATTTGGTGCAGTTATCTTTTTTTTGCTAAAAAACCATATGTTGCCAAATTTACATGGGACCATATTCAGTGCATTTCTTTATGTATTATGTGGCATTGTTATTCAAGTACACAACTAAGTTTACATTTATTTTTGTTCATCCCTTAGAGAGAGAGAGAGAGAGAGAGAGAGAGAGAGAGAGAGAGAGGGAGGGAGGAAGAGGGAGGTAAGGGAATCCGGGAATGGTTAAGTCCAGAGAGAGAGAGATTTGTTGAAGGTAGAACTTAAAGTTAAAGCACCGAATAGTTGTGCATGTGATACAGAGAGTATAAAACTATCGCAATTTTTCTCTCTTCTCTTGCGCAAAAACCCAAGAGCTCTCTGCAAAGGTTTTTGTATGGACATGATATTGCTACCTGGTTTCACACACACAAACCTTTTTTCTCTCTCTCACACACACACACACAAACTCAAAGCAAACCGCATACACTCCACAAATTTGATTTTAGTTAGAAAGCGGATGACCTTCCCTTATGTACTCCATTATATCTCCAAGTAGCTGCTTAATGCCTTCCCAACTGACGTATTCCCTACAACAATTTTGGGTACGGATTCTTGATCATCCCTGATTTCATTTACCACATGATTTTTTGAGCTTTTTCTTGCGGGTTTTATATGTATGCTTGATCATGCTCAGGTAATTAAATGACTGGTTGGTTTTCCACTTCTTGTTAGTCTATTTGTGTGTATGACCGTTCCTAGACTATCTTAAGCCAGCACATAAGATTGGTTTTTAACAGCAGCAGATACATCTGACAAATAACAATTGAAGTATGCACTACACACCACAAACTCTACAAGCATCAACACTCAAGGCAACCTCTTCCAAAAGCCAAGTAAATTCACGAAATGTGTCTATATAGATTCTTCACAATTTACAAGAAAGAAAAAACAGTTAATACATGGCTGAAAATTAGTTATGAATCCTACTTGAGTAAAAATCACACTCACACACACACATAGTATAAATTTCCATGGTATAAATTTGATGGGATTGTTGGCATGGGGTATTGATACTGGTACTTACTGATACCACTGGACTGTACGCGTACTGGTACACACACACACATGACTAGTTAATGCATGTTGTCGTTTCCCTGGTATAATTGTTTGGAATGGTTGGCCTAAAATACCTTTGGTACTGAATAAGTACTATTGGACTACACTAATACTGGTAATGGGACTATACACTACCGATGCTATAATTTGCTAGAAAGGTTGGCCTAAGATACCTTAGATACTACTGGACTACACTGGCATTGGTAATGGCACTATACAATACTGATGCTGATACCTATATACTGCTATACTTGTGTAGGTACTGACTGGTGCTCGTACTATATATACTGGTAGTGATACATACACACACATGGTTGATTATTGCGTGTCTCTATTTACCTAGTATAATTCACTAGAACTGTTGACTTGGGGTAAGGTTGATATTGATTGATACGATTGGACTATAGTGGCATGAGTAATGGCACTATACACTACAGATATTGATACTGCTACACTGCTATACTTGTTCTGATGGTATTGGTTGTATTGATACTTACTGGTACTATTGGACTATACTTGTACTGGTATTGGTACTGGTACTGGTATTGGTACTTGTACGGGTACTGGTACTGGTACTGGTACTAGTAAACACACACATATGTTGATTTTACATGTTGCCACTTCCTTGATATAATTCACTAGAACTGTTGATCTGGGATACCTTTGATACTGACTGGTACTAATGGACTATACTGGTACTACCACTGGCACTAGACACTACCGATACTGATTCTGCTATACCACTATATTAATATTGGTACTGACTGATTGTACTGGTATTGTATATATTGGTATTGGCACACACACACACACACACACACACACACACACACACACACACACACACACACACACGCACGCACACACATGGCTGGTAATTGTGTGTTTCTATCTCCCTGATATAAATTGCTAGAACTGTTGGCCTGGGATACCTTTGGTATTGACTGGTACCACTGGACTATAATGTTATTGGTAATGGCTCTTTACACTACAGATACTGATATTGCTATACTGCTAGACTTGTACTGGTAATACTGGTTGTACTGGTACGGTACTTATTGAAACTAATGGACTATACTGTTAATGGTACTCGTACACAATACTGATGCTGATGCTGATGCTGATACTGCTATACTGCTATACTTGTATTGGTACTGACTGGTACTGGTACTATATATACTGGTACTGGTATATACACACACATGGCTGGTTATTGTGTGTCTCTATTTACCTAGTATAATTCACTAGAATCGTTGGTTTGGGGTAACATTGGTATTGACTGGTACGATTGGACTATAGTGGCACTAGTAATGGCACTATACACTACAAATATTGATATTGCTATACTGCTATACTTGTTCTCATAGTATTGGTTGTACTATTACTGATACTTACTAGTAGTATTGGACTATACTGGTACTGGTACTGGTACTGGTACACACACACACATATACTGGTTTTACATGTTTCCACTTCCCTCATATATAATTCATTGGGACTGTTGGCCTGGGATACCTTTGGTAATGACTAGTACTACTGGACTATACTGGTACTACTAGTGGCACTAGACACTAGTGATACTGATACTGCTATACTAATATACTAACATCGGTACTTGGTGACTGATTATACTGGTATTGATACACACACACACATGGTTGGTTATTGTGTGTTTCCATCTCCATGCCATAAATTACTAGAATTGTTGGCCTGGGATACCTTTGGTATTGATTGGTACCACTGAAATATACTGTTACTGGTAATGGCCCTCTCCAATACAGATACTGATATTGCTATAATGCTAGACTTGTACTGGTAGTACTGGTTGTACTGGTACAGGTACTTATTGGTACTAATGCACTATATTGTTAATGGTACTGGTATACACACACACACACACACACACACACACACTCATATGGCTGGTTTTTTCGTGTTGCCATTTCCCTGTATAATTCGTTGGATTTCTCGAAAGTTTGTAGCTCGAATCAGGCCAATCATATTAACCAATCATCATATCTAAAGCATGTGCACCCTTTACCCACCATTATGCATGAGCATAATACCCGCAAATCTCTACCTATGAAATCCAAAAAAACAAAAAACACGTATTTAAAATGAGGGAGAGTATGAGAGAGTTCTAGTGATGTGTGACAGCGATAACAAGCGGGAAAAGCCGCTTGGATGCCTGTCAACCATTCACTGAGGGTCAGTTCTTACTAACAATCGGTAATGGTTGGTTGACAGGTATAGGTTTTTTCCCTTCACAAAGCTAGGAGTGTCTCATCCGTTTTTCCCCAGTGATTTGTAATTCCAAATAGACGAATTAAATGATTATAATTGACAATTGTTCTAAATTCAAAAACCCAAAATATGGTTCATAATTGAGGGGATTTTTATAGTATACTCTCTCTCTCTCTCTCTCTCTCTCTCTCTCTCAATGAGAAGAGGCTAATTTGTCTTACTTAAAAACAACTCTAAGAATGCTCAAATGGTGATGATTCTGAGGGCACTCAAAAACAACCTAGAACTGTGAGAGCTGAGTACAACTAGCCACATGGGAATCGGAAGAACCAAAAACCAAATGAAAAACCTCTCTTGAAGGATTAAAAGTTTCCCATGGTAAGCTAATGGGAGAGAGTATGATATCAGCCTTAGAAAGATAGGCACTTCCATCAAGAGCACACTCTACGATCTCTTCTCTCTCTCTCTCTCTCTCTCTCTCTCTCTCTCTCTCTCTCTCTCTCACACACACACACACACACACACACACACACGCACACATACACCCATGAGAAGAATTTCTAATGTAAAAGATTACACATTTGTCCTCTCCGTGAGGCTACCAAGCACATAGGTGTACTATAATAACAAACGTTTACTTATCGTAGCTTGCCACAACGACATGGGTAGCCCTCCCCGAGGCTACCAAGAACATAGTAGGTATACTATAATAACAAACTTTTACTTATTGCAGCTTGCCACAACGGCATCGGTAGCCCTATACCAGTGTATTTTGAAAACAAACAAGTGTAATTTCAAAATTTTAAAAATAACTAAAACGGGACACTTCTATACACTTTCTTAAAGTGCTTGAAAAATTGTTGAGCATTGGGCACCTGTGTTGATGTCCCTTGTCTCTCAGTTTATCGGTTACTATAGTGAGTGTGTATCTGTATGTGCATGCACATGACAGAGACATTAACGAAAACTCAAACATTGAGTGTATTTTTATGAAGAGAGGAGGACTTGCCTACTTACGGCAAAGCTCGGTCATCCATGGGGTAGCTCTCGATGCAACTCAAATATGGAGAGAGAGAGAGAGAGAGAGAGAGAGAGAGAGAGAGAGAGAGAGAGAGAGAGAGAGAGAGAGAGAGAGAATTGACACAAAGGGGAGTTTTGTGGACAGTCCACAATCAGATTTAGCAGGAGTACATCTACTTGTGTGAATCACCTTTTAAGATAGTAGATAGGCCAATTTCAACACGTGCACGTATGTGTGTGTGTGTGTGTGTAGCTGTTTTAACATAAATAATAACACATAATTAAACTTTTACATTCAAAAGACAGCTGGCTCCAGAGAAAGGGAAACAATAAGTACAAAAACAACTCAGTCTTATAATTATTTTTGTACAATGCTTATAAGAATGAAGCCTCATTCCAGTATACACTTATCAAAAGTACTTCCTCTGCAGTAGGTGTATGTGCAATCATGTGTGGACAACTGCTTTTAAGCCAAAAAAAACCTCCAAGATAAGATATAGTCCTTACCTACATCCATCCAAACAAGACAACAGATATGTTAGCCTTGGATGTGTTTTACAGGTATCAATGGACTATACCAGTTGTTATCCATGTCCATCTCGTAACTTTTTTAAAACTTACAAGCTTGGTCCAAAGTATTTAAAAAGTTTTATCATCCCAAAGTTTATTTAGTACTTTATACTTACGCCACAGGGCCATAACCCCTTCTTCTCCGAGTGGTATTCTTCCCCCTTAAAAGAAAAAACCAAATATTTTTGAGTTTTTATCCGCCAAATACTGAGGCTTTGTCTAAAAACCTAAATGCCATTTAACGATTGCTTTTGTTTACTAATAAAGTTTTTGTTTATATGGAATCTCATGCTTCCTAATTTTATAAGTCACAATTTCATAGCAAGCCAAGTGGTAGAGAAATGATGTGGTAAACTAGCTCGTCTAATTGTCAAACCAAAAAACAAGGGCTAGCTGTAAATGCTAATAGTGTATAGCATCATCTTGACCAATCAACTAATATCGAACAATTTTATAAATAAAATGTAGCCAGGCCCTATTCCCCGAAGTAGCCCACATTTACTAGAACATGCAGTTATCATCGTGTAAAAGGGCAAAAAACGACCCCAAAGTTTTACTAAGCCAACCCACATGGTGGGTTTTTGTTCTAGATTTTGTAAGTGACACTGATCATGATGTCAAGTCACAGTGGCAGTACCATATGCAAGAACCAATAATCATCCGGAGTATACCCTTCCATCCCAAAGCTCCATTATGCATCGACATGTTACTTACATTTTTAGTGGGCAAAAAACGACCACAAAGTTCAGTAAGCCAACCCACACAGTAGGTTTTACTAGAATTTGTAAGCGACAGGCATGATGATGTCAAGTCACAGCACCAATACCATGTGTAAGAACCAATAATCATCAGGTGTATACCCTCCATCCCAAAGCTCCAGGTTACTTACTATTTCAATATCAAGCCAAGCGGAAGTTACCATACAATACTCCCCCACATCAATGCATAGAAAACAACGCTATCAACGCTGCCAGTTTACTTACCACCAGATTATGCCAAATCAAGCAATTTTAGACAAATAAATCTCCTAAAAGACCTGTGAACCAGTTAACGCATAGCATCAAAAATTTTATTGTGTACAACGGCCATCATTTATAAGCCAAAACCTCAAATTATTAAGGATTACCATTATTCAAACCATATGTGAAAAAAAATCCGAAACCCAGTTGAGGGGTCAGAGTAACAAAACCATTCAACTCTATGCATTTGTAATGTAAAGCAACCCCATTTGGTGGGCTATATCAGGCATCCCGTGCAGGTGATCAAAATACCCTAGCATGGTTATGTTTATGAAATCTAAACAAGAAAGAAAACCGCGTTCAGTAGATAGTGACAAACCTGAGTTGGTTGAGCTACAAGCTCCATGTTGGTGTAGTAGTGAATAATGGAAACAACACACAGTCCTCTTTCTATAAAAAAAAAACACCCAAAGCTAAGTGAGGGGCAGAAAGCACCCTCACCTCCTTAAATAGAGGGGGGGGGACACCATCACTCCTGGCGTGCGCGGAATCCTCCCAGGTATTGAGTGTAGTATGTGCCTTCTGGAGAATCAACACCATGCGGCCGCCTTAGTAGTGGTACGACTCACCATTGCCAAGAATTTTTATCACAGTGCCTCACGGTAGAGTAGGTAAGTGTAAAGTAGAGAGACCCACGTTTTTTCACTCGCCAGCTACTGCTTAAGTGGCAGTTATTAGCTTATAAGGGCTCTACCCCATGGTAGATTTCAAACTTAGTGTACAAAATTGAAGCTATCTACCCAAGATAACATTATTAGGGTTTAGTAAAGTCTTTTCCAATATGCTGAAAGCCCAAAAAGCAAGTAACAAAGTGTGTGTGTGTGTGTGTGTGTGTGTGTGTGAGAGAGAGAGAGAGAGAGAGAGAGAGAGAGAGATAGTTCTATTATCGTCCTTGGAGGTCAAATATGACCTATGCGACCAAATGAACATGTCACGTGGTGTGAGTGGAGGTCATAAGTGACTCTTCATGCTTAAAGATGGTTGAAATGAGCGTTACAATAGAGAGTCCACATCGTGGTTGGGAGAGGAAGGTATGTAGGGAGAGCTCATGGCTGAATATATGGGGAAAAGAGGACCTAATGTGGTCAAAAGCTGAGCACTCAAGTAGTGTGTGGTACTCACTCTCTCACACTTGACGAGGGCATAAGGTGCAAAGTCGATGAGACTCCTCGCCAGTGCCCCAATGTCCTATCTCGCAGCATAGAGAATGGGAGCTAAGATGAATGGAGGCAATGGTGCGGATCGCACTCAATGGGATGGGATCAAGGATGTAGGTATGGGTTTGGTTACCTCGTTCGGAGAAGAAGAGAGATTTGTAGTTTGGGGCAATGTGTGTGGTGTAATGACTGAAGTGAGAACCTCCGAATTTCTCCCAAGCCGTGATACATTGGTAAAAAGGCCTTATTAACTTGGGAGTCGATCGACACATCCTTGACCAAGTGACATGCATCCCATCTTCCAAGCCATTTCTTGATGTCAAGCATCCACCCCGAACTAAGTATTTTGCTCTTGCATGTCTTTTGGACCTTTTGACTTGCTTCATATGCGATTCTAGGAAGTCGATACAAAGGGCTACGTTGTGTCTTAAGCATGTACTCCACAACCCTTTGCATGCCCAAGACCTCAATGGGAAGCGATCCGGACTCAAGAAGTAAGAGCCTGTAGGGTGTTTGTGGCTTGACTTGGAGAAAGTTGATGAGAGAACGATTTTGGACATTTTCAAACTCTTTCCAAGTAGACTTCCTTATGCTACCACCCCACACCTCCACTCCATAAAGAAGCACCGATGTGACCAACGTGTCAAAGAGGTACTTTTTGAGAGCCCAACACTTGAGCCCTCCAGCATTGCACATGTTCTCAAATGCATAATAAGCCCTCTTTCTGGCTTCCAAGAGATGCATTGTGCAAGACACTCATAAGCTTTTGTGCATCTTCTAAAGTATGTGCCAAGAGCACTACATCATCGAAGTAAAGCAAAAGCATGATCACCGCATTTTCGATTTTAACCTCTTCTATGCCTTCTTGTTGCATAAAATCAAGAACCATGCATTCCAATTCATAAATGAGTGGCCCAAAGAGGTTGGATAAAGTGGCCATCCTTGTTTGACACCAATGGTGCTTGCAAAAAATTCTGAAATTCCATCTCCCATACTTAGTCGACATATCACTTTTTGGTCGATGCAAAAGACTGCATGCATAAATTCTCTCGGCACTTGAAGGCTTTGCATCCGTCTCCAAAGATTTCCTCGCAGTACCATGTCAAAGTCTTTCTTGAAATCCACAAAACAACAATACAACTTTTTTCCTTTCAATCGAGATGCTTCCATAAGAACTCGAAGAGTGACAAGGTGATCAATAGTGCTATGATGCTTGCAAAAACGTGCTTGGCCAAGGACACGTTTACCGTTCTTTTTAGTCCATTCACTTATCTTCATCTCCATGATGCATCCAAATAACTTTGCCATCAAAGAACCAACCATTATAGTGCAATAGTTATGCACATTGTTTACATCTCCTCCTTTGTGCAAAGGTTTGATCCGGTTTGCACTCCAATCATGAGGCATGCCATGCTGAAGTGCAAGGTTAAACATATTGTGTATCCAATATCTTTTTTTTTTGCTTTTCCATTTAATCATTTCATCCTTGACACCTTGAAGGTCCCTTGCCTTGCAAGTAGCAAGTTTCTCTAGCGCGCTGCATACATCTTCAATGGTAAAGAAGGGAGGCATAAATGGAAGGGAGCTACAACACTCCATCTTATCAACATTGGGTTGCTCATAGAGGTTCTTGCAATGCGTATAAATATCTTCAAGAGTCAAGTCACCAAAGATCTCAACATGCTTGACTTTTAGATTTTGCCAAAACTTGCCACATGCATGTGCTTTCTCTTGCGCTAAAAGAAGTTGTTTTTTGACTTCCCACCTTCTCCTCTTTTTTTGAACAAGTGATTTGTATGTGTGTGAATGTTCCAAGTAAACTTCGTTGTCTTTGCTTGCATCCAAACTTAGCAAGTGTTTTTGGGCTTGACTACATTCCATTCTTCTTCTTCTTCTTTCTCGCCCTCTATGTATCTATCTACGTGTGCGTGTAGTCGACCCATTGTTTCATCCAAGGAAAATCCTATTTATCATCTTTTGCCAAAAACTAAGGATATTTTAACATGAGTAGTTATGAGAATCAACCTCTCTCTGATCTCTTTCTCTCTCTTTCTCTCTCCCCTATCTTCGTTTCATTGATTGGCGCCTTCTCTCTCTCTCTCTCTCTCTCTCTCTCTCTCTCTCTCTCTCTCTCTCTCACACACACACACACACACACACACACACACAATAAGAAGAGGCTAATTTGTATTACTTAATACGACTCTAAGAATGCTTAAATGGTGATGATGATGATTCTGAGGGCTGAAGAAACAACCTAGAACTATGAGAGCTGAGTACAACTAGCCACATGGGCAAATTGGAGAAACCAAAAACCAAATGAAAACCCTCTCGTAAAGGATTAAGATTTTCCCATGGTAAGCTAAATGGAGAGATGATGATAGCAACCTCAGAAAGATAGGCACTTCCATTAAGCGCACACTATACAATCTCTCTCTCTCTCACACACACACACACACTCACACTCACACTCACACTCACACACACTCTCTCTCTCTCTCTCTCATGTGTGTGTGTGTGTGTGTGTGTGTGAGAGAGAGAGAGAGAGAGAGAGAGAGAGAGAGAGAGAGAAAGAGACACGCATACACTCACACTCACACATGAGAAGAATCTGATATAGAAAAAAACCCAAGGGGTCGTAGAGATCAATCTGACAAGTCAAACTCAAGATTTGTTTTACAGAGAGAGAAAGAGAGAGAGAGAGGTGGGGGTTGCTTCGAGACCCCATAGAGCCAAAGAAATGTGTGTATGTGTATGCATATTTGTTTGAGAGAGAGAGAGAGCTCCTATATACTCAAGTAAAGTGCAATACATATAAATATAGAAGGTGCCTCCCATCTTTCATACATACATAGGCACGCACATACACACACACACGTATATATATCTACATACACACACATATACATATATATGCATACATACATACATATACACACACACATGCATTATGTGTGTGTGTGTCTATATGAGAGAGAGAGAGAGAGAGAGAGAGAGAGAGAGAGAGAGAGAGACATGGAGAGATGTACACAAAAACATACACCCATGAGGAAAACTTCTAATGTTGTAGGAAAAAACTCAAGGGATCTTAGAGATCAATTTGACAAGTCGAACTCAAGATTTGTTACTTGAAACCATAGAGAGAGAGAGAGAGAGAGAGAGAGAGGAGGGGGCGGGGGGGGGGGCTTGCTCTGTGCTCCGCTCCCATAGAGCCAAAAAAAATGTGTGTGTGTGTGTGTGTGTGTGTGTTTGAATGAGAGAGAGAGAGAGAGAGAGAGAGAGAGAGAGAGAGAGAGAGAGAGGGAGAGCTTGCTCCCATATAGCCATATAAAGAAATATATATATAAATTTATAAGGTTACTCCTATCTCCCATATATACACAGACACACATGCACACACGTACACATATTAATACATACACACACACAAAGTATTGTCATCAAAGGTGATAATATGACCTATGGAACAAAATCAAACATGTCAAATGCTTTATTCTAGGTTGACTAATGTCTCTTGATGCTTGAGGATTATGGAGATGAGGGTGACAATTGAGCATCCATGAAGTAGCTAGGAGTCTACAAATGTGAGAAAAGCAAGTTTGAATGTGATAAAGGCAAAGCACACATGTTGGGTAAGAAGCTAAGCCTACTAAACCTGCAAGGGGTATAGTGTATGCGCAATAATAGATAACACTTCCCAAATGTCTCAATACCATGTTTCATATCAAAGGGAGTAGGAGCTAAATTGGATCATTGCTTAGGTGCAAAGTGCAGATGATAAGATAGGCTCAAGAATTTAAAGGTGAGCTCAATAGATCATCTCCCCGTGCAGATGACAAAATAAACTCAATAATTTAAGGTGAGTTCAGAAGATCATCTCTCAAAGATTAACATGCTAGCAATTGATGGCCATATAGTACTTTGGATTGTTATAAATTACTACAACTTCACTATTTAAATTTTTTTGAAGTCTTCATTCATCACCTTAGTATGATTAAGGTTATCATGATTGAATGTCACTCTCTCATATCATCATTCATTATCAAAGCATTAGTAAGTGTATGGTGATGATGAAGTGTGGGATATCATTACCACCCTTGCAACTCGATGAGGCACCCAAGGTAATAGAGAACTATTGGCAAAAATCCTCATCTATTACCAGTTGGAATAGCTGGTTTCAAAAGGTGATGACATCCTTTTAAAGTATGATCTACCCAAGAAAGGGGGAGTCTTCATTCACGCCAGCCTATTGAATTATTTCCCTCTTACCCTTCTTTCCCTGACCCTTGAGCTTTCCGATTTTAGGGGTTGTGTGTATATATATATATATATATATATATATATATAGTAACTAACCACCCTAGTTTAAAACAAAAAACAAAATAAAAAAAGTAGTAAAGAGCAAGAGCAATTAGCAAATGAGTGTGCACAATACTAGTCAAAATCATTGACCCAGACCTACACATGTCACATCAGGTACACTGAAACAAAAACCTATGTCATCAAACACCTAACCATCCTCTATTTGTGTTCACAGGTATGGCTGATTCTTGTAAATAATCTTTTTATTACTCCCAAGTAATGCATTTATGTTGTCCTCATATTTCCTCTGAATGGGATTCGATTGAAACACTCGCTTGTGAGAGAAATGTTGAGGAGTTGGAGTGGCTAATCCGCCTCTTGACTATGATGAATCCCTATTCTATCGAGGAAGTTTGCCCAATTGCCCAAGTTTACCCTTTTGCCCAAGCTGAGTATGCACGCCTCATGACATTCCTAATACTATTATGCACGGAAGAGGACGTGGACGATAATGGTGATTAGACAGACGAGACACACGGCCTTACTGAAGAGGATTACACCTACCTTGATGATGAGGATGGCGGTTTAGCCTTAGAGATACCGACCGAGCTCTCCAACTTTGATCCTCATCACTCTAGTGATGGAGGGTAGGTAGAATTAGAACGATAGGAGTGTTTCTGTTTTAGAGTTTAGTGATTAGAAAAGTTCTTTTTTCCCACTGATGTGCCTCTGGAAGGTGGATGTTTGGTGGTGACTATTGTGCAGTTTGTGACTACATAAGGATGCCTTCGAAGGATAACAACAATGGATGTTTACATATTACAACAGATGTTCTTTATTATATTAGGTGTACTACTTCTTTTTATCTATGCTTTCCACATTTACATGTTTGCATCTTGTCATTTCAGTTTCTAACAATGCATAAAATTTACGAAGTTGTGACATTGCCAATTTAGATGCTATAATTTTTTCAAACTTTTAGTACCTTGTTCTTCTCTTCGAGTTTGGTCTATTAGTTGGCTTAAAGTAGGTATCAGGACCTTAGACTAAACTAGGCCACTTAATTGCTGACTTTAATTCCTAAATAGTCTATTAATTGTAGTAGCTTTAGTAATGTTTTAGGCTATGAGGATATAGTTCTCTCTAGCTTATTCCACCTAAGTGTGACTTGTGTTGTGGAAGTCCATGTGTTAAGCTGGTATTTGAGACCTCGAGTCTCCTAGATGCTTGTATTTGAGACCTCGAGTCCCCCAGCCACTTGTAGCAACTATGACAAAAAAAGAGAGAAAAAAAAGAGAAAGAAAAGAGAAAGCAAATAGCACAAACTTCCTTGTATTTTATGTTGATCATACTTAAGTGGTATAAGTGACAAGATCACTAGTCTTTAGACCTGATGAGCATTCCTAGGGTTAAGTACTCTTTAGTCAGCATTTTTTAATTAATGTTGGTCAATCTAGTACTTACTTTAGCCCTAGCTCTTGTGTACTTCTCTTAGAGTCAACCTAATAGACCTTAATTGCATTTCGTTCAGGTACTAGGCTTGTTCTAGTTGGCAATGTTACAATTCATGACTTTTTTTTTTCATTTCCTAGAATATCATGTATGCATCTCACTTATTTGCTACCTTTGAGCTTTTGCAATGTTGTTTTTCTTCTGTTAACAGGTACTACTATCATGGATCCCGATGCTGCATTGTTATATTCCGAGGGCAGAATCTACATCAGGAAGGGGGGCAACATGTTAACTATCGACTTCCACTTCTAGTAGTCATGGGCCGGGCTTGTCAATCCAATAGGAAAAGGGTAAGAGTGATCGCCGATGAGAGGTGCACTCTAACTGGAACATTCAAGGGTTAGTTGGCTAAGCATGGGCCGTCGAAGTGTGAATGGGCGATCTCATATAAAAATCACATAAACCTAAAAATCACATAAACCTAAAAATCACATAAACCTAAAAATCACATAAACCTAAAAATCACTCCTTCTCTCATTTGTGCAATTGAAGAGTGCTCTTGCTCCATCTCCATCTTCTTCTTCGTCTCCTTGTGTGTGTGTGTGTGTGTGTGTGTGTGTGTGTGTGTGTGTGTGAGAGAGAGAGAGACAGAGAGAGAGAGAGAGAGAGAGAGGGGGGGGGGGGGGGGGGGGGGGGGGAGAGTGTGTGATCGAGCATTGTGCCGGCACGGCGTCGGCGAGGTGGTTGAGCATGGCATGGCGGTAGCTCCCTCTTCTTCGCGGTGAGGAATCCTTCACGAAGGCGAGCGTAGGGTGGTGAGTGACACACCCTTGCTCTCTTGAGCTTGCTAGATTGGTCTGGTTGTGTGCTTGTAGCCATTTGTGGCTCGCACACAATGTACGGCAAGTCCCTTGCTTTGACACATGCAATAGACGTGCACATAAGTGAACCATTGTTCAACTTCTAGGTATACAAGCAATGATCTTCCTAGCTCCCTCCATACCCTTGGGAGTGCATGTACTTGTCAAACTTCATGTACCACTACCTTGAGCTTTGTTTTAGGCCATAGCCCTATGTAATCTACACACAAGTTCTACCCTCGTAGGCTTCTCAGGTTTGAATTCAAAATCCACTGGTGTTTCACATAGACATCCTCATCAAGATCCCCATGAAGGAAAGCCATCTTCATGCCGATCTAGACAAGTTCCATGTCCTGAATGGCTACTACTCTTAGCACAAGACTAGTAGTCATGTCCTCAATGTCTAGTAGTCTTAGCACAAGACGCAATGTAGTCATCTTAACTACTGGAGAGAAAATCTCATCAAAATTCGTATCTTTCTTCTGCTTGAATCCCTTAGCAATCAATCTAGCCTTATTGATCTTCTTCCATGTACTTTTTGTTATACACCCATTTGCAAGGCAATGCTTGTTTGCCCTTTGGCAACTTTGTTTCATCCCAAGTTTCATTTTCCATAGTCGAGTTGTACTCAAATTGCATTGCTTGCTCCCACTTCATGCTATCTTCCATCTCAATAGCCTGTTGGTGGCAAGTAGGCTCTCCACAGTTAGTGACCGATAGATAGTCCTGGCTGAAATCACTCAGGGACATGAGATACACATGCAGATCTCCTCACAATCTGACTGTTGGAATCTTTTCTTTCAGGAGCATCACTAGCTCTCTCTCTCTGGAGCATTACTAACTATAGGTACATTGCTAGTAGACTGAGTTTTTTGCGTAATTGTACTTGAAGCTACATCCTTGATCATGTATACCATTTTAAATGGTGTACAATTGATGATTACTTTATACGCAGTTCAATAGGCCCATAAAGCTAATGTAAGCTTTAGATCCCAATTAGTGCGATGTGCCTCAACGGTCTTGATCAAAACAGAGATGAGAGTTTTGTTTGTACTCTCTGCTTGGCCATCCGCTTGGGGGTAATAAGGTGTAGACTTGTGGTGGGATATCATGAAGTTCATTGTGAGCTTTTGATCACGTCATTTATGAAATGAGTGCCATTGTCACTTACAAGCTTAAAGGGGCACCCAAACCATGTAATAAACTTCTCAGAGAGAAACTTAGTCATTGTCTTTGAGTTAGCCTTGTGTGTAGCCCTAGCTTCAACCCATTTTATTACATAATCTATGGCCACTATAATGTGTCGTGATTGCATGTTATGTGCATCCGGACTAATTGAACCTATAAAGTCTAAGCCCCACTTTTCAAATGGTTGAGTTACTTTGATGGGATGTAGGGGCATCTTATCCTTTCGATGTGGTTTCTTGTACCTTTGGCATTCATCACCCCCTTTCACAAAAAGTGACGCATCTTTAAACAAAGTGGGCCACCAATAGCCTGATTGCAACACCTTCCTAGCAGTCAATTCTCCCCAAAAATGACGTTAGCTATGCCCACGTATGCTTCTTGCAAAATGTACAAGTATTCATCTTCACGGGCACATCGTCTAAGTACGTCATCCTTCCCTCTCTTGTAGAGAGTTCCAGCCATTAGGCAAAATGGTTCACACTCTTTGATTAGCTTCCGAGCTAAATCTCTACGAAGTGGAAAACCATTAACTAAAAAGTTAACAATTCTCTCACTCCATTCAAGCATCGTTTCAACCATGAATAGGGAAGTATCAGGTAAATCATCATCAATTCTTGTAGGGGCTTCCCCATTGGGTATGCGAGACAAATGATCATCCATAACATGTTTTTTGCTAGGTCTCACAATAGTGACGTCAAACTCAAGAAGAATTAAAAACCAACGTGTAATTCTTCTTGCGGAGCAGGGTTTATTTACCAAGTATAGTAGCACTTGGTGATCTACATAAAAAACAAACTTGGTGGCAAGAAGATAAATATCAAAACTTCTCAAATTGCATAAATCAGACCCAACCCCAGTGGTGTAGTTCATCTCGACATCGTTTAAGTGGCGACTAGCAAAGTTAATGGGGTAGTCTAGGTTGTGCTCTCCGGGTTGAGTTAAAACACGACCAATAGCAAAGTTTGACGCATCGATATGCACATGAAAGATTTTTTCCCAATTTGGCATTCGTAGGATCGAGGCACTTCCTAGAGCCTTCTTTAATAACTCATAGGCCTGGTCACATTCTTTTGTCCAAATAAACTCAATAAGAAGCTTGTACAAGGGACGAGCTATATCAGCAAAGAATAATATAAACCATCGATAATAAAAAACATGGCCCATGAATCTTTGCACTCCCTTATAGTTCGCTGGTGGGGGAACACTACTGATGAGCTTTATATAAGCAAAACATGTTTAGTGTTAATTCGTTTGGTCCCCCCCCTCCCTAATTTTATATTTTTTCATCTTTTTCTTTACTTGGTAAGTTTCGCTCGCTTTTAGTTCATAAAATCTGTAGAAATCCCCATTTTGGACACTATATGCCCTAAAATCACTCCACGTTTAACCCAAAATTGACATTTGAAGGGGTTCAATGAGATGTGATATAATCTGCATTTTTCAAATACCTTTCTTAAATAGGTCAGATGCTCCTCCCAAGAGGAATGAACACACAAGTCATCTAAGAAGGCCTCAACAAACTCCCTTAGATACTCCTTGAAGGCAGTGTTAATTAAGCTTTGGAATGTAGCAGGGGAATTGGTCAAGCCAAAAGCCATCATTTGAAATCCAAATACACGAAATTCAGTTATGAAGGCAGTTAAGATTGGTCCTCTAGTGCAATCGTGATTTGATTATAGCCTGAGTACCCATCTAGGAAATTATAATCCGCCTCATTCAAGCGCGTGTTCTGAATATGGCAATGGATAGTGATCTCTCCTAGTGGTTGCATTAAACTTTTTAAGGTCCACGCACACTTAGAGCTTCCCGTTCTTTTTTGGCATGATGATGATTGGGGACACCCATTCAGAGTGCTCAATAGGGTATATGAATCCACATTTGATCAGCTTTTCAAGCTCTTCTTTAATTATCTTTGCATACTTAGGGTTCATTGGGTAGGGACATTGCTGGACCAGTTTAGCGTTGCTAACCATTGGAATTGTATGTTGTACCATAGAAGGTAGAACACCTTTCATATCATGGTATGTCCAAGCGAATGCTTTAAGGTCTTCCTCTTCCTTCTCTATGAGGTCTTGGGCAATAAAGACTAGTTTAGACTCCTCAGATGGTTCTGCTAATTCAATCTCCTTCACCATTGTTGAACCATCCTTTACTCCCTTACTTTTCGGTGTAGGCATCCTTTGGGCTTTGATGTAGACCACCTTACGCTCTCCTGTGGTATAAGATTTGAAATGTTCAGGTGCGGGGTGTAAGACTATAGGCTCTTGTTGTTCTAAGTTCTTGGCCTTAGCTTTCGCTTCTTTTTATTGTTGGGCTAACTCCCGGTTCTGTCGTCTCCTCACTGTACAACTCAACTTGGGCTTCTCTGCATTCTACATTTGGGTAGTGTCATGGGGTTGTGGATTGCATGACATGACACTTTGGAGATATTCACCCCAATTGTCTACTAGCTTTTGATGAGCACCCAAAGCTCCCACAAAACAAAGCTAATTGATAGTGGATTTCTTTTCATTCATCCAAGCACGCGCATTGGCTTGATATTTCCGCCTCTTATCGCTCCTCTTTTTCTTTCCTAGGACCCGCTTTTGATTTACATCAAGATTTGACTTACTAGATTGGTCCTTGTTGGTGTCCTCTTCACTCTCGGATGAGCTAACATAGGTTGATGTACTCGATCTTGAATGTTTTGACTCTAAAATCCTCTCTCTCCTAATTTGTGAGTCTCAAAATCAGTTTCACTTTGGGATTCAGTCTCTGAGTTGCATTGGTCAGAGTCTTCTATAGAGTCATCGGTGGCATTGTCATGTTGGTCTGCAAATTTCTTACCCTTAGAGGATATATGCATTGCACTTATCATTTTAGGGGTGCAACCTGTGGTAACTCTTCCCCATCTGGTGTGACCCAAGTGGTTCCTCTATTTCCCCAAGCGTTTATGGTTACAGCTAGGTGTATCCAATTAACATTATCTGATTTTGTCATACTCGGTAACACATCCATATAAGGAGAGTCCTTGCCAATGTTTGTATCCTTCTTACAAGTATAACAGTATTGAAGTGGGGCTGAGTGAACTGTGGTATCAGAATGATGATCGATAATGGATCTACTTCCTGCGGGGTGTGCTTTATCGGTCACCAAATCCACTCTAATGACAGAGTCTTGGAATTGCAAATAGACATGGGTTTTAGACCAATCATGGACCATTTGTGCTTCCCTCAGAAAAGGTCGTCCTAAGATTATTTCATATGACATAGGGTGCTTAGAGAAATCCATCACAATGAAATTATGTCTTACCTTGTGTCCTAGAACTTTGATCTTAAGATCCTTGAGCATCCCAATAGGTTTTGCAATGGTACCATTGGCCATCTTTACCACAATGTTTGTAACGCTGAGGTGGGGTTTTCCCATGGATTCCCAAAAAAATTAGTAACAATCGCACCACCATCAAGGGATTCCCTTTACATTCAATCCCTTTGTAGTGATAGGTAGGGTTGCATTAGACTCGTCACCTTCAAAATACTGCCTTTATTAATTGATGGGTACCTTGACAACAGACTTGTGTCCATCTAAGTCAACTTGATCCTCCTCAACAGTAATAATCGAATCATGCCTATTCATTTGCACTAACTGCGATAATCCAACATGTAGCTCCCATTGAGGAATGCTCAAAGGGCAAAGAATAGCTCAAGATCTTTGTATAACTTGGCTATGATTTTGGACCTCTGAAGACATAAAATCCACTAGCTTGGCAACATTCAATGGCATTTTGTGAGGTGTAGGTCCTTGACTAGGAATAGGTGAGCATGGAATCTCCCCTTCCTCAATGAGATCATGCATTCCCTCACTAAATATCCTTTCATACAAGAAAGGTGTATGCCCACTTTTTGATGTCTTTTCCTCACTCTCTTCTTGGATGATACTGGGTATGGCTAATGATCTATGGTTCATGTGGTAAGGATGGAATTGTGCGGGAAACACTGTGTCATAAATCTTCACATGTCTAGGTTGTGGTTCTAGCTTTCTTTGAGTCTCCTCCACCAAATCTCTTAGGTCTGAACACGCTCAATATCCTCTATTGGGTTTGGATAGGTCCTAATCTTCTTCTTGCAATTTTCCTCTTTTGGCCCTTGTGGATTATCTTGGGGGTTCTTGATTGGATTTGGAAACACTTGTTGCATTTTCAGGGATTCTTTATGGCTCTCTCCAATTGGGTTTCTATTTGGCTCCATCTCATGGTGTTCTTTGTTGGCTTTTCCCTTTGTGGTAATGGTTTTGGTTTCCATTGTGTCAATTGAATCTGAATCATCCTTGGGGTCATTCATATACATGGGATCATCTCATGTCCCTATGTCTGTCTTGGAATTCGATTTTGAGCTTCCAATATTTAGCGATCTCTTCCTTCGTGTTTTCTTTTTCTTTGCTCGAGCAATCAATGCATTATCTCTCTCTTCAAGAATATGGTTTGAATTTTGGAGCATTTATCGTGTAATCACATTGGCAGGTACAACGGGTAGTATTGCT
This sequence comes from Adiantum capillus-veneris, assembly GCF_014529385.1. Lineage (NCBI taxonomy): Eukaryota > Viridiplantae > Streptophyta > Polypodiopsida > Polypodiales > Pteridaceae > Adiantum > Adiantum capillus-veneris. The sequence goes on along the minus strand of NC_140940.1, from coordinate 143,970,163 downwards.
TATGTCCCACTAGCATTTTCAACCAAGTTCAAGGTGTGGTCTTGGGTGCATTTGGGTTATGGGGGCACTGTGCAATCAAATGATCTATGCCACAACGATTACATGTGAGTACGGGCATTGTGGACATGCTCCCTTGACTGGTTTTCACTTGTGTGACATTCTTTTGTAGCCTAATAGAAGATTCAGCTATCCGATGTGGTCCACCACACTCGTATCATTGAAGAGGTGATCTCCTAGCCATGAGGTTGATGTTTACCCTCTTTTTGCAAGAGCAGCTGCTTGATAAACAGGTTTGACTTGCCCCCAACAATATTTCATTTAATATATACAACACTCTTCAAGAGTATCCATCCCATAGGCAATACGAGTGTCTATTTCTTCCTCACAGCCATCCAAACAAGCACTAGATGGCTCAAAAACCATATGATTCACAGGGGTGACTCTTGGATGCGGGGGCTACGGTCCTAGAACTTGGAGGTGGTAGCGGTGTAGCTTGAACAACATTTTGGGCTCTAGCAACCATGTGTTGTGATAGTTGCTCAATAGGTGGGGCAGGCATCAATGCAGGAACTCGAATTGAAACCGTCCAGGCCAAAGGTGGTCTATTCACCATCACATGTTTGAACATTATGCAATCCTTAGCTTAGTGACTGTACCTACCACATGCATTGCAATTCTCAATGAATCTTACTCTAAATATAGAGCATTCACTAGTACTATGTGGACCAAAGAAAACTGAGCACCATTGTCATTCCCTTCTTGGATACATATGATTGTTTTGTGGAGCATGATTATCTCTTGCAATTCTCGTTGAATCTTACTCTAAATGTAGAGCATTCAATAGTACTATGTGGACCAAAGCAAACTGAGCACCGTTGTAGTTCCCTTCTTGGATAGATATGATTGTTTTGTGGAGCACGATTATCTCTAAGACTTTCTTGAATGGCCTTTGTGAGATCTGCCAAAGTCATCTCAAATATCTTTTTCTCTTTAGCAATAGGCTTTATGGTCATTGGCTCATGCCCCGATGCTTGCAAGCTACTAGACTTTGGCTCAAAGGACACTCTTTCACCTGCAATCATTAAATTGTCTTCTAATTGGATTGCCCAGGTAGTAATACCTCTGATGACTAGGTCATTATAGATATTTTCATGTTACAATCCTTGGAGGATTCTATCGAGCAATTGGTTATTGTTGAAACCCTCATTTATAGGACAATGAGAGTTTGAGGGCTTCAGACAACTGATAAAGTCTCTCACTGACTCGTCTTCTTCATGTTTGGCCTTTTGTAGCTGAGATGCTACAGCTCAAAGCACACCTTCTTGTATGTACTCCTTCAAGAACAATCTCCGAAGAGTAGGGTAAATCATTTTCTCTTCCATCCTTAAGGTCCTATACCAATTCCCAGCCTTCCCACTTAAAGTCAAGCTTAAAGAATTTCACTTATGTAGTTCATTGTGTTCTCCTAGGGAATCACATACTTGTTCAAATACTTCAATGTGCTTTTGAGCATCTTCGTCCCCATTGAATTTTTGCGTAAGCTTTGCAATTTGTACCGCTTTACTCCTAGGTTCTCTCTCAAGTGCATGACACATATTCTCCGCAATAGACCGACCTATCGTTTGAGAAAATGTTGCCAAATCACCTATGTGAGGAGGTATGGCCGGTGGAGGTACTCCTAGAATCATATGTGGGACAGGGGTGGTTACTGGCCCTGGCATATATGTAGCCGATGTAGGATATGGAGTATGACTTTGGCATAGGCCAACTCGGATAAGATATTGAGAATGGCACATCATGGAGCATATGCTATTGGTACAATAGGAGGTGTAGGAGCCATGTGTGCATAAGTGGCTACACACACGTATGGTTGAGGCCCAGTGGTGGGTACTACGCCACTAGGTAGCGGTACTGCACTAGCCCTAAAGGTCATGGGTGCATTCTCTGTCAGGTCCATCACTAGAGTAGGCGCCATGGCTTCTCTGAGAGGAAGTTGAGCCAAACTAGGATAACTAAAGTTGTTGTTCGTGGGCTCGGATTGCATTGGGACTCCAGGAGAAACAACATATGAGGGGTCCATGGGACTCGTCATAGGAGTCCCAATTTGTGATAGAGTAGGCTGTTTAGCGTTGCTCGTATCTCGAAATTTCATGGGGCCAATTGAGGGTGCATTTACACCTCGATTTTGCCTCTTCGAGTGGATGATGCCATGGATGACATTACAGGTCATTCTTTGTTGCTCCTCAATATTAATGGTGCTAGATGTGGATTGAACCATCTCTATCCAACCTACATGGTAGGAGTGGCCATAGTATAAATCCGTCAACATCTCAATGTGGAGGTCATATTTCCAATTTTCATTAAGGAATACCCCTTCTAGACTTGACGTGATAGAGGTCCCTTGTGATGTGGAAACAATGTTGCTCCTTGTGGTTTTGCCTTACATGGTCGGTACTTTGGAGGGAACTTCCAAGGGAGGTAGCTTGATAGGGCCTGCATTGAAAGAGGTAGGCAAAATATCCACATGGACACTCTTAGGGGGTGTGGGGCCCACATGATATGTGAACAAAGAATCTAGTTTCCCACTCCCTTCATATGCTTCATTGGCCTTGGGTTCAGAGCAAGTAGCTCTACTAAATGTCTCCATAAAACAGCTAAACATGCTAGCACTAGGTTGTGGAGTCCCGGTGGGTGCGTGTCCTTGTTCCTCAGGGTTTTGTATAGGATAAGCTTCCATCTTGTTTGAGTCAAAGGAAGAGTCACTAGTTGCTAGGTGGGGGTCTTGGGTAGTACTACCTTGGGTTCCCACTGAGGACATAGAGCCTAATGTGGTGGGATAGTGGGTGCCCATGTAGACAGAGGCACTTTCTATATGGTCGTGCTCTAGCACACGACTAGAGCGTAGGTGCATGTGACCTTGACACCCTAGAAGTGTTGGCGAGTGCCCGTGAAGGCCGCTCACCTAGATTTTTGGGTGTTTTGCAACCTAATACTCTCAAATTTTTGTCCTTTTTTTTACCAAGCTATGGAATATAGCATGTGATAGTTCAAAATGAGCGTCTTGGTTAGAGGGACGTGGTGCTTTACATCCTAAGGTTTGGTTACTTTACGCCCTCAGAATCCTCAAAACACTCTATTTTTAGTTGGGAACAAGGCTTAAAATGGAATGTCCAAGGGTGCAAGAGTGAAGGGGAGGGTGGAGGACTTTTCCCACATGCCCTCACTCCCTCTTGTGGGGGTAGACTATATATATAGTCTTGGGTCTATACTATATCATAAGACTGAGGAGGACTGAGGCCTAGGCCTAGGCTTGGGCTTGATCCTGATCCCGATCATTCTTTTTAATACATGCTTTTCTTTCTTTTCCTCTCTTCTTTAATATTTTTCTTTTCTTTTCTTTTTTTAGTTTTTTATTCTTTATTGTTTACGATTTGAGGATAACGTTTTTTGCATGGTCACTGGCCACATGCAGATTTGATCATGCACAAAACTACATGCCATGCAATAGAGCTGAGCAGTCGTGCATGTAGACCTGGTAGAACCAGGAGAGAACGATCTATAGAACAAAACTACAATGCAAAACTAATAGAACAAACTATAATAGAGTATAACATCACAAAGCTTGACTGAACAAAAATAGTGTAGAGATTAACAAAACAAAACAAAACTGCTATTCCTAACATACTTGTGCCAAAAGCACACACATGCACCTTCCTCTACCTCTTCTACATGCAGTGAGTGACTTCACGAGGTAGAATAGAGTGCATCTTGAGCTTAGTGCAAGGCAACTCCCGATAATGGTGCCAAAAATGCGTGCGTCTGTTGCACCTGTTGGAGCTAGGGACTTGCCAAGCACCATATGCAAGCCGCAGATGGCTACAAGCACACAACCAAGCTAACCTAGCAAGCTCAAAGAGAGCAGGTGTGTGTCACTCACCACTCTACGCTAGCCGCCATGAAGGATTTATCGCCGCGAAGAAGAGGGAGTTGCTTATCGATGGTTTGGGCAAGCTATATGCATACTTGCTATATGTGTTTGATGTTTTGCATATGGCTTGCCCAAACCATCAATAGGTATAAGGGCAAGTCATGTGCAAAGCGACAAGCAAAAATGGCAAAGCCGTGTTTGAAGTTCGTTAGCATTTTAAGAGAAAATCACAAACAAACATCAGAAATGTCTTTCATACTTGTCATTTGTGCTTGTTGTTTGTATATGGCTTGCTCAGTTGCTTATTTATGGTTTGAGTAAGCTATGTGCAAAGTGATTAGCACAAAAATCAAGATGACAAGTCGTTCTTGGAGTCCATTTTCTTTTTTTGCTTAAAAATAAAAACAGGCTCCAAAAATGGCTTGCCCTCTTACCATTTGTGCTAACATGCATACTGCTTGTCCAACGATCGATAAGAAAGTGGTTGAGTTGTATGTATAAAATGTGTCAAGTATGCATCAAATTAACACCCCTAACCATAGTAAAGTGCATGATTCACAAGTGTAAGGCTTGTAACTTGTTTTGTAGTTTCTTTTGCATGTGGCTCTTAAGGGATCTTTGTCCTTCAACATCCATGCAACAATTTATAAACTTACTACGTTGATTCATTGGATTTTCCAAAAGGAAATTGATATTGCCTCCATACCTTCTACAAAGGAGATTGTTGCAGTGCATGTTTGCATGTTTTAAACACAATTTTCCACCTCCATGCTTACTATTCAAGCGCATCTCCTTGTGCACATAGTTGATGAGGTGAAAATAGCAAGCATCGTGCATTTTAGATGGATCTTGTTAGAGTGCTTCATGAAACTCTTAAGGGATATGTGCATCAAAGTGTGTACTTAGAGGGAAGCATGGCGGAGGGTTGGCTGGTTTTAGAGTCATTAGTGTACATTGGCGACTGGCTCTCTAGGATGGACCATGCAAATGGCATGCCTTGGCAGACAATTGAGGATGAGCACTTGATTGGGATTGTGACCATTGACTTGACAACAAAGATCAATAATTTTTGCATGCTCTATAATCCAACAATTTAGAAGTGGCTTGCCCTATATGATGGTGCAAAATTGGAGCGACTCACTGCACAACATACCTTTAGAATGAGAAAGCAACCATCAATGCATTATCCTAAATATCTTGAGAGCTTGCCATCATTCATGAGTCTAAAGTGGTTTCATGATGCCATGGAAAGGGCCACACACTCCCACTTTGATATTGATCGAGTCTTTACTCTCATTGTGACAAGTTTCGTCAGTTTGGATGCATATCAGTGTTTTGTACCCATTTTCACAAGAGTGACATTTTCATATGCTTATTACAGGTTATAGGTAGCTAGGTGATTGGTTTTATAGGTTACAAGTACATGTTACTTTGCAGTTGTCTAATTGTGCATGCAATTTTGTGGGATGCCTATTGAGAATTGCATTTTCTCTTTACTCATGTATATAGTTATGTGTTTTATACTCTTTTGAGATTTGTTTATCCCCAATTTTTTTATGCACTAAATTTGCTTAGTTTAGAGTAGAGGTTGGTTACTACTATTGTACATTGCTTTGGTAGAGCTACAGTGTGCATATGCAAGCATCGGCAAGCATCGGATTGATGTAGTAGTCAAGTGATCTCCCATTTTGTTTCCATTTTGACATGGTTTATGGTTGAAGTTTTGCTCAAGTTACAAGGGAGATTTCTCATAGGATTTCTCATCATAGTTTTGGTTTCTTGACATCCATATAGCAATGTTTTAGAGTTTGGAGACATCACTCGTGAGAGACAAGTCTTGTTCATGTTGATACTCGTATTGCTGGCATTGTGGTCACCCAAGGCACATTAGGCATCGCTTTCCATGTATAAGACAATGACCACTATGTATACGCGATGCAAATGTGGTTTTGACACATGCTAAAGTGGTGGCTTTGTATGTGAGTGACGGGGATGTCATGTTTATCTCTATCATTTCTCTTGCTTACATGTCTTCCAGAGGTTGCAATTCTTCCCATTGGTTGCAATTTTCCACGTCACACCACATTGTGATTTTCCATTGACAATCCCTTATATATAACACATCTATATCAATGAAAAACAAATTCTCTTCAAATTTTATGTCATGCCAATGTTTTCAAGTTATGTTGGTGTTGGTCAAATTTTTATTGTCTTTGAAAGTTCAAATCTATTTACAATGGTTATTGGGTGGTAGAGCCTTTTGGTCCTGCCACCCCAAAAATTTTCCACTTACAAGCATTAATATACACATCATTATTTATAGGAATGCAGCGTCAATATAGGCATCGATATCTGTGTCGATCTATTAGCATATCCATGCACATATCGACGTTCTAGGTGCAACGCTAATATTGACACCCCGAGGGGAAAAACCAAGTTCATCTACGTGATACAATGTCACAAGTGTGAAGAGCCCCTAACAGTGTCCTGTGTACTATGGACCTATAGAGTGAATCCCTCGGGTTTTTATGATAGTTGAGTTTTGGTTGCAACGCGGATATCGACACTCCGAGGGGGAAAACCAAGTTCATCTATGTCGATACTGGCATCACAAGTGTGAAGAGCCCCTAGCAATGTCATGTGATACTATGGACCTACATAGAGAGTCCCCCAGGTTTTTATGATAGTTGAGTTCTTTGAATAAGAATTAAGATTCAAAAGATTTTTAAAGTCATTTTCTTTATGAAAAACGTTCTTCAAAAGGCAAGTGTGACTTCTAATATTTTTCAAAAGAAAACTAGTCTCAATTGTGAAAATTTGAGTAGGTTAAAAGCTTGCTTTTTACAGTGGAAGTTCTTCTACCCTTTTTATCGTTACTTAGAATGCAACTAGAGTGTCATGCTAAAAGTAGCTAAAGAGGATGAGCGTTGGCTACTTAAAGGATCCAAAAGCTCAAAAATCAGGGTGCAAATAACTCTCATACGCTTTTTATCGTTACTTAGAATGTAACTAAAGTGTCATGCTAAAAGTAGCCAAAGAGCATAAGTGGTGGCTAATTAAAGGATCCAAAAGCTCAAAAATCAGGGTGCAAATGACTCTCTACATATGGAAAACAACTCTATGAAATGGCTATAGCTTCCATGTCGGTTGTAAAGATCACAAAATCTAGGACTTGACGGGCTCTCTTTGAGCCCTTTGCATTTATGATATATTTGCATGTTTTGGTAGCTTCTATTGTTTTGCTTCACAATTATTCTTACCAAGACCTCAAGAAGATGGTGGATAAGCTAGCCTCATGTGTGGAACTTCGTTTATGGCTCTCCCATGAGAAGTGTACAAATGTTTCTAATAGTGTTAATGTTTATATGGTACTTCTACAATATGATGAAAAAAATAAAAGAAGAAAGAAGGTAACGTTTCTTCTACGAGATCACTCTTAATGAGTTTGTGTTTTTCATCATAAATAAAAGGCCAAAGTATCTATTGGCATGAAAAAAAGACCATTATGTTGACATGATGAGAAGGCCACTTCGTTATGAAAAGTAAAATACATTATAGCAAATACTATATGCATGGCTCCTTGCAACAAAAATTTGATCATCATAGATGGATGCATGGCGCACAACAACCAACAATTTTAAAAACATAGCAGTGCCATTAGAAAAATTGTTCCAACGAGAAACCATGCACAACTCCACAAAGATGGCATGACAAGAAGGAGCCATCTTGCATCCAAAGGTAAGTAGGCCTATGGAGGAACCGCAAAACCTTGCACTCAAAATAGAGGGAACGATGTCGAGAAGTTGGCATGCTTGCCAGGAAGGTACCGGACCTCTGGTTGTGAGAGCTTTTTAGGAGGTAGCAAAGGGTTCACTCCATGAAGTGTCATGTTTGGTGATGAATACTTAAAGTGCATCCGTAGAAGACTCTCTCACCCTCTCATGTACTCATAGAACTCTCAAAATAAGATAAAAGTGAAAACATCCAAGCTTTGATCATATCTAATCAAGGGTAGGAAGAAAGGATTTATTGATGGATTTATAATGGCTAATCTTTGTCTTCCAAACAAACTCCGAATTATTCTTTGAAATTGTAATTTCGTACTCACAAAGATGTATATGTTTTGCCTAGCGATTGGAATGAGTTGTGTATAAAAGTCTTCATGGTTCATAATCAATCAAGACTCACCCTCTAGAGCAAAAAAAATATGTGCACATTGAATGAGTTAGAATAATCTAGGAGTGGTAGAATAATAAGGAGTGGAGAGAGAAGAATTTCTCGTAGTCTTTCAGGTCCAAAAAGAAATACAATTCTTTGTTGGAAGCGAAATTTTTAACTTAAACACACATTAACTCTAAGAGATTGTACATTATGGAAAGGGTGAAAGTTGGCATTGTGTGGGTTATTCATTTAAAATAATATAAGTATATAGAAAAGGATCTGGTTATGGCCGATAGCTAGAGATAGAGGTAGAGGCTTATGTAGAGAAAGATAGTTGGAGAGATAAATTAGCAAAGAATGTAAGGGAGAGAGAGATATATTTGGTTAGAGAAGGAGACAAAGTTAGAGATATAGGTTGGATTAGAGATGAAAAAAAAAACAACAAGAAACCAACAAAACCTCAGAGTAAAACACATCCTTCTTGACAAACCCTTCGAGAGTTATTTGCCATTTTGATGGAGAGAGAAGAAGAGGGAAGATTTCAAGCCTCGATTGATGCACCAAGTTTAAATCCTTCGTTGATAAGATTTAATCTTCCAAAGATTGCTTACAAGATTGGATAGTCTTCCTCAAGGAGCAAGTGTAGGTTTAGGCTTATGTTTATGTACAATTAGGCATTAATCATGTCACTCTCTAATGAATGGTTTTCAAGGAAGAAGAGGTCCCCTTTTATAGGTGAAGGGAATCCCAAGGGTTACACAAGAAAGAGAGAAGCTAGTGTGAACATGAAATGACAAAGCTTGAAATGGGATGTCCCTACATGATGTGTGCAAACTGGGGCCCACCATTTTGAGCATATCTCCTCAACGTGGCTCCAAATAAAAAAAATAAAAATAGGGGAAAAAATTTCAGCTCATAAGCTACGACCCTCATTTTATATACTTTCTCCAATTCGGATTGGAATCGTGTGTAAAAAATCATCAAAATAGGGTATCTTTCTGGCAACAAAAGTCTTTTTGTGGTCCCCTTAGCATAAACTTTCATTTGATTCCAATGGACACCTCATGCAATATGAAAGTTAGACATTGCTCCTTGACAAAGTTTTGTAAGCATCCTTTCAATAATGCATTAAAATAGGAGTATCTTTGAAAATCATGCAAGCTAGTGTCCCACTAGGATTTGATTCCTTCCTAGTAGCTATTAAAAATATATATAGATTGGAAATCACACTAGATTTAAGATCTACTAGAGTGTGAGTTAATAATGGGATAGTAGAAAGAAACAACCAATGTTGTTTTTCCCAAGTTAAAGACGTGCGACTATTGATGCTTTTTTCCACGATACTTTGTAAACGGTAAAGTAAGAATATATTACCCTTGAGATAAATACTAAGATGAGATAGAAAGCTTATTATGTATTTAAAAAGTCAAATCTCTTGGTATTTGTTCCCACTATGTACGTGCCACAACACAACATCCATCCCCTCTAAACCTGCACATCTTCTGATATGTGCCACATTTGAATTTCTGTAGGTTCAGTCCTCTTGTATATCTTTCATGCTTTCATCTTCATTAATAGATTCCAATGCTTCATCTTCACTTTGATCTTCACCTGTGTTTTGCTCTTCCTCTTCCTCAACATCTTTTGGATCACTGTCTTCTCTTCTCTTAAACACTTTCATTATTTTCCTTGCAATAGGAACCTTTACTTCTCTGCCATCTAGTTCAAACAAGATGTAAGTAGCATTTTCATGCACATGCTTTACAACATACGGTCCAAACCATCTTTTTGAGAACTTACGCATGATTTTGTGTTGGCTATCAAGGCTACTATCATACACTAAAACCCAGTCACAATTTTACTCTTGAGCCGATGTCACTTATCAAAGTAGTCCTTGTTTTTCAACCTTGCATTTTTGAGTCGCTCTTTTGCAACCTCAATGTCTCCAGGTCTTCTCTCTAGTTGCCTTATATGTAATGCAAGGAGACCTTCCCTGCTAAGCCCCTTTTGTCAAGGTAGTACATTCCATGTGGGAATTGTATCTTCAATTGGCATCATTGGCTTTTGACCATACATCAACCCCGCAGGCATATAGACAGTTATTGAGCTATATATTGTACGATCAGCCCATAAAGCATATGGCAACAATTTTGGCTACTCATCAACTCTTCCTTCGTAAGCCTTGGCCAAAGCTTTGATGATAGGAGGATGCCCTCTTTCGCTCTTTCCATTGCCTTCAGGGTTGTAAGTTGTAGTAAGGGAAAGCATGATTCCTAATCTGGAAAAGAACTCCTTTGCTTCCTCGGCATCCAATTCACCTCTGTCTACAATGATCTTTCCCACACAACCATAACGGCAAATCACCTCATCAAGAAGAAATTTGTATACAGCTTCTGTGGTTTTGGTTCTTAATTCTCACCCTTCAACTTGGTTAGCTAGGTCCTCTTGTGCAAGAACTAAGTATCTCATCTTCCAGATCCCAAAGGCATTGTGAGTAAATCCACTACCCATTTATAGTGCATGGCTAGTGGATATGTGGGGTGAAACCCATCACAATGTTAGACATTTGAATATATTTAACAAGCTACACATGACTCTACAAATTGAGATACATCTTTATACATACCCTTCCACCAATATTGTTCTTTCAACTTGCCGAAGGTTTCCCACTTATCCCTGTGTCCAGCCCATAGACTCTCATGAAACTCTTGCATGAGCTTTACTTGAGTCTCTTTTTTACATATAACTCTTTGTGGTGTAACACCCTTTTTTTTAGGATGCTTCCACAAGTAACCATCCCTCAAAAAGTACCCATATGCTTTCTTACGTATCCTCTTGAATTCTTATTTAGACCAATCATCTTGTTTTGTGAAAGTACTCAAGTAACTTCCAATAATAAGTAGCTTTCCTGCATATCCTCTTGAATTCCTGTTCAGACCAATCATCCAGTTTTGTAAGAGTACTCAAGTAGCTTCCAATCACCTTCATAAAGCTCTTTCAAGAACAATTCAAGTGGATTAGACATGCAGACATTGTTACCTTTGACATGAGAGATAGAATAGAACTTTGCACCCACATCATCTCCCTCATCAATCATCTGTGACTCATCTTCATACCTTGCCCTTGATAGCATATTTGCCACTCTATTGTCTTTACCTGCAATGTGCTTAAACTCGCGATTTAAGGACTTAATGTAGTCAATCCATTGCAACATAGCAATGTATGGCGTTGAACAGCTTGTAATCATCCCAAGAAGTGGTAGACAATCTATTTCTACAACCACACATGCACCAATTAGGTACTCTTTCCCATTTTTCAAGGCAATAACCATACCTCATAACTCTCTCTTTATTTGTGGATAGTTTCTTTGGCGAGCACTTAGTACCTTTGATCCAAATCTCACTACATATCTGTGTCCTTCTTCATAATCTTGCCCTATTTCCCATCCAATTCCTGTAGGAATGGTGTCTACTATCACAATTATCGGCCTTTTACACTCATACTCTACCTTTCTCAAGGTTATTGCTGACTAGAGCAACTCCTTTAGCTTTTTCATGGCTTTCACATAAGCATTTGTCCATTTAACCTTTTGATTCTTTCTAACCAGTTGATAAAGAGGATCAACTATGTGTGCATAATGTGGAATCCAAATAACATAAAAGACACATGCTCCTAGAAACCTTCTAACCTCAATGATGCTAGTGCATGTTTCTTTCATTCTTTGGATGGCGTCTATCTTTGTTGGACAAGGTTTCCTACCATATGGCCCACACATGTGCCCCACAATGAGCACTTCATTAACACCAAACATAGCCTTTTTCCCTGACAAATTGAGATTCACTTCTTCCAACCTAGACAAAATTTTATCACAATCATTTATGTGACTTGCCACAAACTTGCGGCACCCCCTGAGATCCAAAACTTTCTTCAAATTCTTTGATAGGCAAATCATCAATGAAAGGCATTGTGATTTGAGGAATAAAGTCACGTAAGACCTTATTCATCCTATTCATCATATGTACAACCAAGTTGGTTGCTCCCTGCGGCAAGGTACACATTCTTACCAAACCTAAAAGTGTTCTCATGGTTGTCAAGTCTCTACTTTCAATTGCAAGCTGAAATTGATCATACCCTAAGTAGAGATCTCCCATTGAGTAGATTGCCCTCCTTGCAAACGCCTCTGCAAACTCATCCACAATTGGGCATGTACCTACATTTCTAATTGTCACCTTGTTCACTAGTTGTATATCTTGAATGGAGCGTAGAGCACCATTCTTCTTTGGAACTATGAACCACTTGTTTGAGTATGGAGCACAAGAAGGCTCCAAAATCCCCATTTTGATATTCATTCAATAGCTCTACTAACTTTGGCAAATGAGCCTTTGGAACCGGAATAGGCCGCAGATTCCAAGGCACATGAGGTATTGTAAAAATTACCATAGAAGCGACAATAGAAAGATCAACACATCCTATCTCATGTGGCTCAAATGCAAAAACCTTACCATGCTTTGAAAGCATTTCTTTAAAGCACCTTGTGACTTGTCTCCTCTTGTGTTAGAAACTCCTCATAGCCAATCTGCAACTCTTGAAAAAAATCATTTGTGAAGGTGTGTCCAATATTTTTAGGATTCCTCAAACTTGGTTGCAAAGAAGCCTGCTCAATTTTTTCCATGTTCTTGAGTGGTAAGGGTGAAGCTATTGGTTTCCCCTTCTTTGCTACATTCTTGTATTTAGTTTCAACATGGACCTCTGGGACAAATGTTTGCTTGAAACATTGGTTTTTGTTAAAGGCTTCTACGATACATTTTCACAGAGCATACTTCCACAACTTCATTATCAAGACGCAAACTAGACTCCAGTATAGCATCAAGCTCACCCATAGTATCTACAAAAGAAAATTGCTCACACAAACCCAAAACATTTTTAGTAGGCTCTAATAACCACTCTCTTTCATGCCTATTTGTACATTATGTACATATTGCTTCTCACATCTCTTCAAATCTTCAAGTTTTGTAAAACATACTGATCCATTCCTTGTTACCAAGGAGCCCATTGAAAAAGTTTCACCTATTTTTGGATCAGGGGAGACTCTTTTTCTTTATGTACCACTGCAATCTTGCTTTACAATGGTACTTGGCCAAAACTCTTCATTTCCCTATGATCGTGAAACTCTTTACCCTGGGGCGGTCACTTTTTAGATGTGTATGCTATCATGTGAGTTAACCGGAGAGGATTATTAAAAGATCAAAATGTATCAAAATGTATACATACAGACGGGGGTGGGGGTTTTTTAAATAGGCACGTAGTGTAAATATAGTATGTATATTGAGGTATTATTAATAACCTCTTGAACGCACGTGATATATGAAGCTTTTGATAAGTGACCGCCCCGGGCTCTTTACTCATCTTTGGTAGAGGATGATCTATGAGGTTGTCACAATTTCTTTCATGGTTTACACAAACTGTGAGAAATTGAACAGCACGTTTACCATCTTTGCTTCGTATCCTGACATAAGCTGAATCATCATCCATTACCTTTATTTCCATTTGAATTCCCACAATGTAGGGATGTCCAAGGATAAGATGATATGAAGATGTGTCTTTTATAAATATTTTGTTCAACCTTTACATCACCTATTTTCACCTTTACCCTTGGATATGTTGCATACAATTCACCTGATGAATTGTTTGCCACTCTAACCATCCAACCATGTTTTGTGTCCATTGGCCATTTACATTTGTTGTAAAGACTTTTTGACATTATATTTATTTCAAAACCATGGTCAATTAAGGCAACAAATGGTTCTTCAAGATCATCTACCTTGACCAATGTCTCTGTAGTAGCCCACGCCCAGTGGCTTCTAGAATAGTGGCTCCTAGGAATGCCTTGAGCTTCTTCCCCATCATCAACAAATTTCACTTGTCTTACCTTCCCAGAAGATTGGTAGCATCCTACCATAGCTTCATCAGCTTCTTTAGCTTGAACTTGTACTCCTTGTGCGTTCACAGTATCGCCTTCAGCTTGTGGGAAAATAGCCTCTCCAAGTGTTTGCCTCTTTCTCTTGATGATGTCGATAATTTCTTCGTGGAATTCAGGGCTGGCTATGCCAAGCACCTCCCCCAAAGTAAACTCAACCTTGCAATTCAAAACCCTCTCTTCTAACACTTTCTTCAAGTCTGTAGCAAGCTCATGTGAGACTGTAGTTTGTAAACTGGTCCTTTTGGCTTACCTTTTGTTGGCTCCGTCTTCTTCCCTGTTGTAGACTCCTCCATGGTCACTTCTGGTGAAGGTGGCTCTTGTGTTGGTGGTGCTCACGAAGGTGTTACATCATTCCTTCTTCCTCTTTTAGTAGCTCTTTTTGAAGGCCCTTCATCACCATTTTCACGTCTACGCTTTTCTTCTACAATAGCTTCATGGCTTTGGTAGTTTGTAATGTAGACATGCACGGACATTGAGTCCACTGGATCACTCCACCCTGTTTCTAAACGTATACAATCACCTATTTCGTGCAAAATCTCTTTTGTAAGATTTCCTTTTTTAGCTAACTCCATGTGGCCGAAGTCTAGCATGGTGATCATTCACCTCTTCATCTCACTAAGATGCCTAATTTTCACTCCATAAGTAGCTGCCTCAATTGAAGAGGTGGCAGGGTTAGCTGCCATATCTTCAACTAAGGTTGATTTCCCTCCTTGTCAAAGTTAGTTCTCAAGGGTAGACCTATCTCTTTTAAGTGGATTTTACCATCCTTAAAAAACACATCTTTTCTTAAAGCATCGTTAAAATTATCACAATCCCTTCTTACATGATCTATGCTATCACACCATATACATCTATGAACAAACCCTTCTTTGCTTTGCCTTGAAGATGGTGTTGATGGTTGTCCCTTTTCTTCAAGCTTTGCAAGTTTTAGCTATAATTCACGCATGCCTTTCACAATCTCATCTAGCACAGATTCATCAACCTTTGGAGCTACAGTAGAAGGTTTTACCATCTTTTTAGGAGCCAAGGAGGTTGGTGTAGAAGTATTGATTACAATCTTGTCTCTTCTTCTTTTCCTCTTTGCAAGTAGTGAGATTGCATCTTCAACATCATTCCAGTTACTCTTTAGCCCTTGCTCAACATCTTTGTCTTTAAGTAGAAGCTCCAAGTTTTCTTGAAGTTATTTTCCTATTGCTTGTAAGAAAAGCTTTGTCTTCTCTGACTCCAGTGTGGCCTTTTTCGTCCTTGTTAGTTGAGAATAGTGTCGCTCGAATTCCCTGAGCAACTCTATTGGAGAGAGTCCCTCCATTGACTTGGCTATCCATTCCAAAAATATTCTTTTTGTCACTCACTCTGAATCTTCCGTGAAATACTCTTCCTTTAAGGCCAATTTTAATGTTTTCCAACTTACCCCATGCCCTTCCCTGATTGCTCTTACATGCTCCCTAATTTCAGGAGTCACAACCATCTCAAATCCTTGAATCATCTCACCTTCTGGTACTCGATGCAGCTCCATTTCCTTCACATATCCGCAAAGGTACTTTGTCACATCTTTCCCATCAAACTGATCCATTTTGTTGACAACAACTTGAATAGATTTGGTTGTTGAGGCCTCTCGTCTTTCTGAAGGATGTTGATGTTGCAAGAATGAGGCAAATGCTTGAAACATTTGCATTTTTGCTGGGTCAAATTGCATACCATGTTGCTCCGCATGATCACCCATTGTTGCCCACAATCTGTTATCCTGGTAGATTCATGTCAAGTTCGCCAAAAATATGTCGAGAAGTTGGCGTGCCCATGAAGTGTGGTGTTTGGTGGTGAATACTTAAAGTGGAGCCATAGAAGACTCTCTCGCCCTCTTATGTACACATAGAACTCTCAAAATAATACAATAATAAAAACATCCAAGTTTTGATGATATCTAATCAAGGGTAGCATGAAAGGATTTATTGATGCATTTATAGTGGCTAATCTTTGTCTTCCAAACAAACCCCGAATTGTTCTTTGAAACAGTAATTTTGTACTCACAAAGATGTAAAATTACTCACAAAGATGTATATGTCTTGCCTAGCGATTCAAATGAGTTGTGTATATAAGTCTTCATGGTTCATGATCAATCAAGACTCACCCTCTAGAGAAAAATAAATATGTGCACATCGAATGAGTTAGAATAGTCTAGGAGTGGTAAAATAATAAGGAGTGGAGAGAGAAGAATTTCTTGTTGTCTTTCAAATCCAAAAAGAAATACAATTCTTTGTTGAAAGTGAATTTTTTGACTTAAACACACATTAACCCTAAGAGATTGTACATTATGGAAAGGGTGAAAGTTGACATTGTATGGGTTATTCATTTAAATTAATATAAGCATATAGAAAAGGATCTGGTTATGACCAGTAGCTAGAGATAAAGGTAGGGGCTTATGTAGAGAAAGATAGGTGATTATGGAGCAAGATAGTTGGAGAAATAAATTAGCAAATAATGTAAGGGAGAGAGAGATAGATTGGGTTAGAGAAGGAGATAAAGTTAGAGATATGAGTTAGATTAGAGATGAAAAAGAAAACAACAAAAAATCAACAAAACCTCAAAATAAAACACATCTTACTTGACAACCCCTTCGGGAGTTATTTACCATTTTGATGGAGAGAGAAGACTTCAAGACTTGATTGATGCACCAAGTTTAAGTCTTCTTTGATTTGAGTCGATCTTCCAAAGATTACTTACAAGATTGGATAGTCTTTCTCAAGGAGCAAGTGTAGATTTCCCTACATGATGTGGACAGATTGGGGTCCACCATTTTTGAGCATATCTCCTCAACATGGCTCCCAAAAAAAAAAAAAATAGGGACAAAAAATTCAGTTCATAAGCTGCGACCCCCATTTTATATACTTTCTCCAATTGGATTGAAACCATGTGTAAAAAAATCATCAAAATAAGGTATCTTTCTGGTAGCAAAAGTCTTTTTGTTGTCACCTTAGCCTAAACTTTCATTTGATTTCAATGGACACCTCATACAATATGAAAGCATGACATTGCTTCTTGACAAAGTTTTGTAGACATCTTTTCAATAATTCATTAAAATAGGAGTATCTTTGAAAATCATGCAAACTAGTGTCCCACTAGGATTTGATTCCTTCCTAGTAGCTATTAAAAAAATATAAAAAATACATATAATATATATATATTAGAAATCACACTAGCTATAGGACCTACTAGAGAGTGAGGTAATAATGGGATAGTAAAAAGAAATAACTAATGTTTTTTTTTCCAAGTTAAAGAGGCGCGGTTGTTGACGATTTTTCCCACAATACTTATTATCCTTGAGATAAATACTAGGATGAGATAGAAAGCTTATTATTATACTTAAATATGCATATGTACATTATAGAAAATATACTTATGTATCTAAAAAGTCACAAAATAAATCTCTTGGCAATCGTTCCCACTATGTACATGCCACATCACAACAACGATTGTTATATCTAGGAAATCTTGCATAATTGGATCTTGTCTACATTGTGTTCAGCCTCTGACATGAAGGTTATGATCAAGTGGAGATGAGAATGAGGTTTTTTGAAAGCTTAGGCCCCTGTCACATGCAAGTGGAAAATTTTGTGTCTTTAAACATAAAAAGTCAAGCGTGCCGAACTTTCAAAGGCAATGTAAGAGAGCGAGAAAACTAGAAGGGTTAAAAGCATGATAAGAGAAAGAGAGAGTGTATAGATATTGGCCAACTCGTTTCGACCCTTATTAGGTCTCATCAGGGAAATTGATACAAACTCTCTTTAAGCTTATATAGGTTTGAGCTTGGAGGAACAAGGGAGGGAGTCACTATCAAGGATTTACGACAAGGCTTTTCAAGATTTTTCTCAAACTTCAAGGTTGAATTGGAAATTTACTAAGGGAAGCTCAGAAGTACCAACAATAAAGGAGCGTAAGGATAGTGGCATCAAATCTTAGGACATTAAAGAAGTGTAAGGATAGTGCAGCTATCTTCAAAGAGAGATGCGGTTTTTGACTTCAAGGGGTTGGTACAAAGGAGCTTAAAGGATCAAAGGGAGAGTGGGGTGTCTCAAGAGGATTCAAAGTCTTAATAGATTTTGATTTGTAAAGGGGAGGTATTAAGGAAATACCAAGGTTTTGGTGGTATATGTGTGTGTGTTGAGAAGGGGGGGGGGGGGGGGGGGGGGGGGAGGAGCAAGGTAGAAACATAGAGCTCAAAAGGCTAAGGATGGGAGAAATAAGTGTATAATCTTCTCTGGTATGAGCAAAGTTGATTTGAAAGGGATAGGTATAGATGGTGCAAAAAAAGGCTCCAACACCATCTAGGGATAGATTTAGAGTTAAACATGACTATAACAAGATAAAGATAACGTTTTGGGGGAGTCAGGAGAGTAAGATAAGTTTAAAAGGTTTATGAGTAGGAAAAGGATTGATTGAATGGAAAAAAGAGTAAAAGAGTTGAGCTCAAAAAGATGAACAAAGGATTTGAGGAGATGGTATGACTTTGGATTCATTCAAAGTAAGAGAGGGGGAAAGAGGACTCCGAGATACGGGTTTGTATAGTACAGATATGGGTTGCAACCAAATCTAGTTGTGCTCTTTGGTAAGAAAAGGTTGGGTTAGGTAATCTCGGTTTGAAGCAAGATCCCTTTTGGTTTGACATTTTAGGTAAGTAATGAGATTGTGCTTATAGGTAGTCTCTTATCTTAACCAAGGTATTGAGTGGTATATGAAATTGACTATGATAAAGCTATTGATTTAATGCTTAGGCGGAGGTTGAAGAGCATGCTCGGTTGGTGTTTATGCAATCTTGAAGGTAGGGTCAAACATGTCATGGTTTTGAATTGAGCCGGTTCGTTAGATTCAAACAAGGAAGGATTTAATAGAGGGTTTATAAAGATGGGATTGGGTTTAAAAATCTGGCTTGGGGGAGGGGGGGGGGGGGGGGGGGGGGGGGGTTTAAACGGGTATCAAACTGCTTGCAAAAGAGTCTCGCCTATAAGTACTATTAATGTACTAGCAATGCATGATTTTAAAAGTGTCCACCAAAAGTGAAAAGACTCCCTCCAAAGTCTCCTAGTCGAGCGAATGACGTAGTGCAAGCTTTCAGGGGCACCTTTTGCACTACATGGAGTAGCTTTGTGAAAAGAGCAAGAGAAAAGGTTGGCATCTTTTGTTGAGAAGAGGCCCCAACATTGTTGACACTAGGTGAATGAAGATCCAATGAAGAGTACCCAAAGAGAGATTATGATTCAATGGTTTGCCGACCTTGATCTTCAAAGTCCTTAGCAAACAAACCCCAAATTGTTCTTTGAAACCGTAATTTTGCACTCACAAAGATGTATATGTTTTCCTTAGCGATTGGAATGAGTTGTGTATATAAGTCTTCATGGTTCATAATCAATCAAGACTCACCCTCTAGAACAAAATAAATATGTGCACATCGAATGAGTTAGAATAATTTAGGAGAGGTAGAATAATAAGGAGTGGAGAGAAAATAATTTCTTGTAGTCTTTCAGGTCCAAAAAGAAATACAATTCTTTATTGGGAGTGAATTTTTCGACTTAAACACACATTAATCCTAAGAGATTGTACATTATGGAAAGGGTGAAAGTTGGCATTGTGTGGGTTATTCATTTAAAGTAATATAAGCATATAAAAAAGGATCTGGTTATGGCTGGTAGCTAGAGATAGAGGTAGAGGCTTATGTAGAGAAAGATAGGTGATTATGGAGCAAGATAGTTGGAGAAATAAATTAGCAAAGAATGTAAGGGAGAGGGAGATAGATTTGGTTAGAGAAGGAGATAAAGTTAGAGATATAGGTTAGATTAGAGATGAAAAAGAAAACAACAAGGAATCAACAAAACCTCAAAGTAAAACACGTTTTACTTGACAAACCCTTCGGGAGTTCACCATTTTGATGGAGAGAGGAGAAGAGGGAAGACTTTAAGCCTTGATTCATGCACCGAGTTCAAGTCTTTCTTTGATTAGAGTTGATCTTCCAAAGATTGCTTACAAGATTGGATAGTCTTTCTCAAGGAGCAAGTGTAGGCTTAGGCTTATGTTTATGTACAATTAGGCATTAATTCTCTCACTTTCTAACGAATGGTTTTCAAGGAAGAAGAGGTCCCCTTTTATAGGTGAAGGGAACCCCAAGTGTTACACAATAAAGAGAGGAGCCAGTGTGAACAGGAGCTGACAAAGTTTGAAATGGGACTGGGGTCCACCATTTTGAGCATATCTCCTCAACGTGGCAAAAAAATCATCAAAATAAGATATCTTTTTGGCAACAAAAGTCTTTTTGTGGTCCCCTTAGCCTAAATTTTCATTTGATTCCAATAGACACCTCATATAATATGAAAGCATGACATTGCTCCTTGACAAAGTCTTGTAAGTATCCTTTCAACAATGCATTAAAATAAGAGTATCTTTGAGAATCATGCAAGTTAATGTCCCACTAGGATTTGATTAGTTCCTAGTAACTATTAAAAATAAATAGAAAAAATACATATAATATATATATATATTGAAAATCACACTAGCTATTTGATTTACTAGAGTATGAGGTAATAATGTGATAGTAGAAAGAAATAACCAATGCTTTTTTTTTCAAGTTAAAGAGGTGCAACTATTGACGCTTTTTCCCACAATACTTATTACCCTTGAGATAAATACTAGGATAAATACTAAGATGAGATAGAAAGCTTATTAATATACTTAGATATGCATATGTACATTATAAAAAATATATGTTAACCCTCACGGCTCACGGACACCCCATCACCTACGACGGACGTGTATTATGTATTTGGTAGAGTCAGGTACCGGGCTTGTCGGACCAATAGGAAAAGGGTAAGAGTGATCGCCGATGAGAGGCGCACTCTAACTGGGACATTCAAGGGATTAGTTGGCTAAGCATGGGCGCCCAAGTGTGAATGGGGTGAGCTCATATAAAAGCCAACTAAACCTAAAATTCACTCATTCTCTCATTTGTGCAATAGAAGAGTGCTCTTGCTCCATCTCCATCTCCATCTTCTTCTTCTTCACCTCCTTGTGTGTGTGTGTATGTGTGAGAGAGAGAGAGTGAGAGTGTGTGTGCGATCGAGCATTACGAAGGCACGACGGCGGCGAAGCGATTGAGCGCGGCACGACTGCAGCTTCTTCTTCATCGCGGCGAGGAATCCACCACAAAGGCGAGCGTAGAGCGGTGAGTGACACACCCTTTGCTCTCTTGAGCTTGCTAGATTAGTCTTGTTGTGTGCTTGGAGCCATTTGTGGCTCGCACACGGTGTAACGGCAAGTCCCTTGCTTCGACAGTGCGGCAAGGAGCGCACATTTTTGGCGCCGCTGCCGGGGAATCGCCCTGCACTAAGCCCAAGAGGCACTTTGTGCTTCTCCTATGAGTTGTTTGTAGTAGGAAAGAAGAGGAAGAGGAAGAGGAATGAGTTGTTTTTCTGTAAGTTGTTAATTTCTGTGTTATCTGCAAGTTCTGTGATTTCTGCATAATGTTGTGTTTTCTGTTTGCACACAGTCTTTGCACAATTAGTAGTCGTTAGCTTGTTTGCAGTGAATGAATAAGTAGGAAGGCAGTTAGAAATTTCTGTTTGCACACAGTCTGTACACAGTTTTCTGTCAAGGTTTGGCTGCACACAGTCTTTGCACAGCAAGGTAGTGAGAGAGGAAGTAGGTGGACAGTTAGCTCACTGCCAGTAAGCACTTAATAGGTTAGTCAGTGGTTAGCAGCACTGTTAGTAAGTAGATAAGGTAGTGAGCTGTCTGTGAGCTGTTGACTGGGAGGTTAGGTAGGTGAGAGTGTGTGTGGCCAAGAAAAGATCACCTGAACCACGCGTGGTCATCGCCCAAAAAATAAATTAAAAAATTAATTAATTAATTTAAATTTAAAAAAAAAAAACGAAAATATTTAAGCATGAGTGACTGGGGGGGCTACACTAAAATTTTGATCGGGATCGGGATCCCAAGCCCAAGCCCAGGCCTCAGTCCTCAGTCTCATGATATATACTAGACTCACTCTTGTATATATACCCTACCCCCTCAAGAGGGAATGAGAGCATGTGGGGCAAGTCCTCCATTCTCCTCCCTTCTCTTCCCACTTGCACCCTTAGACTTTCTAATTTGGGCCTAGTTCCCTACTAGAAATTGACGGTTTTAGGGATTCCGAGGGCATAAAGTGACCAAACGGAGGGCTGTAAAGCACGGCATGTCCCTCTGACCAAGACGCTCGTTTTGAGCTATCATACGTTCTATTCTATAGCTGGGTCAGAAAAAAAGGACCAAAAAATAATTTAAAAAAAAGACTTGGGTTGCAAAACACCCAAAAATACTAGGTGAGCAACCTTCACGGGCACTCACTGACACTTCTAGGGGATCCAAGTCATATGAACCTACGCTCTGGACGAGTGTTAGAGCACGAGCATATTGGTAGTGCCTCCATTTACGCGGGCACCCATTATTCCTCCACCCTAGGTTCTGGACCTTCGGCCGGGACTCAAGGTAGCGCGACCCAAGATCCTCATATCGCGTCTAGTGATTCTTCCTCTGACTACGAAGTCATGGAGGGGTATCCTACACCAAACCCTGATAGTTCAAGTCAAGACATGCATGCCATGGGCCCACGGCCCGGGTCCAGCGTGTTTAGCCGCTTAAAAGAGACCCTTAGTAGAGCTACTCGCTCCGAACATGCGGTTAATGAAATAAATGAAGGGAGTGGGGAAGTAAATTCGTCATTCATGCCTAAAATGGACCCTATGCTTCTTGAGAGTGTGCATGTGAATGTTCCATCCACTGCACCTCTTGATCCTTTAGGACTATCTCCCTCTAAGGTTTTACTACCCGATGGTAGGAGTCTTGCCGAAGTACAAGAGATCGAACGCTATATGCAAGCAACAAGGGAGAGGGAAATTGAGAACCTACGAAGGCTAGAACAAAGTCGAGCCCTGAAAGCAAAGGCTCCTATGACAACAATCATGCCAGCCGAGCAACCGAGTTCTCCCAAGGTAGCAGTCACGGAGGGGCAAGCTATGGGGAGCAATAATGCTTCCACTTCAAGGGAAACCTCCAGCACGCCAGGCCTAGATGGGATATTCCTAAACGAAAATTGGGAGTATGACCTACAAGCAGAAGCTTTAACTGATCGGTACACAGGACACACCTATCATGTGGGTTGGTTAGATGTTCTACAATCCACATCGGGTGCTACTAGCATAGATGAGCAACAACAGAAAGTCTGTGATGTCCTCCATAGGATTGTCGAGTTAGAAAGACAGAACACAGGGATCAACATGCCTTCAACAGGCCTAATGAGATTCTTGGATACGGGAAAGGCCAACCAACCAACCCTGTCACAAATGGAGACTCCCTCAGTGAGCCCCATTGATCCTCCATATGTTGTTTCGTCAGGAGCCTCAGTACAATCTGAGCCCACAAGTGGCAGCTTTACCTTCCCAGATCTAGCTCATCTTTCTCTTAATGACACTACGGCTACCATGCATATCCCAGTGGTGAGCATGACAAGAAGTACACCATGGAGTTCATTTGTTAATGGCTCTCGCGATTAAACAACTTAATTAACCACATAAAATTAAGAAGCTTACCCATGGTATTAATATTCGATCTCTAGTGCCTTTCGACCGTCAAATTAGCGACCCCAGACTTGTTTAATTTTTTACCTTTACATGTGTTTATGCATTTGATTACATTGCAATTTAATGTTCATTGCTGACAAATTGTTTGAAATTCTTTTACCAATCAATTTGTCTACCTAAAACTGCATATGCTTTTTACTCACTTATGAGAATGCAATTACTGTGCCAATGTTGTTTGATTTTGCAGTGACTGAAGAAGGCTAAGGACATTCATCTCAAATGCTCTTCCACCTCGACGAACGAGCTTCAACTCAATAGCTTTCGAGGACGGAATCTACATCAGGAAGGGGGGCATGTTAACCCTCACGGCTCACGGACACCCCATCACCTACGACGGACGTGTATTATGTATTTGGTAGAGTCAGGTACAGGGCTTGTCGGACCAATAGGAAAAGGGTAAGAGTGATCGCCGATGAGAGGCGCACTCTAACTGGGACATTCAAGGGATTAGTTGGCTAAGCATGGGCGCCCAAGTGTGAATGGGGTGAGCTCATATAAAAGCCAACTAAACCTAAAATTCACTCATTCTCTCATTTGTGCAATAGAAGAGTGCTCTTGCTCCATCTCCATCTCCATCTTCTTCTTCTTCACCTCCTTGTGTGTGTGTGTGTGTGTGTGTGTGTGTGTGTGAGAGAGAGAGAGAGAGAGAGAGAGGGAGAGTGTGTGTGCGATCGAGCATTACGAAGGCACGACGGCGGCGAAGCGGTTGAGCGCGGCACGACTGCAGCTTCTTCTTCATCGCGGCGAGGAATCCACCACGAAGGCGAGCGTAGAGCGGTGAGTGACACACCCTTTGCTCTCTTGAGCTTGCTAGATTAGTCTTGTTGTGTGCTTGGAGCCATTTGTGGCTCGCACACGGTGTAACAGCAAGTCCCTTGCTTCGACAGTGCGGCAAGGAGCGCACAATATACTTATGTATCTAAAAGTCACAAAATAAATCTCTTGACATTCGTTCCCACTATGTACTTGCCACAACACGACAATGATTGTTACCTAAGAAATCTTGCATGCATGCATCTTGTCCACATTGTGTTCAGCCTCTGACTTGAAGGTTATGATCAAGGGAAGATGAGAATGAGGTTTTTTCAAAGCTTAGGCCCCGGTCACATGCAAGTGGATGGACATATCAATTGCTGACCTGGAACCAACGAGAAGGAGTGTCTTCGCTTTCACTTTTCACACAGAGTTGACGGTCATTAGCTTCCTGTCTAAGCAGGTTTCCGGGTCGCATGTAGCAACAAAGAGAATGCGTCTAACCCCTCAACTTGCCAAAGCTTTGCCTTTAACAAATTCAATCAATCATGTTCTTCGCAGCTCTCTCGTAGAGCCAATTTCTATACAAAGAGATGCGCATTGTGTGCTAAGAGTGCTCCCAGATGCAAAACTTCTAGAAACAGTCGCTTGTCCAACCACAACTTTGTCACATATGGATAATGTCCATGTGTGACAAAGGCCTTATAGGCTGTGAACAAGCCCCAGGCTTCCGCAACATTGGTGGCAAACCCTTAAGGGGAGGGGGCTTCATCCACTTGCCTTCTATGTTTTAGCATGCCTACATGATCTTTACTCTATTTTTTGGCCTGTCCAAAGGGCAAAGGCTATAGAGATGCCTTCTCTTTTTGCTGACTAAAATAGAAAAAATTGAGTTCTATTTTTTAAAAAAAATTAATAGATAAAAAATGTTGATTGGTTGAAATAAGGTAGTGGGCATTCATTTATTCCATGTACACTGAATGTGGGCCTTTGAAACCCTTTACGTTTCTACGAGCATGATTCATAGAGGATTCTCTTTTTGTCTCGAATTGTGTGATAAAATAGGGTAGTCCCCTTTGTCGGCATGTTTCTCTCTCTCTCTCTCTCTCTCTCTCTCTCTCTCTCTCTCTCTCTCTCTCTCTCTCTCTCAATTAGATTGGTTGGAAGACACGGAGGATACTCATTAGGAAGACATACACATAGGCACACAATCCCCCTCAGCACATAGAAGACGTGGAGGATACTCATTGCAAAGACATCCACATAGGCACGCAATCAGATTCCCGACCAGGTCATCGCGACATGCAGCACGAGTAGCTTGCACTAGTGGGAGAAGGGTAGCCTTCCTTTCACAGCCTACATCTTTTACCGATGAGATACTACGGCCTTCTCTCGAACCTTCGTTTGATGATCCATTTTGGAGTTAACAAAAGCACCTAGTGGTGTTGACAGATTCTGACGACAGCAGGCAGCAAGGCGACGAGTGAAGGAAGGTGGAGGTAGCAAGGCGACATGCAGAGTGTAGAAGAGGAGAGTGGTGGATAGGGCCGGCCCTTGGCTTGGAAATCTAGAAGGCACACCGCATGCCCCAACAACACCACAACTTGCTCACATCCTTATCTTTGCTTTGAACTACTCACTCAAAGGCTCTCTAGCTCACATGGAAACTGATCTGGTGGATGTTATCAATATCGAAGTGTTGATGGTGTAGATAGTGAATACATAAGAGGCGGTGGGCAAATCTGAGGTAGAGAGTGGTGTGGGGCTTCTACAGTAACCAATTGCAGGTAATCAAGGAGGTTGAGGATGAAAGTGTGGGTGCATGGGCAAACTCTCCTCTTGGTTGTTGAAGGTAGTGGGAAATTATTGCATGGATCAAGCTGTAAAGAGAATGACTAGGGGGTTCTCGACACCATGATTCATCACTAGGAGTGTGGTTTCATCACTAGACTTTGCTGGTCTAGCTGTCCGCGTTCCATTTCCGCTTGAAACTACCTCCATGTGGCCATTTGCAACCTCTGTGTCTTGTCTTAGCATCGCTGCAGTCTATATGGGCATAAAGTTGCAAGTGTGAGATAGGATTCGTTATGACTTTGCACCTCTTGATGGCTTTGTGGCTCTTAATGACAGTCATATGCACCTCTTCTCACCAAAGCCATGCCACCTCGACAATGTTGTACCAACGTCCAGTTGCATGGTGGCCATCTTATGAGAAGGGTTCATGGTGGCTCTATGGGGTGGACAAGGAAATAGGTAAAAGCTTGGTGGGTGTGCAATGGCAACCACAAGCGAGGTGCCAATGGCTTCAATTAAAGCGTAGCGGGGAAGCAATATAGCATGATAGTGTAAACATGAGATTGCACCTGCAGTGGCTTCATGCTAGTGGAAGTGGCCATGAGGGTGGGTGAGGACGTTTGCATACCGCTATAAGCAACGAACAAGGATGAGTATGAGTAGCATGAAGAAGCTTATAGGTCGCTTTATCTATCTACCATATTCAATTAGCAAAACTCATTATAGCGTTGCATGAACAACTAGCAGCTTGTCTTCTCTAAACATCAAAAAATTTGTGACGCCCATTACTTGCACTTAGCATTTGGGCCAACTCAAAAACTGCGTTATTATCTTCTTATGATGTTTGCGTTACAACAGTTTCCCCTCACTCGTTTGGGGACTAGAAGGAGTTTTTTAAACCCCCACCATTACGAGAACAGCCTCAAGGCTCAAGACGAGTTTTGCGTTGTCTATGCCATGCAGTTGGAAATCTCTATGAGGAAGGCTACGTGGATGTGCATTGGCCATGTTTTTACAATTGTGTCTCTATGCAAACCATGGTTTGTTGCTACTTAAGCTAATTATTGTATGATTTTCTTCCATAGATGTGCCAGGCACTTGGTGTTTTCGAATGGGCGAGGCAAACTATTATGAGTTGAATGCAAGCACATACATGCAAAGGCCACCAAATCCATTCAATCCAGAAAGCAAATTTTCATTTGACATTTGAAAGGAAGCTATCAGTGTTTATTGGCCTTTTATTATGGCTTCTTGTTACTTGAGAGGGTTTGTGAAGGGTAGTCATTTTATGTTTGCAGACCATGGAGAGGTGATAGGTTATAAAGGGGGTGATGTGAGATGTGACAGCCTACAGAAGATTGTGCTAGACTCCTATTTGGGTTGGAGCAAGTTTAATGTATGCTTATCTATGCTAGTATGGCTCTCTCTCGAAGCCTTCATTGTCTTGGGGTTTGCAGGTGGACAAGCCCTTTGCTCTTTGTAGGTGAGTACTTTCTGCTTGATGTCTACTGGTGGGCTTGGTTCTCATTAAGACCTCCCATATTTTGCTTTAGCTAATTGCGATGTGGTGGCAAGCGGCTGCTGAAAAAAGCTACACCAGAACATGCCCCAGGTAGCTCTTCAACTATGCCCACCTGCTTACTTCGTATAGAGCTGTTTAGAAATTTGTGAATGTATACCCATGATTTTTCTACTGGCTCACCAAAATTTTCCTGCAATTGACATGGTTGTTGCTCTGCTAGTAGTGCAATTTGTGCACCTTCATCGTATTTCCAGTCATGTATTAGGGTTTTTGGTTCATTCCTATGTGCTCATTCCAGGGTTCTATTTGTCAAAATTTGGGCTCTTTTATGCCTTGCATTTTCCTATTTTTTGTTTCTGCCTTTGAGGCCGTGTTAGGGCTCTATTTGCTCTCTATGTATGGCACTATTTGATATTTGGAATTGCTAGCTCATACTCAACTTATTTTTGTGGATTCAAAAGAGAATTCCTAACCATGATTGCTTTGTGTTGGGCAGGTCAAAAAGAAAGTATCTAGTCGAAGACATTGCTGCCGATCACAATGCATGCTCATGCGCGACCATGGGCTACATGTTTTTGCCGATGTTGGCACTTAGGACTCGTTTCAAGCATGCTTGTGCTCTATTGGGCAAGTAAAAATTGTAAGGTCCTGATTTAGTTATGCATGTTGGTTAGTGTGACCAACAGGATGTTGATTTTGCATTGTGGCATGTATTGAACAAATAAATTGATTACTGCTGCTCCTCATAGTCTAATCTTCTTTGTTTGCCTATTGGATCATGTCCAGGTGTTTGGGGAGCCAATCATGTAGTTCATTTTCCTGGATCCAAGCTAAGGCTCAACGAATGGCTTGTGATGATGTTATTGAGAATCTGTTCGAATGCGTTATGCTTGGCAGTGATTTGGTCAATATGTATTGGCAAGAAAACAAAGGGTTTTTAATGAGCTTCTAGTCCTAGATGTCATTTCTTGCAGGACATGCCTGATAGAGGTAGAGCTTAGGAAGTTCCGGACTGTTTATAGAGGATGTGAAGCGAGGGATTGTTTGCAGATGCAATCACCTGCAGCTGTGGTTGAATGGTTGGGTTGTTCATACTTGTATATTATTTCTGGTTTACTTATTGCTATCCTTGTCTCCATGGATCGAGAAACAAAGTATTTGGGAACCGGGTTTTGAGCAGCTGTCCACTGGTGGGAGCCAAAGTCAAGATTTTTTGGCTGCCTTGTTTCTGATGGTGCCTCCAACATGTACAGGAGTTGGAGCAGATGGTTGCAACAGGTTTTGAAGAATCGGGTCTGCAGCCCTTCCAGTCGGTGAAGACTTAGGAATAGCATGCTTGAAGGATCCAGCATCAATGTAGCTTCTCATCCTCGAGAGGATTGCTCTTTCTAATCCTTCTTCCTGGTGTTTAGAGAGGTTATTGACAGTCGCAACCCCATACCATTAGAAAAGTGCTTAGTAAGTCTGTACTTAGGAATAGGAAAGTACTTGGTTATTTGTATGTGGTAACGAGGAACCCCTGAACCTCTTTAGTTTTCAGGCATAATAATGTCATTTCAGGTTTAATTTCCAACACTCAGATGTATGTAGCTGGTTTTCTCCTCAACTCATTTT
This sequence comes from Adiantum capillus-veneris, assembly GCF_014529385.1. NCBI lineage: Eukaryota > Viridiplantae > Streptophyta > Polypodiopsida > Polypodiales > Pteridaceae > Adiantum > Adiantum capillus-veneris. The sequence goes on along the minus strand of NC_140940.1, from coordinate 143,940,749 downwards.
GGACTCCATGAATAAATTGGACACTTCTGTGCTTTTGTTTTATGTAGTGTTGCAAATAACATATTTTTCCTTTGTGTCAAGATGCTACCTTGGATTATGCGGCCGACGTGTTGTCCATTGAAGTCACGATGATGAATTAATGCTGTGTGTCTTGTATGCCCTTGTGCCATTCCATTGTGTGAAGCCTTGTTTGATATCCATGTTAGCAGTACTAGTTTGCTTGGGCAAATAATGCACATGATGAATCCTTAGTGTGCTCCATGCATCGTCAGGCTTTGGTCTATATTCATACAATTTTAGTTATTCTGGTGCATTGCAGTGGGTTACTTGGCCCTAAGCCTTACTAAAGCGCCTTATGCATGGGCTAGGAATTAATTTTTGGGGACAGCAGCAAGGTCTTAACAGTGTTGTTGGAACTTGTGCGTCATCAAAGTGAATCGCAGTCCTTGCTATGTGGGTGAACAACAGTTTGTTCATTTATATAAAAGCAGGTCCCCCCCATCTATTCTAAGGGTTCTTTTCCCTTATTAATGCTTGGTGCAATTGTGCATTCAACTTTGTTTGCGTATCTCCAAAGTGGTGCTATTCTGGAATTTGGATGTACTTTGCATGTATGTATCTTAATGCATGAGTCCGCTATTTTATACTAATATACAAGCGTCGCCTCCGATCATCTCTCTCTCTCTCTCTCTCTCTCTCTCTCTCTCTCGCGTTCATACTGATTGCTGAGCACTCAAAGACAACCTGCAACAGCAATGTGACGTTCTCTCCCTCTGTCACTTTCTTGCATTCTGGGCCAACCCCTGCCATCCTCACAGAGCCCCCCTCCCAACTAACCCCTTCAAGCCCCCCCTAAAAAGAAACAACAAAAATAATCTTAGTTTTCATTAGCAAAAAGGATGGTCTCCTCCAAGGCCTTAGTTGGGCAGACCAAAAACAGTGGAAAGGATAAAAACAATCATGCGCAATTCATAACTTTAATCTATGCGCAACTCGATTTGTCTAAGCAAATATGTCATATTGATTTTTGAAGAGTGTAAAAGTGTAGCCTCCAGAGCTGAGGAACCCCTTATCAATGGTAACAACCACAAGGAGAATATATGTCAAATCTGTCATAATGCAGAAGAACAAAAAACTACACTTGGTCATGAACTCCACCGAGATGTCTTCCTTTTGACGCTTAGAAATCCAAATAAAACCCCCAATTGCTATTTGAATATCAAGGTATCATAGGTTTTCTTGGATTGTAGATCTTGACAGGGCCCTTTGTCGCAACTGCTCCTCGGTACAGAAGCAGCAGGAACTTTTATGCAGACCTTCCCTTCTAAAGTCTCATTGGACGAAGTAATGCACTAATTCCTACCACTTCCATACCTTGCCAAACGTGATATCCTAGTCCTCAACATGAAAACCTACCTGTGCTTTGTAGGACAGAAACTCATTGCAATGAACCTTTATCGTGCAAAATGAAATGACGGCAAGATCTCTCTCTCTCTCTCTCTCTCTCTCTCAATTAGATTGGTTGGAAGACACGGAGGATACTCATTAGGAAGACATACGCATAGGCACTTGATTTGGAACTTTGTAAACTCCAATAGAGAAATCTGATCAGCCTCGATACATCCCAACATCAATTGATGTGTGCTTTGTCATCTCATCAATCCTTGGTTTGATTGTACATAGAAAATAGTTTTCATGAGAAAGAAACCTTAAGCTGGGATTAACTTTTTTTTTGGTAAGACTAGCTTACATTAATGTGCTCTATTCATTGGCAGGCCTTGTGATTTTACCACTTTTTAAGACAACCATATATTTAAATTTTGGTTGCTCTTTTTGGTTAATTCCTACCTAATTCAATGAAAACGCAGCTGACAAAGCAGGCCTAGTGCTGTATCTTCTCTCTCTCTCTCTCTCTCTCACTCACACACACACACACACACACACACACACACACACACACAGCGCTCTACTGCCGCTTGATCCTTGTTGCAAATGATGATCGCTAGCGCTTCCCGACAAGATATGGCCCTGGTCCGCTTAGTCACCTTGGACCCATGCGATTCTCTCCCTTGCTTATTTCTTTCTCAAGTTGTTTTTGTTCTTTTCAGGAGGCAAAAAGCAGTAGGGAGAAATGTGGCATTTGCTGCATACCCGTTTCTACTCGGGGTGTTCTAGACTGCTGCAGTGACATGTAAGTAAGAGAGAGAGAGAGAGAGAGAGAGAGAGAGAGAGAGAGAGAGCGCAGATTATGTGGGAACATCTCGTGGCCGCGCACTAACATAACAATGTTATGAAGGTCTTGTCTAATCACGAGCATAGCTGTCTGTGCACTAATATAACAATGTCATGAGAGAGAGAGAGAGAGAGAGAGAGAGAGAGAGAGAGAGAGAGAGATCACTCAGGAATTATTCACGTACTCATATATTGTTCGATTGATGAACAGATTTTGCTATAGCTGTATAGACACGTGGTCAGCATTCACAAATTCATGTCCTCTCTGTAAGCTGCGGTTCAAGTTCATCACTTTTGTTCCTGTAAGTGCTCTTCAGCTTAGCAATGGTATCACGTTTCACAAACTTGTTGCGTGGAGTCAGAGTAGGCAACTTGACGATCCTTTGTACTTAAGACCTATGACACTCATATGGTAGTGTGATATGATGGAAAAAGCCCCGATGTCGGTTGACTTTTTTGCAAAGATTAATAATCACTTTGCTAGAAAAAAATCCGTTGAAGGCATATTTTAGGCTTCAAAATCTTGCAAAATAAATGATGTCATTTCATGAGTACGTTACAGCCTTCATCAAAACCCTGAGCTAAACATGGCTAAACACACCTTGGCATGAGAAACCTATCTCACACTGACCGGGCACAGCCACAAGACAGCCCTCGTTCTCTAGCACTTGTCCTCGGGAGAAATTGGGACTGACTATACGAGATGCCTAAACTCTAACAACCCCTTTGAGCTCTTGGAAAGGAAGTCGGACTAGGAAGCTAGAGTGAGCAATCTGCAAGTGTAAAAGCGAGGGTTTTTATGGACGAGGATATTTGCTACAAACTCCGCAATAAAAAAGTGTCTTGCAGTATACAATCCAATTGCTACCGTTGAAAGACGTCCGAGAAGTAAAATGGTGTCCGTTGAAAGGTAAATCCAGCTCTATCAAGAATCTCCTCAAGCCAACCGACTCATAAGTCGCACATTCAGCATCTGCTGGTGAGGTAAACTATTGGTATCCGGATCATTTTCCAACTCTAAAGTGCTCCACCCTCGAGGAAAGACTAGGTAATCTGTTGGTCATATACCACACAGAAACTCCAAGCTGCTCTACAAGAAGTCCAAGAATAGGAGAATCGAGGCTACTAAGGAATAAAGTGTCTGATTACAGAGAATCAAAGAACTGCACCAACCATCATATACAATGATGAACTGCATTTGAAAGAATTGCATTAGAGCTGAGAGTGAAAACCGCTATGGATCCTCATCTGTCTGGAAAAACTCTCGAGAGATTATCACCCCACTCTCTGAGTGAATCGGGAATAAACATCCAACAAAAAAGAGCACACATCAATACCGAGATTGCGGTTGAAACGACAATCAAGAGACCCTGCACCCAAGCTCTGTAAGAGAAGAACAAGGTGCTATAGAAGATGGGGTTTGACATTATGCCTTGCATACCCCCAAACACTGTTCATGGCATATATTGTTGGTTTCCAGGCGCATAACCAACCATACTCTGAAACACAGATCCACCCCCGAAATACCCAGGATGTACCATGGGTGGTGGAAAAACCCGATGCATTGCCTGGAAACTGGTTCCCTGTCCCTGTAACACAACATGCGGGCTTGGGAAGGTGGCGGGCTGAACTGGCAAAGCCTGTAGAATAGGCGTCCTAACCACTTGTTTAAGAACGGAAGGAACTTGTTTTGGAGCCCCTGACTCCGCAACATGCGAGTGCTTCCTATCGTGTTGAGACGCATGAAGTACTTGGGCTTGAGCCTCAACAGGCTCCACGGGCTGTGTGAGTTGCAATGTAAAGTACAGCGGAAGTGAATGTTGAACTTTGCTCAAGATGAGTGCTCCGAACTGTGCTCAAGGGTTCCTTTTACTTATGGAAGGGAGAGCCTTCCGTTCCTTTAATGAGAGAGTGCAAATGATCACAAACAAAGTGGAAGACACTGTGAATGAAGGTGTTGAGACTGAGAGAGAGAGAGAAAAAAGAATACGACACCAGACGGTTCTCAAACCCTCCTCCAAGGGCCCCCCTCTCTATGGCGAGAAGTCTATGCGATTGATTGCACAAGTCTCGTACAATGGTCTAGATGCAATGGATTGCCGACGATGTCGACGACAATGATGACGACGACGAGGACGATCTGAAATCTGAAAACGCTAGGGCTGAAATGTGCAAATCGCTAATTGCTGAATTCTGGCATTGTGTCGGCAAGGACGACGACGCGACGACGATGCATTGAAAACGCAGATGCTGAAAACTGCGGACAGCGGGCTGAAACTGAAACTGCTGGTTGATCTGACGGTACGCCGAGGATCTGTTGTGGGTAGGTGGTATCTGCGAGGCTAGGGACGGGATCTGCTGTGTCTAAGTGCTGAAAACTGAAAACGTTGCTGCTATGGGCTGATCTGACGTTGGAAAACTGCAAAATGCTAGGCTATCTGCAATTTGTAAAAATGCCAAGAGATCCGTAGCCAAAACGCCAAGGCTGATCTGGTATTGCTGAAAACGCTAGGCTGAAACTGTAGCAAAAAACGCTATCTGTTCTGCTTTTGGCTGGAAACGCTAGGCCACCTGCCTGTCTTGCTGAGAAGGTGCACTGCAAGTTGCTGGAACTTTTGCTGTCTCTTCTGCCAGAAAGTGCTAGCGCAAGGTTTTTTATATAGTAACTTAGCAAATTTGTCGTACCCAGTTTCCCAACAAAGTCACTTATTAAATAATATGTGAAAAATGAATAAATAGGGAAAATGGGTTCTGTGCACTGTAAAATGCTCATGATGGGTATTGATTGTCATGCCCATGATCATGCTGTGTGCAACCCCAGAGGATATGCAACTACTCTAAGTGCCTGGACATGCACGGCCTGCACGTAGGCTCACAAAGGTGCCAGAACACTTCCTAAGCTGACCTGAACCCTAGACCTGAGATAGCTTGTCCACATGCACATAGGGTTAGATATGCACGTGACATCCCCTCCTTTTCAAAGTGAGGTACTGGTACCGAGCTGTATGGCGTCGAGGGAGAGCGCCAACAACATTTGGAATCCTGGGAAGGACTCTTCGCCGGCCCACTCTGATGCGTGGGTTGTGTGATACTTGAACTTCATGAAGGTCTGCAATGCTTGCTTCCTTGGGCCGTGCCAAAAGCGACGTGAAGGGATCTGTGGCTGCTTCACTGCTCCAACTTCAGCTATGGTCGTGCGTCTACCTTCGTCAAGAATCTCCGAGGAGTAAAAGTAAAACCTCCAGGTGCAAAACTTTCCAAACAAACAAAAGGGAAGAGGGGGGGGGACAGCGATTGCAAAATTTTTTATGGCCTAGGGTCGAAACGCGTTGGCCATAATAATTTTTGCAATCTCTTCTCCCCCCTCCCCCCCCTCCCCCCTTTCCTTTTGTTTTTCTGGAAAGTTTCGCACGTTGAAGTTTTACTCTTACTCAACAAGGACTCTTCGCCGGCCCACTCTGATGTGTGGGTCATGCGATACTTGAACTTCATGAAGGTCTGCAATGCTTGCTTCTTTGGGCCGCGCCGAAAGCGACACAAAGAGATCTGTGGCTGCTTCAATGCTCCAACTTCGGCTATGGTCGTGCGTCTACCTTCGTCAAGAATCTCCGAGGAGGAAAATTCCTGAAACCACTTCCAACACAAAATCATGAACATACCCATTCCATGTAGAGTGACTGGAAAAATACTTTTCTTCCGAAAAGACTGCGCATGCAATGCAGATGAACAAAGTGACGGAGTGCCAAAGCGTTCACCAAACACACACAAAAAATGGAATCGAAACTTGTCTTTTTAACCTAAACCTATCAACTGTGGCAAATCAGAATGGAAATGCCAATGCTTGATGGACAATCTTTCTCGTGCTCTTTCTAAGACTGTGTCATGCCAAGGAAGAGACATGGAATGTGAATTCCTTGAATGCAAACTTTTTTCTTTTCGAGAAAAATCCGCATACATCCGTGCTCATCCATGAGTGAATCATGTGCATCGTAAAATAAGGCACGTCTGTGGAAAGGGAGCACATAAAGACGCTGCCGAGAATACAAGAAACCGTCACGAATGAAACACTCGAACATTGCGTGTTGACTAATCATGCAAACACACAATACTTCCTGAGTGGGTTCTTTGGACCTCGGCTGGAGAGCCAAGATCGGTTCTTTGTGATTGATCGCATCTGCAATGAGGTTAGCTTCACCAGAAAAAAGCATCCTCTAAACCATCATCCTTGTGAACAATCACATCTTTATCATGCAAAACATGTCTGTAGTGCTTTGGAAAAGGAATGTCACGTGCACATCTAACCCTATGTGCATGTGGACAAGCTACTTCATGACAAGGGTTCAGTTAGCTTAGCTTAGGAAGTATTCTGGCACTTTTGTGAGTCTGTTCGCAGACCGTCCATGCCAAGGCACTTAGAATAGACGCATATCCTCTGGTTGCACACATCATGATCATCAGCATTACCATCAGAATCTATCAAGAGCATTTTCAAGTGCATTAAACTTATTTTCCCTATTTTAGCCATTTTTCACTTATTATTTTTAAGTGACTTTTGTTGAGAATTGGGTAGGGCAAATGAGCCAAGGCAATATAAAAGAAAACCTAGCGCTAGGCTTATCTGACAGAAGAGCAGGAAGTGCACAAGCAACGGACCTTGCAGAGCAGGCATCTCTCTCTCTCTCAAGAACCTTGAAGGCTTGGCGTTTTTTAGCCCTTACACCAGCGTTTTTCAGCCCCATAGACCAACATTTGTGAAGCCCTGTAGATTGTCACAAAAATACGGAAGCTTCAAATACTCAAGAGAATTAGAGAGAGAAAGAGAAAGCTTGACACTTCATTGGAGACCAGAAGATGGGCTGGTCCCCTCCCCATAAAGAGATTATCTTTATTACTAAGGGAGAATCTTTACAAGCACAGGAACGGGGCAATAGCCCGTCCTCTATTCTTTCTTTTCTGCTTCTGATTGAGAGAGTGCAAAAGCTACTCTCTGAATACTGAGAGGATTTTTCCTCTGTTATGAGATTTTGGGAAGCTCTCGAAAATGAGTCTATCTTCCACAAAACTCAACGGAAGCTCTCAATAATGAGAGTCTACCTTTTGCTAACTGTGTCCCTTTATGCATAATCATTCCTGCAATAAAAACAAGGGAGAAACACGCAAAATGCACGCACACATGCTTGCTGTAATTTTCTGCACATATTCTGAAAATGTTACCTGAGCACCTTCCAATGCCGAAATAGAGACCTTTTTCGTGATGAAATCGCACCAAACTTTGTGTATATGTAGTGTAGGTAGAGAAGAACTAGATTCTATGTGTACATTGCTGAAATTCACCCTAAAAGAGATGATTAAGGGCTGAAAACAGAGAATTTACAACCACCACGCTCTACGAAGTGAGTGCCTGCCGCAACTTCTTGCGATGAAACTTCACCAAAAGCTGGCTATGGCTATGAGAACCCTTGTTCTAGACAATGGGAGCACGAGACCACCACATATGTCGCAAGGGCCTGTTCTCAAGCTTCCATGGAGGGCTCCAATGCGTAGAGCATACTCACAATAGGGGGGGGTAGGAGCATTGCCAACACTGAGAAGTGGGGGAGGGGGTGCTCTTATCAAGCCAGCAGGAAGAGGGGACGCTAGGAAGAGAGAGAGGGTGAGAGTGAGAGAGTTAGTTTGCATTGGTAAGTGTTCCAAGTGGCACACTTACTTAATAACTTTAAAACCATTCAATTTTCACATTTAAAAGTCCCTAGGCTATTAATGAAATGTGCAAATCAACTCCCAACTGCACACACAGATGCTACTAATGAAATGTTAGTACAATGATGTACCGACATTGCTCTGGCATTACCTGTTTGCACTTATCCGGCCATTTGGTCCAGCACAATTATTTAAAATAATTTAATTGATTTATCCTAAGGCCGTAAAAATAGTTCAGGCCTTAGGGTTACTGTTGTTCTAAGGACCCCATCTCATTCTTGTGCTTGCACTGACGCGCATAATTGTCTGAGCCTGAAATCTGAGGCTACTATCTACCCCTTCATTAAAGACCCGATTTTCCAATCACTAGGGCTTCGGGGTATTTTCTGGTAGGGTCTCCTTGAGGTGCTCTGGTCCAAATTTAGGCTCACTTGAGGCCCTAGAACTCTTAGATCTATTATGATGTGCACACAATAAATTATTTACAAAGTCTAGGCGCACGTGAGGCCCCAGAACTGTTAGATCTATTCTGATGTGCACACAATAAATTAATTATTTATAAAGTCTGACATTGTTACATCCCTCTTGGTTCTAAACAATTGTCCTCAATTGTAGAGCGTCAACATAACTGTGCAAGATGTCTGGGTAGTCCTTGAGATCGGACTCTGTCATCCACTTTGCATCTAAAGGGGTGTAATTCTTGAACTTGACTAGATACTTTCGATGTAGGCTCCCGGACTTTAGTTGTCACTCAGAGTGGTGTATTATATGTTTAGGTTGAAGGATTTCCTCAGTCTCTTCGACTTCTGGAGGATCTTCTTGTACTGGCGCCATTGGAGGAGGTCCAACATATGGTCGGAGGAGACTTACATGAAAAGCATTATGGATGCGCCAATGAGAAAACAAATCCAATCTAAAAGTCACGTCATTGACTTTATCTGTAATCTTGAAAGGGCCGTAAAATCTATGGGAAGGTTTAACAACTTTCCCTTTTTCGACCCGCTTTTTCAATCTAGCTTTCTCAAACTTAAGTAGGACATATTGTCGTTTTTCAAGATTGTGATTCCTTCTGTGCTTGTCTGCTTTTTTCTTCTGTTGCTCTTGAGTATGAAGAATCGCTTGCTTTACTTGTTGATAGGCAGTATCAATATTTCGCACAAATTCATCTGCGGCAAAGATGTTTTCTTTGGTAACCATAATAGGAAGTAAGAGTGGCTTCCCATAAATAATTTCGAAGGGAGCTTTACTAGTTGAGGAATGTATGGTATTATTATACGCAAACTCAACTAACGGTAAGTATTGTTCCCATTCGGATTGTCTTTCCGAAACATAGCACTTGAGGTCTAAAACAGTGGCATTAACGATTTCGCTTTGACCATCTGTTTGAGGATGATAAGCCGATGAAAAATTAAGCTTAGTTCCCAAGTTTTCGAACAATGCTTGCCAAAATAGACTAGTCATGCGAGGATCTCTATCATTGACAATAGTCTTTGGTAATCCATGATGTTTAAAAATCCGAGCTAGAAATATTCTAGCCATGTAATCAGCTTTGATTGTCTTCTTAACTAGTAGGAAATGTGTTTGCTTACGGAATCTGTCTACTATACTTTAGATTGCATCATTTCCATTCTTGGATCTTCCCGTAATAAAATCCATGGCAATACTTTCCCATGGCGTGTTAGGCATAGGGAGTGGCTAAAGCTTGCCATAAACTTTTTGTCTTTTATATTTCCACTTTTTGGCAGATTAAACACTCGCGTACATATTTTTCAATGTCCGCCCGGAGTGTTGGCCAAAAGAAATATCTTTCGAGGGCACTAGTGATAGCAGCAATTCCCCGATGCCCGGCATAAGGAGTATTATGTGCTTCATCCATCACCTTTTGTCGTAAGGGCTGAGCTATGCATATTGCTTGTTGACGATATAGCGTATGATCCCGAATGGAATAAGGTGGCCTGGAGTGACCAGCTTGTAGATCTGCCTAAATTGTAGCGAAGTTTGGATCTTGGGAATACATCTCACTAAGAGATTCTAGTTCCTCATGATAAATTGTTGTCATTGCATTGATCTTTGGACGCTTGGAGAGAGCATCTGCAACCGCCTTCTTTGTTCCAGAAGTATGTAAAATCTAAAAATGGAACATTGAAAGAAAGTTGGCCCATCTCATTTGCTTTTCTGATAAATTTCTCTGTGTGAGAAAGTAGCGAAGACTCTGATGATCTGTGTTGATTATAAAATCAGCTCCTAACAGATAATGTTTCCAAATGGAAAGAGCATGAATTACTGCCATTAGCTCTCTCATAAATGGAAGCATGCAACTCTGCATCTTTAAGGTGCCGACTTTTGTAGGCTATGGCGTGAACCTCTTGGTTCAAAATTGCTCCTACACAATCTCCAGATGCATCGTAGGACACCTCGAAAGGTTTGCAAAGATCAGGGACGGTGAGAACAGGCCCAAATAGTGGATTTCTTTTAGAAAGAACTCACTCTTCTTAGCATTCACAAATAATTTGTGTTTGCGTAATTCTTCAAACACTAATGCAAGATGCTTATAGGGTTCTTCTTCGGTCATTGAGAAGATTAAGACCTCATCGAAGAAAACTCCTGTAAATATTCTACATGAGTGAAAGATTCTATCCATCATTCTGTTGAATGTGGCTGGTGCATTAGTGAGTCCAAAAGGCATCACTAAAAATTTATACAACCTGAAGGTTGTTCCAAATGAAGTCTTATGCACATCCTGAGGAGCTATGTGGATTTGATGATACCTGCTCTTCAAGTCTATACGACTAAAGACACTTGCTCCTTGTAACTTATCAAGAATGTCATCAATCCGAGGGATTGGGAACCGATTCTTGATTGTGATCTTGTTTAAAGATCTATAGTCTATGCACATGCGGAATGTGCCATCCTTTTTCCGTACTGGCAAGACAGGCGAACAATATGGAGAAGTACTAGGCCTTATTAAGCCCTTCTCCAAAAGTTCGTTAACCTGCTTGAGGATTTCCTCTTGCTGCATTAGACTAACTCGATAAGGGGGCTGTTTTGAAGGAGAACTTCCTAGGATCAAATCAATTGTATGATTCTCAGGTCGAGAAGGTGGGAATTCATTTGGAAGTTCATCTGTAAAACAATCTTCAAAACTTTCTAATAACTTAATTCTTTTTTGCACTAAAGAGGAAGAAAGTTGTGAAGCAGACACATCTCTCTCTCGCAAAAATTAAGTATGCTGAAACACACTTTTTCATTACTTTCTTGATTGCAATGTGATTGGTGATGGGGATACGCCAATCACCTGCATCCGCAAGTACAAGATATTGCTTTCCTTTATGATCAAAGGATAAAGTTTTCTGAACATAGTCAGGAATGGGATGCATCTTATAGTGCCAAGGCATTCCCAAGATGACATCTCACCCTTCAAGCGAAGCTAATTAGAAAGACTCTTGATCTTTGTAGTTGTCGACCTTCAAATTCAGCTTCCCTATGATTGGTGTAGAACTGGAGTTCTGTCCTTCAAGGTTGGATCAAAACGTACGTACGGATCGATTCTGTACGGTACGGACGTTCTGTACGGATCCATACCGTACGGAACGATCCGTTCGTCGTCTTTTTTTTTGTTGGGTGGGTGTGAGAAGCCCGTACAGTGCTGATTCAAAATAAAAATCTAAGTCTCTTGCAGTAGTTACACAGTATGTGGTTGTTTTGTAAAACGTGTCTTTGAATGTCTTTATAAGTTGTTGACTTCTCTCTTGTTTTTCTATTGGAAATGTCCTAGAAAATTTATTACTTTGCGTTTTTTTTACAAGAGTACGTATTTTTACGTACATAAAAATTTTTAATGTACGGAACAACGTACAGTACGTACATATATGCCACGTACAATACGTTTGGTACCACCTTGCTGTCCTTTGAAAGTAGATTGTGCTTGAATAGAAACTCCAAAACGGTTGGGTTGTAAATTTAGGTCATCAGCTAGCTTGTAGAGATGAAATTGTCTGTACTGCCAGGATCAAACAGAATAAGAGCCCGTTGGTTGTTAATGCTACCCCATGCTTTGAGAAGAGCTCTTTCTTTTCCATGCTTGGTTGTATTCCCCTATACATCTGGGGCTGTATTGGAAGAGGGTGGTTGCGGGGTTTTGGTAGGGCAAACACCCTTCATATGTCCAATTTTTCCACACTTTAAGCATCTTCCTTCGCTGATGTAGGTTCTCAATTCAGCAGGAGAGATATTTCCCTTTCTTGGGCTGATTTGGCTTTGCTTCTGCATCTGAGGCGATTCTTTTCTTCTTTTGAGAAGAAGAAATAGAGGTAGGCTGCTCATGGAGAGCCTTCTGCTTAGCATGATAGGTGCTTTGCTCCATCTTCCTGGAAGTACCCTTGTCATGTATGCCATCAGCTATGCGAGCTGATTCCATAAGTATTTGCAAGTTACCTCGAGGGTAAAGCTTCATAGCCTTTTGCAAGGCTTCATGCAATCCTGCTTCAAACTTGCGCATTCTCCGAATTTTCAATCTTCTTGAATGGAGTGACTTTCAAGAGAACATCCCAAAACCTATCCACAGGCGTGGAACAGTTTCATTCTGTGATTGTGAGAGTCGATCCCATTCTTTCTTTACCTCTTCCTCGTAGTCTGGAGGAAGGAACTATGCGTAGAACTCCTCCTTGAAAGCAGTCCAATCTTGGGGCTTGCGTTTTTCTAGAATCAGGGTTAACCACCAACTGCTAGCGGTGTCTTTCAAGTACATACTGACATGGCGAAGCTTGGATCTTTCTTTAAAGTTCCCTTCTACAAATGCAACTTCAAATTGGCGGATGAAAGCCAAAGCTTTGTCATTATCACGCCGTCCATTATAGGTGTCGAATTTTACATCTTTGTCACCTGATTTGAATGTTTTTAGCTTGTGGTGCTTCCTCTTATGGTGCTCCTTCTTTCTATGCTTAGACTCCTTGTGAACATGAGTCCTTTCCCTTGAATGCACTTTTTGCTGCGACGGATCGTCAAGGAACATGTCTTCTCGAGCGACTATGTCATCCAGATCCTTCATGAAAGAAAACCGAGGAGAATCAGGAGGATCCTGCTCTTGAACCTTTGGATTAAACTGCACTGACATTCTGGAGGTTTCCTCTGCCTCTCTTGCATGCGGGAGGTTCCAATTAAAGGATCTTTCTTTGGTTCTTGCGTCTTTGGGTTCTGCGGGATTTCTCCTGACCCCATCGGCACTTTCTCCTTTCCTTTCTCAAGGGTATGGAGAATCTTCTGGACTTCTGGATGGGAGAGAGCTTTTTGCAACTCTGCCACCTAGTGTTGAAGTACAATTAAAAGTCAATTTACGCTTCCGTATTATATATATATATATATATATATATATATAGAGAGAGAGAGAGAGAGAGAGAGAGAGAGAGAGAGAGAGAGAGAGAGAGAGAGAGAGAGAAAGCTTGACACTTCATCGGGGACCAGAAAATGGGCTGGTTCCCCCCCCCCCCCCCCCCCATAAAGAGATTATCTTTATTACTAAGGGAGAATCGTTACAAACACAGGAACGGGGCAATAGCCCGTCCTCTCTTCTTTCTTTTCTGCTTCTGATTGAGAGAGTGCGAAAGCTACTCAATGAATACTGAGAGGATTTTCCCTCTGCTATGAGATTTTGGGAAGCTCTCGAAAACAAGAGTCTATCTTCCACAAAATTCAACGGAAGCTCTCAATAATGAGAGTCTACCTTCCGCTAACTGTGTCCCTTTATGCATAATCATTCCGGCAATAAAAACAAGGGAGAAACACGCAAAATGCACGCACACATGCTTGCTGTAATTTTCTGCACATAACCTGAAAATGTTACCTGAGCACCTTCCAATGCCGAAATAGAGACCTTTTTCGCGATGGAATTGCACCAAGCTTTGTGTATGCGTAGTGTAGGTAGAGAAGAACTAGATTCTATGTGTACTTTGTTGAAATTCACCCTAAAAGAGATGATTAAGGATTGAAAACAGAGAATTTACAGCCACCACACTGTACGAAGTGAGTACCTGCTGCAACTTCTCGCGATGAAGCTTCACCAAAAGCTGGCTATGGCTATGAGAACCCTTGTTCTAGACAATGGGAGCACTAGGCCACCACATATGTCGCAAGGGCCTGTTCGGAGCACTGCCAACACTGAGAAGTTGGGGAGGGAGTGCTCTTATCAAGCCAGCAGGAAGAGGGGATGCTAGGAAGAGAGAGAGGGTGAGAGTGAGAGTGAGAGAGCTAGTTTGCATTGGTAAGTGTGCCAAGTGGCACACTTAACTTCAAAACCATTCAACTTTCACATTCAAAATTCCCTAGGCTATTAATGAAATGTGCAAATTAACTCACGACTGCACACATAGATGCTACTAATGAAATGTTAGCTGCTCCCTAGCACAATGCCGAACCGACACTGCTCTGGCATTACCTGTTCGCACTTGTCCGGCCATTTGGTCCAACACAAATCATTTAAAATAATTTAATTGACTTATCCTAAGGCCGTAAAAATAGTTCATGCCTTAGGGTTACTGTTATTCTAAGGACCCCATCTCATTCTTGTGCTTGCACTGACGCGCGTAATTGTATGAGCCTGAAATCTGAGGCTACTATCTACCCCTTCATTGAAGACCTGATTTCCCAATCACTAGGGCTTCAGGGTATTTTTTGCTAGGGTCTCCTTGAGGTGCTGTGGCCCAAATTTAGGCGAACCTGAGGCCCCGTAACTGTTTGATCTATTATGATGTGCACACAATAAATTAATTATTTACAAAGTCTGACATTGTTACACAGATCAGCGTTTGAAGCCTAGCAGATCAGCGATTTCAGTCTCTAGATCATCGTTTTTTCCACGCAGCAAACCAGCGTTTGGACAGCAGCATACCAACGTTTTTCAGCATCAATTTCAGCGTTTCCTCAGCAGCATAAGACAGTAGCACTGCAGTGTTTTCTTCAGCATAAGACAGTAGCACTTCAGCGTTTTCTTCAACAATAAAGACAACAGCAAATCCAACGTTTATAGCAGATACGTCGTCGTTGTCATACTCGTTGTCACCGTCGTCTCCACACCTTGCATCATGGCCTCACAAGTTTGCATCAGCATCTTGTACCAGTTTTGTGCAATCAATAGAGTAGACTTCTCTCGCCTTCGAGAGAAGGGCCTTGAGAGGAGGGTTTGACAACTTTTTGGTGTCGTATTCTTCTCTCTCTATCTCTCAGTCTCAACACTTTCATTCAGAGTGTTTATCCACTTTGTTTGTGAACACCTGCACTCTCTTATTAAGGGCACGGAAGGCTCTCCCTTCCGTAAGTAAAAGGAACCTTGAGCACAGTTCGGAGCACTCATCTTGAGCAAAGTTCAAGATTCACTTCCGCTGCACCTTACATTGGTACCAGAGCTTTGGTAGTGTTTTGTATTACTCAAGGAAAGAACCACATAATTTATTTTTGCTTGTTGTGGTCGCACGTAACCCAAGATCTCTTGGGCGTGTCGATTCCTAATCGTGTTTTTGAAGAGTGACTGGAAACCCAAGAAAGAAGGGCTTGTCCAGCCTCCCCTTGTGCCAGTTTTCACTCATTGAGAGTGGACCGTGCACTTAGCGGCCGGCCAATCGATGTGAGGTGGGAAAAAGCAACCTTGGTGTGAGCGCAAGGCAGCCAAGGGGTGCGCTTGCGGAAAAGAGAAGAACTCGGGTGAAAAGAAGATCCTTCTCTAACACAGATTGCAAGCTAAAGAAGAACCTCAAGACCCTCAAGACCCTCAAGAACCTCAAGAACCCAAGAACCCAAGACCCATAAGAACCCATGTTCCTCGTGAACTTAAGAACCCACGCCTTCAGTGTATGGTCATCACACGAAGCGGAATGGATACTTCGCATGGAGGTGATGGGCATGACAGTAGCGAAGAAGAATCTCAGCACCAAGGAGGTTTTTCTGACCCTCCTCCTTCTCCATCTACGTCATGAATTGTATATGGAGGCTTTGGCCAAGTCGATGGCGGACATGATGGCACAACAAGAAGCGCAACGCTTTACCTTGGAGCGTGAGCGCCAAGAAAGACATGCATCCTGAGAGGAACGGATGATTCGCGAGCGTGAACAAGCGTGCTTGGCGGACAAGGAACGAAAAGAAAGAAAGGCAGCTTTGGAGCGTGAGCGGGATGAAGCGCGCTTAACGGCCGAAGAAAGACAAGTGGCCTTTGAGGCGGAGCGTGAGGTGCAGAGAGACCTACGCATGCAAGAGCTGGTCCGACAGGTTCTCACCTCGAAACCTGAGCCGACCAAAAATGTTGGTGGTTCATCAAGTGGCGCAAGCCGAGATTTGGACTCCAACAACCCAGTCAAAGAGAAGTTGACTTTCAGTAAGTATGATGGTAAGATGGATGCTACTGTTATTCAATTTAATGCTTATTTTGCGACAACTAAGAAGACAGGCAATAGCAAGGTTTTGACGACAGCCATGTACCTTGCCAGTGATGCAATTAATTGGTACCACTCATGGCAAGAGGCACAGTTAGCCGCACACCTAGAGGAAGCCGACGAAGACGCGTCCCTTTCCTTCAATTGGGCCGACTTTTAAGACAAGCTCAAGGCGCGGTTTATGCCACCCCAGTACCTCGCACGATTGAAGGACGATTGGCGCGGACTCAAGCAAAATAGTATGCCAGTCATGTCTTTCTCTAATCATGTTTTGCAGCTCGGCACTCAATTACGCAAATCAGATGCGAAGCGCAAAGAGGCATTCCTTTATGGATTGGACGAGTATATCAAGTTTGATGTGGAGGTACTTGATCCAATCGATCTCAACAAGGCGGTAACGATTGCTCTCGCACATGAGATGAAGCACAATAAGGGAAAGCCTAAGGAGAACAAGACTTCTCAAGGAACCTCTTAGACTTCTAAGAACCGCAGAATGGTAAAAACGGTAAGAATGGTAACTCTTCTAGCCCATCTTTCTCTAATCCTTCGGAAAAGAACTCTCAAAATGAATCTAAGGGCTAAAGCACCTGCAAAACTTAAGCTAACTCCGGATGAAAAAGCCGCACAAGGAATTATAGGAGGCTACATAACAGCTGAAGAACAAGTGATTTATGCTAAGGAAGGTAGATGTTATCAATGTCACATCAAGGGTCACATTAAGAAGGCTTGTCCTAAGACAACCCGACCTAAAGAATCTAAGGCACCCACAACAACCACAAGTACTTTAATGAACCAAGCTGAATCTTCTCATGTCTCTGACACACACATTGATGAGTCTCTCATGAACTGTTATGGTCATGTAAAGGGTCAGCGTTTTATCATATTGTTTGATCCAGGCAGTATGCATGATGTGATTAGTGCCTCTCTTGTTGAGAGAGCCCGCCTAGAGGTTAGTCAGAAATCTCCTCTCGAGGGCTTTGGCTTTGCTCCCGGTATGGACTCTCTCATCACGAAAGAGTGCCTTGATGTGTTGTTTACAGTTCAACAGGCTGCCTTCATTAGGAATTTCTCGTGTCTCCTCTTTCAGGATGTGATATGCTTTTGGGCATTATATGGTTTTGTGAGCATAACCCTCTCATTGATTGGGAGGCCAACACTCTCACATTAAATGCCAAGACTGACTCTCCTATGATTATTCGTGCTGAGGAGGGTCTGCATTCTTTGCCTGTTATTTCTCATGTGCAGGTAAAGCGTGAATTACGACGAGGAGCACAAGCGGCATTCATCTATGGTGCTCCAGTTTCCCAGAGCATTCAGGTTCCAGACAGGTATTCAGCTTTGTTTACCAAGTTTAAGCATCTCTTTTTGTAGGACGATCTTCCACCCCGTCTCCCATCCGAGCGGCCGGAGGACCATCGCATCGAGCTTTTGGAGAGGGCACAGCCTGTCAGTAAGGCTCCCTACCGTTTGAACAAGACACAGAAGAAAGAGTTAGAGCGACAACTCACGGAGTTGGTGGCTAGAACATTCATACGTCCGAATGTAAGTCCTTTTGCTGCTCCTATTTTGTTTGTCCGTAAGAAAGATGGTTTGTCTCGTTTGTGTGTTGATTACATGGCATTGAACAAGATGACGGTCAAGAACAAGTTTCCAATGCCGCGCATTGAGTATATCCTTGATAGGCTCAATGGGGCGGGGCAAAGGTTTTTAGTAAGGTCGATCTCCAGAGTGGATACCCTTAGGTACGGGTTTTCAAAGGCGACATCTTCAAGACCGCTTTTCGCACAGAGCAAGGGCAATGGGAGTATGTTGTTATACCTTTTGGATTGACAGGTGTCGTGGGTACCTTTAATCATCTCATGGTAGGCCGTTTCGGCGATATGGTTGGTGTATGTGTGTTCATCTTTCCGGATGATATTCTCATTTTTTCTGCATCGTGGGAACAACATGAAAAGGATGTCGAAAGGGTACTAACCTGTTTGGATAAGTGTCAGTTGTACATTGCAGCTAAGAAATCTGAGTTTTTTCTCACTGAAGTTACTTATCTGGGCTATATCATTTCAGCAGAAGGCGTCAAGCTAGACCCCACGAAGGTGGAACAGGTACATAATTGCGATTTGCCCAAAACTGCATATAATGTGCGTTCTTTTCTTGGTTTATGTCAAGCATATAGTTTGCACATAGAGAATTTTGCACTTATTGCTGCACCCATGACTGATGTTTTGAAAGCGGTAAAGACTCGCCGCCAGCGCGTAGACTTGCCGAAGCAGCCATTGAGGCTTTCACAGCTCTCAAGGTTGCGGTGACAGAAGCACCGTGTCTTATTCTTGCCTCTTGGATGACCCCTTTGAGGTATGGATGGATGCGAGTAATGTTGCCACATGCGCTGTGCTTCTGCAACATGGTCGTCCTGTAGCTTTTCTTAGCCGGAAGCTCGATAGTGCAAAAAAGAACTATTCAGTTTATGATAAAGAACTTTTGTTTGTCATTCACTCTCTTAAGCATTGGAAGCATTTTCTTTATGGTAGAGAGTTCACAGTTCGCACAGATCACCAAGCCCTCAAGTGGCTCCAGTCTATGCCTAGTGCACATTGGAGTGATCGCCAAGCACGATGGTCACAATTTTTTGAAAAATTTGCAAGTTTGATTGAGTATGTGCCTGGAAAAGCTAACCCTGTTGCAGATGCGTTGAGTCGCAAAGGACAGATTTTGGCTCATGAGTCAAGATCCACAGTTTCTATATAGGAGGGGTGTCTTTCGACAGCATGAAGAACCAATATGCGGATTCCGAGTTTGGTAAGCAGTGGTTGCAGGCTCTTGCTTCCCAAGGGCCAAGCAACTATCTCATTCGTGATGGTTTCTTGTATTTTCGTCAACGTTTATGTGTGTTACTCTCTCTCAGGCCAACCATATTGCATGATGCACATGATTCTCTCACGGGTGGGCACAGGGGAATGAACACCACTTTGGAAAAAATAGAAAGATTTTTTTATTGGCCTAAAGTGTGAAAAAATGTGTTTCGTTATGTCACACAGTGCACTATATGTCAAAAGGTAAAAGCTCCTCGGGGTAAGTAGCAAGGCCTCTTGCTTCCGCTGCCTATTCCCTATGGACCTTTTCAAGATATTTCCATGGATTTTGTGACTAACCTTCCATCTAGTTTGCATTCAAGGAACACTCAATGTTTGACAATTGTTGATCGTTTCAATAAGTTTTGCATGTTGATTCCTTGTAAGGCCACAATCACTGCACAAGATGTAGCACGGTTGTTCATAAAGCATTGGTACCCCCTCTGTGGTTTGCCAAAATCGATTTTTTCAGATAGGGATGTTAAGTTCATGTCCAATTTTTGGCGCGCATTGTTTGAAAATTTTGGCATTAAGTTAAATTTTTCATCAGCTTTTCATCCACAATCAGATGGTCAATAAAGATTTACAATCAGTTGGCTTTTGATGTTTTAAAGTCATATGTGCATGATCAGCAGTCTTATTTGGAGCTCTATCTCCCATTGGTTTAGGCTATTTTGAACGACTCTTTTTCCTCTGCCATTGGTCGAAGTCCGTAGGAGGCAGCTTTTGGCCGTCCGTTCCAGTCACTTTTGACTCGCTCGGTCTGTCAAATGCGTGATGCCAATGCTGAAAGTCAGTCATTGGATGAGATTTCCGAGAGTGTAAAGCTTCGGCTAAGCAAGGCTCATGAATCTTATGCACGGCAGGCTAACAAGCATCGTCAGGATGTTTCGATCAAGGAAGGGGATTGGGTATATTTAAGAATCATGAAGCAACGTCTTAAGCAAGTTGGAAAGAAGTGTCCTAAGTTGTCTTTTCGAATGTGTGGTCCATTTCCTGTCATTAAAAAGATAAATGAGTTTTCAATGAAATTGCAATTGCCTAACTCATGGTCAATGCACAACGTTTTCCATGTTTCTTGGTTTAAAGTGTTTCAGGGAACGCCTCCAAAGGACATTTCTGAAGAAGAAGAACTGGAGATCATCGATGAAGCTGAAGTCATGGAGCCGGAGCA
Source organism: Adiantum capillus-veneris (assembly GCF_014529385.1). NCBI lineage: Eukaryota > Viridiplantae > Streptophyta > Polypodiopsida > Polypodiales > Pteridaceae > Adiantum > Adiantum capillus-veneris. The sequence goes on along the minus strand of NC_140940.1, from coordinate 143,920,377 downwards.
AGTGTTGCTGCATCGGTTTCGACATGGTTCGAAGAAGCAAGTGAGAGTGTACCTTTTGAAGTTCAAGGATCGATGAACCCACGATGCAGTGTGGATCGACGAAGAGTTTTCAAAGATTATCCAGCGTTGTTGGCAGACTACAAGGAAGCCATGCAGCTTGGTACCAGTACCTCACTTTAAAAAGGAGGGGATGCCACGTGCACATCTAACCCTATGTGCATGTGGACAAGCTACTTCATGACAAGGGTGAATTCAGTTAGCCTAGCTTAGGAAGTGTTCTGGCACTTTTGTGAGTCTGTTCGCAGACCGTGCATGCCGAGGCACTTAGAATAGATGCATATCCGCTGGTTGCACACAGCATGATCATTAGCATTACCATTAGAATCCATCAGCAGTATTTTCCAGTGCATTAAACCTATTTTCCCTATTTTAGCCATTTTTCACTTATTATTTTTAAGTGACTTTTGTTGGGAACTGGGTAGGGCAAACGAGCCAAGGTAATATAAAAGAAAACCTAGCGCTAGGCTTATCTGGCAGAAGAGTAGGAAGTGCACAGGCAAGTGACCTTGCAGCAGGCATCTCTCTCTCTCTCTCTCTCTCTCTCTCTCTCTCAAGAACCTTGAAGGCTTGGCGTTTATCAGCCTTACAACAGCGTTTTTCAGCCCCATAGACCAGGGTTTGTGAAGCCTTGCAGATCAGCGATTGAAGCCTAGCAGATCAGCGATTTCAGCCCCTCATATCAGCGTTTTTTCCACGGAGCAAACCACCTTTTGGACAGCAGCATACCAGCGTTTTTCAGCATCAATTTCAGCGTTTCCTCAGCAGCATAAGACAGCAGCACTTCAGCGTTTTCTTCAGCATAAGACAGTAGCACTTCAGCATTTTCTTCGGCAGTAAAGACAGCAACAAATCCAGCGTCTATAGCAGATACGTCGCCGCCGTCGTCTCCACACCTCGCCTCATAGCCTCATGAGTTTGCATTAGCATCTTGTACCAGTTTTGTGCAATCAATAGCGTAGACTTCTCTCGCCTTCGGAGGAGGGTTTGACAACTTTTTGATGTCGTATTCTTCTTTCTCTATCTCTCAGTCTCAGCACTTTCATTCAGAGTGTTTATCCACTTTGTTTGTGATCGCCTGCACTCTCTCATTAAGGGCACGGAAGGCTCTCCCTTCCGTAAGTAAAAGGAACCTTGAGCATAGTTCGGAGCACTCATCTTAAGCAAAGTTCAACATTCACCTCTGTTGCACCTTACAAGGAATGACTGAGAGAGTCCTTTTCTTGTTCTTTTTTGGGTTCCGTTTCATGTGTCTGTTCTTGTTCTTTGTCCTGCAACAAATCATGTTTCTCTAGAATGAGACTACGTGTTTTATCCTCGTCCAAAACATGAGAGTGAGAGATTAGTGACATGGATGGAATCTTAGTGTCACATTGAAGAACCACGAGAGGTGCTCCTTCAAATGCGAGACTGAGAGTTTTTCTTTCCAACAAACTTGTGAATTATGACCTTTAAATCACTTAATGCCAAAAATCACATCGTATCCTGAGAGAGGAGAAATCACAAACTTTTGACGAAAACGAACATTTTGAATGGACACGGTCACTTCAGGACATTCATGCGTAACTCTAGTATTTTTACTATAGCTTGACAAATGCTAGCCTTTATCATGGCTGAGTATGTCCATCACCTCCGGAGGGTGATAGAAACTCAGCTTGTTGGTTTTGTAGAGTACGTTCAAAGCATGAATAACCTCTATACAAACTTGCACCTACTTTTGGGCACTGACGACGTGAGTAGGGATGTCATAGTTGTTGTCCAAGCTATGCATGATAAAGGTGATAATCGTATTCTTCCTGTTTGGACAAGCAGCGAAGTTGAGGTCACATATTGTCAAGTTTGGATCTTTGCTCTTCGTAGGTTTGTAGTAGTATTTATTTTTTGATTTCGTATTTAGCTTACCTGAGAACTTAAGAATGTGTTCCTTTAGAAGTTGTTGTGTGAAGTTTGATTTCTAGGATTAAGTTTGTAAGATGTCTTATCCTTTTTTGCTTAAAGTTAAGTACTTGTTTTAAGCCAAGTAAGTTGCGTCAACTTATTTTATGCATGTCTTTTCTGAAAACATTCTTAAGTTAATAATGTTTTGTATTATCTAGTTTTGTTTCGTAGCAAACAAAGTGATTTAGTTTGTTTGTTTGTTTTTGTTTTTGTTTTTTCTTTCTTTCTTGTGTCCCTTGCTTTTATAGTTTTATGAGTGCTTTATTCCCTCTTATAATTTGTGAGTTCAGACTATTCTGAATTTATGAAGGTATATTCATGCGTAAACGAAGAGTGCATGCCAGGAGTAAAACCAGAGGCCTCAATGGGATCAATGGGTCAAACTTCTAGACGTGCGCTCTTCACGAGAGAGTCGCTAATCACATCATGCATACTACCAGAATCAAAGAAGACCGCAATGCGTTGACCATTCACATAACCATAACAATGCATGAGAGATGCATCGGCACGATCGTGAGAAACTTGGGACACATTAGTGTGTTCTCTGATTGCATTAATACAAGATGTCAATTCAATGGGTTCTTTAGGTGCGTTCTTAGGACAATCTCGTTTTATGTGACCCTTAGTGTGACATTGATAACATCTTCCTTCCTTAGAATAAATGACGTTCTTCTGCCGTTATGTATCCTCCTAAAATTCCTTGTGCGGCTTTTTCATCCGGGGTTAGCTTAGGTTTAGCAGGTGTGTTAGCTTTACCCTTAGATTCATTTTGAGTGTTCTTTTTCGAAAGACTAGAGGAAAATTGGCTAGAAGAGTTACCGTTCTTACCGTTCTGTGGATTTTGAGGAGTCTGAGAGCTAATGTGAGATGACTTGTTTTCCTTAGGCTTTCCTTTGTTGTGCTTTACCCTTAGATTCATTTTGAGTGTTCTTTTCCGAAAGACTAGAGGAAAATTGGCTAGAAGAGTTACCGTTCTTACCGTTCTGTGGATTTTGAGGAGTCTGAGAGCTAATGTGAGATGACTTGTTTTCCTTAGGCTTTCCTTTGTTGTGCTTCATCTCTTGGGAGAAAGCAATTGCTACCGCCTTGTTGAGATCCACGGGGTCGAAGACTTCTACATCAAACTTGATATTCATCCAACCCAAAAAGGAATGCCTCTTTGCGCTCATCATCTGATTTGCATAATTGGGTGCCGAGTTGCAAAACACGGTTAGAGGAAGACATGACTGGCATACCATTTTGCTTGAGATTGCACCAATCTTCTTTCAACCGCGCTAGGTACTGAGGTGGCATAAACCGCGCCTTGAGCTTGTCTTGGAAGTTGGCCCAATGGAAGGAAAGGGGCACGGCTTCTTCGGCTTCCTCTAGGTGCGCGGTCAGCTGTACCTCTTGCTATGCGTGATACCAATGAGTGGCATCACCGACATCAGGTCGATTGGCCGGCCGCTAAGTGCATGGTCCGCTCTCAATGAGTGAAAAGAGGAACAAGGGGAGGCCGGACAAGCCCTTCTTTCTTGGGTTTCTTGTCACTCTTCAAAAACACGATTAGGAATCGACATGCCCAAGTGGACTTGGGTTACGTGCGACCGCAACAAGCAAAAAATTTTTATTGTGGTTCTTTCTTTGAGTGATACAGAACACTATCAAAGCTCTGATACCAATGTAAGGTGCAACGGAAGTGAATGTTGAACTTTGCTCAAGATGAGTGCTTCGAATTGTGCTCAAGGGTTCCTTTTACTTACGGAAAGGAGAGCCTTTCGTTCTTTTAGTGAGAGAGTGCAATGATCACAAACAAAGTGAATGACACTGTGAATGAAGGTGCCGAGACTGAGAGAGAGAGAGAGAGAAGAATACGGCACCAGACAGTTCTCAAACCCTCCTCCAAGGGCCCCCCTCTCTATGGCGAGAGAGGTCTATGCTATTGATTGCACAAGTCTGGTACAATGGTCTAGATGCAATGGACTTGTCGATGATATCGATGACAATGATGATGACGACGACGAGGATGGACTGAAATCTGAAAACGCTAGGGCTGAAATGTGCAAATCTGCTAAATGCTGAATTCTGACATTGTGTCGGCAAGGACGGCGATGGCGACGACGTGACGACGATGCGCTGAAAACGCAGATGCTGAAAACTGCGGACAGCGGGCTGAAACTGAAAAGGTTGGCTGATCAAATGGTACGGTGAGGATCTGCTGCGGGTAGGTGGTATCTGCGAGGCTAGGGACGGGATCTGTTGTGTCTAAGTGCTGAAAATTGAGAACGCTGCTGCAATGGGCTGATCTGACGCTGGAAAACTGCAAAACGCTAGGCTATCTGCAATCTGCAAAAACGCGAGGAGATTTTTAGCCCAAACGCCAAAGCTGATCTGGTATCTGCTAACGCCAGGCTAATTTGGTACTGCTGAAAACTCTAGGCTGAAACTGTAGCCAAAAACGCATCTGTTTTGCTGTTGGCTGGAAACGCTAGGCCACCTGTCGTTCATGTTTACAAGTTGCACTGCAAGTTGCTGGAACTTCTGCTGCCTCTTCTGTCAGAAAGTGCTAGCGCTAGTTTTTTTATATAGTAACTTAGCAAATTTGCCCTACCCCGTTTCCCAACAAAGTCACTTATTAAATAATAAGTGAAAAATGGATAAATAGGGAAAATGGGTTTTGTGCACTGTAAAATGCTCATGATGGGTACTGACTGTCATGCTGATGATCATGTTGTGTGCAACCAGAGGATATGCAACTACTCTTAAGTTCCTGGACATGCACGGCCTGCGCACAGGCTCACAAAGGTGCCAGGACACTTCCTAAGCTGACCTGAACCCTAGACTTGAGATAGCTTGTCCACATGCACATAGGGTTAGATGTGTACGTGACATGTCTTGACTGCTATGGCACTGGTGGCGCTTGGGAGAGAATTTAAAAAATTGGATGGCTACAAAGAAAAAAAAATATGATGCACTTATAGAAAATGAAACGTGGATTTTACTCCACAAACCTTGGAATCTGCACCAGTGATGAAAACATGTTCACTACGGCAACTAATTGAGTCCTGAACGCATCATCTTCAAGTTGCCCAGTCATAAAGCTCTGTAGTGGGGGAACATTCACATCAACAAGAGGTACAGACAGACGTGGCCATGAACTCTTGCCAACCTCGAACACTGTAGGAATTTCTTGTCTGTCCTTCGAAGAGGAACCCTCTTCCATTATACCCTTCCCTTTGTCGGCCATAGTGTAATTCCGTGTTCCTATACTCTGTGTCTTCACCAAACCAACCGAGGCTCACTTCTTGAGGAAAAAGGGATTTTGTGTTGGCAACGGAACCATGAAACGGGCCCATAGGGCAGTAGACGTAGGCTTTCACCTGAAACTTTACTTTAGACTTTAGGACACATAGAAACTTTGCAAAAGAAAACTTGTAACGGGAATTGATACTTCAAACACACACGGCTTGGAAGCTAGAGCGTTACCAAGCAGACGCAGACACTTGTTGGCCCCAAAGACTGGCGCCTCTTTCGGTATTTCTTTATTGTATTCTAAGAGGGAATAAAAACCTTTGATTTCCTACGAGCTGACCCGCATAATCCGGGCTGAAAATGACCTGTTCTGGCCCAATTTCGGCAACATAATTGTACTAGGACGCTTCAGAGCCAGTATCTCCACGCAATATATGACTTTCCCGACGCATACGGACACTTCGCAAAACCTGGCGAGAATCTGCAGCATGCTGAATTCTTTGTTTTCTGCCTTGAAAATGCGTCAAACCACCTATACAATGGTCCCCTCGTGTCCCTGGACCTTCTGGGGGTATTAGGGACCGTTTAGGGCTGAAACCCTAAACCTGCAAAAATACACAATAGGCTGTATTTTCCTGTTTTGGGCTCTGTTTCGCGAGCCGGTCACATCCGTAGCAACTCCTCCAGCTCCCGCACTTGTAGGGCTACTTGCCCTTTGAATCGGACGAGATTTCTCACGTGAAACCTCTCCAAATTCACCTATACTTGCGGGGATTAGCAACTAGCTAGTCCAGTACCTGTGCAAGAGGCTCTTGCCTCGGCAATCGCGCATGAACCCACACAACTGTACATAGGTCAAATGAAGAGCCCTCTTGTGGGGTATCACATAGCTGCACGGAGGGGAGAGAGAGAGCAGTGAATGCTGTGCAAGGCTTCAGTTCTTGCACTTCACTGTACATAGAGGGTAGGCAAGCACACAATAGCTTTGGTATCTGCAACAATCCACCATACAGTTGAAAAATGCAGCCCACGTTTTGTTTTAATGCTTCTCTCTCTCTTTAGTTGGAAAATGCCCAAAAATGTGCCGAGTGGTACTCATGCATTAATTCCCGCTTTGGATCTTCTGGTCTAAAAATATCTCAACCGGTTGCTCAGTTGACTTAGCGACAGAGTAATGAAATGTTCCTCTTGTCATTCCGGAGCAAATGACGCAAACAGATTTCATGGTCTAAAATAGCAGTTCCCTGAATTTTAGGAGATGCTTCCATTGGACTCTCACTGGTCATCTGGCCATCTTTCACCATTGGGACCACATCCAAAAATGCAATGTAGCCTAGTTTTTTGGTGATTTTCTCTGGGTGACCCCACCTTGTCACTGTGCCTCTATGGAGTTAATTTCCTAGTATTTACCAACTTATTAAGTGCGGAGAGGGGACCTAGATGACTTTGAATTGAGCCTAGACACCCTTTTACTACTAGAATTCCAATGCCAACCAACTTCCCATCTGCGGGTGAAACTACTGTTTCACACTGGCCATACAATCTGCGGCCATTTGCAACTTCAAAAAGAGGGTCTCAAAAATTAAACGAAAATCATCGGAAAGAAACCAACAACTAAGGTTAGTAGTTGCCACGTCCTCGTGACAGTAATTAGCCATTGCCATGTCTTCGTGACAATATGTCCCCTTTGTCACATGGAGCGTGAGACAGAGTTGCAGTACACATGTCACTGCCCAGTTTAGTATGAGATACGAGGCCGCTTTCATTGCCTGTTCAAGCAGGGCTTTGGGCCACTCTCTAGAGTCATGGGGTATGAGGACCAGAGATGTCTGGGACTGTTTTTGCTCGAGCTGTGCAAACACAGAGAGAGCCTGATGAGAGGAGAGGCTAGCTAGTCTCAGAGACGGATCACATACTTCTTTAGAGCAGACAATGGGCAGCCGAAGGAGTAGCTAGTAGAGCTCACATTCTCCTCATACCAGAGGCACGCTGATCGATGGAGCGACCGAGCTAGGGAGATCCTGACGCCCATGACTACGGAGGACTACACAGCATCGACGGAGGCTGCATTAGAGGATTCGGATCACTTTGGCCCAGCATGCATGAAGCGCGGTCAACCTACTACCATGGAGGAGATTGATGAGATCCGCTAGCGACCGATGATGGGTCTCTTGTGATTTAGCTCTTCTGAGGATTGTACACCGTGTTCATCTTGTACCAACCTTTGTATCAGCTCTCACATTGTGTTGTAGTAGCCTTCATTCACTACTTTCACCCCCTACTCATATCCTACACAATTCCAACTAGCTGCTTAGTTCACATCTAGTAGTTTAGGATTCTATAGTACCCCTTTTTTCAATACCTTTTTTATTTTTGGTACTCAAGACATTAAATCAGATTCACCGCGTTGTAACTTTTTGATCTTATAGGTCATTTTGGCCTTTTGAAGACGTTAATATAACATTTCATTTCTAACTCTGAGAATCGTCAAAAGTAAAGTATAAACCAAGGCGAGTGTAAAAATTGCTACGTGGCTAAGGCTTCCGTTTCAAAGTGCTTCAACGTTTCAAAGGTGTGAAGCAAGCCCGTTTCCCGTCTCTAAGGTCTGAAACGCGGTTTCCTAGTAACTATGCACTAGGCTTTAATACAGTGCAGCGGAAGGTGTGGTGACAAGGGAACACGTGGAACAGTAGAAATAGAGCAAACATATTACCTGCTGTATAATTTCAAGATTGTGGGTTTGACCTAGCATCACATCTCCAGAACATTGAAATATTTGACCTAATAATAGCCATTTTGAAATTTAAAACAAAAACCAACAGAGAATCGCAACAGAATAGGCTTGAAGACACAAGCCGCATGCACGCCTGCACGTACACAAACACACACACACACACACACACACACACACACACACACACACACACTTTTTTGTAAATCAATTTGATTTATCTATCTGTGGGAAACCTCAAAGAGAGGAAAACCCACCAAAAAAGATGTACAAGAAAAGGAACACAAAAGTGTTCGGCTGTACAAAGTGGCTGAAAGCATTCATAAGAAAGTTGATGTATCTCTGTCGTGATATCACCAACTTCCAAGGCAAACCGCAAAGGCTGCCTAAGGGAAAGCTTGAAGAAAGGCAGGGGATCTGTATGAGATGGAACATATTGCCATTACGCCGTCGCCACAGGCTCCGGTACGCCCAAAACCTGACCCACACACTTTTTTTTTGTAAATCTGCTTTGATTACATTACAAGTGGGAAACCTCAAAACGAGGAAAACCCACGAAAAGAAAGGGATACAAAAATCTGAGCATTGTAAGGCTTCGAAAGCTAGAAACAGTCAAAGTAAATCCTGTAGGCATCAAGAGTGATGTCTCCAACATCATGAGCAAAATGTAGTGCTTCACCAAGAGATGATTTGAAATAGTGGAAGGGGTCAACATAGGTGTCGTGGAACATTAAGGAGTTCCGATGGTGCCAGATAGTCCACAGGGTCCAAAATCTGACCCAAGTGAAGAACACGGCAAACTGAGAATGCGATGGCCGAAGCACTGAGAATGCGATGGCCAAAGCACTCCAAAAAGCCAAAAGCGTCTATGAAAAGAATTGGAAGGAAAACCCAGTCGAAGAGCAGTTGACACTTGCCGAATGAAGGCTCGGGAGTGGCGACAACGCCATAGCAAGTGTGGCACGGTCTCCTCAGCTTCAAGGCATCTGGGGCAGTGGGGAGGTGCAATATGCCGAGTATGCAACACACTGCCAACAGGTAGAGCTCCCACTAAGCAGCGCCACAAGAAAACCCGTTCCTTCAAAGGTAGATGACTCTGCCAAATACGAGACATTGTGTGTTGCCACCACAAGGATGACTCGGAGAGCAACCACAACCGATTACCATGATGCACAATCCATATATTAGACCGAAGGATGGCATATAGACTGCCAGCTGAGATGCAGTCCAATCTAGTCGGAGCCAGATTCCAATCAGAGAAGCGAGAGTCCACATCCAAAGGCGGAATGGGTGAGTAATCAGCAAGCATCCTTTGAATTCTCCGCCAAAGAGAAGAATAGTGAGGACCCAACCGAAAGCGGGACACTGCATCAGCGAACGAAATAACATAACCTGAGCCATCCAGCACCTGATGCACTTGATAGATTCCTTTTTGGGCAAAAAATTATGCTTGGCGAGGAGACCGTTGAACCAAAGTGTAAGCGAAGGCCCTGCTCCAATGCAGACTCTCCAAACGAAGAGAATTACCTGCAACCGATGGTCGACCATTCCAAGCCAAATGCGAAGTGACAACTTTCCAATCAACAATGAGAGAAGAAGTAAAGGGACATCCAGGAATGTGTCCTTCAAGCTTCCCAAAAACAACATCCCAATAAGTCGGTTGCCAATGACCAAAAGCTGGGGTGACAATGTGCGTACACAAATGTGTGACCATGAGAGCCTAGGGTTGCCGCTGCTCCACCAAGATAGGCAACAACATAGCTTTCCGGGCCAAAAGATGACGTCGCAAGTCCAAAATATTTAACCCTCCAAGCCGCTTGGGAGAACACAGCTTGTCCATAGAGAGAAGCCGAAGACCCTTCTTGGTAGATGAGGTCCGCCAAAAATGCTCTAAAATATTGGACATGAGGGACTGCATGCACAACCGAGGCCAAGATAACAAAGGCAAGTAAAACTGCACATAAGCCACAAGGATGCATTGGACAATCCTGAGACGTACATGAAGTGGCCACGTCACATGGATAGTTTCCAATAATTTAACTTGGAATGTAGACGTTGGAGCACCCAATCTAGTTTTTGCATAGCCGATACATTCCAACCCAACGGATAACCCAAATGACGAACCAAAACATGTGGAGGAACAATCTCCCCAGGCCATAATATTCGATGCCAGTCACACTCCTTCAGAGGCAATAGCTTGGATTTACTAAAGTTAACTTGAGACCCGCCGCCAATCCAAACAAGTCAAGAGTATGCATAATTTGCTGTACATCCTCATAGTGGTTACGAGGCATAAACAAAGAGTCATCCGCATAAGCCTGACCAGCAAAGTGCCGTCCCGAAGGTAAAGATAGGCCATGTAGCCTGCCACTGGAAGTGAAGGAATCCAAATACATAAACAAGGGGTGAGTGGCAATCGCATAGAGCATAGCACTCAAAGGGCAGCTCTTTCTCACTGACCGTCCCAAAGGCCAAGATTCTGTAAGAAATCCATCCAGCAAACCCGCAGAAGTGCTATGTGCATACAAGAACAGCACGACACGGGATATCCTAGGCCCAAATCCCAAGTGTTGCATGGTGCCTGCAATATAATCCCAAAGCACAGTATCAAAGGCCTTTTCAATGTCAACCTGCATGACCAATACATCCTGTCGAGTGTATTTTGCATATTCCATACCAATGATGACATTCGCGAGGTTATGAGTAATTTGACGTCGTGGAATGAAGCCGTATTGAGATTGATGCAAGCCTTCATGCAAAAAGCACTTGAGTCGGTTAGCTAGCATTTTGGCCATTAATTTATATACCACAGGCATAAGTGTAATAGGCCGCCAATGAGAGAATTCTTCGCACAATGCATGCTTAGGTATCAGCTTGAGCAAACCTTCTTTCCAAGAGGAGGGCAATTCCTGCTGTTCCCAAGTTGTATTCATCATGAACAACAGAGGCATCTTCAAATAATCCCAGAAGGACAAGAAAAATTCCACAGAGAGGCCATCCCAACTAGGAGCCCTCCATCGACCCAAATCAAGCAAGCTGGCATGCAATTCTGGCTCAGTGAAAACAGCCTCCAAGTCTTGAGCCTGCCGCATCGAGAGGATGGGAGTAACATGGGATAGAAACATGCGACGCGCTCGACAAGCAGCGCTCGTGGGAGAAGAAGGGGCCTCAAAAATCTTGCCATAATGAGAATGTAAGGCGAGTGCTAGCTCTTGTAAAGTAGAGGTCCATTCCCCTGATGGTAATTTAACTCTTTGTATAGCTTGAGACTGCCTGGAGTGATGCAAATGCCGGAAAAATTGTTTAGAAGAACAGCCTTTATCTGCAAAAGCTTGTTGTCGAGCTCGAGTTTGCCATTTGGCCAATTTCCTCTCATCATTGTGCCGTAACACAGCGCGAGCAGAAAACAACTCAGTCGCTTGAGTGTCAGTAAGAGAAGAATGATTCGCCAAGTGCATTAGTCTGCTACAAGCATCCTTCGCCTGAGTAACCTGTTCCTTGAATTGTGACAAATAATCCCTGCCATAATCCTGGATAACACATTGGACACGCATAACAAAGCGTAACCAGGCTATGTCCATATCAACATACATCTGGGAGATCAAAGGCGGGATGATATCCACAATCATAGCCCGAAAAGGCTCATGCTTGAGATGAGCATTATTGACATGCAATAGCCTCTTCTTGGGCAGGCGATCATTGGCATCAAAAGAGCCAAAACGAAGCTTCAAGCATACAGGAAAATGATCCGAAAGACACATAGCATAATCAATCTTCAACTTGCAAACAAAGTTATCATATTGTTGCATGTGAAAAAGATATCAGCGATCAAGTCGAGCGCGATACATAAATTGAGCATTATGTTGAAAAGTGAATCCTGGATCAGTAGCATGCGATAGGGGCCACAAGTCAAGTCCATTACATGTCATCATAAATTGATCCCACGATTGCCGTTCCATATGAAGCATGTGAGAATGCCCAATAGTATTATCTGCATGGTTAGGTGCATTATTAAAGTCCCCACAAAGAAATGCATTATAACGCCAACAATAAGAGGAGATAGCGCTCCACAACCGTGCCCTATCTACAGAAGCTGTGTATGCATATAAGCCTCCAAATTCAAAAATTCTCCATCAACAATACATTGGATGACCATCCATCTCCAGCTGGGTCATTAAAAACCAAGGTTGGGAAGAGTTCGTGTTGAACAAGTATAAGCACACCAGAATAGCCGGCCGAGCCTGCATAAGCTATCCAGTAGCTTGCAAGGTAAGAGGTCTGTCCTGCAAATTGATGCTAGTTATGCTCCTGAAGAACCACAATATCTGCTTGACATGTATGTACATAGTGCCAGGTTAACCGCCACTTGTCGTGATTGCATAACCCACGCACATTATAGGAGATGCACTTCAAAGAACTATGCATTCTGATATGGTATATATAGTGGGCGAGGAAATGAGAAAATGGGAAAAAACTCAAGTACTAGTGCCCATCGACACATCCTCCCTGGCTGCAATCACCTCAGGAGGTGGGTCAAGACCTGGACTTTGAAGATTGAAAGTAAAAGCACCTTGCGATGAAGAGGCTTCGCCTGTAACAACTTCCTTATAAGAACGGACCATCTTGTCCCAGGCTTCAGCCAAAGACATGTTGTCATTACAAGGGAGCTTTTTTTGAGCAACATTCTTCAAAGGGGACACATAATTAAGAGAAGATGCCGAAATACGGGCTGTAGCAGCTTTAACGGGTTTCTTGGGCAACATCTAAGCTTGGGACGTTGAAGCCGGTTCTTTGCCTTTGTCTTTAATATTCGGAGAGGCAGAAAGTGCAGACAATTGGAGTTGTTTCCCCTTGCCTTTATTCACCCCGGCTGTCGGAGAGGAGGTTGAAACACCTTTGGTTTGAACGTCAGCAGAAGATTTCGAATTTGAGTGGGGTTGAGGAGTAGGAACAACTGAAGGCGGTGGTTGCAGGTTGGGTTCCGGACATTCGGACTGCATATGGCCGAATTTGCCACATCGGAAACAAGAGTTTGCAAACTTGCCCCACTTAAGCTTAAATGGACGCTTGCCAACCACTGCATCCCCAGAATCGATGGAAATACCTCCTTGTGTGGGGATATCTGTGTCCCACAGAATACAAAAACGGTTTGTATTTGCGTCCAGCTTCGGAGGGCAAATGACTTTGCCCAGCTGAGTAGCAAGCAAAGGAAGGAAGTGACGCCAGGTGCGAGGAAAATCGACCACCTCAACCCAAACAGGACACTTTTGACGAATGAGACTTTGATAGTCCTTGGTGAGAGCCCAGGGCAGTACATGAGTCATCTGCGTATTGAAGAAAAGAGGAGACATTTCAAGCAAAGCGTCCCGAGCATCCATGTCGGCCAACAAGACTTCATAGAACCCGCGCGCGCCGAAGTAAACCCCTCGGACTGCTTGCCGTTTCAGCAGGAAATCAACCCATTGGCCTACATCCTAAGCCGTAGGCATTCTTCCCGGGAAAAAAAGAATCACCGCGTTGAGCGCATATTTAGCAACGGGATCCATAAGCTCCTATATAACCTGACACACACACACACACACACACACACACACACACACCCTTGGACATGACGGCCTATGCATTGAGTTCTTATCATTACTCCGAGGACGCAGGACAGACTTGGGCAAAATAAAGCTGGCACTAAACAAAAGCATTAGATGGAAAGGATTAATACAAACAAAATTAAGCTATTAGGGCATACACACCTCTGAAGATGTGAAGGTATCCTGAATAGCCTAAAAATACTGAACTTAAAGTGCTGTTTATTGCTTTGCTACAACTATTAGAAAAATGTTCTGAGTGATAAGAACACTGTAATGTACATTGTAAATAGGGTATTGTCACATATGATGACAATGTTTTTGTCTCATGCATTTTTCAGCTCAAAAAAGGGATTTTCAGGTTTTGAGGATGTAAGAATCTTCAGGTTGTGTGACCTTTTGGACAGTGAGGCTGCATTTTGTTTGTTAAGGTTATAGGTAGTAATAGATGAAAAGGAAAGCAAGACAGAAATAAAGGAAATAAATTCTAATTTGATTGATGGATATATTGATTAAAGGCAGCAGATGATGGAGATGCAAGTGATGTTGAAACTCAAGATGCATTTTTTGATTTCCTAGGACAGGAAAGGTTAGTGATCGATCTTTGCCATGCAAGGCCATTTTCTGACAGTTGGATACATAGATGATAGGCTTGCTGCAACTTGAGTGCTAATTGTCTCTTTGTGTCAAGCTGATAAACAGGGTTGACGATTGGATAGATGAACACGAGGAAGATGGAACACTCTCCTTTCCATCGTTTTTCATTGATGAAGATGTACGCAAAACTCTTCTTTTGTTTGTCTACACCTATGCAGGTCTATGGGAGTAACTACCTGAATTTTTACTGACATTTCGTGGTAGAAAACTTAGAGGCTCCTTTCTTGTTGGGATTTTGTAGGCAGTAGTTTGCCTTGATGGAGATGCTTGTCTTGTGCGGAAGGGGCTTAATGAAAAGGATGCAGAGTCAGGTTTGGAAGATATCTCAGTTGCCTGCGATTCATGTGACTGCTGGTAATAGTAAACGCTACCTGTCATGTGCTTTGTTGAGTACAACTTGTCAATTACCTGTCATTTTTCTTGATATTGTGAGCAGGTATCATGCATCTTGTGTTGGATACAACCCTGATTCTCAAGGGGAAAGATCATGGATTTGCCCAAGGTATTTCTCAACAAACTTCTGTCTTTATCATTGAGATTCTGGAAAAAATTGTGTAGTTCTGTTTTTATCTTCCACCAAAGTTGCACTTGACATTCAAGGCTAATCCTTTACATCTATTAAGTAGCATTTTCTCGCAGATGTGTAGGAACAGGTGTTCTGGACTTATTTAAGTTTCAGTCTGCTTCCAAGAATCTTTCATCTAAACTTTCAAGTAAGAGTTTGTCTCTGCATAAAGATGGCTCCTTCACTTTTGTCGATGAAGGAGAGACGGCTGTTGTGGTTTCCATGGATGCCAGCTTTGGGTCTGTGCTGGATGAAGCAGCAGACCAAGGTGTCCCAGCTCGGAGTACCAGCTTGGGCATTAAAAGCAGCCTGGATGAAACTTGTCTGGAAACTTCTGTGGATCCAGAGGGGTCTGTGTTGGATGAAGCAGCAGACCAAGGTGTCTCAGCTGGCAGTCCCAGTTTGGGCAATGAAGCAGCAGACCGAGGTGTCTCAGCTGGCAGTCCCAGCTTGGGCATTGAAGGCAGCCTGGATGAAGGTTGTCTGGAAACCGCTTTGGATCCAGAAAAGATTCCTGTGGTGCCCTCTATGTGTATCATAGAGAAATTGTTAAGCAATACAAGCAATATGGTTTCAAATGTGTCTGTAACTGAGCCAGAGGCAAGTGCATTTGACGAGGTTACTGGTCAGAAAGATGTTGCAGTAGAGGAACCATCATCGTGTGCAGATGTCATGCAGCAACCATCAGAAACATGTCCGGTGAAGCCTGCAGTTGGTATAGAGTGTTCTTTAACTTATCCTCATTTGAACACAACTCATGAATTGGTCGTAAAGTCTTCATTATCCCCACCAATCCAAGATGAGGGGAACACCAGTAGCATGACAGTTGTCTGTGCACAGTCTTCTAGTCAAGTTCCTGGAGATAACCAAAATGCTCCAGATGTAGGAAAGTTGTCTGAAAGCATGGGTAAAGAATTCAAGGGGGAGTTACACAGGGCTCAGGAAGACGAAAACCTGAAGCAAGAGCTTGTCTCTGGCAAACAACAGAACAAAGTTCCAAAGAGACGGGAGCCTCCATGCAGCCTTCCTGATAAAGAACAAAGGGGGAAAAAGAAGCTTAAATTAGAAGACAGGTATACCACAGCTTCAAATGTTGACCAGTTGGCAATCTTTTCAGACTGCCTGTGCTTGCACTTGCTATTTGGATTTTGTTTCAGGTGAAGTTTTGTGACTGACTTTTGTGGGTGCAGGAGATCTCTGCCAAGTAGCAGATCAAAGGTCCAAATGATGCATCTTCGAGAGAGTTCGTTTGATAGCATACCATCGGAAGCTGCTGAGTCGAGGGAGCTAGTCAAACGATCAATCAACGAGGAAGTCAGAGCTAAAAACGAATCTGATTATTGTACCTCTTCAGAGCCAGAAGCCCTATCTGTGCAAGAAGTTTTAAAGCCAAAATCAGAGGTCATGGACGAGCTGAAAGAATTAGTTCAGGGGCCTGCTCCCTGTCACAGGAGAGTTGTAATTGCACGAAAGAATACAACTAGTGCAACAAATGGGTCAAGCGAAGGTGTTAGGACAAGGAAAATTGTTTATCGAGGGAGCACACTAGATGAAAATGTTTGTAGAATAGTGAATGATATGCGACAACACCTACAACGAGAAGCAGCTGCCTTGGGGATTTTAGGTGATGATAGGAAAGTGGATGTTGCAGACGAGAAGTTCTTTGTAGCATTTAAAGCAGCCATTCAAAGCTCACAAGCAAACCTGAGGCAGCAGCACCCGAGTCCTGTGAAGAGAATGGCAGTTCAAAAGCCGGGATCCAAACTAGATGCATCAAGGCAAAACCTCATGAAGAAGCTGTATGGTGGTTCTGGGAAGCGGCGCCAAGCATGGGATAGAGATTGGGATGTTTCCTTTTGGAGAGAGAGGATAACACGTGAGAAGAAATCCAGGGAATCGAGTAAGACTCTACTGCAGCAAGAGATGGCTCATATGGAAGAAGCAATGCAGGAATCGAAAAAATCAATTAAAGCTGAGCTCAACTCCCTGAAAAGTCGAGTTTACCTGGCAGACACGTCTCTGTTACCAAGGCAGAAGGATATAAAGCCTCTGTCTGAGCAGAGTACAGCCAAGACCAATCCTGTTTACGCACCTCAGAGTAAATCTCTAAATCATGTAAGGACGCCAGAAGGGCCTCCAAAGCGTGCGACGACATTAGGAGTTTCTAATACAGGAGAAACTGATGGGAATCAACCTGTAAAGACAGACAAGCGGAGATGGGCACTGGAAGTTCTTGCAAGGAAGACTGGGCAGTCAGAAAAAATCCAAAGAAACAATGGGTCATTGTTGGTGAGTTTTGCTCATAAGCACTGCTTATTTATCCACCTTGAGTGATTGCCGTTGTAGCAAAGCTAAAAATTGTGCTGCAACTTCACATTCATCATCGGTGCATGTTTTAATCTTGATCTAATGATTATATCACTTTTGATCTGACAACCTGATAAATACAGGCAGAGCTGCCTGGGCACATGAGGCCTGTCGTGGAATTTGACCGGCGAAGCAAAGTGCCCTCTGCAACTAGGCAGGTGTTACTGCCTTAAAACTCTGCTCTGTATAGCTGATGTCTTTCTCCTCAATGTTTGCCTTTTTAGTGGCCTAAATACACCCTATAGTGATGTCTGTCTTGCAGATTCAACTTGATCGTTTTCTTGAGCATTATCTTCAACAAGCACCAACAGAGATCGTATGTGATAACCCTGAGTGCCAAGCTGCCGTAAGAGAAGCAATCAACAAGGAGAAAGAGATTTATGATAGATCAAACTCCAAGGGTGTGTATGTAAATCTATGTGTACAAGCCCTTACTTCCTTGCCAAAGCTTGCCACTGTAAAAGCAGAAGAGACATCGCCAGTTAGAGCTGCAGAGTTTTCACCTTTCTCAGCTGCAGAAACCTCTGTTGAAGCAGCAGGAACCTCAAACAATGATGATCGGGCTGTTCTCATGGCCTGGAAGGCCGCAGGTTTAATTTCTGACTCTCCACCAGAAACGTGCGGTGGACCAGAGACAGAAGTTCCTGGAATGAGAATCGACTGTATTCCTTCTGATGGTAATTTAGACTCAGAAAGTCCAAATGACCGCAACAGCCCTCCTGCAGGAAATTCTCACTCTATTGGTATTCTTCCAAACTCTGTCGATACCAATACTGAGACAGGAAGTGACAAATTCTGTTCTAACGGAGTGGAGGATGTCAGGGATGAAGAAACGTGCATACAGGGTACTTTAAGGCATGATGCCAACAATGATACTGAGAAGGTTCCAGAAGATAAGGAACTGGGTGCACAAAAGGAAATGATTGAGGAAAAAGCACAGGACCAAGAAGCAAATTGTGACCAACATACATTGCTTGAACCTGCACCTGGCGAGGAAGGAAACTTGAAGGAAACTGAACATTGCTGCTCTGCCGTCAGTATGCCTGTTCAAGAACAGCCATCAGATATGATACAGGGGTTTCCTTTGGATGCGAGCACACAGGCGGAACAGCATACACTTGAAACAATGGAAAAGATCTCAAAACAGGCGAGTAACTACATTGACATACTTCCTATATTGCTAAGCTTCATTGATACAGTCTTTTTTGGCTTAGCAGGCAAATGTAGATGCTCCTAATGGTATTACTCAAGTAGTGATTGTTCAATTCCTGTTCAATTGCAACAGCAATTATCTTCAACCGTTAACAAGATCTACATTTTGTCGATTTTCTTGTAGCTGTATCTTGCATTTAAAAAAGTGCTTTGAGTTCTACACGATTGCATTAATGTGTTTGCTTCCTATCATACCATATTGGCACTAGCAATGACAGCGTAGTGGTTGCTAAGGAATCCTTTAGTGTCTATGTTGATCTCTAAAGCTGTTATGTCTTATGCAATTTGCTGACAACATTTTTTGAGTGGTTTACAATTCTATTTTCTGATTTCCATAGGTCGAGTTGTATGTGAAGGAGCACATACGACCTCTGCATAAAAGCCATATTATCACCACAGAGCAATACAAGTGGGCTGTCACAAAGACGACCAATAAAGTAATGCAGCATCACTCGCAAGCGAAGTCTGCTGATTTTCTTATTGTTGAGGGTGAGAAGGTGAGGAGGCTAGCAGAGCAATACCTTGAGATCTACAGTAAGCACATATTTCCTGGTGTTAAGTAGATATATGAGCCCCAAGGTATTTGTTTACTTTAATGAGGATGTTTATACCCCAATCCTAGTGCACATATATTGTTGTACACCTGGGCTTCAATCCCTTTGTTGCCAATGTAATCCCCCGAAATAGGGGAAAAAGTCGTCCACAAGCTTTTTAGATAGCGTAAAATAGGAGCTTGGTGCTTTGTAACATATTGATGAGGTCTCTCTCTCATTTTTTTTGATAAGCAGACCACCTGAGTAGTATTTGTGCCTATGTTGTTAACTTAAAACTGTGTGCCATAATATTAGTGAAAATCCAGTTTACAATACCCAATTTCCTGTCTACTTTCTTTGGAAAACTGTTTGTTGTCCTTGGGAAAATAATTGAAGCTTAGGTGGTGGAACTTTGTCCATTCATAGCCCCGTCATAGCCTTATTCAGCTTTAAGGTGTGCTCCGTTCACCGGTTCAAGGGCTATACATAGAAAGTGTATATATATATATAGGATGATTGGGTGGAGATTCGCCAGACTCTAACCTATGGGTTTAGGGATGAGGTGTCCAGTGCAGCGGAAGGGTTTAAGGCTTTTAGCTTAGATCTAGTGCTTCGCACAAACACAAGGTTACTTTACTTCACTTGAGAGAAACTGAATTGAACACAATAAAAGACAGAGGCAGAGAGAGAGAAATGAGAGACGACACCAAATGTCGCGCGTCCCAACCACCCTCAAGAGCCCTCTTGCTTTGTTGCCATAGCAAGTACTTGCTTTAGATTACTTGCACAATGCTGATACTATGCTGAAAATGCTGAAAATGCTGAATGCTATGCTTGATGTTGAGGGGATCTAGTACTGATGCAAAAATGCTAGGTTGATGCTGATGCAAAACGCCATGGTTGCTCTGATGCAAAAACGCTGGGCTGAATCTCATGCTGAGGTTGAAAACACTGGTGCTTCATGGCTGAAAAATGCTGGTACTGAGCTGTTGGGTGAGTGGTTCCTAGTTGATGTCGTAAAAACAGAAGGTCAAGTGACTCTTTTATAGGTTTTTTAGCCATTTTCCCTACCTACTTTTTATAAATGTCATGTCTAAGTCACTTATTAATAAATGACGTAAGTGATTGTTCATATGCCTATATGCTTAAGTGACTCTATTGTGCAAGTGAGGGTATGATGTGCGTGATCATGCACGTGGCTCACAAAATGCCACACTAGATCTTGTAGCAGTAGCTTGTCCATGTTCCAACGCAATGTGCACATGGCACGAGGGCTCGAGGCAGCTGGTCGATTTTTGTGATTATGGCAGTTCATGGTCATGTCCTTGCATTGGCATCAAAGCCCGAGCCCAAGCCTCGTCAACATGTTCACTTTAAAGATGACACCAGTCCTCCTCCTCCTCCGAATAAGGAAGATCAATGGGAGTTGAAAAAATGGAAGTATCGGAAGAGGAGATCCCGAAAGACTTTGTTGTTCAGACATTGGCTCTACTAACGACGTTGGCTTCTTAGCACTCCTACACCTTGGGACCACCTTCAACAAAAAGAGGAGTCATCTAATTTGGGAACAAAGTTCGACAACTTTGAGCGGAGAAAGGGCAAGAAGGAATTCAAGGATGGGAGCCAAAGCATAAAGTTCGACACTTTCTTCGGCCACAAGGATACGCCTCGAGCCTCGTCTTTTATTCAGCAGCTTGACACCGCTTTCTCCGAAGGCAATGTCACTGAAGCCTCGAAGGTTCGGAAGGTTGCGTCCCTCCTGAAAGGGAATGTCCAGACTTGGTGGTCTACGTTGTTTTTGCATGGGAAAGTGCTTGGAAACTGGGTGAAGTTCAAGAAGCTGTTTTCATTTATTTGCTACTTGAAGCTGACATTTTGACGGCTTGGAACCATCTGTGGATGAAAGAGGAAGACACTATTTCCACTTATAATAAGTGGATTTGGGATACATTTTTTCCAATGGCTTCTTTCGAAAAAATCTCTTTAATGGAGCAAATGGAATGGTATGTTGCGGTTTACCTAAAGAGATATAAAGATACTGTGTGAAGCAAAGGTCTTCAAGTATACAATGACTCGCTTCAGAGGTCTTCAAGTATACAACGACTCATGGAGCTATGGACCATTTCTAGTTGAG
The DNA here is from genome assembly GCF_014529385.1 of Adiantum capillus-veneris. Lineage (NCBI taxonomy): Eukaryota > Viridiplantae > Streptophyta > Polypodiopsida > Polypodiales > Pteridaceae > Adiantum > Adiantum capillus-veneris. Next base: position 143,899,370 of record NC_140940.1, on the reverse strand, counting down.
AATAGTATTGTTGACATATTCTACAAATGAGCCAGTGACTAACTTGCAGAGAAAGAAGTATGAAATCCAAGAAGTTGGTGCAGACGAAGAAATATATTACCTCTCAGATATCTACTGAGCAGAAAGCGGAGTATTACTTGCAAGGAAATTACTTCATGTGTGAAGAAATGGGCACATCTTCGCCAAGCATCCTAAGAAAGAGAAGATTGAAGACAAACTAGAAACATCGAAAGTGATAGAAGATCGAGCTAAGGGAAAACCAAGGACGGACTTATACCAGATTTCATGGGGACGTGCAAGGATCACATTGATCCCAATACAGAGCTATGTAGGACGTGGGGCAAAGTTCAAGATCAAGAAGCCATAATTTTCTTTGCTAGCGATGCCGAGGCCAATTTTATCTCGATAGGTATGGTGGCTTGTTTGAGAATCAAGCGTGAAGACATGGGGCCACAGATGGATGCAACGTTAGCCACACTAGGACATGAAGTCGTTGTAACTCTTGCCATTGGCAAGCTGAGGCTGCATTAATAGGGTTACGTAGGGCACACGAGGACTTCAACATTATGCCGGAAGGGTGTGATGTTCTTTGAGGGATGCCTTGGCATGCCTAGAACAACGTTGTACTGGACTATAGGGTTGAGAACATTCAGCTCAAGAATAGTAAGGATAGGGATGTGATGATTGATGTAAAACTCAAAGACAATGGCGCCATGGTTGATCAAGCTTCTGGTGTTCTTATTGAGGAAGCAGATTTGCCCATTTTGGTTTCCTTCCCCGGCCTGAGGAGAGTACCTCCCGCGTCTATCCGGGAATGGTTTCGAGATTGGGACAGTCTTGGGAGACCCCACATACAACAGTTCAATCATACCAACCCTATGTGTCTGTGGACAAGCTACAGCATGACCAGGGTTCAGTTCAGTCAAGTCAATCTAGAATAGGAAGTGATCTGGCACTTTTGTGAGTGTGTTCGCAGACCGTCCATGTCCAGATACTTAGAATAGATGCATATCCTCTGGTTGCACACAACATGACCATCAGATTCCAGTCAAATCCCATCAGTAGCACTTTTACAGTGCATAGACCTATTTTCCCTATTTTAGACATTTTTCACTTAATATTTTTAAGTGACCTCCGTTGGAAAGTAGATAGGGCAATTTTGCTAAGTTTGCATATAAGCAAACCTAGCGCTAGCACTTTCTGGCAGAAGAGGCAGCAGGAGCACACGCTCAACAAGCAACTTCTCAGCAAAACCCCCAAGAGGCCTAGCGTTTTTGCATCACAGCAGAAGGTTGGCGTTTTTGGACTAGATCAGCCAGCGTTTTTGCATTGGCAACAGCTTGGCAACAGCAAGAAGCAGAAGACTCCTAGCGATAGCAGATTTGCACAACAACAACAGATCAGCCCTAGCGTTAGTGGATTTTCCCCCAGCAGCAGAATTCAACCCTAGCGTTTTTGGAGCAGCAGGCGACCTAGCGTTTGGCAATTCCTTCGCGACGGAATCCACAGTAGCACCAGCATTTTCAGTTTTCAGCATTCAGTACTTGAGTAGAACCCCCAAACCTCGCAGATCTCACCTTCCCGCAACAGTTCCTCGCCGCACGGTGGGATGCATCAAAGTTTGCAGTTTCAGCCCGGAAAACGCAGATTTCAGCATCTGCGTTTTCAGCGCGTCGTCGTCGCATCGTCGTCATTGACATCGTCACCGACATAGTATCAGAATTCAGCAGATAAAGATTTGCAGATTTCAGCCATCAGCATTTTCAAATTCCAACCCGTCTCGTCATCGTCCTCATCGTCGTCGACATCGTCGGCAAGTCCAAGCATTGTAGAGATTTGTGCAATCAATAGTAGACCGGTCTCGCCATAGAAAGTGGGGCCTTCGGAGGAGGGTTTGACAACATTCTGGTGTCGTATTCTTCTCTCTCTATCTCTCAGTCTCAGCACCTTCATTCACAGTGTTCATTCACTTTGTTTGTGTCCATTGCACTCTCTCATAAAAGAACGGAAGGCTCTCCCTTCCATAAGTAAAAGGAATCCTTGAGCACAGTTTGGAGCACTCATCTTGAGCAAGGTTCAACATTCATTCCGTTGCACCTTACATTGGTATCAGAGCTTTGGCAGTGTTCTATGTCACTCAAGGAAAGAACCACAAGATTTTTTTTTTTGCTTGTTGCGGTCGCACGTAACCCAAGTCCTCTTGGGCGTGTCGATCCCTAATCGTGTTTTTGAAGAGTGACAAGAAATCCAAAAAAGAAGGGCTTGTCCAGCCCCCCCTTGTTTCTCTTTTCACTCATTGAGAGCGGACCGTGCACTTAGCGGCCGGCCAATCGACGTGAGGTGGGAAAAAGCAACCTTGGTGTGACCTCAAGGCCGCCAAGGGGTGCGCTCGCAGAAAAGAGCTGAACTCGGGTGAAGAGAAGATCCTTCTCTAACACAGATTGCAAGCGAAAGAAGAACCGCAAGAACCTCAAGACCCGCAAGAACCTCAAGACCCGCAAGAACCTCAAGAACTCAAGAACCCCAAGAACCAAGACCCCCAAGAACCCAAGTTCCTTGGGAACTTAGGAACCCCAGACCACAAAAACCCACGACTTTAGTGGATGGTCATCACTCGAAGCGGCATGGATACTTCGCTTGGAGGTGATGAGCATGAGAGAGGTGAATAATTTTTTTTCTCACCAGGAGGTTTTTCCGACCCTCCCCCTTCCCCATCTATGCCAAGGATCGCACTAACTCCTATGCAGGAGTTGCCGCAGTTGTTTATGGACAAGAAGTCAGAACACAAAGAAAGAAGGGCAGCCATAGATCGTGACTACAAAGAAAGAAGGGCAGCCATAGATCGTGAATACGAAGAAAGAATGGCAGTCATAGAGCGTGAGCACGAGCACGAGAACAAAGAAAGACAAGCAAGATTGTATTGTGAGAACAAAGCAAGAAAGAACCCTTACAGGAAGTACTATGTGTTCGAATGATTAGTCAGCACGCATTGTTCAAGTGTTTCATTCGTGATCGTTTCCTGTATTTTAGTTAGCGTCTTTATGTGATCCCTTTTCCTAGGCATGAGATCTTGTACGTTGAGCACATTTCACTCATGAATGAGCACGGATGTATGCGGATTGTTCATTAAAAGATGAAATGTTTGCATTCACGAAAGTCACCTTCCATGTCTCTTCCTTGGCACGACACAGTTGTAGAAAGAGCACATGAAAGTATGAGCATCAAGCATGGGCATTTCCGTTGTGAATTGCCACAGTTGATTGATTTGGATCAGCAAGACAAGATTCGATCTCATTGTTTGCGTGTGTGTGGTGAACGGTTTGGCACTCCGTCTCTTTGTTCATCTTGCATGCACAGTCTATTAGGACGACATTATTTTTTCCACTCACTTTACATGGAATAGGTATGTTCATGGTTTTGTGTTGGAAATGGTTTCAGGAATTTTCAGCCATGGAGATTCTTGAAGAAGAAAGAAGCATGACTCTCGACGAAGTTGAAGCATCGAAGGAGCCACACAAGACTTTGTGTCACTTTCGGCACGGCCCAAAGAAGCAAGCGTTGCAGACCTTTATGAAGTTCAAGTATCGCACAACCCACACATCAGAGTGGGCCGGCGAAGAGTCCTTTCCAGGATTCCGGATATTGTTGGCGATCTCCCTCGACGCCATACAGTTCGGTATCAGTACCTCACTTTGAAAAGGAGGGGATGTAACGTGACACATCCAACCCCATGTGTCCGTGGACAAGCTACAGCATGACCAGGGTTCAGTTCAGTCAAGTCAGTCTAGAATAGGAAGTGATCTGGCACTTTTGTGAGTGTGTTCGCAGACCGTCCATGTTCAGACACTTAGAATAGATGCATATCCTCTGGTTGCACACAGCATGACCATCAAATTCCAGTCAGATCCCATCAGTAGCACTTTTACAATGCATAGACCTATTTTTCCTATTTTTGACATTTTTTACTTATTATTTTTAAGTGACTTTTGTTGGAAAGTAGGTAGGGCAATTTTGCTAAGTTTGTATATAAGCAAACCTAGCGCTAGCACTTTCTGGCAAAAGAGGCAGCAGGAGCACACGCTCAACAGGCAACTTCTCAGCAGAACCCCCAAGAGGCCTAGTGTTTTTGCATCACAGTAGAAGGCTGGAGTTTTTGGACCAGATCAGCTAGCATTTTTGCATTGGCAATAGCTTGGCGACATCAAGAAGCAGAAGACTCCTAGCGATAGGAGATTTGCACAGCAACAACAGATCAGCCCTAGCGTTAGTGGATTTTCCCCAAGCAGCAGAATTCAACCCTAGTGTTTTGCAGTTCCTCCGCGACGGAATCCACAATAGCACCAGCGTTTTCAGTTTTCAGCATTCAGTACCCGCAGTAGAACCCCCAAACCTCGCAGATTTCACCTTCCCGCAACAGTTCCTCGCCGCACGGTGGGATCCATCGAAGTTTGCAGTTTCAGCCCGGAAAACGCAGATTTCAGCATCCGCGTTTTCAGCGCGTTGTCGTCGCATCGTCGTCATCGACATCGTCACTGACATTGAGTCAGAATTCAGTAGATAAAGATTTGCAGATTTCAGCCATCAGCATTTTCAGATTCCAACCCGTCTCGTCATCGTCCTCATCGTCGTCGGCAAGTCCAAGAATTGTAGAGATTTGTGCAATCAATAGCAGATCGCTCTCGCCATAGAGACTGGGGCCTTTGGAGGAGGGTTTGACAACATTCTGGTGTCGTATTCTTCTCTCTCTATCTCTCAGTCTCAGCACCTTCATTCACAGTGTTCATTCACTTTGTTTGTGTCCATTGCACTCTCTCATAAAAGAACGGAAGGCTCTCCCTTCCTTAAGTAAAAGGAATCCTTGAGCACAGTTCGGAGCACTCATCTTGAGCAAAGTTCAACATTCATTCCGCTGCACCTTACAGACTAGTTTCTCCTTTCCAATGTGTGCAAAGGATCACACTGCGTGGACTTTGCATATGATACTAGATTGGCTCTAGGTCGAGGCTGTTGAGTTCTTGCACCACATAGGGGACCTGGGAGGGACATACTTGATTTAGACACTTTGGTTGTAGACACATTGTGATATACTTTTTTGCAAACACCCAGAGTGCTCCTTGTTATGTATTTGTATATGAGGATTCGTGGACAAAGGATGCAGCCCTACAAATCGCACGCTCTTCTTGGGCATGGGTTGGATAGTCACTTCAGACACCCTCTCTCGGGGTCGCCTAGATGTGGATTACTCCCCATTCAAACTGGCCTCAAAGATTGCGAGGTTGGCTGCCTCGGTAGCATCGGTTTTCTCCCATTGATCCCATGAGTATTGTCTCATGGAATGTACAGGGTCGAGGGGACCCTAGTTTGTATGCGAAAGGAGTCGTTTGCGATAGGAGCTTCAAAGATGCCTTGTGGGTGGCATGATAGATATTTTTATGCTTCAAGAGCTCCACCTTTGTGAGAGCCGTATTCAGCGTCGTGGACAGATCTTTCGTGGCCATTATGAGAGTTTTTGGTGTGCTGCTTTTGGGCCTGGAGGCATTCAAGGAGGTGTATGTATGACTCTTGCAGACTCATGGCAGCATTCCATTTTGGGCAGAGGTATTATTGTGCTTAGCAGGGCCTTGTGGGTGACCATGTAGGTTCAAGGTAGCCTTGTGGGCTTCTTGAACATTTATGCGCCCAACCATGCGAGTGCACCGGCTGAGTTTTGGTCACATATTGTGGAGTCCTTGCCTCACGCATAGTAGTGACTGCTCCAGAGTAGCAGATTGCTCCTCTCCTCCTTCCGTTCAGGAGGAAACTGCTCCATTGGAGTTCAACACGGCTTTCTCTTGCTAGTGGCCAACCAGGTGCTTTTGGCTACTATGTGGTACATCACGTCTTGCTGGATTTTCGTTGATCAGAAACATTTTGTGGTCAAGTGAGACGCACAGTCGCCTCGTGCCAAAGTCTCCTGGCAGGTCATCACTTTACTTTGCTCTCAGAGAGGGTTGGGGGATCATCGACCCATCACGGCAGAGTAGAGCCCTTCTTGGGAAGCTTGTTGTCAGAGGTCTTCTTCCAGGGGAGGATCCTTGGAAGGAGCTGTTGCTGCATAGGATCGTGCTTGGGTCCCACAGATGGGTGGCCAATGGAGCCCTTCCACACGCTGGTGGATTTTCATAGAGATGCTCAGAATAGCCTTGAGCAAGAGATGAGAGGACCGCTTTGCTGTTATCTTGCTTCGGTCTTGGGAGCAACTGCGGAGTGGCCTTGAGTAGCACCAGCCCACATGCATTGAGGAGCCTTTGAGACAGCCACTTGTTTTGGAACCCTCAGCACACAGTGATGCCACATGGTTGGTAACAGACCTCATGTCTGTTGGGGTCTCATGGCAGAGGGTCCAGCCCGCACTTTTGGGGACTGGCTGCAATTTACAGTACTTCCTGAGGAGATTCAGAGCATTCGGTTGCTAGACATGAATGCTGTTTACAGTACTTCTTGAGGAGATTCAGAGCATTTCGGTTGCGAGACGTGAGGGGAGTGCAGAGCATGTGTCAGGATACTGTAGAGGTTCTACCGGCAGAGTGGCACCTCTCTTGAGCCGACAGATCCTTGCTGGATGGGGGCTTTCACGTGATTGGAGGTCCTCATTTTAGTTAGGGCTTGCTCAGACACAGGTTCTTACATGTTCTTTGAGGTTCAGAGAGAGGGTCGCCTCCACAAAGAGAGGGTCGCCTCGATAGAGTCAATGTCGAGGCACCAGAGACGGCTGAGTGTTGCTTTCAGTGGGTCCGAGTTGTGGGCATCAATGGGAGGACTTGTGTCACAGACCCTAATCCGTCAGATCTTGAGTCAGGACACTGGCAGCTATGGGCTTGGGAAAGGCGCCCTTTGGTGCGGGTGCAGTGGGACTTGGGGGAGTGGTTTTGGCGGGATCCCTTTACGCCAACCGATCACCCAGGGACCACCTTTTTCCGGTACACGGCTTGGCTGGGTCGCCACATACTGACAGCGTTGAGAGAGGCTCGTCCCGCTGCACCGGTTCATTGACAGGAGAAGGGTCTCACGTTCGAGTTCTTGGCAGGATTTTGGGAGCGCTTGTGGGACAGCAAACAATTGAGGAGAGTCACCATGTTCTAGTGGCTAGTTGTAGATCGAGCTACTACAGTCGGGAGTTGGTTGGTACATAATGGCCTCTCGGCGGGATGTGCCGCGTGTGACCATCCTCTTGAGACCCAGCGTCACTGTCAGTGGGATTGCCCCATGCATAGCTGGTTTGGCTTCGGATTCTTCGACTGATGCTTGCACTTTCTACAGCCAACCAGTACACTTGGGGTGTTGCAGCTTGGTCCATACTCACGGGTCCAACACTTCGCTTTGAGATGGCTTCAGTCAGCAAGATGATTGTGGTACAACAGGACCGGCCTACACTCCAGCCCGCCACAGAGCTTGTCCCTTAGGAGTGGAGCAGAGATAAAGAGTGTTGTTGGGAGCTCATCTACAACCTGACAATGTGGTTCATCCGGTGAGCCCGTCGCTTCCGCATCTTTCAGGGCTCGGCCTGTCCCACCAGCAGAGACTGTCCGTTACATTTGGTTGGAACTGATCCATACACTCAGGGGCCAGTTTAAGAGACTTCTGGGCAGCTCCGACTACATGTGGGAGGGCCGCGAGGCCTTGTTGCAAGAACTGATCCCTGGCAGCAATACTCCAAATCGATCCCCTTACTGAGTGAGCTGTGCTCAACAGGAAGAGATCATGAGTCAAGTACGTGACCTCAAAGAAAGGATTGATCCAACATGGTACCTTACCTATTTTTCTCCGGTATTGCTTGTTCAAAAGAAAGACAAAACTTGGAGGTTGTGTCTTGATTACAAGGCTCTCAATAAGGTTACCTTCAACAACAAGTTTCCAATACCTAGGATTGATGATATACTTATAGATTACAGGGTTCTACTTGCTTCAGAAGTCTCAATCTTAAAAGTGGTTATCATCATATCAGAATATTGCAGCATTTGGTCATGTTGAAGTGAATTCAGAGTGACGAGATTTAGTGCATCAAGACATCCGTGAGAGATCAGTGCGGTCTGAATGTGATGGCTAAGTAAGTCATAACGATCACGGCTCATGTCTCAGATCCCAACGGGGATAGAGATGTGAATGTGACTATCATTGCTTAGTGACTCGTGTCTTTGTGCCAGTGCATGGTTTCAAGTGGTCAAATGCATGGAAGTATAGAGTCAGTGTCTCGTGAACTATTTTTTTGCCCACTTTTGCAGGTGTAATCGAGGGCGATTACTCTTCTTTTAAGAAGGGAGGGAGGGGGCATGGGGGAGGAGGGGAGCTGAAGACAAAACAAAGAGAGAAAGAGATCGTGATTGATGATGTTGTGGTCGCATGGCTGACGTGACAGTCCTCATAAAACGCGTCGCTATTGATGATGAAAAATGCAAAAGGCTGTACGGATGCCACGACGTCGTGCTGTGGCATGTTTACAATGCGAAATTAATTGTCTCACTTTTCATGTGTTTTGTTATGTGGGACCAAATGCTACAATGTACATAGTGTCATATGTGTGAGAACGGTTGCCACGGTTGCATCCATTGTACATACCCATACCTTCCCAGGGAGGCAAGGCCTTAGACGTGGCACTGTTGCGTGTTTTATCACATCAAAACATGCCTAATTTGGTTTAGAAATGTACATATGTCAAGTGCGTGGAGATGGAACATTTGTTTTTGCCGAGAAAGTTCAATGCGGGCGATCTCAGCCAAAAATAGTAGGTTTCATGCGTGGCCTTATAAAGATGTGTCCAAAGTGGTTGCCAAGTGAAAAAATTGTGTTTAGCATGTAATTTGAGCCCAAAGGAACTGTTCCACAAATTTAGGGATTTTTCCTAGCTCGTTTGGGCTTTTTACAGACAGGAAAGAACATTTTTAGGCTAAAAATGGATATAAAAGGGTTAAAAATAGCCCAAAATTAGCTCGAAATGCCATTTCAATGACGATGCCGTCCTTGCTCAAACTCGAGGAGAGTTTATAGACCCAAAAATGAACTCATTTGGGAATATAATGAAGGAGATACAACCATTCTAAGTGAAGGTGCTATTGCAGTCTTGTGGTATTTCCACCTCGTGTTCAAGGCTATCAAATAGGGCTTTCCCTCTTCAAATAAGCATTTGGGCTTATCTAATGAAGGGCTGAAGTTTTCATGAAACGGTCTCGATGAAGAATTGAAGTGTAAAGCTAGGGTTTTAACCGGGCACATAAGCATTGTATCTGCATAGTTGGGAGCGAGGCTATACCAAATCATCACACACAAGAGTTTTGAGTTGTTCTTGGTTCTTTTTTATAGCGATGATTTCATGGTTGGAGTTTTGGTCTTTCTAAGTGTGTCTTTAGCGTCATAAAGGTTCTACGACTCGCTTGATTTTGCTTCGAACCCTCACAGTCAAAGGCTCAGCGCTTTCCTAGTCGCACTGTGCACTTCTTGTCAACATGGCCAATTTTTCGGATGCTGAAGAGCTTTTTGAGAGATTGTTTTTGGTTGTCGTTCCTTTTGGGGACGCCCAACTTTTGGGCTGATAGCTTTTTGGCCAATGGCCTTAAAATATGAGCCTTCGTCTCAGGCTGATCAATGCATGGTTGCACATTTGTAGAGCGACTCCCCAGCGGTTGTACTTTGTGATTGCTGATATAAAAAAAAAGTACCAAAAGGGGTGCCAAGCTCTGGGGCTAGTGCATCTAGAAGTGGAACTCTGCCGCTTTTCGTCACGACTACCTTGAGTTTTGAAGTTCAAGTGTTAAAGTTTTCCAGTTGTGTTCGTGTGTTGTTGTGAGATTAATGTCTTGTCAGTGCCAAGTGGTTTACAATCAAACCTCAAGTTGCTAGTTGGAGGAAGGGGGCGCTCACATATATCCCTCCTATGTCTATTCAAAACCTTGTCACAATATTTTCCAGCCTTCATGCTCTCTCAAGGAAATCCCTTCTCTATGCTATGGTCTATGGTCGTTGAATACCATTGCAACTAGCATTCTAGCAGAACCTTTCTATTGTGGATAAGTAGGGATATGATCGTTTAGGCTAAAGATGCCACAAAATTAAGTCGATGATCAGTCCAAGAGGCTATTGTCTTCAACATTCCTTTCCCCTTGGTAATCGAACTATGTTCCAACTAACGTTTTAGAATATGTCTTTGGTGTGCTATTATCTTGCTAAATAAGTCTGAATAGTAGTTGAAGTCCATAACATCTGGATAACAGCCTATAAATCTTTTAGCATAGAGATTATTTTGTTCTTGCGTGTTGTGCAACCCTTTGATCTTTGAGGTTGTAGCTTCTTGTAAGTGAGGTTTACTTCAATATCTATTCATGCAATCACCCAAAATCTTGCTTTTTTTTTTTCACTTAAAGATCATGCTAAGACTAATCAAAGGCTACAAGGTAATCAGCCCCACATGATGAACACCCTTCGTCAACTCACTCACACATGCACTTATTCTTGGTCTAGAATGCTAAACTCTTCAATTCTACTACCTGTTTTACAAGAAAGCGTACTGCACTTTTGCATATATTGAATTGAAGAGAACTTGTCCATGCATGCAAGCGTTGAATGCCAAAAACATAATGAAGGTTATAGAGTGGTGAAACTGTGGGTTTACCAACAGATTAGAAAGACCCAAAAATTGCTTTTGCTCTTTCCTACCACCTCACCCTCATTCTCTGACTACCATGCAAGACATAGGTGCCCTTTTTCAAATTTGGACATTCTGTTGGCTGAGGAAGCATCACCTAGGCTCATATAAAAGTGCTTCTCCTCCTCCTTGACATATCCCAATATTCAGCTCAGCATCAGATTCAAAATTTAGCACTTTGGAGGTGCTCAGATTCCTGAACCTCTCCTTCATACAAAAGTGCTTCTCCTTCTTTATTGCAATAGCTCTCCCGTGTAATAATTTTCAATGTATCTTTGTTGAAGTGTTATTGTGATGATTAGTGATAATCCACAAGGATTACAAGGGATATTAATAAGGCCATAATTATCTACTTATGCTGCTCTCCGCAGGTGCTACAGGCTCTTGTAGCCGGTAGGCCTTGAGAGAAGGGAAAAAGAGAACCGAAGATGGTAATATGGATACACCATAGTATGGGCGTCAAAGTAAATTATGAAGGTTTCTCTCTTTAATTGATAAATGATGATATACCTCCAAAGAGATGTTGGACCAATTGCTCTCCATCCATGCCATATCATCAAAGAAAGTAAAGCTAAAGACATATATTTCTTTGGAAGAAAATAGTGAAGCAAAATGCTATGATCGATGAATCAAGAGACCCTCTCCTTCATGTTCATCCTCAAGTTCCATTAGCCCTTATTCAAGGTCTTCCAGCTCTAGGTCATCGCTCAAAAGACCCAAGCTTCAAGAGACATTGTCCAAAGCTTGCCACCTCCAAAATTTTAAGGAAGGAGAAAATAATATCATTTTTTACTTTTGATTAAATGTAAGGAAATAAGAATAAAGTATTTAACTTCATCCAACAATTCGATGCTGCATTTTAAAGGGAGGAATGTACAAAGCAATAGAAAATAAACCATTTTGCAATGTTTTTGGAGAACTCTGGAAGACAATGGTGGGTTAGCACAGGGTTTCAAGGTACACAGCCAAAAACTTGGAACGAATGCCAAGTTACAATCATGAAGCAATTTCTTGTTGGTGACCAGGCAGTACAAGATGTCCTTATTGCATGGCAAAGCTCAAGCTAGACGAGGGAGAATCTATCCAATAGTATGTAGATAAGTTTTGGGATGCACACTTCAAAGGTAGTTTCCTAAAATAGAAACATTTTCTTGAGCAAAAGTAACAAATCTATGTTGGGATGCTCAAAGATATTTGAGTGTATGCTAGTACACAGCGATCCAAAATAGTGTCAACAATCATCCACCTCACATTGGTAGCATCCAAGATTTTCCTTCCCAATGAAAAGTATGATAGAGCACAAGATGGAGCAAAGAACTTCAGTGGGGTTAAAAGCACAAAAGGGGCAAGAAGAAAGATAAGGATATTTATAAAGGAAGGAATCAACTCTCTCTCAAAGAAATGGAAAAGTACAAAGCGGAGAATGTTTGCTCGAAGTGTGGGGAAGACGGCCATTTTTATCGTGTTTGTTTTCTCAAGCATGCCAAGATTCTCCTTAACAGAAAAGGCCATTCTTATTGTGATTGTTTTCTCAACCATGTATATTTTATTAGCTCAATAGGAAACTCTAAAAGATTCAAAGACCTACTACTATGATTCATGATCTATAAGAGATCTCTTATTGATAAGGAGAACCAGGAAAGTGCTCGCATGCTAAAGATTGCAAAATTTGTAGAAGCCACAATGGAGTTCTGTGAAAGTCCTGAGTATTGGAACCAAAATAGCATAAGTACAAAAATAAGTTTCTTAAAACATACAATGATAGACTAAGACACAATCTAAATTGGAATAAAGGAATGTGTAGTGACCAGGTGACCCAACCCAAGGTATACACTTGAGTTTCACGTAGCAACTCTTTTTCCTAAGGAAAATTCTACTCCAGGAGAAACATCTCTACTTGTATTGGGTCCTTCTATGAACCATAGAAAGTCCAAGAAAGCTGTCTTTAGAGAGCAAAGCGATCTGGAAAGGACTTTGTTTGTTGAGATTCATTGCAAGGAATTCTAGGCACACAAGAAGTTTTGGACAAATTCTCACAATAATTCCCACATTGTGACTTACCTCAACATCATGAGCTTCGGTGAGGGAGGCACTGCATACCTAGCTAGGTACGATTGGGGGTAGGGGACCGTCGGCCCCCCCATCGGGCCGGCGGTCCCCTGCCCCCAATCATACCTAGCTAGGTATGCGGTGCCTCTCAAGCAGAAGCTCGTGATGTTGTGCATTGTATGAAAAACATTATAAAAGACTCTGTTTTCCTACATGAGAGAATTTCTAAATCTTCTTGTAGCAATAGAAGTAACAAAACCTTTTAGCCTGGAAGCATTTTGGATACAGCCATTCTTGGTTGATAAGGGGTAGGGTTCATAGCTCATATGCTCCAAACATCCTATGAATTTCGAGAACAAGATAGAACAACTATTTTAAGGCAATGAAGTTTGGGAGGAAAAAAAGATCATTTGGTGCCAAAACTTGGGCCTCCTTGTAAACTCTTGTTCCATGAAGTATTATCCATTACTCATTAGCAATCATATAAACTACAAAGGAAGGCACATACTGACAAAGGTAAGAAATGTTTATTCTCCACCAAATGAACCAACACAAGTAAATCCAACATGACAATTAAATACAAAAACATGAAGAGTTCTTCCTTTAGCTCTAGACTACATGTTGGATAGAAAAATTATGCATTTGTGGATTCCTTTTTTTTTTTTGTAGACGTTCGGGCATTCTCGCTCGAGCAGATACAAGAGAGCGTCTTCAAGCGTCACCCAACTGCAATCCAACCCATGACCCAGATCAGAATATTTGAATGCTCAACCAACTGGGCTAGCTCTCATTGAGTGCATTTGTGGATTCGTATTTGAACCAAGTCACCTTGCCAAATTAAACCTTGAGGAAAATCATTTCAATGGTATGCTATCTTACTCTTTCCAAAGAGGAAGAGATTGTGAGCTCATCAATCTAGAATAGTGCAAAGAGATCTCTCTGACCTACTATCTCTAAAAAAGGAGTTTTACCAAACACTAGGCGAGTTTTTTGAAAAACCAAGCGATGCCGATCAATTAGATATTGGCACATCAGGAGTTTATTGCAACTGTAGCAAAGACCCCAATCATGCTTTGGGATATTTCTAGAAACAAAGAATTCAACTTGTAAAGAATTTGGGTGTATTACCATTTTTAAAAATCTGAATATTTTTAGGCCTGGAACTATCTTATGAGCCCCTCTCTGTGTCTACCTCTCTTGTCCTTAGATGTATTGGAAATTTGGATACTTCTCAATTAATATATGATTCGGCTCTTACCATAGATAAAAAGCTATCTATCTTACACATGCTGTCATTTGATGATTGGGTCAGGATTCTGGCTACCTTGGACAAGGACTCCAAAGATGGAATTAATATGATTTCTCAGTACATAGCCCAACTACCGATACTTTCTGTACAATATCAGCAAGAGTTAGCCTTATTTTCTTCCTTTGGGGTTGAATTATCCAACTTTTTGAAGAAAATATGTGGCACTTGAAGCTGTCAAGGAATTTCAAAACAATCTTTGCTCCCTTAGTGACTCTAACCTCTTAGAAATGGTACCCAAAGTATCCAAGGTTTTTCCTTTCCTACCAGTTAGAAAAATTGAAATTGAATCTTTTGGTGTGGATCATCAGCTCTAGGTTCTACCCAACAAAGCCTTTATGGCACCAATTCTTAGTGAAACTTGGGTATATCTGGCTAATCTTCTTGTCGCCACAGTTAAGGATTGTAGACTCAAGATTCTGAAAGGTGGACAATTCTTAGACAAAGGAGAAATTATTAAAACCCCCTTCAACCTTAACCTTATTGACCACTCCAAATGCTCTTCCAATACAGGTTTGTACATTTGAACAAAAGGGAACATGGAGTTTGCTACAAGTAATCATGATTTCTATGCAGAATCCATTTGGAATGTTTTTTGACCATATGTTAAATGTGCTTGTAAATTTCTTGACCCAAAAGCATTGTGTGAATCCAGCGTTATGTGGTTTGACCATGCTATCTGGTTTATCCTGAATCATCTGGACCAGCTCTTTCCTGAAATGCCGGTGGACTTTCATCTATCCATCATCTGCTCTTGGTTAGGTGGCCAAGCTAAACAATTTGTGATTGCTTTCAACATTTTTTGTGGGCTTATGCTAGATATCCTCAAAGAACTGAAATCCGATCAGCTTGGGACTTATTTGACTACTTATGCAAACTACAAAGGTGTTAAGATTATCACCAGTTTACTCAAGCCTTGTATTGAGGATGATGACTCCCCCTCGCTAAAGAGACCTAACTATCTTGCCACCCCCAATGCATTCACCTCATTTCTAACACCTAGCTCTTCCTCTAATTTTAATAGAGGAAAATCTTGTAGGTTCACTAGGGGAAGAGGAAGAAACACCCCTTCCGGCACCTTCTTGACTTATGATCACTTATGACTATGCAGGTTGCTATTGGCCCATGTGGAAGGATGCATCTCACCAAAAAGACGTCTTGCAAAGATTACATTTACGAACATTGTGTTTTTCAAAGTGTACTTATGGATTGGGTACACCCAAGACACTTTTTTGTGAGTGTTTTGACTTACTGTTTGGAAACCATGAAATACTTGATAATGTATGGTTGGAAGTATCAACAACCTATTAAGAATTTGGTATACAGTAATGATTTTTTACAACACAACACTGTTCCTGATTGTGCTTGTGTTAAATTTATCCCATATTGTAAAGATTTTGATACTTATGGTTTGCATGTCTGCAATTGTAATTTTGATCTAATTAAAAATACCATAGTCCAAAACATCCTTACTAAAGGACTTAATCACATAACCATTTTTCATAAAAACCCATATCTCACTTTATCAGCTTTACTTAGCTATTTAATTGACCTTGTCAATACTCTCCGACGGGAGAAGACAGTCCTACTGGACTTAGCTAAATTGATTGAACAATGTTTTTTTTACAAAATCTCACTCATACCATATAAATGGTTGTCTACTGAAATCTCTTGGATCACACCACAACTTGCATTTGAATTTCAAAAACTTTCACAGCAGTGGTTTATAGTATAGCTAGATAAAAGCTTTAATTGTCCCACTCTTTTATGAAAAAACTTGGCTTGGAAAGCTGCTCACTCTTGAGTTTCTGGGAAGGAATTTACACTATTCAACACCTCTCTAAGTGAGATCACTAATGTTATTTCAAAACACTTAGATAAAATGGGGTATTTTCTTCAAGATACCAAACTTCCAGTACTTTTTTCCACCTATAAACTACATAAGCATAAGTTCAGATGGATATCTGATACCTCAAATGGTATTTTTTCCACCATTACCAAAGATATCACCCTTTGCCTTGACCTTGTACTTTCATAATTTGAATTTTTATGTGCTTCCAAACAAAAAATATGCTCTAACTTTCTCCAAAGATACTATAACCGTTTTTTAATAGTAAAAAAGTCCACAGAGGTTACTCTTAACCTCCCTAAACAAATTTTCCATCTCTTCACAGCAAATATTACTTAATGCTATGAGAACATACCCTTGGAAGGAGATTTAGGATTGGAAGATGTTCTATCTCATAAGATTAAGCTTGCCTTTAAACATGCTAGGAAGAATGGTTTCTTCTACATTTCTCTCTCCAAAAAACCTAGATGGATGAAAAAAACACAATCCTCTCATCCCTTACACTTCGATGAAGAAAAACTATTTAAAAACATATCTTGGGTCCTTGATAACTACACTATTCTCTTAGAAGGATAGTGCTTTAATCAAAGTTTGGGCATTCCCATGGGTTTTCTTGCTCACCTCTTATGTGTAACTTATACTTAGCCTTCTTTGAATACAAATGGTTTATCAAAATCATGGGTGAAAAAAGTAACTATCATAAACTTTCATTATTCAAACATACGTATAGATATATGAATGACATGTTAAGCCTCAACAATAGAATATCCTCTGAGGAGATTAATCATTTCTATCATAAACTACCTAAAAATTGAACCAACCTATAGACAAGGGTTTACTACATCAACAAGATTCTTTTCCACTTTGGTCCAATTCTTTAACTTCACAAATTACACTTCATAACCCTTGTGTAGGAGGCTATGCCCAAAGGTTTACTTGGAAGAGAGACCTATTAGATATCCCACCTATTGAATTCATAAAAATGAGCAGTAACCGTCCACATAAAGCTGCTCTGAGAACTTGTATCAACCTCCTATACCTGATAGTTTACTCATCTTCTAAGCGCTTCCTAGCATGGGAAGATATTAAGATACTTATACACAAATTTTTCCTTAATGGATTCAAAAGAAGGGACATAATTAACATAATCACACAATCTCTTTCTCAAAATGACTAGCCTAGCTTACAATTTAACCAAACTAACCTCATTTCTCTAATTAGATAGTAGGCCCATTCACAATGGGCCTACTATCGACCCATTGTGTATGGTGCCTGGGGATAGGGCGGGTACACACACACACACACACACACACACACACACACAAAAGTACTTATTGAACCAGCATTTTACTAATTAAAAAAAAACCTCGACTCTTCTCTAGGATACCTTTAAAGCATATACAAACCACCTAGGCTTACTCTAACCAACATATGGCTTATCTTCCTTCCCCCTATGGGTACCCACCCATAATTACAATACTGGATGATCATGGCATTTACTCCTCTTGATATTTAACCTCTCTCTCTCTCTCTCTCTCTCTCTCTCTCTCTCTCTCTCTCTCTCGTCCCTATTGCAGCTCACCATGCACTCATGGCTACCTGGCGCTAAATCTTACTCTTTCTCCCTCTCAACCCCCACTACATGAGCAGGGCGAACGTAGCTGCTTCTTGAATACCTGCACATACTGAGTACTATGATCGTGGGTCTGTCTACCGCCTTGGGTGTGACTGAAGAACCAAACCCTATAAAAGGTGAGGTTGCTTTGGCCCCTCACTTAGTTTGTGTTGTTTTCTCTTTGCATGTGTTTCTGAAAGAGAGGTGCGAGGGCTTTGAACACATATTGTGCAGCCATGAAGGTGGTTGAACTATCGTCTCAGGTCGGTGTTTTTCGTTTGATGGAATCTTGATAACTTATTGTGAAGGTTTCTGTACATAGATCATGATTGAAATAAACTAGGTACTTTGACTGGTTAAGGATTTTTTTTGAAAGCTTTGTTTAAACATTTAACTGCATAGGGTATGATATTGATCGATTTACTTATCAAAAATCCTCAAAAAAAAGGGGGTACCGCTTGGCTTAACGTGGAAAGAGTAGGGTGTCTTGCCTTGATTGCATACTACTCATAAGAGTGATTGATAATCACAGTAGAAATATTTGATTGGTGTTACTTTGTATTGATGAGGTCTACATGGTGGTTCCTTAGACTTAAGACAGGTCGCATTGAGGCTTATTAATTTGGCTATCTTAGTTTTGATTACCATATTAGGATGTTTTATATTATGGTTAGTAAGATTAGGGGTTGTTTTTAGTAAAAAATGTACTACTCCTTGGTTTGATGGAGTAAATACCTTTGCATAAATTGTTTATTGATGAAACCAGTGGTCAAACAGAAACTGTGGTTCATTTTTCTACGTATTGCCGTGATTTTAATAAATTTTTGCCATATGCACTACACTACCTATATTTGGAAAGATGGAGTAATACAATACACCCTTGGCACTTACAATTAAGGGAATGATCTATTGTGTGAAATTAGCCCTAAAATGCGAATGTTCTTTATTCATCATGAACTGAATACTGCATACCTTGAAGTAACCTATGTTCTAGTGGGTAACGAGTTTATATATGTGTACCAACATAAAAAAAGAGGGTGCCACTTTTTAGGCTGATCACTGGGGCACATATGTTTTTAAACTTTAGTAGAACTAAGATGTTTTGAAGTAG